>NC_070630.1:30024721-30705721 GCF_947347685.1 Pleuronectes platessa
CAGCTGTCCCATAAGTCGCTCTTCACCTCCATCTCACTAACAAACACCTCGATGTCAGTGTCTGAAAGTTTTACTTCCTCTTCACATCGCTTGATGCCGTGCCTCCGTCAGGACTCGCGGTGGAAAACCATTGGTCAGCTTCATAATTTAATATTCGTGACGTGCTATGCATTGACCATTTATAGTAGAAATTGAGCGTGTGGAGAGCGGATTTGGAGTTCAGGTTTTGCGTGCGCACGGTTTTATAAATCGGAATTAGCTTTGGCTTACGCCATTTCCTGCTTTTGGGCATAAGCACACTTTTAGTAAGAATCCTACGCACTCTTTTATAAATCCATCCCTGCTCGGCCCACGCAACACTTCCTCACACACACAGGACCGGCAGTGGGGGGAGAGAGAGAGGGGGAGAAGGGAAGAGTTAGGGGGTCCCTAAATAGACTTCGCCGACTCCCTGCAGCCTATAAGAATCACCGTCCTGTCAGGAACATTAAAACATCAGCAGAAGAGGCTGTGATTTCAGAAATATACAATTTATTTAATACGTACCAGTCAACCATATTGCACATTCCCATAGAGCAAAATAAAATAAAACAAAAAGCACAATAATCAAACCAATAAATCAGAAAGAAACTAAATTTAAATGAGGTCAAATAAGGCAGCCCTATAAAACAAACTTGTTGTAGTTAGTTCACACAATTTAAACCAGTTTATCAAAATGTTTGAAAACATTGACAATCATAAAACACATCATTATGTCATACCTTTAATTCATTTAAAATAAAGCAGGGATCCACGCCGTCCTTATTGTCTTGAGAGCAATTACTAAAACAGGAAAAGACAACTTAACTTAATGTCACGCACACAATAGTGAAGACTCTGTTAATTGTTCCGGCGCATTACTTACAAGTATTACTCTTATGACTGAAGATTACAGCGCGCATTTATGCCGACGCTGATACGGTCTCACCCTCACGCACACAGCTGTACGCTGGCTCTAGGGACGGAATAAAGGTTAATATTTGCGGAACGTTTTCTGAGTGATCTCCGTTGACATTAAAGTTACTTTCAGCAAACTCACCGCAACAAACAATTTGTTTCCGCACCTGCTGCGGCCACGCTGCACTTACTCACACACACAGGACCGGCAGTGGAGAGAGAGAGAGGGCGAGAGGGAGCGCTACGGTGTCCCTTAATAGACGTCGCCAAATCCCCGCAGCCTATAGGAATCACTGTCCTGTCGGATGAATTAAAATATCAGCAAAACGGGAAAAATAACACTGCCAAAACTCGAAAACTGTATTAAGAATTGACCCCTTACACTTGTAACGTGTCTTAAGATCTGTTGAGGATGTCCCAGCCAGGTTCGGGGGTGGGTATGATTTGAGTTGAACCCATTTTTTCTCCTGTTTCTGGAAGAGGAGTCAGGATAGGAACATGTCTTTTGGTTCCATTAATTTCAGTAGTTAAGTTTAGGTTGTTCCCTTCAGGTTTTTGTGTTTGCTGCTTTGATGTTCGACCCTTCCAAATCTAAAGAGTTAACCACAAGGAAATTCTGGGACCGATCCCATCAGCGTCGCTTCCGTCATCACTTTGCTCGTGTGTTTCCACAGGAGCTGATGTCCTGCGCACATGCAACTTCCGTCATACTCCCCGTAGACCGGCGGCAATGACACTGCGTAAAACCCACAGCGCGAGTGTGATGCGTTCTGTTGGAGTGTAACTCCCGCACTGTAAACAATTGTCATGTAAATTTATTTGTCTGTTTATTATTGTTTTAAATGAAATTCAACATAATTCAGCAGAGCGCGCAGACCGCAGAGAGCGCAGTGGCGCAGAGCGCACAGAGAGCGGGCAGAGCGCACAGGAGATCACTTACAAGAAATGAATAAACTTTCCAAATAAGATCCCAGAGTGGAGGCAAGGATCCACTGATGTGAGGGAAGCGGTCCGATTCTCTAAATGGATAAATACTACCGTGACCCCGGTGGGGGGTTCTGGACGATGTGTGCATGCGAATGGAATGATGAGGAGGAAGCGAGGGTTCAGCGATTTCTATTCTCACACATTGTGTTATCCACAGCAGCAGCGGCAGAGTATCAGTGTATTTCCTTTATTAGTGACATCACAGCTGTCCCATAAGTCGCTCTTCACCTCCATCTCACTAACAAACACCTCGATGTCAGTGTCTGAAAGTTTTACTTCCTCTTCACATCGCTTGATGCCGTGCCTCCGTCAGGACTCGCGGTGGAAAACCATTGGTCAGCTTCATAATTTAATATTCGTGACGTGCTATGCATTGACCATTTATAGTAGAAATTGAGCGTGTGGAGAGCGGATTTGGAGTTCAGGTTTTGCGTGCGCACGGTTTTATAAATCGGAATTAGCTTTGGCTTACGCCATTTCCTGCTTTTGGGCATAAGCACACTTTTAGTAAGAATCCTACGCACTCTTTTATAAATCCATCCCTGCTCGGCCCACGCAACACTTCCTCACACACACAGGACCGGCAGTGGGGGGAGAGAGAGAGGGGGAGAAGGGAAGAGTTAGGGGGTCCCTAAATAGACTTCGCCGACTCCCTGCAGCCTATAAGAATCACCGTCCTGTCAGGAACATTAAAACATCAGCAGAAGAGGCTGTGATTTCAGAAATATACAATTTATTTAATACGTACCAGTCAACCATATTGCACATTCCCATAGAACAAAATAAAATAAAACAAAAAGCACAATAATCAAACCAATAAATCAGAAAGAAACTATATTTAAATAAGGTCAAATAAGGCAGCCCTATAAAACAAACCTGTTGTAGTTAGTTCACACAATTTAAACCAGTTTATCAAAATGTTTGAAAACATTGACAATCATAAAACACATCATTATGTCATACCTTTAATTCATTCAAAATAAAGCAGGGATCCACGCCGTCCTTATGGTCTTGAGAGCAATTACTAAAACAGGAAAAGACAACTTAACTTAATGTCACGCACACAATAGTGAAGACTCTGTTAATTGTTCCGGCGCATTACTTACAAGTATTACTCTTATGACTGAAGATTACAGCGCGCATTTATGCCGACGCTGATACGGTCTCACCCTCACGCACACAGCTGTACGCTGGCTCTAGGGACGGAATAAAGGTTAATATTTGCGGAACGTTTTCTGAGTGATCTCCGTTGACATTAAAGTTACTTTCAGCAAACTCACCGCAACAAACAATTTGTGTCCGCACCTGCTGCGGCCACGCTGCACTTACTCACACACACAGGACCGGCAGTGGAGAGAGAGAGAGGGCGAGAGGGAGCGCTACGGTGTCCTTTAATAGACGTCGCCAAATCCCCGCAGCCTATAGTAATCACTGTCCTGTCGGATGAATTAAAATATCAGCAAAACGGGAAAAATAACACTGCCAAAACTCGAAAACTGTATTAAGAATTGACCCCTTACACTTGTAACGTGTCTTAAGATCTGTTGAGGATGTCCCAGCCAGGTTCGGGGGGTGGGTATCATTTGAGTTGAACCCATTTTTTCTCCTGTTTCTGGAAGAGGAGTCAGGATAGGAACATGTCTTTTGGTTCCATTAATTTCAGTAGTTAAGTTTAGGTTGTTCCCTTCAGGTTTTTGTGTTTGCTGCTTTGATGTTCGACCCTTCCAAATCTAAAGAGTTAACCACAAGGAAATTCTGGGACCGATCCCATCAGCGTCGCTTCCGTCATCGCTTTGCTCGTGTGTTTCCACAGGAGCTGATGTCCTGCGCACATGCAACTTCCGTCATACTCCCCGTAGACCGGCGGCAATGACACCGCGTAAAACCCACAGCGCGAGTGTGATGCGTTCTGTTGGAGTGTAACTCCCGCACTGTAAACAATTGTCATGTAAATTTATTTGTCTGTTTATTATTGTTTTAAATGAAATTCAACATAATTCAGCAGAGCGCGCAGACCGCAGAGAGCGCAGTGGCGCAGAGCGCACAGAGAGCGGGCAGAGCGCACAGGAGATCACTTACAAGAAATGAATAAACTTTCCAAATAAGATCCCAGAGTGGAGGCAAGGATCCACTGATGTGAGGGAAGCGGTCCGATTCTCTAAATGGATAAATACTACCGTGACCCCGGTGGGGGGTTCTGGACGATGTGTGCATGCGAATGGAATGATGAGGAGGAAGCGAGGGTTCAGCGATTTCTATTCTCACACATTGTGTTATCCACAGCAGCAGCGGCAGAGTATCAGTGTATTTCCTTTATTAGTGACATCACAGCTGTCCCATAAGTCGCTCTTCACCTCCATCTCACTAACAAACACCTCGATGTCAGTGTCTGAAAGTTTTACTTCCTCTTCACATCGCTTGATGCCGTGCCTCCGTCAGGACTCGCGGTGGAAAACCATTGGTCAGCTTCATAATTTAATATTCGTGACGTGCTATGCATTGACCATTTATAGTAGAAATTGAGCGTGTGGAGAGCGGATTTGGAGTTCAGGTTTTGCGTGCGCACGGTTTTATAAATCGGAATTAGCTTTGGCTTACGCCATTTCCTGCTTTTGGGCATAAGCACACTTTTAGTAAGAATCCTACGCACTCTTTTATAAATCCATCCCTGCTCGGCCCACGCAACACTTCCTCACACACACAGGACCGGCAGTGGGGGGAGAGAGAGAGGGGGAGAAGGGAAGAGTTAGGGGGTCCCTAAATAGACTTCGCCGACTCCCTGCAGCCTATAAGAATCACCGTCCTGTCAGGAACATTAAAACATCAGCAGAAGAGGCTGTGATTTCAGAAATATACAATTTATTTAATACGTACCAGTCAACCATATTGCACATTCCCATAGAGCAAAATAAAATAAAACAAAAAGCACAATAATCAAACCAATAAATCAGAAAGAAACTAAATTTAAATGAGGTCAAATAAGGCAGCCCTATAAAACAAACTTGTTGTAGTTAGTTCACACAATTTAAACCAGTTTATCAAAATGTTTGAAAACATTGACAATCATAAAACACATCATTATGTCATACCTTTAATTCATTTAAAATAAAGCAGGGATCCACGCCGTCCTTATTGTCTTGAGAGCAATTACTAAAACAGGAAAAGACAACTTAACTTAATGTCACGCACACAATAGTGAAGACTCTGTTAATTGTTCCGGCGCATTACTTACAAGTATTACTCTTATGACTGAAGATTACAGCGCGCATTTATGCCGACGCTGATACGGTCTCACCCTCACGCACACAGCTGTACGCTGGCTCTAGGGACGGAATAAAGGTTAATATTTGCGGAACGTTTTCTGAGTGATCTCCGTTGACATTAAAGTTACTTTCAGCAAACTCACCGCAACAAACAATTTGTGTCCGCACCTGCTGCGGCCACGCTGCACTTACTCACACACACAGGACCGGCAGTGGAGAGAGAGAGAGGGCGAGAGGGAGCGCTACGGTGTCCCTTAATAGACGTCGCCAAATCCCCGCAGCCTATAGGAATCACTGTCCTGTCGGATGAATTAAAATATCAGCAAAACGGGAAAAATAACACTGCCAAAACTCGAAAACTGTATTAAGAATAGACCCCTTACACTTGTAACGTGTCTTAAGATCTGTTGAGGATGTCCCAGCCAGGTTCGGGGGTGGGTATGATTTGAGTTGAACCCATTTTTTCTCCTGTTTCTGGAAGAGGAGTCAGGATAGGAACATGTCTTTTGGTTCCATTAATTTCAGTAGTTAAGTTTAGGTTGTTCCCTTCAGGTTTTTGTGTTTGCTGCTTTGATGTTCGACCCTTCCAAATCTAAAGAGTTAACCACAAGGAAATTCTGGGACCGATCCCATCAGCGTCGCTTCCGTCATCGCTTTGCTCGTGTGTTTCCACAGGAGCTGATGTCCTGCGCACATGCAACTTCCGTCATACTCCCCGTAGACCGGCGGCAATGACACCGCGTAAAACCCACAGCGCGAGTGTGATGCGTTCTGTTGGAGTGTAACTCCCGCACTGTAAACAATTGTCATGTAAATTTATTTGTCTGTTTATTATTGTTTTAAATGAAATTCAACATAATTCAGCAGAGCGCGCAGACCGCAGAGAGCGCAGTGGCGCAGAGCGCACAGAGAGCGGGCAGAGCGCACAGGAGATCACTTACAAGAAATGAATAAACTTTCCAAATAAGATCCCAGAGTGGAGGCAAGGATCCACTGATGTGAGGGAAGCGGTCCGATTCTCTAAATGGATAAATACTACCGTGACCCCGGTGGGGGGTTCTGGACGATGTGTGCATGCGAATGGAATGATGAGGAGGAAGCGAGGGTTCAGCGATTTCTATTCTCACACATTGTGTTATCCACAGCAGCAGCGGCAGAGTATCAGTGTATTTCCTTTATTAGTGACATCACAGCTGTCCCATAAGTCGCTCTTCACCTCCATCTCACTAACAAACACCTCGATGTCAGTGTCTGAAAGTTTTACTTCCTCTTCACATCGCTTGATGCCGTGCCGCCGTCAGGACTCGCGGTGGAAAACCATTGGTCAGCTTCATAATTTAATATTCGTGACGTGCTATGCATTGACCATTTATAGTAGAAATTGAGCGTGTGGAGAGCGGATTTGGAGTTCAGGTTTTGCGTGCGCACGGTTTTATAAATCGGAATTAGCTTTGGCTTACGCCATTTCCTGCTTTTGGGCATAAGCACACTTTTAGTAAGAATCCTACGCACTCTTTTATAAATCCATCCCTGCTCGGCCCACGCAACACTTCCTCACACACACAGGACCGGCAGTGGGGGGAGAGAGAGAGGGGGAGAAGGGAAGAGTTAGGGGGTCCCTAAATAGACTTCGCCGACTCCCTGCAGCCTATAAGAATCACCGTCCTGTCAGGAACATTAAAACATCAGCAGAAGAGGCTGTGATTTCAGAAATATACAATTTATTTAATACGTACCAGTCAACCATATTGCACATTCCCATAGAACAAAATAAAATAAAACAAAAAGCACAATAATCAAACCAATAAATCAGAAAGAAACTATATTTAAATAAGGTCAAATAAGGCAGCCCTATAAAACAAACTTGTTGTAGTTAGTTCACACAATTTAAACCAGTTTATCAAAATGTTTGAAAACATTGACAATCATAAAACACATCATTATGTCATACCTTTAATTCATTTAAAATAAAGCAGGGATCCACGCCGTCCTTATTGTCTTGAGAGCAATTACTAAAACAGGAAAAGACAACTTAACTTAATGTCACGCACACAATAGTGAAGACTCTGTTAATTGTTCCGGCGCATTACTTACAAGTATTACTCTTATGACTGAAGATTACAGCGCGCATTTATGCCGACGCTGATACGGTCTCACCCTCACGCACACAGCTGTACGCTGGCTCTAGGGACGGAATAAAGGTTAATATTTGCGGAACGTTTTCTGAGTGATCTCCGTTGACATTAAAGTTACTTTCAGCAAACTCACCGCAACAAACAATTTGTGTCCGCACCTGCTGCGGCCACGCTGCACTTACTCACACACACAGGACCGGCAGTGGAGAGAGAGAGAGGGCGAGAGGGAGCGCTACGGTGTCCCTTAATAGACGTCGCCAAATCCCCGCAGCCTATAGGAATCACTGTCCTGTCGGATGAATTAAAATATCAGCAAAACGGGAAAAATAACACTGCCAATACTCGAAAACTGTATTAAGAATTGACCCCTTACACTTGTAACGTGTCTTAAGATCTGTTGAGGATGTCCCAGCCAGGTTCGGGGGGTGGGTATCATTTGAGTTGAACCCATTTTTTCTCCTGTTTCTGGAAGAGGAGTCAGGATAGGAACATGTCTTTTGGTTCCATTAATTTCAGTAGTTAAGTTTAGGTTGTTCCCTTCAGGTTTTTGTGTTTGCTGCTTTGATGTTCGACCCTTCCAAATCTAAAGAGTTAACCACAAGGAAATTCTGGGACCGATCCCATCAGCGTCGCTTCCGTCATCGCTTTGCTCGTGTGTTTCCACAGGAGCTGATGTCCTGCGCACATGCAACTTCCGTCATACTCCCCGTAGACCGGCGGCAATGACACCGCGTAAAACCCACAGCGCGAGTGTGATGCGTTCTGTTGGAGTGTAACTCCCGCACTGTAAACAATTGTCATGTAAATTTATTTGTCTGTTTATTATTGTTTTAAATGAAATTCAACATAATTCAGCAGAGCGCGCAGACCGCAGAGAGCGCAGTGGCGCAGAGCGCACAGAGAGCGGGCAGAGCGCACAGGAGATCACTTACAAGAAATGAATAAACTTTCCAAATAAGATCCCAGAGTGGAGGCAAGGATCCACTGATGTGAGGGAAGCGGTCCGATTCTCTAAATGGATAAATACTACCGTGACCCCGGTGGGGGGTTCTGGACGATGTGTGCATGCGAATGGAATGATGAGGAGGAAGCGAGGGTTCAGCGATTTCTATTCTCACACATTGTGTTATCCACAGCAGCAGCGGCAGAGTATCAGTGTATTTCCTTTATTAGTGACATCACAGCTGTCCCATAAGTCGCTCTTCACCTCCATCTCACTAACAAACACCTCGATGTCAGTGTCTGAAAGTTTTACTTCCTCTTCACATCGCTTGATGCCGTGCCGCCGTCAGGACTCGCGGTGGAAAACCATTGGTCAGCTTCATAATTTAATATTCGTGACGTGCTATGCATTGACCATTTATAGTAGAAATTGAGCGTGTGGAGAGCGGATTTGGAGTTCAGGTTTTGCGTGCGCACGGTTTTATAAATCGGAATTAGCTTTGGCTTACGCCATTTCCTGCTTTTGGGCATAAGCACACTTTTAGTAAGACTCCTACGCACTCTTTTATAAATCCATCCCTGCTCGGCCCACGCAACACTTCCTCACACACACAGGACCGGCAGTGGGGGGAGAGAGAGAGGGGGAGAAGGGAAGAGTTAGGGGGTCCCTAAATAGACTTCGCCGACTCCCTGCAGCCTATAAGAATCACCGTCCTGTCAGGAACATTAAAACATCAGCAGAAGAGGCTGTGATTTCAGAAATATACAATTTATTTAATACGTACCAGTCAACCATATTGCACATTCCCATAGAACAAAATAAAATAAAACAAAAAGCACAATAATCAAACCAATAAATCAGAAAGAAACTATATTTAAATAAGGTCAAATAAGGCAGCCCTATAAAACAAACTTGTTGTAGTTAGTTCACACAATTTAAACCAGTTTATCAAAATGTTTGAAAACATTGACAATCATAAAACACATCATTATGTCATACCTTTAATTCATTTAAAATAAAGCAGGGATCCACGCCGTCCTTATTGTCTTGAGAGCAATTACTAAAACAGGAAAAGACAACTTAACTTAATGTCACGCACACAATAGTGAAGACTCTGTTAATTGTTCCGGCGCATTACTTACAAGTATTACTCTTATGACTGAAGATTACAGCGCGCATTTATGCCGACGCTGATACGGTCTCACCCTCACGCACACAGCTGTACGCTGGCTCTAGGGACGGAATAAAGGTTAATATTTGCGGAACGTTTTCTGAGTGATCTCCGTTGACATTAAAGTTACTTTCAGCAAACTCACCGCAACAAACAATTTGTGTCCGCACCCGCTGCGGCCACGCTGAACTTACTCACACACACAGGACCGGCAGTGGAGAGAGAGAGAGGGCGAGAGGGAGCGCTACGGTGTCCCTTAATAGACGTCGCCAAATCCCCGCAGCCTATAGGAATCACTGTCCTGTCGGATGAATTAAAATATCAGCAAAACGGGAAAAATAACACTGCCAAAACTCGAAAACTGTATTAAGAATTGACCCCTTACACTTGTAACGTGTCTTAAGATCTGTTGAGGATGTCCCAGCCAGGTTCGGGGGGTGGGTATCATTTGAGTTGAACCCATTTTTTCTCCTGTTTCTGGAAGAGGAGTCAGGATAGGAACATGTCTTTTGGTTCCATTAATTTCAGTAGTTAAGTTTAGGTTGTTCCCTTCAGGTTTTTGTGTTTGCTGCTTTGATGTTCGACCCTTCCAAATCTAAAGAGTTAACCACAAGGAAATTCTGGGACCGATCCCATCAGCGTCGCTTCCGTCATCGCTTTGCTCGTGTGTTTCCACAGGAGCTGATGTCCTGCGCACATGCAACTTCCGTCATACTCCCCGTAGACCGGCGGCAATGACACCGCGTAAAACCCACAGCGCGAGTGTGATGCGTTCTGTTGGAGTGTAACTCCCGCACTGTAAACAATTGTCATGTAAATTTATTTGTCTGTTTATTATTGTTTTAAATGAAATTCAACATAATTCAGCAGAGCGCGCAGACCGCAGAGAGCGCAGTGGCGCAGAGCGCACAGAGAGCGGGCAGAGCGCACAGGAGATCACTTACAAGAAATGAATAAACTTTCCAAATAAGATCCCAGAGTGGAGGCAAGGATCCACTGATGTGAGGGAAGCGGTCCGATTCTCTAAATGGATAAATACTACCGTGACCCCGGTGGGGGGTTCTGGACGATGTGTGCATGCGAATGGAATGATGAGGAGGAAGCGAGGGTTCAGCGATTTCTATTCTCACACATTGTGTTATCCACAGCAGCAGCGGCAGAGTATCAGTGTATTTCCTTTATTAGTGACATCACAGCTGTCCCATAAGTCGCTCTTCACCTCCATCTCACTAACAAACACCTCGATGTCAGTGTCTGAAAGTTTTACTTCCTCTTCACATCGCTTGATGCCGTGCCTCCGTCAGGACTCGCGGTGGAAAACCATTGGTCAGCTTCATAATTTAATATTCGTGACGTGCTATGCATTGACCATTTATAGTAGAAATTGAGCGTGTGGAGAGCGGATTTGGAGTTCAGGTTTTGCGTGCGCACGGTTTTATAAATCGGAATTAGCTTTGGCTTACGCCATTTCCTGCTTTTGGGCATAAGCACACTTTTAGTAAGAATCCTACGCACTCTTTTATAAATCCATCCCTGCTCGGCCCACGCAACACTTCCTCACACACACAGGACCGGCAGTGGGGGGAGAGAGAGAGGGGGAGAAGGGAAGAGTTAGGGGGTCCCTAAATAGACTTCGCCGACTCCCTGCAGCCTATAAGAATCACCGTCCTGTCAGGAACATTAAAACATCAGCAGAAGAGGCTGTGATTTCAGAAATATACAATTTATTTAATACGTACCAGTCAACCATATTGCACATTCCCATAGAACAAAATAAAATAAAACAAAAAGCACAATAATCAAACCAATAAATCAGAAAGAAACTATATTTAAATAAGGTCAAATAAGGCAGCCCTATAAAACAAACTTGTTGTAGTTAGTTCACACAATTTAAACCAGTTTATCAAAATGTTTGAAAACATTGACAATCATAAAACACATCATTATGTCATACCTTTAATTCATTTAAAATAAAGCAGGGATCCACGCCGTCCTTATTGTCTTGAGAGCAATTACTAAAACAGGAAAAGACAACTTAACTTAATGTCACGCACACAATAGTGAAGACTCTGTTAATTGTTCCGGCGCATTACTTACAAGTATTACTCTTATGACTGAAGATTACAGCGCGCATTTATGCCGACGCTGATACGGTCTCACCCTCACGCACACAGCTGTACGCTGGCTCTAGGGACGGAATAAAGGTTAATATTTGCGGAACGTTTTCTGAGTGATCTCCGTTGACGTTAAAGTTACTTTCAGCAAACTCACCGCAACAAACAATTTGTGTCCGCACCTGCTGCGGCCACGCTGCACTTACTCACACACACAGGACCGGCAGTGGAGAGAGAGAGAGGGCGAGAGGGAGCGCTACGGTGTCCCTTAATAGACGTCGCCAAATCCCCGCAGCCTATAGGAATCACTGTCCTGTCGGATGAATTAAAATATCAGCAAAACGGGAAAAATAACACTGCCAAAACTCGAAAACTGTATTAAGAATTGACCCCTTACACTTGTAACGTGTCTTAAGATCTGTTGAGGATGTCCCAGCCAGGTTCGGGGGGTGGGTATGATTTGAGTTGAACCCATTTTTTCTCCTGTTTCTGGAAGAGGAGTCAGGATAGGAACATGTCTTTTGGTTCCATTAATTTCAGTAGTTAAGTTTAGGTTGTTCCCTTCAGGTTTTTGTGTTTGCTGCTTTGATGTTCGACCCTTCCAAATCTAAAGAGTTAACCACAAGGAAATTCTGGGACCGATCCCATCAGCGTCGCTTCCGTCATCGCTTTGCTCGTGTGTTTCCACAGGAGCTGATGTCCTGCGCACATGCAACTTCCGTCATACTCCCCGTAGACCGGCGGCAATGACACCGCGTAAAACCCACAGCGCGAGTGTGATGCGTTCTGTTGGAGTGTAACTCCCGCACTGTAAACAATTGTCATGTAAATTTATTTGTCTGTTTATTATTGTTTTAAATGAAATTCAACATAATTCAGCAGAGCGCGCAGACCGCAGAGAGCGCAGTGGCGCAGAGCGCACAGAGAGCGGGCAGAGCGCACAGGAGATCACTTACAAGAAATGAATAAACTTTCCAAATAAGATCCCAGAGTGGAGGCAAGGATCCACTGATGTGAGGGAAGCGGTCCGATTCTCTAAATGGATAAATACTACCGTGACCCCGGTGGGGGGTTCTGGACGATGTGTGCATGCGAATGGAAGGATGAGGAGGAAGCGAGGGTTCAGCGATTTCTATTCTCACACATTGTGTTATCCACAGCAGCAGCGGCAGAGTATCAGTGTATTTCCTTTATTAGTGACATCACAGCTGTCCCATAAGTCGCTCTTCACCTCCATCTCACTAACAAACACCTCGATGTCAGTGTCTGAAAGTTTTACTTCCTCTTCACATCGCTTGATGCCGTGCCTCCGTCAGGACTCGCGGTGGAAAACCATTGGTCAGCTTCATAATTTAATATTCGTGACGTGCTATGCATTGACCATTTATAGTAGAAATTGAGCGTGTGGAGAGCGGATTTGGAGTTCAGGTTTTGCGTGCGCACGGTTTTATAAATCGGAATTAGCTTTGGCTTACGCCATTTCCTGCTTTTGGGCATAAGCACACTTTTAGTAAGAATCCTACGCACTCTTTTATAAATCCATCCCTGCTCGGCCCACGCAACACTTCCTCACACACACAGGACCGGCAGTGGGGGGAGAGAGAGAGGGGGAGAAGGGAAGAGTTAGGGGGTCCCTAAATAGACTTCGCCGACTCCCTGCAGCCTATAAGAATCACCGTCCTGTCAGGAACATTAAAACATCAGCAGAAGAGGCTGTGATTTCAGAAATATACAATTTATTTAATACGTACCAGTCAACCATATTGCACATTCCCATAGAGCAAAATAAAATAAAACAAAAAGCACAATAATCAAACCAATAAATCAGAAAGAAACTAAATTTAAATGAGGTCAAATAAGGCAGCCCTATAAAACAAACTTGTTGTAGTTAGTACACACAATTTAAACCAGTTTATCAAAATGTTTGAAAACATTGACAATCATAAAACACATCATTATGTCATACCTTTAATTCATTTAAAATAAAGCAGGGATCCACGCCGTCCTTATTGTCTTGAGAGCAATTACTAAAACAGGAAAAGACAACTTAACTTAATGTCACGCACACAATAGTGAAGACTCTGTTAATTGTTCCGGCGCATTACTTACAAGTATTACTCTTATGACTGAAGATTACAGCGCGCATTTATGCCGACGCTGATACGGTCTCACCCTCACGCACACAGCTGTACGCTGGCTCTAGGGACGGAATAAAGGTTAATATTTGCGGAACGTTTTCTGAGTGATCTCCGTTGACATTAAAGTTACTTTCAGCAAACTCACCGCAACAAACAATTTGTGTCCGCACCTGCTGCGGCCACGCTGCACTTACTCACACACACAGGACCGGCAGTGGAGAGAGAGAGAGGGCGAGAGGGAGCGCTACGGTGTCCCTTAATAGACGTCGCCAAATCCCCGCAGCCTATAGGAATCACTGTCCTGTCGGATGAATTAAAATATCAGCAAAACGGGAAAAATAACACTGCCAAAACTGGAAAACTGTATTAAGAATTGACCCCTTACACTTGTAACGTGTCTTAAGATCTGTTGAGGATGTCCCAGCCAGGTTCGGGGGGTGGGTATGATTTGAGTTGAACCCATTTTTTCTCCTGTTTCTGGAAGAGGAGTCAGGATAGGAACATGTCTTTTGGTTCCATTAATTTCAGTAGTTAAGTTTAGGTTGTTCCCTTCAGGTTTTCGTGTTTGCTGCTTTGATGTTCGACCCTTCCAAATCTAAAGAGTTAACCACAAGGAAATTCTGGGACCGATCCCATCAGCGTCGCTTCCGTCATCGCTTTGCTCGTGTGTTTCCACAGGAGCTGATGTCCTGCGCACATGCAACTTCCGTCATACTCCCCGTAGACCGGCGGCAATGACACTGCGTAAAACCCACAGCGCGAGTGTGATGCGTTCTGTTGGAGTGTAACTCCCGCACTGTAAACAATTGTCATGTAAATTTATTTGTCTGTTTATTATTGTTTTAAATGAAATTCAACATAATTCAGCAGAGCGCGCAGACCGCAGAGAGCGCAGTGGCGCAGAGCGCACAGAGAGCGGGCAGAGCGCACAGGAGATCACTTACAAGAAATGAATAAACTTTCCAAATAAGATCCCAGAGTGGAGGCAAGGATCCACTGATGTGAGGGAAGCGGTCCGATTCTCTAAATGGATAAATACTACCGTGACCCCGGTGGGGGGTTCTGGACGATGTGTGCATGCGAATGGAATGATGAGGAGGAAGCGAGGGTTCAGCGATTTCTATTCTCACACATTGTGTTATCCACAGCAGCAGCGGCAGAGTATCAGTGTATTTCCTTTATTAGTGACATCACAGCTGTCCCATAAGTCGCTCTTCACCTCCATCTCACTAACAAACACCTCGATGTCAGTGTCTGAAAGTTTTACTTCCTCTTCACATCGCTTGATGCCGTGCCGCCGTCAGGACTCGCGGTGGAAAACCATTGGTCAGCTTCATAATTTAATATTCGTGACGTGCTATGCATTGACCATTTATAGTAGAAATTGAGCGTGTGGAGAGCGGATTTGGAGTTCAGGTTTTGCGTGCGCACGGTTTTATAAATCGGAATTAGCTTTGGCTTACGCCATTTCCTGCTTTTGGGCATAAGCACACTTTTAGTAAGAATCCTACGCACTCTTTTATAAATCCATCCCTGCTCGGCCCACGCAACACTTCCTCACACACACAGGACCGGCAGTGGGGGGAGAGAGAGAGGGGGAGAAGGGAAGAGTTAGGGGGTCCCTAAATAGACTTCGCCGACTCCCTGCAGCCTATAAGAATCACCGTCCTGTCAGGAACATTAAAACATCAGCAGAAGAGGCTGTGATTTCAGAAATATACAATTTATTTAATACGTACCAGTCAACCATATTGCACATTCCCATAGAACAAAATAAAATAAAACAAAAAGCACAATAATCAAACCAATAAATCAGAAAGAAACTATATTTAAATAAGGTCAAATAAGGCAGCCCTATAAAACAAACTTGTTGTAGTTAGTTCACACAATTTAAACCAGTTTATCAAAATGTTTGAAAACATTGACAATCATAAAACACATCATTATGTCATACCTTTAATTCATTTAAAATAAAGCAGGGATCCACGCCGTCCTTATTGTCTTGAGAGCAATTACTAAAACAGGAAAAGACAACTTAACTTAATGTCACGCACACAATAGTGAAGACTCTGTTAATTGTTCCGGCGCATTACTTACAAGTATTACTCTTATGACTGAAGATTACAGCGCGCATTTATGCCGACGCTGATACGGTCTCACCCTCACGCACACAGCTGTACGCTGGCTCTAGGGACGGAATAAAGGTTAATATTTGCGGAACGTTTTCTGAGTGATCTCCGTTGACATTAAAGTTACTTTCAGCAAACTCACCGCAACAAACAATTTGTGTCCGCACCTGCTGCGGCCACGCTGCACTTACTCACACACACAGGACCGGCAGTGGAGAGAGAGGGCGAGAGGGAGCGCTACGGTGTCCCTTAATAGACGTCGCCAAATCCCCGCAGCCTATAGGAATCACTGTCCTGTCGGATGAATTAAAATATCAGCAAAACGGGAAAAATAACACTGCCAAAACTCGAAAACTGTATTAAGAATTGACCCCTTACACTTGTAACGTGTCTTAAGATCTGTTGAGGATGTCCCAGCCAGGTTCGGGGGGTGGGTATCATTTGAGTTGAACCCATTTTTTCTCCTGTTTCTGGAAGAGGAGTCAGGATAGGAACATGTCTTTTGGTTCCATTAATTTCAGTAGTTAAGTTTAGGTTGTTCCCTTCAGGTTTTTGTGTTTGCTGCTTTGATGTTCGACCCTTCCAAATCTAAAGAGTTAACCACAAGGAAATTCTGGGACCGATCCCATCAGCGTCGCGTCCGTCATCGCTTTGCTCGTGTGTTTCCACAGGAGCTGATGTCCTGCGCACATGCAACTTCCGTCATACTCCCCGTAGACCGGCGGCAATGACACCGCGTAAAACCCACAGCGCGAGTGTGATGCGTTCTGTTGGAGTGTAACTCCCGCACTGTAAACAATTGTCATGTAAATTTATTTGTCTGTTTATTATTGTTTTAAATGAAATTCAACATAATTCAGCAGAGCGCGCAGACCGCAGAGAGCGCAGTGGCGCAGAGCGCACAGAGAGCGGGCAGAGCGCACAGGAGATCACTTACAACAAATGAATAAACTTTCCAAATAAGATCCCAGAGTGGAGGCAAGGATCCACTGATGTGAGGGAAGCGGTCCGATTCTCTAAATGGATAAATACTACCGTGACCCCGTTGGGGGGTTCTGGACGATGTGTGCATGCGAATGGAAGGATGAGGAGGAAGCGAGGGTTCAGCGATTTCTATTCTCACACATTGTGTTATCCACAGCAGCAGCGGCAGAGTATCAGTGTATTTCCTTTATTAGTGACATCACAGCTGTCCCATAAGTCGCTCTTCACCTCCATCTCACTAACAAACACCTCGATGTCAGTGTCTGAAAGTTTTACTTCCTCTTCACATCGCTTGATGCCGTGCCTCCGTCAGGACTCGCGGTGGAAAACCATTGGTCAGCTTCATAATTTAATATTCGTGACGTGCTATGCATTGACCATTTATAGTAGAAATTGAGCGTGTGGAGAGCGGATTTGGAGTTCAGGTTTTGCGTGCGCACGGTTTTATAAATCGGAATTAGCTTTGGCTTACGCCATTTCCTGCTTTTGGGCATAAGCACACTTTTAGTAAGAATCCTACGCACTCTTTTATAAATCCATCCCTGCTCGGCCCACGCAACACTTCCTCACACACACAGGACCGGCAGTGGGGGGAGAGAGAGAGGGGGAGAAGGGAAGAGTTAGGGGGTCCCTAAATAGACTTCGCCGACTCCCTGCAGCCTATAAGAATCACCGTCCTGTCAGGAACATTAAAACATCAGCAGAAGAGGCTGTGATTTTCAGAAATATACAATTTATTTAATACGTACCAGTCAACCATATTGCACATTCCCATAGAACAAAATAAAATAAAACAAAAAGCACAATAATCAAACCAATAAATCAGAAAGAAACTATATTTAAATAAGGTCAAATAAGGCAGCCCTATAAAACAAACTTGTTGTAGTTAGTTCACACAATTTAAACCAGTTTATCAAAATGTTTGAAAACATTGACAATCATAAAACACATCATTATGTCATACCTTTAATTCATTTAAAATAAAGCAGGGATCCACGCCGTCCTTATTGTCTTGAGAGCAATTACTAAAACAGGAAAAGACAACTTAACTTAATGTCACGCACACAATAGTGAAGACTCTGTTAATTGTTCCGGCGCATTACTTACAAGTATTACTCTTATGACTGAAGATTACAGCGCGCATTTATGCCGACGCTGATACGGTCTCACCCTCACGCACACAGCTGTACGCTGGCTCTAGGGACGGAATAAAGGTTAATATTTGCGGAACGTTTTCTGAGTGATCTCCGTTGACATTAAAGTTACTGTGGCATTCGACGTTCGAGGCTTCAATACGATGAAGTTTTAGTTGAACTAGTGACAAATTGCCAGCAACGCCACCCCAGGAATTTCACCTGGAGAGTTAGATTAACCTTAAAGTTAAAGCACACAAGTTCATTACTAATGAAAGCTTGAGACTGGGTCCAACATACAATTTCAATTCCTTTTAATTAATATATACAATCTTTAAACATGACTTCGCAATAAAATATGTTCACCCAACCACACTAAAGCGAACACACACACACACACAACACAAAATACAAATAAGGGAGGGCAAATAAACTCAATAAATGCAAACAAAAGAAAACTAACAAAGAAATTAAATCAAAAGTAATGGAGATTTATCCAAACTGATAAATCCAAATAAATAGGTAAAGCAATTAAGCCAAACCAAAATAACTAAGAAAACGAATTAAACCAAAAACATGCAAAGCAAACCACAAAACACAAATAATATCATCAATAAGATCAGTTAGAAGTCGGTTAACTGAATAGATTAAGATGAGACTGAGGATGAGGCAGCAGTCACCATACTCGATGGTAGGTACAGCACAGTAGGAGATGCAGAGTAGGATGGATGTGTTGGCTATATACGCCAGTGGGCAAAACAGCAGCCGGCCAACAGCAGCGTGAAGAGGGGGGGGAAAAACGTGCTGGCAGAAACCGCCCACACACACGTCAACCCTGCCATAGAAAAATACATTTGTTCTAGAAGCTGAACAACAACTGTGGTAACTTGAGTTAACGTCATCTTATCCACATACCGTCAGGAGTTGAATGAACATCAAAGGGGAGGAAGGGGATCGCTTGCATCGAGCAGCACAATTACGTGCAACTCGATCGATCAGCTGATCGCTCCCCGCTGCAACCGGCAGAGGAGGAAAACACTCGCATGCCCTACAATTGGGGCCGATACGGGAGAAGGAAGACCCGGAACTGCCTGAGGGATGGAAGCCAGTGTTGAGGACTTGTGCAAAGTTTAGAAGGTACACAGACGCAAACAACTACTACATACCAAACAACAGCGAGCTGCACGACCCAGCTAACAAAAGGCGACCAGGTGAGGTGGCCAGGTGCGGTGATAACAGGAGGCGGGGCAGTCTGGAGCTCCAAGGCAAGAGGGCTCCCAGTGCACAACCACTCACCTTTATAGACAGCGCAACCAACCGTGATGGGCCGGTACTGCAGCACTAATTAAAGGCCCATCCTGCTACATTCTACCCCCATCGACTTCATCGTCGTCCCGACGATGGAACAACTGATCCAGAGGATCACCCAACTAACTCCACGGCCTAAAGAGCGCAGTAACGGCATTTGACACTGGACCAGGGGGATTTGCAGCCCCAAATGCCAAGTTCCCTACAGGTCGCGGAAGGTGATAGAGGTTTAGGTGCTGGCCAGCCGTCGACCTGGCTGACCGGCGTACTTCACTTTCACCAGCATAACTGGTGGATGGAACGGCCAGGGAAACGGAGGGTGGATCTGCCACTGCAGTAGAGGGAGCGCTTGACGACTCTAACCCAGCAGAGTCAGGTGGTGGGAGCAGCAACCGAGGGGTGGTTTGAGTCACCACGGCTGTGCGAGCAGGGGCAGCAACAGGGGTCTCCGGCCCCAACATAAACAAGTCTCCGTCAAACGGCAACTCATCCTCTGACCGAGGCCGGTCAAGAGGGGGTGGACAATGGGGCAATGCACTACCCTGAGGGGCAGCTCCAGCAACGGCTTTCAACAGTGTTCGATGGACCTGCCGAACTTTGGTCTGGTCGTCCATCGGTGCGATGGTGTACACTGGACCACCTTCTCGGGGTGCCTTTACGACTCGGTACACCACAGGGCCCCACAGATCTTGTATCTTGTGGCGCCCCCTTGCACTATGATCGCGCAGCCACACCAACTGCCCCACCTTTAGTGGGTCATCCCGAACCTGATTATCATGATTCCTCCTCCTGCGCTCTGCCGCCACCTTCAACCTTTCCCGGGCCCCGTCAAAGGCAAGCTGGAGCCGGTTTTGATGTTCTTGGATCCACTCATGGACCTCGCCACCCACAGGGTCCGAGACTCTACCCAAGAGAAAATCAACCGGCAGCCTGGGTTCTTGCCCGAACATCAGGTAGAATGGAGACTCGCCGGTGGACTGATGGGGAGTGGTGTTATACGAGTAGAGCACCTGTGGCAGGCAAGAGTGCCAATCTCTTTTCCGAGATGCAGGAAAGGCACGCAATAAGTTGTGGAGAGTGCGATTAAAGCGTTCGCATTGGCCGTTGCCGGCGGGATGGTATGGAGTGGTGCGAGATTTTTCAACACCGTAAAGTACACAGAGCTGTTGAATGAGGGAACTTTCAAAGTTGCGGCCCTGATCAGAATGGATACGGGCAGGAACGCCAAACTTATAGAACCACTCAGAGACCAAAGTCTGAGCAACAACTGGGGCTCGTTGATCTCGGGTAGGAACAGCCAAGGTGTATTTACTGAAAACGTCTGTCATGACTAAGACATTCTCCAACCCGTTGTGGCTGGGTTCCAGCAAGGTAAAATCAATGGCCAAGATTTCATTGGGACGCGAAGCCAACAAATGCCCCATGAAACTGGGAGGCGGTCTGGGTGTGTCCTTAGCAACTTGACACCTCTCACACTCTCTGCACCACTGTGCCACCTCTGAGGACATACCTGGCCAGTAGCACCTTTGCCGCACTAGCTCCAATGTCCTCTCCACACCCTGATGCCCATGCCCTTGATGAACCTGAGACAGCACCTCTTGCTTTAACGTGGCAGGCAGCAGAAGCTGAAGCACCGCTTCGGCGCCATCAGGACGGAAGATGCGCCGGAAGAGAACACCCTCCTGCTCAACCAGCCGGTTCCACTGACCTATAATGGTCCGTGCAGGAGGAGACAAGTGTTTCCGCTCCTGATAATTGGGAGTCTGCTGCCGCCCCCAGAATGCTAAAACCTCCTGAAGGACAGGATCAGCTTGTTGAAGTGCCTGGAGGTCAGAAGGTGCATGATGGGGCAAAGCAGCAATAGCAGCTTGATTGGCGGGAGTGGTTTCACGCTGCAGGACCTGCCGCAAGGGCTCAGGAACTGAGGTACCAGGAAACATCTCCTCTAGGTTATTTGGCCCAGGTGGGTGCTTCCGAGATAAAGCGTCAGCATTTTTATTACTCCTCCCAGAGCGGTACTTTATTTCAAAATCAAAAGCTGCCAATTGTGCTGCCCAACGCTGTTCGGTGGCACCGAGTTTGGCAGAAAACAAGTGACTGAGGGGATTATTGTCGGTGTAAACAATGCATTTATAACCAAGCAAGTACTCCCGGAATTTTTCTGACATAGCCCACTTGAGAGCTAAAAACTCCAATTTCATGGAGCTGTAGTTCGACATATTTCGCTCTGTGGGCCTCAACCCCCTGCTAGCATAAGCTATAGGTCTGACCTTCCCATTCTGTTCCTGGGAGAGCACAGCTCCAAGGCCACCATAGCTCGCATCAACCTCCAGGATGAACGGTAAGGAGAAGTCGGCGTAGGCGAGCAGAGGTGCAGTGGTAAGTTTGGTCTTCAACGCTTCAAAATTGCGATGGCACTCATCCGACCAATGCTCCGCCACTATTCGCACCACACCCCTAGACTTCCTACCAGCTAGTTCTGCTACCAGCCTGTGTAGAGGGGCCGCCAACTTGGCAAACCCCTCCACAAAGCGGCGGTAATAGCTGGCGAAACCAAGGAATGAGCGTAGGTCAGCGATGGTGGTGGGAGGCTGCCAGTTGGCAACTACCTCTTGCTTGCTGGGATCGGTGGAGACTCCCTGATCAGAGACCACATGGCCCAAGTACCGCACCTCCGGCTGGAAGAACGCGCATTTGCTTAGCTTAGCCTTCAGGCCTTGTTCCTGCAACCGTCCCAGTACAATCTCCAGCCGCTCCAGGTGTTGTTCCACCGTGGAAGAGAAGACTATGATGTCATCCAGATACAGGAGCAACGATTGACATTGTTGGTCACCGAACATTCGCTGCATCAGCCTCTGGAAAGTGCTGGGGGCGTTGCAAAGCCCAAAGGGCATGCGGTTCCATTCGAATAAGCCGAATGGGGTGCAAAAGGCGGTTTTGGGCCTGTCTGCTTCTGTGACCGGGACCTGGTTGTACCCGCTGGCCAAGTCAAGAGTAGAGAACCAGCGGGCACCTGTCAGGGCGTCCAAAGATTCCTCGATGCGTGGAAGGGGAAAAGCATCCTTCCGCGTTTTGTTGTTAAGCTGGCGGTAGTCCACGCACATGCGTAAACTGCCGTCTTTCTTTTTCACAAGGACAATTGGGGAAGCATAAGGACTGCTACTCTCTCTGATGATTTGATTTTCAAGCAGTTGGTTAATATGCTCCTTAACCACCTCGTACTCGGACGGCAGGATGCGCCTATGGCGTTGCCTGACAGGCACTTTGTCTAAGAGCGGGATGTCATGGCTGATCAGGTTGGTGCATCCCAGATCTCCCTCATGGGAGGAAAAGACAGAGCTGTACTGCCTAAGAAGGGACTGAACCTTACCCTGATCTTCAGTTGGTAAGGCTGACAAGTCCAGAGCCCCAATTCGATCTGGCACGACTTCAGACGTGGCCTGGGAAGCCACGGTGGCGACTTCTGTTGGCGTCTCGGTGACTCCTGCAGGCATGCTGACAACCCGGACTTCATCCAAGGTGCCCACCACAGTGCGAGGGTACAGCAAAACACTAGTGGAGCCAACATTTACGATCGGGATGTACGCAGTGCCTCGTACTACCCGAACCAAAGCAGGTGAAGCAAGCAGCCCAGCAGGTAGGCCAGACTCCGAAGGCTCAAACAACACCCTAGTACCCGAGTACTGCTCGGAGCATGTTGCTGTAACTATTGTCATCGTACCACCATGGATGCGGCATGCCTTCCCACCCCGAACCTTGACCTGGCCTGCTGCGTGCTGAGGGGCTTTCCTGCTGGCCTGATGACACTTCTGTAGTGCCTGCGTAACTGTCTCTGGTGCATCTGATACAGAGAGCGAATTGAACAAAGCCAGACCATGCTGTCCAAAGAGCACCTGATAACATCGATGAATAATGTTCATCCCCAGAATACCCGGAACCTGAGCAGACACCGCTCCCGGAGGATCTTTCACCACCAAAACCCCACACCGCGGCACCGAAGTGCCACAGAGCTCGACATCTAACTCCAGGTAGCCAACATAGGGGATGTCTAACCCATTGGCTGCTCTGAGCTTCAGCCAATTACAAGCTTGTAGCCTCTCATGCCCCCAAGGCTGGAAGTGTTGCAGGAAAAAGCTTTCTGTAACTGTAGACACCATGGAACCGGTGTCTACCAAGCAAAGAACCTGAGCTCCACCCATGTCCACGGCAACATGGGGGCAAGACGACATCAGCTCAAGAACTTCCTTCGAGCCAGTGGCTACCCCCCCCGAACTGTGGCTCTGCAGTTCGGCGGGTGCTAGTTTTCCGGCTCCTGGGCCTGATGAAAATGGCCGTTAGACGGTTGACGACCAGGCAAAGAAGACTGTGTGCGAGCAGAAACCCGAACGCCATCACAATCGCTTGCGTAGTGACCTGGCTGTTGGCAGCGCCGGCATATAACAGGGCCACGACGAGGTGGAGGGCGGCGCAGATGAGAGGGCTGCAATGTGGCGATGCTCTGGGTAAGTTGGTTCAGCTGTTCTTGCTGCAACCTTAACATCTCTCTCATCTCCACCATTTCCTGTCCCTGAGGTGAAGTGGTTGCTCCCTGGGAGCCACTCTGTACCCCGTACTGGAGACCAAAAGCTGACGGGACGGAATGACTCCGACCCCTCCCGCCCCCAGGGAACCCCTCCCGCTCCCACCGGATCGCCTCACCCCGTACATCAAGTAAAGTAGCAGTAGCCTGCCTCCTGACCAACTGCTTCAGCTCGCGACGCAAGGCACCGTCCAAAACATGCTCGACAAATTGGTCGCGCAGCAAAACGTCTGCATTCGTCATCCCACCAGGTGCACTTCCTTTCACCGACGCCATCAAGCTCAACAACGCGAGGGAGAACTCGTGCAGTGTCTCCCCTTCTTGTTGCCGTCGGGAGAAGAACGCCTCCTGTAAGGCTACATAAGATTTTGAGCACCCATACAGTTCCTGTAATACAGAGATGATTTTAGCTGAGTCTTCCCTCTCCACAACAGACCGATATTTGATCTCCTCTCGAGCCTCACCCTCAAGATGATCAAACAAGAAAAAGGCTTGCTCAGATGTGGATAAGTGACGCGCCCGCATGCAGGCTTGAACCTCCTCAAGCCACTCATTCAACCCCATCCCTGATTTTCCCCTGAACATAGGACACTTTCTATCCCTTGGCACAAAAACCAGCCTCTCTGCTATGGGGTTCCTAGTAGTAACAGGGGCCACAGGTGGCACAGAAGAAGTGGAGGATTCCGAACTAGGACCAGGCACGGCCACAGCCTGCTCCTGCCGCAACCTCTCATTGTCCACCTTTAACTGCGCCACCAGCTCCCTCAACTCCTGCAGCTCTACATCCATAACTAACACTACAGTCAGACTAGAACACAACAACCCCACAACTGGATCCTCACCGGGACTCTGCGGACCACGAAAGGCCAAGCTGCTGTTTTGCCTCTGAACACAATTCAAAACCTCTACATCAAATATGTACCCTGGGGACTATTAAAATAAACAAAACAAATTATATAAAGGAACTGGACCACACGTCTCTGCTTTCCAAAAGTAAATATCCTGCCAACAACGCCAAATGTGGCATTCGACGTTCGAGGCTTCAATACGATGAAGTTTTAGTTGAACTAGTGACAAATTGCCAGCAACGCCACCCCAGGAATTTCACCTGGAGAGTTAGATTAACCTTAAAGTTAAAGCACACAAGTTCATTACTAATGAAAGCTTGAGACTGGGTCCAACATACAATTTCAATTCCTTTTAATTAATATATACAATCTTTAAACATGACTTCGCAATAAAATATGTTCACCCAACCACACTAAAGCGAACACACACACACACACAACACAAAATACAAATAAGGGAGGGCAAATAAACTCAATAAATGCAAACAAAAGAAAACTAACAAAGAAATTAAATCAAAAGTAATGGAGATTTATCCAAACTGATAAATCCAAATAAATAGGTAAAGCAATTAAGCCAAACCAAAATAACTAAGAAAACGAATTAAACCAAAAACATGCAAAGCAAACCACAAAACACAAATAATATCATCAATAAGATCAGTTCGAAGTCGGTTAACTGAATAGATTAAGATGAGACTGAGGATGAGGCAGCAGTCACCATACTCGATGGTAGGTACAGCACAGTAGGAGATGCAGAGTAGGATGGATGTGTTGGCTATATAAGCCAGTGGGCAAAACAGCAGCCGGCCAACAGCAGCGTGAACAGGGGGGGGAAAAACGTGCTGGCAGAAACCGCCCACACACACGTCAACCCTGCCATAGAAAAATACATTTGTTCTAGAAGCTGAACAACAACTGTGGTAACTTGAGTTAACGTCATCTTATCCACATACCGTCAGGAGTTGAATGAACATCAAAGGGGAGGAAGGGGATCGCTTGCATCGAGCAGCACAATTACGTGCAACTCGATCGATCAGCTGATCGCTCCCCGCTGCAACCGGCAGAGGAGGAAAACACTCGCATGCCCTACAATTGGGGCCGATACGGGAGAAGGAAGACCCGGAACTGCCTGAGGGATGGAAGCCAGTGTTGAGGACTTGTGCAAAGTTTAGAAGGTACACAGACGCAAACAACTACTACATACCAAACAACAGCGAGCTGCACGACCCAGCTAACAAAAGGCGACCAGGTGAGGTGGCCAGGTGCGGTGATAACAGGAGGCGGGGCAGTCTGGAGCTCCAAGGCAAGAGGGCTCCCAGTGCACAACCACTCACCTTTATAGACAGCGCAACCAACCGTGATGGGCCGGTACTGCAGCACTAATTAAAGGCCCATCCTGCTACATTCCTTTCAGCAAACTCACCGCAACAAACAATTTGTGTCCACACCTGCTGCGGCCACGCTGCACTTACTCACACACACAGGACCGGCAGTGAGAGAGAGAGAGGGCGAGAGGGAGCGCTACGGTGTCCCTTAATAGACGTCGCCAAATCCCCGCAGCCTATAGGAATCACTGTCCTGTCGGATGAATTAAAATATCAGCAAAACGGGAAAAATAACACTGCCAAAACTCGAAAACTGTATTAAGAATTGACCCCTTACACTTGTAACGTGTCTTAAGATCTGTTGAGGATGTCCCAGCCAGGTTCGGGGGGTGGGTATGATTTGAGTTGAACCCATTTTTTCTCCTGTTTCTGGAAGAGGAGTCAGGATAGGAACATGTCTTTTGGTTCCATTAATTTCAGTAGTTAAGTTTAGGTTGTTCCCTTCAGGTTTTTGTGTTTGCTGCTTTGATGTTCGACCCTTCCAAATCTAAAGAGTTAACCACAAGGAAATTCTGGGACCGATCCCATCAGCGTCGCTTCCGTCATCGCTTTGCTCGTGTGTTTCACAGGAGCTGATGTCCTGCGCACATGCAACTTCCGTCATACTCCCCGTAGACCGTTGGCAATGACACCGCGTAAAACCCACAGCGCGAGTGTGATGCGTTCTGTTGGAGTGTAACTCCCGCACTGTAAACAATTGTCATGTAAATTTATTTGTCTGTTTATTATTGTTTTAAATGAAATTCAACATAATTCAGCAGAGCGCGCAGACCGCAGAGAGCGCAGTGGCGCAGAGCGCACAGAGAGCGGGCAGAGCGCACAGGAGATCACTTACAAGAAATGAATAAACTTTCCAAATAAGATCCCAGAGTGGAGGCAAGGATCCACTGATGTGAGGGAAGCGGTCCGATTCTCTAAATGGATAAATACTACCGTGACCCCGGTGGGGGGTTCTGGACGATGTGTGCATGCGAATGGAAGGATGAGGAGGAAGCGAGGGTTCAGCGATTTCTATTCTCACACATTGTGTTATCCACAGCAGCAGCGGCAGAGTATCAGTGTATTTCCTTTATTAGTGACATCACAGCTGTCCCATAAGTCGCTCTTCACCTCCATCTCACTAACAAACACCTCGATGTCAGTGTCTGAAAGTTTTACTTCCTCTTCACATCGCTTGATGCCGTGCCTCCGTCAGGACTCGCGGTGGAAAACCATTGGTCAGCTTCATAATTTAATATTCGTGACGTGCTATGCATTGACCATTTATAGTAGAAATTGAGCGTGTGGAGAGCGGATTTGGAGTTCAGGTTTTGCGTGCGCACGGTTTTATAAATCGGAATTAGCTTTGGCTTACGCCATTTCCTGCTTTTGGGCATAAGCACACTTTTAGTAAGAATCCTACGCACTCTTTTATAAATCCATCCCTGCTCGGCCCACGCAACACTTCCTCACACACACAGGACCGGCAGTGGGGGGAGAGAGAGAGGGGGAGAAGGGAAGAGTTAGGGGGTCCCTAAATAGACTTCGCCGACTCCCTGCAGCCTATAAGAATCACCGTCCTGTCAGGAACATTAAAACATCAGCAGAAGAGGCTGTGATTTCAGAAATATACAATTTATTTAATACGTACCAGTCAACCATATTGCACATTCCCATAGAACAAAATAAAATAAAACAAAAAGCACAATAATCAAACCAATAAATCAGAAAGAAACTAAATTTAAATGAGGTCAAATAAGGCAGCCCTATAAAACAAACTTGTTGTAGTTAGTTCACACAATTTAAACCAGTTTATCAAAATGTTTGAAAACATTGACAATCATAAAACACATCATTATGTCATACCTTTAATTCATTTAAAATAAAGCAGGGATCCACGCCGTCCTTATTGTCTTGAGAGCAATTACTAAAACAGGAAAAGACAACTTAACTTAATGTCACGCACACAATAGTGAAGACTCTGTTAATTGTTCCGGCGCATTACTTACAAGTATTACTCTTATGACTGAAGATTACAGCGCGCATTTATGCCGACGCTGATACGGTCTCACCCTCACGCACACAGCTGTACGCTGGCTCTAGGGACGGAATAAAGGTTAATATTTGCGGAACGTTTTCTGAGTGATCTCCGTTGACATTAAAGTTACTTTCAGCAAACTCACCGCAACAAACAATTTGTGTCCGCACCTGCTGCGGCCACGCTGCACTTACTCACACACACAGGACCGGCAGTGGAGAGAGAGAGAGGGCGAGAGGGAGCGCTACGGTGTCCCTTAATAGACGTCGCCAAATCCCCGCAGCCTATAGGAATCACTGTCCTGTCGGATGAATTAAAATATCAGCAAAACGGGAAAAATAACACTGCCAAAACTCGAAAACTGTATTAAGAATTGACCCCTTACACTTGTAACGTGTCTTAAGATCTGTTGAGGATGTCCAAGCCAGGTTCGGGGGGTGGGTATGATTTGAGTTGAACCCATTTTTTCTCCTGTTTCTGGAAGAGGAGTCAGGATAGGAACATGTCTTTTGGTTCCATTAATTTCAGTAGTTAAGTTTAGGTTGTTCCCTTCAGGTTTTTGTGTTTGCTGCTTTGATGTTCGACCCTTCCAAATCTAAAGAGTTAACCACAAGGAAATTCTGGGACCGATCCCATCAGCGTCGCTTCCGTCATCGCTTTGCTCGTGTGTTTCCACAGGAGCTGATGTCCTGCGCACATGCAACTTCCGTCATACTCCCCGTAGACCGGCGGCAATGACACCGCGTAAAACCCACAGCGCGAGTGTGATGCGTTCTGTTGGAGTGTAACTCCCGCACTGTAAACAATTGTCATGTAAATTTATTTGTCTGTTTATTATTGTTTTAAATGAAATTCAACATAATTCAGCAGAGCGCGCAGACCGCAGAGAGCGCAGTGGCGCAGAGCGCACAGAGAGCGGGCAGAGCGCACAGGAGATCACTTACAAGAAATGAATAAACTTTCCAAATAAGATCCCAGAGTGGAGGCAAGGATCCACTGATGTGAGGGAAGCGGTCCGATTCTCTAAATGGATAAATACTACCGTGACCCCGGTGGGGGGTTCTGGACGATGTGTGCATGCGAATGGAATGATGAGGAGGAAGCGAGGGTTCAGCGATTTCTATTCTCACACATTGTGTTATCCACAGCAGCAGCGGCAGAGTATCAGTGTATTTCCTTTATTAGTGACATCACAGCTGTCCCATAAGTCGCTCTTCACCTCCATCTCACTAACAAACACCTCGATGTCAGTGTCTGAAAGTTTTACTTCCTCTTCACATCGCTTGATGCCGTGCCTCCGTCAGGACTCGCGGTGGAAAACCATTGGTCAGCTTCATAATTTAATATTCGTGACGTGCTATGCATTGACCATTTATAGTAGAAATTGAGCGTGTGGAGAGCGGATTTGGAGTTCAGGTTTTGCGTGCGCACGGTTTTATAAATCGGAATTAGCTTTGGCTTACGCCATTTCCTGCTTTTGGGCATAAGCACACTTTTAGTAAGAATCCTACGCACTCTTTTATAAATCCATCCCTGCTCGGCCCACGCAACACTTCCTCACACACACAGGACCGGCAGTGGGGGGAGAGAGAGAGGGGGAGAAGGGAAGAGTTAGGGGGTCCCTAAATAGACTTCGCCGACTCCCTGCAGCCTATAAGAATCACCGTCCTGTCAGGAACATTAAAACATCAGCAGAAGAGGCTGTGATTTCAGAAATATACAATTTATTTAATACGTACCAGTCAACCATATTGCACATTCCCATAGAACAAAATAAAATAAAACAAAAAGCACAATAATCAAACCAATAAATCAGAAAGAAACTAAATTTAAATAAGGTCAAATAAGGCAGCCCTATAAAACAAACTTGTTGTAGTTAGTTCACACAATTTAAACCAGTTTATCAAAATGTTTGAAAACATTGACAATCATAAAACACATCATTATGTCATACCTTTAATTCATTTAAAATAAAGCAGGGATCCACGCCGTCCTTATTGTCTTGAGAGCAATTACTAAAACAGGAAAAGACAACTTAACTTAATGTCACGCACACAATAGTGAAGACTCTGTTAATTGTTCCGGCGCATTACTTACAAGTATTACTCTTATGACTGAAGATTACAGCGCGCATTTATGCCGACGCTGATACGGTCTCACCCTCACGCACACAGCTGTACGCTGGCTCTAGGGACGGAATAAAGGTTAATATTTGCGTAACGTTTTCTGAGTGATCTCCGTTGACATTAAAGTTACTTTCAGCAAACTCACCGCAACAAACAGTTTGTGTCCGCACCTGCTGCGGCCACGCTGCACTTACTCACACACACAGGACCGGCAGTGGAGAGAGAGAGAGGGCGAGAGGGAGCGCTACGGTGTCCCTTAATAGACGTCGCCAAATCCCCGCAGCCTATAGGAATCACTGTCCTGTCGGATGAATTAAAATATCAGCAAAACGGGAAAAATAACACTGCCAAAACTCGAAAACTGTATTAAGAATTGACCCCTTACACTTGTAACGTGTCTTAAGATCTGTTGAGGATGTCCCAGCCAGGTTCGGGGGGTGGGTATCATTTGAGTTGAACCCATTTTTTCTCCTGTTTCTGGAAGAGGAGTCAGGATAGGAACATGTCTTTTGGTTCCATTCATTTCAGTAGTTAAGTTTAGGTTGTTCCCTTCAGGTTTTTGTGTTTGCTGCTTTGATGTTCGACCCTTCCAAATCTAAAGAGTTAACCACAAGGAAATTCTGGGACCGATCCCATCAGCGTCGCTTCCGTCATCGCTTTGCTCGTGTGTTTCCACAGGAGCTGATGTCCTGCGCACATGCAACTTCCGTCATACTCCCCGTAGACCGGCGGCAATGACACCGCGTAAAACCCACAGCGCGAGTGTGATGCATTCTGTTGGAGTGTAACTCCCGCACTGTAAACAATTGTCATGTAAATTTATTTGTCTGTTTATTATTGTTTTAAATGAAATTCAACATAATTCAGCAGAGCGCGCAGACCGCAGAGAGCGCAGTGGCGCAGAGCGCACAGAGAGCGGGCAGAGCGCACAGGAGATCACTTACAAGAAATGAATAAACTTTCCAAATAAGATCCCAGAGTGGAGGCAAGGATCCACTGATGTGAGGGAAGCGGTCCGATTCTCTAAATGGATAAATACTACCGTGACCCCGGTGGGGGGTTCTGGACGATGTGTGCATGCGAATGGAAGGATGAGGAGGAAGCGAGGGTTCAGCGATTTCTATTCTCACACATTGTGTTATCCACAGCAGCAGCGGCAGAGTATCAGTGTATTTCCTTTATTAGTGACATCACAGCTGTCCCATAAGTCGCTCTTCACCTCCATCTCACTAACAAACACCTCGATGTCAGTGTCTGAAAGTTTTACTTCCTCTTCACATCGCTTGATGCCGTGCCTCCGTCAGGACTCGCGGTGGAAAACCATTGGTCAGCTTCATAATTTAATATTCGTGACGTGCTATGCATTGACCATTTATAGTAGAAATTGAGCGTGTGGAGAGCGGATTTGGAGTTCAGGTTTTGCGTGCGCACGGTTTTATAAATCGGAATTAGCTTTGCCTTACGCCATTTCCTGCTTTTGGGCATAAGCACACTTTTAGTAAGAATCCTACGCACTCTTTTATAAATCCATCCCTGCTCGGCCCACGCAACACTTCCTCACACACACAGGACCGGCAGTGGGGGGAGAGAGAGAGGGGGAGAAGGGAAGAGTTAGGGGGTCCCTAAATAGACTTCGCCGACTCCCTGCAGCCTATAAGAATCACCGTCCTGTCAGGAACATTAAAACATCAGCAGAAGAGGCTGTGATTTCAGAAATATACAATTTATTTAATACGTACCAGTCAACCATATTGCACATTCCCATAGAGCAAAATAAAATAAAACAAAAAGCACAATAATCAAACCAATAAATCAGAAAGAAACTAAATTTAAATGAGGTCAAATAAGGCAGCCCTATAAAACAAACTTGTTGTAGTTAGTTCACACAATTTAAACCAGTTTATCAAAATGTTTGAAAACATTGACAATCATAAAACACATCATTATGTCATACCTTTAATTCATTTAAAATAAAGCAGGGATCCACGCCGTCCTTATTGTCTTGAGAGCAATTACTAAAACAGGAAAAGACAACTTAACTTAATGTCACGCACACAATAGTGAAGACTCTGTTAATTGTTCCGGCGCATTACTTACAAGTATTACTCTTATGACTGAAGATTACAGCGCGCATTTATGCCGACGCTGATACGGTCTCACCCTCACGCACACAGCTGTACGCTGGCTCTAGGGACGGAATAAAGGTTAATATTTGCGGAACGTTTTCTGAGTGATCTCCGTTGACATTAAAGTTACTTTCAGCAAACTCACCGCAACAAACAATTTGTGTCCGCACCTGCTGCGGCCACGCTGCACTTACTCACACACACAGGACCGGCAGTGGAGAGAGAGAGAGGGCGAGAGGGAGCGCTACGGTGTCCCTTAATAGACGTCGCCAAATCCCCGCAGCCTATAGGAATCACTGTCCTGTCGGATGAATTAAAATATCAGCAAAACGGGAAAAATAACACTGCCAAAACTCGAAAACTGTATTAAGAATTGACCCCTTACACTTGTAACGTGTCTTAAGATCTGTTGAGGATGTCCCAGCCAGGTTCGGGGGTGGGTATGATTTGAGTTGAACCCATTTTTTCTCCTGTTTCTGGAAGAGGAGTCAGGATAGGAACATGTCTTTTGGTTCCATTCATTTCAGTAGTTAAGTTTAGGTTGTTCCCTTCAGGTTTTTGTGTTTGCTGCTTTGATGTTCGACCCTTCCAAATCTAAAGAGTTAACCACAAGGAAATTCTGGGACCGATCCCATCAGCGTCGCTTCCGTCATCGCTTTGCTCGTGTGTTTCCACAGGAGCTGATGTCCTGCGCACATGCAACTTCCGTCATACTCCCCGTAGACCGGCGGCAATGACACCGCGTAAAACCCACAGCGCGAGTGTGATGCGTTCTGTTGGAGTGTAACTCCCGCACTGTAAACAATTGTCATGTAAATTTATTTGTCTGTTTATTATTGTTTTAAATGAAATTCAACATAATTCAGCAGAGCGCGCAGACCGCAGAGAGCGCAGTGGCGCAGAGCGCACAGAGAGCGGGCAGAGCGCACAGGAGATCACTTACAAGAAATGAATAAACTTTCCAAATAAGATCCCAGAGTGGAGGCAAGGATCCACTGATGTGAGGGAAGCGGTCCGATTCTCTAAATGGATAAATACTACCGTGACCCCGGTGGGGGGTTCTGGACGATGTGTGCATGCGAATGGAAGGATGAGGAGGAAGCGAGGGTTCAGCGATTTCTATTCTCACACATTGTGTTATCCACAGCAGCAGCGGCAGAGTATCAGTGTATTTCCTTTATTAGTGACATCACAGCTGTCCCATAAGTCGCTCTTCACCTCCATCTCACTAACAAACACCTCGATGTCAGTGTCTGAAAGTTTTACTTCCTCTTCACATCGCTTGATGCCGTGCCTCCGTCAGGACTCGCGGTGGAAAACCATTGGTCAGCTTCATAATTTAATATTCGTGACGTGCTATGCATTGACCATTTATAGTAGAAATTGAGCGTGTGGAGAGCGGATTTGGAGTTCAGGTTTTGCGTGCGCACGGTTTTATAAATCGGAATTAGCTTTGCCTTACGCCATTTCCTGCTTTTGGGCATAAGCACACTTTTAGTAAGAATCCTACGCACTCTTTTATAAATCCATCCCTGCTCGGCCCACGCAACACTTCCTCACACACACAGGACCGGCAGTGGGGGGAGAGAGAGAGGGGGAGAAGGGAAGAGTTAGGGGGTCCCTAAATAGACTTCGCCGACTCCCTGCAGCCTATAAGAATCACCGTCCTGTCAGGAACATTAAAACATCAGCAGAAGAGGCTGTGATTTCAGAAATATACAATTTATTTAATACGTACCAGTCAACCATATTGCACATTCCCATAGAGCAAAATAAAATAAAACAAAAAGCACAATAATCAAACCAATAAATCAGAAAGAAACTAAATTTAAATGAGGTCAAATAAGGCAGCCCTATAAAACAAACTTGTTGTAGTTAGTTCACACAATTTAAACCAGTTTATCAAAATGTTTGAAAACATTGACAATCATAAAACACATCATTATGTCATACCTTTAATTCATTTAAAATAAAGCAGGGATCCACGCCGTCCTTATTGTCTTGAGAGCAATTACTAAAACAGGAAAAGACAACTTAACTTAATGTCACGCACACAATAGTGAAGACTCTGTTAATTGTTCCGGCGCATTACTTACAAGTATTACTCTTATGACTGAAGATTACAGCGCGCATTTATGCCGACGCTGATACGGTCTCACCCTCACGCACACAGCTGTACGCTGGCTCTAGGGACGGAATAAAGGTTAATATTTGCGGAACGTTTTCTGAGTGATCTCCGTTGACATTAAAGTTACTTTCAGCAAACTCACCGCAACAAACAATTTGTGTCCGCACCTGCTGCGGCCACGCTGCACTTACTCACACACACAGGACCGGCAGTGGAGAGAGAGAGAGGGCGAGAGGGAGCGCTACGGTGTCCCTTAATAGACGTCGCCAAATCCCCGCAGCCTATAGGAATCACTGTCCTGTCGGATGAATTAAAATATCAGCAAAACGGGAAAAATAACACTGCCAAAACTCGAAAACTGTATTAAGAATTGACCCCTTACACTTGTAACGTGTCTTAAGATCTGTTGAGGATGTCCCAGCCAGGTTCGGGGGTGGGTATGATTTGAGTTGAACCCATTTTTTCTCCTGTTTCTGGAAGAGGAGTCAGGATAGGAACATGTCTTTTGGTTCCATTCATTTCAGTAGTTAAGTTTAGGTTGTTCCCTTCAGGTTTTTGTGTTTGCTGCTTTGATGTTCGACCCTTCCAAATCTAAAGAGTTAACCACAAGGAAATTCTGGGACCGATCCCATCAGCGTCGCTTCCGTCATCGCTTTGCTCGTGTGTTTCCACAGGAGCTGATGTCCTGCGCACATGCAACTTCCGTCATACTCCCCGTAGACCGGCGGCAATGACACCGCGTAAAACCCACAGCGCGAGTGTGATGCGTTCTGTTGGAGTGTAACTCCCGCACTGTAAACAATTGTCATGTAAATTTATTTGTCTGTTTATTATTGTTTTAAATGAAATTCAACATAATTCAGCAGAGCGCGCAGACCGCAGAGAGCGCAGTGGCGCAGAGCGCACAGAGAGCGGGCAGAGCGCACAGGAGATCACTTACAAGAAATGAATAAACTTTCCAAATAAGATCCCAGAGTGGAGGCAAGGATCCACTGATGTGAGGGAAGCGGTCCGATTCTCTAAATGGATAAATACTACCGTGACCCCGGTGGGGGGTTCTGGACGATGTGTGCATGCGAATGGAATGATGAGGAGGAAGCGAGGGTTCAGCGATTTCTATTCTCACACATTGTGTTATCCACAGCAGCAGCGGCAGAGTATCAGTGTATTTCCTTTATTAGTGACATCACAGCTGTCCCATAAGTCGCTCTTCACCTCCATCTCACTAACAAACACCTCGATGTCAGTGTCTGAAAGTTTTACTTCCTCTTCACATCGCTTGATGCCGTGCCTCCGTCAGGACTCGCGGTGGAAAACCATTGGTCAGCTTCATAATTTAATATTCGTGACGTGCTATGCATTGACCATTTATAGTAGAAATTGAGCGTGTGGAGAGCGGATTTGGAGTTCAGGTTTTGCGTGCGCACGGTTTTATAAATCGGAATTAGCTTTGGCTTACGCCATTTCCTGCTTTTGGGCATAAGCACACTTTTAGTAAGAATCCTACGCACTCTTTTATAAATCCATCCCTGCTCGGCCCACGCAACACTTCCTCACACACACAGGACCGGCAGTGGGGGGAGAGAGAGAGGGGGAGAAGGGAAGAGTTAGGGGGTCCCTAAATAGACTTCGCCGACTCCCTGCAGCCTATAAGAATCACCGTCCTGTCAGGAACATTAAAACATCAGCAGAAGAGGCTGTGATTTCAGAAATATACAATTTATTTAATACGTACCAGTCAACCATATTGCACATTCCCATAGAACAAAATAAAATAAAACAAAAAGCACAATAATCAAACCAATAAATTAGAAAGAAACTATATTTAAATGAGGTCAAATAAGGCAGCCCTATAAAACAAACTTGTTGTAGTTAGTTCACACAATTTAAACCAGTTTATCAAAATGTTTGAAAACATTGACAATCATAAAACACATCATTATGTCATACCTTTAATTCATTTAAAATAAAGCAGGGATCCACGCCGTCCTTATTGTCTTGAGAGCAATTACTAAAACAGGAAAAGACAACTTAACTTAATGTCACGCACACAATAGTGAAGACTCTGTTAATTGTTCCGGCGCATTACTTACAAGTATTACTCTTATGACTGAAGATTACAGCGCGCATTTATGCCGACGCTGATACGGTCTCACCCTCACGCACACAGCTGTACGCTGGCTCTAGGGACGGAATAAAGGTTAATATTTGCGGAACGTTTTCTGAGTGATCTCCGTTGACATTAAAGTTACTTTCAGCAAACTCACCGCAACAAACAATTTGTGTCCGCACCTGCTGCGGCCACGCTGCACTTACTCACACACACAGGACCGGCAGTGGAGAGAGAGAGAGGGCGAGAGGGAGCGCTACGGTGTCCCTTAATAGACGTCGCCAAATCCCCGCAGCCTATAGGAATCACTGTCCTGTCGGATGAATTAAAATATCAGCAAAACGGGAAAAATAACACTGCCAAAACTCGAAAACTGTATTAAGAATTGACCCCTTACACTTGTAACGTGTCTTAAGATCTGTTGAGGATGTCCCAGCCAGGTTCGGGGGGTGGGTATGATTTGAGTTGAACCCATTTTTTCTCCTGTTTCTGGAAGAGGAGTCAGGATAGGAACATGTCTTTTGGTTCCATTAATTTCAGTAGTTAAGTTTAGGTTGTTCCCTTCAGGTTTTTGTGTTTGCTGCTTTGATGTTCGACCCTTCCAAATCTAAAGAGTTAACCACAAGGAAATTCTGGGACCGATCCCATCAGCGTCGCTTCCGTCATCGCTTTGCTCGTGTGTTTCCACAGGAGCTGATGTCCTGCGCACATGCAACTTCCGTCATACTCCCCGTAGACCGGCGGCAATGACACCGCGTAAAACCCATAGCGCGAGTGTGATGCGTTCTGTTGGAGTGTAACTCCCGCACTGTAAACAATTGTCATGTAAATTTATTTGTCTGTTTATTATTGTTTTAAATGAAATTCAACATAATTCAGCAGAGCGCGCAGACCGCAGAGAGCGCAGTGGCGCAGAGCGCACAGAGAGCGGGCAGAGCGCACAGGAGATCACTTACAAGAAATGAATAAACTTTCCAAATAAGATCCCAGAGTGGAGGCAAGGATCCACTGATGTGAGGGAAGCGGTCCGATTCTCTAAATGGATAAATACTACCGTGACCCCGGTGGGGGGTTCTGGACGATGTGTGCATGCGAATGGAAGGATGAGGAGGAAGCGAGGGTTCAGCGATTTCTATTCTCACACATTGTGTTATCCACAGCAGCAGCGGCAGAGTATCAGTGTATTTCCTTTATTAGTGACATCACAGCTGTCCCATAAGTCGCTCTTCACCTCCATCTCACTAACAAACACCTCGATGTCAGTGTCTGAAAGTTTTACTTCCTCTTCACATCGCTTGATGCCGTGCCTCCGTCAGGACTCGCGGTGGAAAACCATTGGTCAGCTTCATAATTTAATATTCGTGACGTGCTATGCATTGACCATTTATAGTAGAAATTGAGCGTGTGGAGAGCGGATTTGGAGTTCAGGTTTTGCGTGCGCACGGTTTTATAAATCGGAATTAGCTTTGGCTTACGCCATTTCCTGCTTTTGGGCATAAGCACACTTTTAGTAAGAATCCTACGCACTCTTTTATAAATCCATCCCTGCTCGGCCCACGCAACACTTCCTCACACACACAGGACCGGCAGTGGGGGGAGAGAGAGAGGGGGAGAAGGGAAGAGTTAGGGGGTCCCTAAATAGACTTCGCCGACTCCCTGCAGCCTATAAGAATCACCGTCCTGTCAGGAACATTAAAACATCAGCAGAAGAGGCTGTGATTTCAGAAATATACAATTTATTTAATACGTACCAGTCAACCATATTGCACATTCCCATAGAGCAAAATAAAATAAAACAAAAAGCACAATAATCAAACCAATAAATCAGAAAGAAACTAAATTTAAATGAGGTCAAATAAGGCAGCCCTATAAAACAAACTTGTTGTAGTTAGTTCACACAATTTAAACCAGTTTATCAAAATGTTTGAAAACATTGACAATCATAAAACACATCATTATGTCATACCTTTAATTCATTTAAAATAAAGCAGGGATCCACGCCGTCCTTATTGTCTTGAGAGCAATTACTAAAACAGGAAAAGACAACTTAACTTAATGTCACGCACACAATAGTGAAGACTCTGTTAATTGTTCCGGCGCATTACTTACAAGTATTACTCTTATGACTGAAGATTACAGCGCGCATTTATGCCGACGCTGATACGGTCTCACCCTCACGCACACAGCTGTACGCTGGCTCTAGGGACGGAATAAAGGTTAATATTTGCGGAACGTTTTCTGAGTGATCTCCGTTGACATTAAAGTTACTTTCAGCAAAATCACCGCAACAAACAGTTTGTGTCCGCACCTGCTGCGGCCACGCTGCACTTACTCACACACACAGGACCGGCAGTGGAGAGAGAGAGAGGGCGAGAGGGAGCGCTACGGTGTCCCTTAATAGACGTCGCCAAATCCCCGCAGCCTATAGGAATCACTGTCCTGTCGGATGAATTAAAATATCAGCAAAACGGGAAAAATAACACTGCCAAAACTCGAAAACTGTATTAAGAATTGACCCCTTACACTTGTAACGTGTCTTAAGATCTGTTGAGGATGTCCCAGCCAGGTTCGGGGGGTGGGTATCATTTGAGTTGAACCCATTTTTTCTCCTGTTTCTGGAAGAGGAGTCAGGATAGGAACATGTCTTTTGGTTCCATTAATTTCAGTAGTTAAGTTTAGGTTGTTCCCTTCAGGTTTTTGTGTTTGCTGCTTTGATGTTCGACCCTTCCAAATCTAAAGAGTTAACCACAAGGAAATTCTGGGACCGATCCCATCAGCGTCGCTTCCGTCATCGCTTTGCTCGTGTGTTTCCACAGGAGCTGATGTCCTGCGCACATGCAACTTCCGTCATACTCCCCGTAGACCGGCGGCAATGACACCGCGTAAAACCCACAGCGCGAGTGTGATGCGTTCTGTTGGAGTGTAACTCCCGCACTGTAAACAATTGTCATGTAAATTTATTTGTCTGTTTATTATTGTTTTAAATGAAATTCAACATAATTCAGCAGAGCGCGCAGACCGCAGAGAGCGCAGTGGCGCAGAGCGCACAGAGAGCGGGCAGAGCGCACAGGAGATCACTTACAAGAAATGAATAAACTTTCCAAATAAGATCCCAGAGTGGAGGCAAGGATCCACTGATGTGAGGGAAGCGGTCCGATTCTCTAAATGGATAAATACTACCGTGACCCCGGTGGGGGGTTCTGGACGATGTGTGCATGCGAATGGAAGGATGAGGAGGAAGCGAGGGTTCAGCGATTTCTATTCTCACACATTGTGTTATCCACAGCAGCAGCGGCAGAGTATCAGTGTATTTCCTTTATTAGTGACATCACAGCTGTCCCATAAGTCGCTCTTCACCTCCATCTCACTAACAAACACCTCGATGTCAGTGTCTGAAAGTTTTACTTCCTCTTCACATCGCTTGATGCCGTGCCTCCGTCAGGACTCGCGGTGGAAAACCATTGGTCAGCTTCATAATTTAATATTCGTGACGTGCTATGCATTGACCATTTATAGTAGAAATTGAGCGTGTGGAGAGCGGATTTGGAGTTCAGGTTTTGCGTGCGCACGGTTTTATAAATCGGAATTAGCTTTGGCTTACGCCATTTCCTGCTTTTGGGCATAAGCACACTTTTAGTAAGAATCCTACGCACTCTTTTATAAATCCATCCCTGCTCGGCCCACGCAACACTTCCTCACACACACAGGACCGGCAGTGGGGGGAGAGAGAGAGGGGGAGAAGGGAAGAGTTAGGGGGTCCCTAAATAGACTTCGCCGACTCCCTGCAGCCTATAAGAATCACCGTCCTGTCAGGAACATTAAAACATCAGCAGAAGAGGCTGTGATTTCAGAAATATACAATTTATTTAATACGTACCAGTCAACCATATTGCACATTCCCATAGAACAAAATAAAATAAAACAAAAAGCACAATAATCAAACCAATAAATCAGAAAGAAACTATATTTAAATAAGGTCAAATAAGGCAGCCCTATAAAACAAACTTGTTGTAGTTAGTTCACACAATTTAAACCAGTTTATCAAAATGTTTGAAAACATTGACAATCATAAAACACATCATTATGTCATACCTTTAATTCATTTAAAATAAAGCAGGGATCCACGCCGTCCTTATTGTCTTGAGAGCAATTACTAAAACAGGAAAAGACAACTTAACTTAATGTCACGCACACAATAGTGAAGACTCTGTTAATTGTTCCGGCGCATTACTTACAAGTATTACTCTTATGACTGAAGATTACAGCGCGCATTTATGCCGACGCTGATACGGTCTCACCCTCACGCACACAGCTGTACGCTGGCTCTAGGGACGGAATAAAGGTTAATATTTGCGGAACGTTTTCTGAGTGATCTCCGTTGACATTAAAGTTACTGTGGCATTCGACGTTCGAGGCTTCAATACGATGAAGTTTTAGTTGAACTAGTGACAAATTGCCAGCAACGCCACCCCAGGAATTTCACCTGGAGAGTTAGATTAACCTTAAAGTTAAAGCACACAAGTTCATTACTAATGAAAGCTTGAGACTGGGTCCAACATACAATTTCAATTCCTTTTAATTAATATATACAATCTTTAAACATGACTTCGCAATAAAATATGTTCACCCAACCACACTAAAGCGAACACACACACACACACAACACAAAATACAAATAAGGGAGGGCAAATAAACTCAATAAATGCAAACAAAAGAAAACTAACAAAGAAATTAAATCAAAAGTAATGGAGATTTATCCAAACTGATAAATCCAAATAAATAGGTAAAGCAATTAAGCCAAACCAAAATAACTGAGAAAACGAATTAAACCAAAAACATGCAAAGCAAACCACAAAACACAAATAATATCATCAATAAGATCAGTTAGAAGTCGGTTAACTGAATAGATTAAGATGAGACTGAGGATGAGGCAGCAGTCACCATACTCGATGGTAGGTACAGCACAGTAGGAGATGCAGAGTAGGATGGATGTGTTGGCTATATACGCCAGTGGGCAAAACAGCAGCCGGCCAACAGCAGCGTGAAGAGGGGGGGGAAAAACGTGCTGGCAGAAACCGCCCACACACACGTCAACCCTGCCATAGAAAAATACATTTGTTCTAGAAGCTGAACAACAACTGTGGTAACTTGAGTTAACGTCATCTTATCCACATACCGTCAGGAGTTGAATGAACATCAAAGGGGAGGAAGGGGATCGCTTGCATCGAGCAGCACAATTACGTGCAACTCGATCGATCAGCTGATCGCTCCCCGCTGCAACCGGCAGAGGAGGAAAACACTCGCATGCCCTACAATTGGGGCCGATACGGGAGAAGGAAGACCCGGAACTGCCTGAGGGATGGAAGCCAGTGTTGAGGACTTGTGCAAAGTTTAGAAGGTACACAGACGCAAACAACTACTACATACCAAACAACAGCGAGCTGCACGACCCAGCTAACAAAAGGCGACCAGGTGAGGTGGCCAGGTGCGGTGATAACAGGAGGCGGGGCAGTCTGGAGCTCCAAGGCAAGAGGGCTCCCAGTGCACAACCACTCACCTTTATAGACAGCGCAACCAACCGTGATGGGCCGGTACTGCAGCACTAATTAAAGGCCCATCCTGCTACATTCTACCCCCATCGACTTCATCGTCGTCCCGACGATGGAACAACTGATCCAGAGGATCACCCAACTAACTCCACGGCCTAAAGAGCGCAGTAACGGCATTTGACACTGGACCAGGGGGATTTGCAGCCCCAAATGCCAAGTTCCCTACAGGTCGCGGAAGGTGATAGAGGTTTAGGTGCTGGCCAGCCGTCGACCTGGCTGACCGGCGTACTTCACTTTCACCAGCATAACTGGTGGATGGAACGGCCAGGGAAACGGAGGGTGGATCTGCCACTGCAGTAGAGGGAGCGCTTGACGACTCTAACCCAGCAGAGTCAGGTGGTGGGAGCAGCAACCGAGGGGTGGTTTGAGTCACCACGGCTGTGCGAGCAGGGGCAGCAACAGGGGTCTCCGGCCCCAACATAAACAAGTCTCCGTCAAACGGCAACTCATCCTCTGACCGAGGCCGGTCAAGAGGGGGTGGACAATGGGGCAATGCACTACCCTGAGGGGCAGCTCCAGCAACGGCTTTCAACAGTGTTCGATGGACCTGCCGAACTTTGGTCTGGTCGTCCATCGGTGCGATGGTGTACACTGGACCACCTTCTCGGGGTGCCTTTACGACTCGGTACACCACAGGGCCCCACAGATCTTGTATCTTGTGGCGCCCCCTTGCACTATGATCGCGCAGCCACACCAACTGCCCCACCTTTAGTGGGTCATCCCGAACCTGATTATCATGATTCCTCCTCCTGCGCTCTGCCGCCACCTTCAACCTTTCCCGGGCCCCGTCAAAGGCAAGCTGGAGCCGGTTTTGATGTTCTTGGATCCACTCATGGACCTCGCCACCCACAGGGTCCGAGACTCTACCCAAGAGAAAATCAACCGGCAGCCTGGGTTCTTGCCCGAACATCAGGTAGAATGGAGACTCGCCGGTGGACTGATGGGGAGTGGTGTTATACGAGTAGAGCACCTGTGGCAGGCAAGAGTGCCAATCTCTTTTCCGAGATGCAGGAAAGGCACGCAATAAGTTGTGGAGAGTGCGATTAAAGCGTTCGCATTGGCCGTTGCCGGCGGGATGGTATGGAGTGGTGCGAGATTTTTCAACACCGTAAAGTACACAGAGCTGTTGAATGAGGGAACTTTCAAAGTTGCGGCCCTGATCAGAATGGATACGGGCAGGAACGCCAAACTTATAGAACCACTCAGAGACCAAAGTCTGAGCAACAACTGGGGCTCGTTGATCTCGGGTAGGAACAGCCAAGGTGTATTTACTGAAAACGTCTGTCATGACTAAGACATTCTCCAACCCGTTGTGGCTGGGTTCCAGCAAGGTAAAATCAATGGCCAAGATTTCATTGGGACGCGAAGCCAACAAATGCCCCATGAAACTGGGAGGCGGTCTGGGTGTGTCCTTAGCAACTTGACACCTCTCACACTCTCTGCACCACTGTGCCACCTCTGAGGACATACCTGGCCAGTAGCACCTTTGCCGCACTAGCTCCAATGTCCTCTCCACACCCTGATGCCCATGCCCTTGATGAACCTGAGACAGCACCTCTTGCTTTAACGTGGCAGGCAGCAGAAGCTGAAGCACCGCTTCGGCGCCATCAGGACGGAAGATGCGCCGGAAGAGAACACCCTCCTGCTCAACCAGCCGGTTCCACTGACCTATAATGGTCCGTGCAGGAGGAGACAAGTGTTTCCGCTCCTGATAATTGGGAGTCTGCTGCCGCCCCCAGAATGCTAAAACCTCCTGAAGGACAGGATCAGCTTGTTGAAGTGCCTGGAGGTCAGAAGGTGCATGATGGGGCAAAGCAGCAATAGCAGCTTGATTGGCGGGAGTGGTTTCACGCTGCAGGACCTGCCGCAAGGGCTCAGGAACTGAGGTACCAGGAAACATCTCCTCTAGGTTATTTGGCCCAGGTGGGTGCTTCCGAGATAAAGCGTCAGCATTTTTATTACTCCTCCCAGAGCGGTACTTTATTTCAAAATCAAAAGCTGCCAATTGTGCTGCCCAACGCTGTTCGGTGGCACCGAGTTTGGCAGAAAACAAGTGACTGAGGGGATTATTGTCGGTGTAAACAATGCATTTATAACCAAGCAAGTACTCCCGGAATTTTTCTGACATAGCCCACTTGAGAGCTAAAAACTCCAATTTCATGGAGCTGTAGTTCGACATATTTCGCTCTGTGGGCCTCAACCCCCTGCTAGCATAAGCTATAGGTCTGACCTTCCCATTCTGTTCCTGGGAGAGCACAGCTCCAAGGCCACCATAGCTCGCATCAACCTCCAGGATGAACGGTAAGGAGAAGTCGGCGTAGGCGAGCAGAGGTGCAGTGGTAAGTTTGGTCTTCAACGCTTCAAAATTGCGATGGCACTCATCCGACCAATGCTCCGCCACTATTCGCACCACACCCCTAGACTTCCTACCAGCTAGTTCTGCTACCAGCCTGTGTAGAGGGGCCGCCAACTTGGCAAACCCCTCCACAAAGCGGCGGTAATAGCTGGCGAAACCAAGGAATGAGCGTAGGTCAGCGATGGTGGTGGGAGGCTGCCAGTTGGCAACTACCTCTTGCTTGCTGGGATCGGTGGAGACTCCCTGATCAGAGACCACATGGCCCAAGTACCGCACCTCCGGCTGGAAGAACGCGCATTTGCTTAGCTTAGCCTTCAGGCCTTGTTCCTGCAACCGTCCCAGTACAATCTCCAGCCGCTCCAGGTGTTGTTCCACCGTGGAAGAGAAGACTATGATGTCATCCAGATACAGGAGCAACGATTGACATTGTTGGTCACCGAACATTCGCTGCATCAGCCTCTGGAAAGTGCTGGGGGCGTTGCAAAGCCCAAAGGGCATGCGGTTCCATTCGAATAAGCCGAATGGGGTGCAAAAGGCGGTTTTGGGCCTGTCTGCTTCTGTGACCGGGACCTGGTTGTACCCGCTGGCCAAGTCAAGAGTAGAGAACCAGCGGGCACCTGTCAGGGCGTCCAAAGATTCCTCGATGCGTGGAAGGGGAAAAGCATCCTTCCGCGTTTTGTTGTTAAGCTGGCGGTAGTCCACGCACATGCGTAAACTGCCGTCTTTCTTTTTCACAAGGACAATTGGGGAAGCATAAGGACTGCTACTCTCTCTGATGATTTGATTTTCAAGCAGTTGGTTAATATGCTCCTTAACCACCTCGTACTCGGACGGCGGGATGCGCCTATGGCGTTGCCTGACAGGCACTTTGTCTAAGAGCGGGATGTCATGGCTGATCAGGTTGGTGCATCCCAGATCTCCCTCATGGGAGGAAAAGACAGAGCTGTACTGCCTAAGAAGGGACTGAACCTTACCCTGATCTTCAGTTGGTAAGGCTGACAAGTCCAGAGCCCCAATTCGATCTGGCACGACTTCAGACGTGGCCTGGGAAGCCACGGTGGCGACTTCTGTTGGCGTCTCGGTGACTCCTGCAGGCATGCTGACAACCCGGACTTCATCCAAGGTGCCCACCACAGTGCGAGGGTACAGCAAAACACTAGTGGAGCCAACATTTACGATCGGGATGTACGCAGTGCCTCGTACTACCCGAACCAAAGCAGGTGAAGCAAGCAGCCCAGCAGGTAGGCCAGACTCCGAAGGCTCAAACAACACCCTAGTACCCGAGTACTGCTCGGAGCATGTTGCTGTAACTATTGTCATCGTACCACCATGGATGCGGCATGCCTTCCCACCCCGAACCTTGACCTGGCCTGCTGCGTGCTGAGGGGCTTTCCTGCTGGCCTGATGACACTTCTGTAGTGCCTGCGTAACTGTCTCTGGTGCATCTGATACAGAGAGCGAATTGAACAAAGCCAGACCATGCTGTCCAAAGAGCACCTGATAACATCGATGAATAATGTTCATCCCCAGAATACCCGGAACCTGAGCAGACACCGCTCCCGGAGGATCTTTCACCACCAAAACCCCACACCGCGGCACCGAAGTGCCACAGAGCTCGACATCTAACTCCAGGTAGCCAACATAGGGGATGTCTAACCCATTGGCTGCTCTGAGCTTCAGCCAATTACAAGCTTGTAGCCTCTCATGCCCCCAAGGCTGGAAGTGTTGCAGGAAAAAGCTTTCTGTAACTGTAGACACCATGGAACCGGTGTCTACCAAGCAAAGAACCTGAGCTCCACCCATGTCCACGGCAACATGGGGGCAAGACGACATCAGCTCAAGAACTTCCTTCGAGCCAGTGGCTACCCCCCCCGAACTGTGGCTCTGCAGTTCGGCGGGTGCTAGTTTTCCGGCTCCTGGGCCTGATGAAAATGGCCGTTAGACGGTTGACGACCAGGCAAAGAAGACTGTGTGCGAGCAGAAACCCGAACGCCATCACAATCGCTTGCGTAGTGACCTGGCTGTTGGCAGCGCCGGCATATAACAGGGCCACGACGAGGTGGAGGGCGGCGCAGATGAGAGGGCTGCAATGTGGCGATGCTCTGGGTAAGTTGGTTCAGCTGTTCTTGCTGCAACCTTAACATCTCTCTCATCTCCACCATTTCCTGTCCCTGAGGTGAAGTGGTTGCTCCCTGGGAGCCACTCTGTACCCCGTACTGGAGACCAAAAGCTGACGGGACGGAATGACTCCGACCCCTCCCGCCCCCAGGGAACCCCTCCCGCTCCCACCGGATCGCCTCACCCCGTACATCAAGTAAAGTAGCAGTAGCCTGCCTCCTGACCAACTGCTTCAGCTCGCGACGCAAGGCACCGTCCAAAACATGCTCGACAAATTGGTCGCGCAGCAAAACGTCTGCATTCGTCATCCCACCAGGTGCACTTCCTTTCACCGACGCCATCAAGCTCAACAACGCGAGGGAGAACTCGTGCAGTGTCTCCCCTTCTTGTTGCCGTCGGGAGAAGAACGCCTCCTGTAAGGCTACATAAGATTTTGAGCACCCATACAGTTCCTGTAATACAGAGATGATTTTAGCTGAGTCTTCCCTCTCCACAACAGACCGATATTTGATCTCCTCTCGAGCCTCACCCTCAAGATGATCAAACAAGAAAAAGGCTTGCTCAGATGTGGATAAGTGACGCGCCCGCATGCAGGCTTGAACCTCCTCAAGCCACTCATTCAACCCCATCCCTGATTTTCCCCTGAACATAGGACACTTTCTATCCCTTGGCACAAAAACCAGCCTCTCTGCTATGGGGTTCCTAGTAGTAACAGGGGCCACAGGTGGCACAGAAGAAGTGGAGGATTCCGAACTAGGACCAGGCACGGCCACAGCCTGCTCCTGCCGCAACCTCTCATTGTCCACCTTTAACTGCGCCACCAGCTCCCTCAACTCCTGCAGCTCTACATCCATAACTAACACTACAGTCAGACTAGAACACAACAACCCCACAACTGGATCCTCACCGGGACTCTGCGGACCACGAAAGGCCAAGCTGCTGTTTTGCCTCTGAACACAATTCAAAACCTCTACATCAAATATGTACCCTGGGGACTATTAAAATAAACAAAACAAATTATATAAAGGAACTGGACCACACGTCTCTGCTTTCCAAAAGTAAATATCCTGCCAACAACGCCAAATGTGGCATTCGACGTTCGAGGCTTCAATACGATGAAGTTTTAGTTGAACTAGTGACAAATTGCCAGCAACGCCACCCCAGGAATTTCACCTGGAGAGTTAGATTAACCTTAAAGTTAAAGCACACAAGTTCATTACTAATGAAAGCTTGAGACTGGGTCCAACATACAATTTCAATTCCTTTTAATTAATATATACAATCTTTAAACATGACTTCGCAATAAAATATGTTCACCCAACCACACTAAAGCGAACACACACACACACACAACACAAAATACAAATAAGGGAGGGCAAATAAACTCAATAAATGCAAACAAAAGAAAACTAACAAAGAAATTAAATCAAAAGTAATGGAGATTTATCCAAACTGATAAATCCAAATAAATAGGTAAAGCAATTAAGCCAAACCAAAATAACTAAGAAAACGAATTAAACCAAAAACATGCAAAGCAAACCACAAAACACAAATAATATCATCAATAAGATCAGTTAGAAGTCGGTTAACTGAATAGATTAAGATGAGACTGAGGATGAGGCAGCAGTCACCATACTCGATGGTAGGTACAGCACAGTAGGAGATGCAGAGTAGGATGGATGTGTTGGCTATATAAGCCAGTGGGCAAAACAGCAGCCGGCCAACAGCAGCGTGAAGAGGGGGGGGAAAAACGTGCTGGCAGAAACCGCCCACACACACGTCAACCCTGCCATAGAAAAATACATTTGTTCTAGAAGCTGAACAACAACTGTGGTAACTTGAGTTAACGTCATCTTATCCACATACCGTCAGGAGTTGAATGAACATCAAAGGGGAGGAAGGGGATCGCTTGCATCGAGCAGCACAATTACGTGCAACTCGATCGATCAGCTGATCGCTCCCCGCTGCAACCGGCAGAGGAGGAAAACACTCGCATGCCCTACAATTGGGGCCGATACGGGAGAAGGAAGACCCGGAACTGCCTGAGGGATGGAAGCCAGTGTTGAGGACTTGTGCAAAGTTTAGAAGGTACACAGACGCAAACAACTACTACATACCAAACAACAGCGAGCTGCACGACCCAGCTAACAAAAGGCGACCAGGTGAGGTGGCCAGGTGCGGTGATAACAGGAGGCGGGGCAGTCTGGAGCTCCAAGGCAAGAGGGCTCCCAGTGCACAACCACTCACCTTTATAGACAGCGCAACCAACCGTGATGGGCCGGTACTGCAGCACTAATTAAAGGCCCATCCTGCTACATTCCTTTCAGCAAACTCACCGCAACAAACAATTTGTGTCCACACCTGCTGCGGCCACGCTGCACTTACTCACACACACAGGACCGGCAGTGAGAGAGAGAGAGGGCGAGAGGGAGCGCTACGGTGTCCCTTAATAGACGTCGCCAAATCCCCGCAGCCTATAGGAATCACTGTCCTGTCGGATGAATTAAAATATCAGCAAAACGGGAAAAATAACACTGCCAAAACTCGAAAACTGTATTAAGAATTGACCCCTTACACTTGTAACGTGTCTTAAGATCTGTTGAGGATGTCCCAGCCAGGTTCGGGGGGTGGGTATGATTTGAGTTGAACCCATTTTTTCTCCTGTTTCTGGAAGAGGAGTCAGGATAGGAACATGTCTTTTGGTTCCATTAATTTCAGTAGTTAAGTTTAGGTTGTTCCCTTCAGGTTTTTGTGTTTGCTGCTTTGATGTTCGACCCTTCCAAATCTAAAGAGTTAACCACAAGGAAATTCTGGGACCGATCCCATCAGCGTCGCTTCCGTCATCGCTTTGCTCGTGTGTTTCACAGGAGCTGATGTCCTGCGCACATGCAACTTCCGTCATACTCCCCGTAGACCGGCGGCAATGACACCGCGTAAAACCCACAGCGCGAGTGTGATGCGTTCTGTTGGAGTGTAACTCCCGCACTGTAAACAATTGTCATGTAAATTTATTTGTCTGTTTATTATTGTTTTAAATGAAATTCAACATAATTCAGCAGAGCGCGCAGACCGCAGAGAGCGCAGTGGCGCAGAGCGCACAGAGAGCGGGCAGAGCGCACAGGAGATCACTTACAAGAAATGAATAAACTTTCCAAATAAGATCCCAGAGTGGAGGCAAGGATCCACTGATGTGAGGGAAGCGGTCCGATTCTCTAAATGGATAAATACTACCGTGACCCCGGTGGGGGGTTCTGGACGATGTGTGCATGCGAATGGAAGGATGAGGAGGAAGCGAGGGTTCAGCGATTTCTATTCTCACACATTGTGTTATCCACAGCAGCAGCGGCAGAGTATCAGTGTATTTCCTTTATTAGTGACATCACAGCTGTCCCATAAGTCGCTCTTCACCTCCATCTCACTAACAAACACCTCGATGTCAGTGTCTGAAAGTTTTACTTCCTCTTCACATCGCTTGATGCCGTGCCTCCGTCAGGACTCGCGGTGGAAAACCATTGGTCAGCTTCATAATTTAATATTCGTGACGTGCTATGCATTGACCATTTATAGTAGAAATTGAGCGTGTGGAGAGCGGATTTGGAGTTCAGGTTTTGCGTGCGCACGGTTTTATAAATCGGAATTAGCTTTGGCTTACGCCATTTCCTGCTTTTGGGCATAAGCACACTTTTAGTAAGAATCCTACGCACTCTTTTATAAATCCATCCCTGCTCGGCCCACGCAACACTTCCTCACACACACAGGACCGGCAGTGGGGGGAGAGAGAGAGGGGGAGAAGGGAAGAGTTAGGGGGTCCCTAAATAGACTTCGCCGACTCCCTGCAGCCTATAAGAATCACCGTCCTGTCAGGAACATTAAAACATCAGCAGAAGAGGCTGTGATTTCAGAAATATACAATTTATTTAATACGTACCAGTCAACCATATTGCACATTCCCATAGAACAAAATAAAATAAAACAAAAAGCACAATAATCAAACCAATAAATCAGAAAGAAACTAAATTTAAATGAGGTCAAATAAGGCAGCCCTATAAAACAAACTTGTTGTAGTTAGTTCACACAATTTAAACCAGTTTATCAAAATGTTTGAAAACATTGACAATCATAAAACACATCATTATGTCATACCTTTAATTCATTTAAAATAAAGCAGGGATCCACGCCGTCCTTATTGTCTTGAGAGCAATTACTAAAACAGGAAAAGACAACTTAACTTAATGTCACGCACACAATAGTGAAGACTCTGTTAATTGTTCCGGCGCATTACTTACAAGTATTACTCTTATGACTGAAGATTACAGCGCGCATTTATGCCGACGCTGATACGGTCTCACCCTCACGCACACAGCTGTACGCTGGCTCTAGGGACGGAATAAAGGTTAATATTTGCGGAACGTTTTCTGAGTGATCTCCGTTGACATTAAAGTTACTTTCAGCAAACTCACCGCAACAAACAATTTGTGTCCGCACCTGCTGCGGCCACGCTGCACTTACTCACACACACAGGACCGGCAGTGGAGAGAGAGAGAGGGCGAGAGGGAGCGCTACGGTGTCCCTTAATAGACGTCGCCAAATCCCCGCAGCCTATAGGAATCACTGTCCTGTCGGATGAATTAAAATATCAGCAAAACGGGAAAAATAACACTGCCAAAACTCGAAAACTGTATTAAGAATTGACCCCTTACACTTGTAACGTGTCTTAAGATCTGTTGAGGATGTCCAAGCCAGGTTCGGGGGGTGGGTATGATTTGAGTTGAACCCATTTTTTCTCCTGTTTCTGGAAGAGGAGTCAGGATAGGAACATGTCTTTTGGTTCCATTAATTTCAGTAGTTAAGTTTAGGTTGTTCCCTTCAGGTTTTTGTGTTTGCTGCTTTGATGTTCGACCCTTCCAAATCTAAAGAGTTAACCACAAGGAAATTCTGGGACCGATCCCATCAGCGTCGCTTCCGTCATCGCTTTGCTCGTGTGTTTCCACAGGAGCTGATGTCCTGCGCACATGCAACTTCCGTCATACTCCCCGTAGACCGGCGGCAATGACACCGCGTAAAACCCACAGCGCGAGTGTGATGCGTTCTGTTGGAGTGTAACTCCCGCACTGTAAACAATTGTCATGTAAATTTATTTGTCTGTTTATTATTGTTTTAAATGAAATTCAACATAATTCAGCAGAGCGCGCAGACCGCAGAGAGCGCAGTGGCGCAGAGCGCACAGAGAGCGGGCAGAGCGCACAGGAGATCACTTACAAGAAATGAATAAACTTTCCAAATAAGATCCCAGAGTGGAGGCAAGGATCCACTGATGTGAGGGAAGCGGTCCGATTCTCTAAATGGATAAATACTACCGTGACCCCGGTGGGGGGTTCTGGACGATGTGTGCATGCGAATGGAATGATGAGGAGGAAGCGAGGGTTCAGCGATTTCTATTCTCACACATTGTGTTATCCACAGCAGCAGCGGCAGAGTATCAGTGTATTTCCTTTATTAGTGACATCACAGCTGTCCCATAAGTCGCTCTTCACCTCCATCTCACTAACAAACACCTCGATGTCAGTGTCTGAAAGTTTTACTTCCTCTTCACATCGCTTGATGCCGTGCCTCCGTCAGGACTCGCGGTGGAAAACCATTGGTCAGCTTCATAATTTAATATTCGTGACGTGCTATGCATTGACCATTTATAGTAGAAATTGAGCGTGTGGAGAGCGGATTTGGAGTTCAGGTTTTGCGTGCGCACGGTTTTATAAATCGGAATTAGCTTTGGCTTACGCCATTTCCTGCTTTTGGGCATAAGCACACTTTTAGTAAGAATCCTACGCACTCTTTTATAAATCCATCCCTGCTCGGCCCACGCAACACTTCCTCACACACACAGGACCGGCAGTGGGGGGAGAGAGAGAGGGGGAGAAGGGAAGAGTTAGGGGGTCCCTAAATAGACTTCGCCGACTCCCTGCAGCCTATAAGAATCACCGTCCTGTCAGGAACATTAAAACATCAGCAGAAGAGGCTGTGATTTCAGAAATATACAATTTATTTAATACGTACCAGTCAACCATATTGCACATTCCCATAGAACAAAATAAAATAAAACAAAAAGCACAATAATCAAACCAATAAATCAGAAAGAAACTATATTTAAATAAGGTCAAATAAGGCAGCCCTATAAAACAAACTTGTTGTAGTTAGTTCACACAATTTAATCCAGTTTATCAAAATGTTTGAAAACATTGACAATCATAAAACACATCATTATGTCATACCTTTAATTCATTTAAAATAAAGCAGGGATCCACGCCGTCCTTATTGTCTTGAGAGCAATTACTAAAACAGGAAAAGACAACTTAACTTAATGTCACGCACACAATAGTGAAGACTCTGTTAATTGTTCCGGCGCATTACTTACAAGTATTACTCTTATGACTGAAGATTACAGCGCACATTTATGCCGACGCTGATACGGTCTCACCCTCACGCACACAGCTGTACGCTGGCTCTAGGGACGGAATAAAGGTTAATATTTGCGGAACGTTTTCTGAGTGATCTCCGTTGACATTAAAGTTACTTTCAGCAAACTCACCGCAACAAACAATTTGTGTCCGCACCTGCTGCGGCCACGCTGCACTTACTCACACACACAGGACCGGCAGTGGAGAGAGAGAGAGGGCGAGAGGGAGCGCTACGGTGTCCCTTAATAGACGTCGCCAAATCCCCGCAGCCTATAGGAATCACTGTCCTGTCGGATGAATTAAAATATCAGCAAAACGGGAAAAATAACACTGCCAAAACTCGAAAACTGTATTAAGAATTGACCCCTTACACTTGTAACGTGTCTTAAGATCTGTTGAGGATGTCCCAGCCAGGTTCGGGGGGTGGGTATGATTTGAGTTGAACCCATTTTTTCTCCTGTTTCTGGAAGAGGAGTCAGGATAGGAACATGTCTTTTGGTTCCATTAATTTCAGTAGTTAAGTTTAGGTTGTTCCCTTCAGGTTTTTGTGTTTGCTGCTTTGATGTTCGACCCTTCCAAATCTAAAGAGTTAACCACAAGGAAATTCTGGGACCGATCCCATCAGCGTCGCTTCCGTCATCGCTTTGCTCGTGTGTTTCCACAGGAGCTGATGTCCTGCGCACATGCAACTTCCGTCATACTCCCCGTAGACCGGCGGCAATGACACCGCGTAAAACCCACAGCGCGAGTGTGATGCGTTCTGTTGGAGTGTAACTCCCGCACTGTAAACAATTGTCATGTAAATTTATTTGTCTGTTTATTATTGTTTTAAATGAAATTCAACATAATTCAGCAGAGCGCGCAGACCGCAGAGAGCGCAGTGGCGCAGAGCGCACAGAGAGCGGGCAGAGCGCACAGGAGATCACTTACAAGAAATGAATAAACTTTCCAAATAAGATCCCAGAGTGGAGGCAAGGATCCACTGATGTGAGGGAAGCGGTCCGATTCTCTAAATGGATAAATACTACCGTGACCCCGGTGGGGGGTTCTGGACGATGTGTGCATGCGAATGGAAGGATGAGGAGGAAGCGAGGGTTCAGCGATTTCTATTCTCACACATTGTGTTATCCACAGCAGCAGCGGCAGAGTATCAGTGTATTTCCTTTATTAGTGACATCACAGCTGTCCCATAAGTCGCTCTTCACCTCCATCTCACTAACAAACACCTCGATGTCAGTGTCTGAAAGTTTTACTTCCTCTTCACATCGCTTGATGCCGTGCCTCCGTCAGGACTCGCGGTGGAAAACCATTGGTCAGCTTCATAATTTAATATTCGTGACGTGCTATGCATTGACCATTTATAGTAGAAATTGAGCGTGTGGAGAGCGGATTTGGAGTTCAGGTTTTGCGTGCGCACGGTTTTATAAATCGGAATTAGCTTTGGCTTACGCCATTTCCTGCTTTTGGGCATAAGCACACTTTTAGTAAGAATCCTACGCACTCTTTTATAAATCCATCCCTGCTCGGCCCACGCAACACTTCCTCACACACACAGGACCGGCAGTGGGGGGAGAGAGAGAGGGGGAGAAGGGAAGAGTTAGGGGGTCCCTAAATAGACTTCGCCGACTCCCTGCAGCCTATAAGAATCACCGTCCTGTCAGGAACATTAAAACATCAGCAGAAGAGGCTGTGATTTCAGAAATATACAATTTATTTAATACGTACCAGTCAACCATATTGCACATTCCCATAGAACAAAATAAAATAAAACAAAAAGCACAATAATCAAACCAATAAATCAGAAAGAAACTAAATTTAAATAAGGTCAAATAAGGCAGCCCTATAAAACAAACTTGTTGTAGTTAGTTCACACAATTTAAACCAGTTTATCAAAATGTTTGAAAACATTGACAATCATAAAACACATCATTATGTCATACCTTTAATTCATTTAAAATAAAGCAGGGATCCACGCCGTCCTTATTGTCTTGAGAGCAATTACTAAAACAGGAAAAGACAACTTAACTTAATGTCACGCACACAATAGTGAAGACTCTGTTAATTGTTCCGGCGCATTACTTACAAGTATTACTCTTATGACTGAAGATTACAGCGCGCATTTATGCCGACGCTGATACGGTCTCACCCTCACGCACACAGCTGTACGCTGGCTCTAGGGACGGAATAAAGGTTAATATTTGCGGAACGTTTTCTGAGTGATCTCCGTTGACATTAAAGTTACTTTCAGCAAACTCACCGCAACAAACAATTTGTGTCCGCACCTGCTGCGGCCACGCTGCACTTACTCACACACACAGGACCGGCAGTGGAGAGAGAGAGAGGGCGAGAGGGAGCGCTACGGTGTCCCTTAATAGACGTCGCCAAATCCCCGCAGCCTATAGGAATCACTGTCCTGTCGGATGAATTAAAATATCAGCAAAACGGGAAAAATAACACTGCCAAAACTCGAAAACTGTATTAAGAATTGACCCCTTACACTTGTAACGTGTCTTAAGATCTGTTGAGGATGTCCCAGCCAGGTTCGGGGGGTGGGTATCATTTGAGTTGAACCCATTTTTTCTCCTGTTTCTGGAAGAGGAGTCAGGATAGGAACATGTCTTTTGGTTCCATTCATTTCAGTAGTTAAGTTTAGGTTGTTCCCTTCAGGTTTTTGTGTTTGCTGCTTTGATGTTCGACCCTTCCAAATCTAAAGAGTTAACCACAAGGAAATTCTGGGACCGATCCCATCAGCGTCGCTTCCGTCATCGCTTTGCTCGTGTGTTTCCACAGGAGCTGATGTCCTGCGCACATGCAACTTCCGTCATACTCCCCGTAGACCGGCGGCAATGACACCGCGTAAAACCCACAGCGCGAGTGTGATGCGTTCTGTTGGAGTGTAACTCCCGCACTGTAAACAATTGTCATGTAAATGTATTTGTCTGTTTATTATTGTTTTAAATGAAATTCAACATAATTCAGCAGAGCGCGCAGACCGCAGAGAGCGCAGTGGCGCATAGCGCACAGAGAGCGGGCAGAGCGCACAGGAGATCACTTACAAGAAATGAATAAACTTTCCAAATAAGATCCCAGAGTGGAGGCAAGAATCCACTGATGTGAGGGAAGCGGTCCGATTCTCTAAATGGATAAATACTACCGTGACCCCGGTGGGGGGTTCTGGACGATGTGTGCATGCGAATGGAAGGATGAGGAGGAAGCGAGGGTTCAGCGATTTCTATTCTCACACATTGTGTTATCCACAGCAGCAGCGGCAGAGTATCAGTGTATTTCCTTTATTAGTGACATCACAGCTGTCCCATAAGTCGCTCTTCACCTCCATCTCACTAACAAACACCTCGATGTCAGTGTCTGAAAGTTTTACTTCCTCTTCACATCGCTTGATGCCGTGCCTCCGTCAGGACTCGCGGTGGAAAACCATTGGTCAGCTTCATAATTTAATATTCGTGACGTGCTATGCATTGACCATTTATAGTAGAAATTGAGCGTGTGGAGAGCGGATTTGGAGTTCAGGTTTTGCGTGCGCACGGTTTTATAAATCGGAATTAGCTTTGGCTTACGCCATTTCCTGCTTTTGGGCATAAGCACACTTTTAGTAAGAATCCTACGCACTCTTTTATAAATCCATCCCTGCTCGGCCCACGCAACACTTCCTCACACACACAGGACCGGCAGTGGGGGGAGAGAGAGAGGGGGAGAAGGGAAGAGTTAGGGGGTCCCTAAATAGACTTCGCCGACTCCCTGCAGCCTATAAGAATCACCGTCCTGTCAGGAACATTAAAACATCAGCAGAAGAGGCTGTGATTTCAGAAATATACAATTTATTTAATACGTACCAGTCAACCATATTGCACATTCCCATAGAACAAAATAAAATAAAACAAAAAGCACAATAATCAAACCAATAAATCAGAAAGAAACTAAATTTAAATGAGGTCAAATAAGGCAGCCCTATAAAACAAACTTGTTGTAGTTAGTTCACACAATTTAAACCAGTTTATCAAAATGTTTGAAAACATTGACAATCATAAAACACATCATTATGTCATACCTTTAATTCATTTAAAATAAAGCAGGGATCCACGCCGTCCTTATTGTCTTGAGAGCAATTACTAAAACAGGAAAAGACAACTTAACTTAATGTCACGCACACAATAGTGAAGACTCTGTTAATTGTTCCGGCGCATTACTTACAAGTATTACTCTTATGACTGAAGATTACAGCGCGCATTTATGCCGACGCTGATACGGTCTCACCCTCACGCACACAGCTGTACGCTGGCTCTAGGGACGGAATAAAGGTTAATATTTGCGTAACGTTTTCTGAGTGATCTCCGTTGACATTAAAGTTACTTTCAGCAAACTCACCGCAACAAACAGTTTGTGTCCGCACCTGCTGCGGCCACGCTGCACTTACTCACACACACAGGACCGGCAGTGGAGAGAGAGAGAGGGCGAGAGGGAGCGCTACGGTGTCCCTTAATAGACGTCGCCAAATCCCCGCAGCCTATAGGAATCACTGTCCTGTCGGATGAATTAAAATATCAGCAAAACGGGAAAAATAACACTGCCAAAACTCGAAAACTGTATTAAGAATTGACCCCTTACACTTGTAACGTGTCTTAAGATCTGTTGAGGATGTCCCAGCCAGGTTCGGGGGGTGGGTATCATTTGAGTTGAACCCATTTTTTCTCCTGTTTCTGGAAGAGGAGTCAGGATAGGAACATGTCTTTTGGTTCCATTCATTTCAGTAGTTAAGTTTAGGTTGTTCCCTTCAGGTTTTTGTGTTTGCTGCTTTGATGTTCGACCCTTCCAAATCTAAAGAGTTAACCACAAGGAAATTCTGGGACCGATCCCATCAGCGTCGCTTCCGTCATCGCTTTGCTCGTGTGTTTCCACAGGAGCTGATGTCCTGCGCACATGCAACTTCCGTCATACTCCCCGTAGACCGGCGGCAATGACACCGCGTAAAACCCACAGCGCGAGTGTGATGCGTTCTGTTGGAGTGTAACTCCCGCACTGTAAACAATTGTCATGTAAATTTATTTGTCTGTTTATTATTGTTTTAAATGAAATTCAACATAATTCAGCAGAGCGCGCAGACCGCAGAGAGCGCAGTGGCGCAGAGCGCACAGAGAGCGGGCAGAGCGCACAGGAGATCACTTACAAGAAATGAATAAACTTTCCAAATAAGATCCCAGAGTGGAGGCAAGGATCCACTGATGTGAGGGAAGCGGTCCGATTCTCTAAATGGATAAATACTACCGTGACCCCGGTGGGGGGTTCTGGACGATGTGTGCATGCGAATGGAATGATGAGGAGGAAGCGAGGGTTCAGCGATTTCTATTCTCACACATTGTGTTATCCACAGCAGCAGCGGCAGAGTATCAGTGTATTTCCTTTATTAGTGACATCATAGCTGTCCCATAAGTCGCTCTTCACCTCCATCTCACTAACAAACACCTCGATGTCAGTGTCTGAAAGTTTTACTTCCTCTTCACATCGCTTGATGCCGTGCCTCCGTCAGGACTCGCGGTGGAAAACCATTGGTCAGCTTCATAATTTAATATTCGTGACGTGCTATGCATTGACCATTTATAGTAGAAATTGAGCGTGTGGAGAGCGGATTTGGAGTTCAGGTTTTGCGTGCGCACGGTTTTATAAATCGGAATTAGCTTTGGCTTACGCCATTTCCTGCTTTTGGGCATAAGCACACTTTTAGTAAGAATCCTACGCACTCTTTTATAAATCCATCCCTGCTCGGCCCACGCAACACTTCCTCACACACACAGGACCGGCAGTGGGGGGAGAGAGAGAGGGGGAGAAGGGAAGAGTTAGGGGGTCCCTAAATAGACTTCGCCGACTCCCTGCAGCCTATAAGAATCACCGTCCTGTCAGGAACATTAAAACATCAGCAGAAGAGGCTGTGATTTCAGAAATATACAATTTATTTAATACGTACCAGTCAACCATATTGCACATTCCCATAGAACAAAATAAAATAAAACAAAAAGCACAATAATCAAACCAATAAATCAGAAAGAAACTATATTTAAATAAGGTCAAATAAGGCAGCCCTATAAAACAAACTTGTTGTAGTTAGTTCACACAATTTAAACCAGTTTATCAAAATGTTTGAAAACATTGACAATCATAAAACACATCATTATGTCATACCTTTAATTCATTTAAAATAAAGCAGGGATCCACGCCGTCCTTATTGTCTTGAGAGCAATTACTAAAACAGGAAAAGACAACTTAACTTAATGTCACGCACACAATAGTGAAGACTCTGTTAATTGTTCCGGCGCATTACTTACAAGTATTACTCTTATGACTGAAGATTACAGCGCGCATTTATGCCGACGCTGATACGGTCTCACCCTCACGCACACAGCTGTACGCTGGCTCTAGGGACGGAATAAAGGTTAATATTTGCGTAACGTTTTCTGAGTGATCTCTGTTGACATTAAAGTTACTTTCAGCAAACTCACCGCAACAAACAATTTGTGTCCGCACCTGCTGCGGCCACGCTGCACTTACTCACACACACAGGACCGGCAGTGGAGAGAGAGAGAGGGCGAGAGGGAGCGCTACGGTGTCCCTTAATAGACGTCGCCAAATCCCCGCAGCCTATAGGAATCACTGTCCTGTCGGATGAATTAAAATATCAGCAAAACGGGAAAAATAACACTGCCAAAACTCGAAAACTGTATTAAGAATTGACCCCTTACACTTGTAACGTGTCTTAAGATCTGTTGAGGATGTCCCAGCCAGGTTCGGGGGGTGGGTATGATTTGAGTTGAACCCATTTTTTCTCCTGTTTCTGGAAGAGGAGTCAGGATAGGAACATGTCTTTTGGTTCCATTAATTTCAGTAGTTAAGTTTAGGTTGTTCCCTTCAGGTTTTTGTGTTTGCTGCTTTGATGTTCGACCCTTCCAAATCTAAAGAGTTAACCACAAGGAAATTCTGGGACCGATCCCATCAGCGTCGCTTCCGTCATCGCTTTGCTCGTGTGTTTCCACAGGAGCTGATGTCCTGCGCACATGCAACTTCCGTCATACTCCCCGTAGACCGGCGGCAATGACACCGCGTAAAACCCACAGCGCGAGTGTGATGCATTCTGTTGGAGTGTAACTCCCGCACTGTAAACAATTGTCATGTAAATTTATTTGTCTGTTTATTATTGTTTTAAATGAAATTCAACATAATTCAGCAGAGCGCGCAGACCGCAGAGAGCGCAGTGGCGCATAGCGCACAGAGAGCGGGCAGAGCGCACAGGAGATCACTTACAAGAAATGAATAAACTTTCCAAATAAGATCCCAGAGTGGAGGCAAGAATCCACTGATGTGAGGGAAGCGGTCCGATTCTCTAAATGGATAAATACTACCGTGACCCCGGTGGGGGGTTCTGGACGATGTGTGCATGCGAATGGAAGGATGAGGAGGAAGCGAGGGTTCAGCGATTTCTATTCTCACACATTGTGTTATCCACAGCAGCAGCGGCAGAGTATCAGTGTATTTCCTTTATTAGTGACATCACAGCTGTCCCATAAGTCGCTCTTCACCTCCATCTCACTAACAAACACCTCGATGTCAGTGTCTGAAAGTTTTACTTCCTCTTCACATCGCTTGATGCCGTGCCTCCGTCAGGACTCGCGGTGGAAAACCATTGGTCAGCTTCATAATTTAATATTCGTGACGTGCTATGCATTGACCATTTATAGTAGAAATTGAGCGTGTGGAGAGCGGATTTGGAGTTCAGGTTTTGCGTGCGCACGGTTTTATAAATCGGAATTAGCTTTGGCTTACGCCATTTCCTGCTTTTGGGCATAAGCACACTTTTAGTAAGAATCCTACGCACTCTTTTATAAATCCATCCCTGCTCGGCCCACGCAACACTTCCTCACACACACAGGACCGGCAGTGGGGGGAGAGAGAGAGGGGGAGAAGGGAAGAGTTAGGGGGTCCCTAAATAGACTTCGCCGACTCCCTGCAGCCTATAAGAATCACCGTCCTGTCAGGAACATTAAAACATCAGCAGAAGAGGCTGTGATTTCAGAAATATACAATTTATTTAATACGTACCAGTCAACCATATTGCACATTCCCATAGAACAAAATAAAATAAAACAAAAAGCACAATAATCAAACCAATAAATCAGAAAGAAACTAAATTTAAATAAGGTCAAATAAGGCAGCCCTATAAAACAAACTTGTTGTAGTTAGTTCACACAATTTAAACCAGTTTATCAAAATGTTTGAAAACATTGACAATCATAAAACACATCATTATGTCATACCTTTAATTCATTTAAAATAAAGCAGGGATCCACGCCGTCCTTATTGTCTTGAGAGCAATTACTAAAACAGGAAAAGACAACTTAACTTAATGTCACGCACACAATAGTGAAGACTCTGTTAATTGTTCCGGCGCATTACTTACAAGTATTACTCTTATGACTGAAGATTACAGCGCGCATTTATGCCGACGCTGATACGGTCTCACCCTCACGCACACAGCTGTACGCTGGCTCTAGGGACGGAATAAAGGTTAATATTTGCGGAACGTTTTCTGAGTGATCTCCGTTGACATTAAAGTTACTTTCAGCAAACTCACCGCAACAAACAATTTGTGTCCGCACCTGCTGCGGCCACGCTGCACTTACTCACACACACAGGACCGGCAGTGGAGAGAGAGAGAGGGCGAGAGGGAGCGCTACGGTGTCCCTTAATAGACGTCGCCAAATCCCCGCAGCCTATAGGAATCACTGTCCTGTCGGATGAATTAAAATATCAGCAAAACGGGAAAAATAACACTGCCAAAACTCGAAAACTGTATTAAGAATTGACCCCTTACACTTGTAACGTGTCTTAAGATCTGTTGAGGATGTCCCAGCCAGGTTCGGGGGGTGGGTATCATTTGAGTTGAACCCATTTTTTCTCCTGTTTCTGGAAGAGGAGTCAGGATAGGAACATGTCTTTTGGTTCCATTCATTTCAGTAGTTAAGTTTAGGTTGTTCCCTTCAGGTTTTTGTGTTTGCTGCTTTGATGTTCGACCCTTCCAAATCTAAAGAGTTAACCACAAGGAAATTCTGGGACCGATCCCATCAGCGTCGCTTCCGTCATCGCTTTGCTCGTGTGTTTCCACAGGAGCTGATGTCCTGCGCACATGCAACTTCCGTCATACTCCCCGTAGACCGGCGGCAATGACACCGCGTAAAACCCACAGCGCGAGTGTGATGCGTTCTGTTGGAGTGTAACTCCCGCACTGTAAACAATTGTCATGTAAATGTATTTGTCTGTTTATTATTGTTTTAAATGAAATTCAACATAATTCAGCAGAGCGCGCAGACCGCAGAGAGCGCAGTGGCGCATAGCGCACAGAGAGCGGGCAGAGCGCACAGGAGATCACTTACAAGAAATGAATAAACTTTCCAAATAAGATCCCAGAGTGGAGGCAAGAATCCACTGATGTGAGGGAAGCGGTCCGATTCTCTAAATGGATAAATACTACCGTGACCCCGGTGGGGGGTTCTGGACGATGTGTGCATGCGAATGGAAGGATGAGGAGGAAGCGAGGGTTCAGCGATTTCTATTCTCACACATTGTGTTATCCACAGCAGCAGCGGCAGAGTATCAGTGTATTTCCTTTATTAGTGACATCACAGCTGTCCCATAAGTCGCTCTTCACCTCCATCTCACTAACAAACACCTCGATGTCAGTGTCTGAAAGTTTTACTTCCTCTTCACATCGCTTGATGCCGTGCCTCCGTCAGGACTCGCGGTGGAAAACCATTGGTCAGCTTCATAATTTAATATTCGTGACGTGCTATGCATTGACCATTTATAGTAGAAATTGAGCGTGTGGAGAGCGGATTTGGAGTTCAGGTTTTGCGTGCGCACGGTTTTATAAATCGGAATTAGCTTTGGCTTACGCCATTTCCTGCTTTTGGGCATAAGCACACTTTTAGTAAGAATCCTACGCACTCTTTTATAAATCCATCCCTGCTCGGCCCACGCAACACTTCCTCACACACACAGGACCGGCAGTGGGGGGAGAGAGAGAGGGGGAGAAGGGAAGAGTTAGGGGGTCCCTAAATAGACTTCGCCGACTCCCTGCAGCCTATAAGAATCACCGTCCTGTCAGGAACATTAAAACATCAGCAGAAGAGGCTGTGATTTCAGAAATATACAATTTATTTAATACGTACCAGTCAACCATATTGCACATTCCCATAGAACAAAATAAAATAAAACAAAAAGCACAATAATCAAACCAATAAATCAGAAAGAAACTAAATTTAAATGAGGTCAAATAAGGCAGCCCTATAAAACAAACTTGTTGTAGTTAGTTCACACAATTTAAACCAGTTTATCAAAATGTTTGAAAACATTGACAATCATAAAACACATCATTATGTCATACCTTTAATTCATTTAAAATAAAGCAGGGATCCACGCCGTCCTTATTGTCTTGAGAGCAATTACTAAAACAGGAAAAGACAACTTAACTTAATGTCACGCACACAATAGTGAAGACTCTGTTAATTGTTCCGGCGCATTACTTACAAGTATTACTCTTATGACTGAAGATTACAGCGCGCATTTATGCCGACGCTGATACGGTCTCACCCTCACGCACACAGCTGTACGCTGGCTCTAGGGACGGAATAAAGGTTAATATTTGCGTAACGTTTTCTGAGTGATCTCCGTTGACATTAAAGTTACTTTCAGCAAACTCACCGCAACAAACAGTTTGTGTCCGCACCTGCTGCGGCCACGCTGCACTTACTCACACACACAGGACCGGCAGTGGAGAGAGAGAGAGGGCGAGAGGGAGCGCTACGGTGTCCCTTAATAGACGTCGCCAAATCCCCGCAGCCTATAGGAATCACTGTCCTGTCGGATGAATTAAAATATCAGCAAAACGGGAAAAATAACACTGCCAAAACTCGAAAACTGTATTAAGAATTGACCCCTTACACTTGTAACGTGTCTTAAGATCTGTTGAGGATGTCCCAGCCAGGTTCGGGGGGTGGGTATCATTTGAGTTGAACCCATTTTTTCTCCTGTTTCTGGAAGAGGAGTCAGGATAGGAACATGTCTTTTGGTTCCATTCATTTCAGTAGTTAAGTTTAGGTTGTTCCCTTCAGGTTTTTGTGTTTGCTGCTTTGATGTTCGACCCTTCCAAATCTAAAGAGTTAACCACAAGGAAATTCTGGGACCGATCCCATCAGCGTCGCTTCCGTCATCGCTTTGCTCGTGTGTTTCCACAGGAGCTGATGTCCTGCGCACATGCAACTTCCGTCATACTCCCCGTAGACCGGCGGCAATGACACCGCGTAAAACCCACAGCGCGAGTGTGATGCGTTCTGTTGGAGTGTAACTCCCGCACTGTAAACAATTGTCATGTAAATTTATTTGTCTGTTTATTATTGTTTTAAATGAAATTCAACATAATTCAGCAGAGCGCGCAGACCGCAGAGAGCGCAGTGGCGCAGAGCGCACAGAGAGCGGGCAGAGCGCACAGGAGATCACTTACAAGAAATGAATAAACTTTCCAAATAAGATCCCAGAGTGGAGGCAAGGATCCACTGATGTGAGGGAAGCGGTCCGATTCTCTAAATGGATAAATACTACCGTGACCCCGGTGGGGGGTTCTGGACGATGTGTGCATGCGAATGGAATGATGAGGAGGAAGCGAGGGTTCAGCGATTTCTATTCTCACACATTGTGTTATCCACAGCAGCAGCGGCAGAGTATCAGTGTATTTCCTTTATTAGTGACATCATAGCTGTCCCATAAGTCGCTCTTCACCTCCATCTCACTAACAAACACCTCGATGTCAGTGTCTGAAAGTTTTACTTCCTCTTCACATCGCTTGATGCCGTGCCTCCGTCAGGACTCGCGGTGGAAAACCATTGGTCAGCTTCATAATTTAATATTCGTGACGTGCTATGCATTGACCATTTATAGTAGAAATTGAGCGTGTGGAGAGCGGATTTGGAGTTCAGGTTTTGCGTGCGCACGGTTTTATAAATCGGAATTAGCTTTGGCTTACGCCATTTCCTGCTTTTGGGCATAAGCACACTTTTAGTAAGAATCCTACGCACTCTTTTATAAATCCATCCCTGCTCGGCCCACGCAACACTTCCTCACACACACAGGACCGGCAGTGGGGGGAGAGAGAGAGGGGGAGAAGGGAAGAGTTAGGGGGTCCCTAAATAGACTTCGCCGACTCCCTGCAGCCTATAAGAATCACCGTCCTGTCAGGAACATTAAAACATCAGCAGAAGAGGCTGTGATTTCAGAAATATACAATTTATTTAATACGTACCAGTCAACCATATTGCACATTCCCATAGAACAAAATAAAATAAAACAAAAAGCACAATAATCAAACCAATAAATCAGAAAGAAACTATATTTAAATAAGGTCAAATAAGGCAGCCCTATAAAACAAACTTGTTGTAGTTAGTTCACACAATTTAAACCAGTTTATCAAAATGTTTGAAAACATTGACAATCATAAAACACATCATTATGTCATACCTTTAATTCATTTAAAATAAAGCAGGGATCCACGCCGTCCTTATTGTCTTGAGAGCAATTACTAAAACAGGAAAAGACAACTTAACTTAATGTCACGCACACAATAGTGAAGACTCTGTTAATTGTTCCGGCGCATTACTTACAAGTATTACTCTTATGACTGAAGATTACAGCGCGCATTTATGCCGACGCTGATACGGTCTCACCCTCACGCACACAGCTGTACGCTGGCTCTAGGGACGGAATAAAGGTTAATATTTGCGTAACGTTTTCTGAGTGATCTCTGTTGACATTAAAGTTACTTTCAGCAAACTCACCGCAACAAACAATTTGTGTCCGCACCTGCTGCGGCCACGCTGCACTTACTCACACACACAGGACCGGCAGTGGAGAGAGAGAGAGGGCGAGAGGGAGCGCTACGGTGTCCCTTAATAGACGTCGCCAAATCCCCGCAGCCTATAGGAATCACTGTCCTGTCGGATGAATTAAAATATCAGCAAAACGGGAAAAATAACACTGCCAAAACTCGAAAACTGTATTAAGAATTGACCCCTTACACTTGTAACGTGTCTTAAGATCTGTTGAGGATGTCCCAGCCAGGTTCGGGGGGTGGGTATGATTTGAGTTGAACCCATTTTTTCTCCTGTTTCTGGAAGAGGAGTCAGGATAGGAACATGTCTTTTGGTTCCATTAATTTCAGTAGTTAAGTTTAGGTTGTTCCCTTCAGGTTTTTGTGTTTGCTGCTTTGATGTTCGACCCTTCCAAATCTAAAGAGTTAACCACAAGGAAATTCTGGGACCGATCCCATCAGCGTCGCTTCCGTCATCGCTTTGCTCGTGTGTTTCCACAGGAGCTGATGTCCTGCGCACATGCAACTTCCGTCATACTCCCCGTAGACCGGCGGCAATGACACCGCGTAAAACCCACAGCGCGAGTGTGATGCGTTCTGTTGGAGTGTAACTCCCGCACTGTAAACAATTGTCATGTAAATGTATTTGTCTGTTTATTATTGTTTTAAATGAAATTCAACATAATTCAGCAGAGCGCGCAGACCGCAGAGAGCGCAGTGGCGCATAGCGCACAGAGAGCGGGCAGAGCGCACAGGAGATCACTTACAAGAAATGAATAAACTTTCCAAATAAGATCCCAGAGTGGAGGCAAGAATCCACTGATGTGAGGGAAGCGGTCCGATTCTCTAAATGGATAAATACTACCGTGACCCCGGTGGGGGGTTCTGGACGATGTGTGCATGCGAATGGAAGGATGAGGAGGAAGCGAGGGTTCAGCGATTTCTATTCTCACACATTGTGTTATCCACAGCAGCAGCGGCAGAGTATCAGTGTATTTCCTTTATTAGTGACATCACAGCTGTCCCATAAGTCGCTCTTCACCTCCATCTCACTAACAAACACCTCGATGTCAGTGTCTGAAAGTTTTACTTCCTCTTCACATCGCTTGATGCCGTGCCTCCGTCAGGACTCGCGGTGGAAAACCACTGGTCAGCTTCATAATTTAATATTCGTGACGTGCTATGCATTGACCATTTATAGTAGAAATTGAGCGTGTGGAGAGCGGATTTGGAGTTCAGGTTTTGCGTGCGCACGGTTTTATAAATCGGAATTAGCTTTGGCTTACGCCATTTCCTGCTTTTGGGCATAAGCACACTTTTAGTAAGAATCCTACGCACTCTTTTATAAATCCATCCCTGCTCGGCCCACGCAACACTTCCTCACACACACAGGACCGGCAGTGGGGGGAGAGAGAGAGGGGGAGAAGGGAAGAGTTAGGGGGTCCCTAAATAGACTTCGCCGACTCCCTGCAGCCTATAAGAATCACCGTCCTGTCAGGAACATTAAAACATCAGCAGAAGAGGCTGTGATTTCAGAAATATACAATTTATTTAATACGTACCAGTCAACCATATTGCACATTCCCATAGAACAAAATAAAATAAAACAAAAAGCACAATAATCAAACCAATAAATCAGAAAGAAACTAAATTTAAATGAGGTCAAATAAGGCAGCCCTATAAAACAAACTTGTTGTAGTTAGTTCACACAATTTAAACCAGTTTATCAAAATGTTTGAAAACATTGACAATCATAAAACACATCATTATGTCATACCTTTAATTCATTTAAAATAAAGCAGGGATCCACGCCGTCCTTATTGTCTTGAGAGCAATTACTAAAACAGGAAAAGACAACTTAACTTAATGTCACGCACACAATAGTGAAGACTCTGTTAATTGTTCCGGCGCATTACTTACAAGTATTACTCTTATGACTGAAGATTACAGCGCGCATTTATGCCGACGCTGATACGGTCTCACCCTCACGCACACAGCTGTACGCTGGCTCTAGGGACGGAATAAAGGTTAATATTTGCGTAACGTTTTCTGAGTGATCTCCGTTGACATTAAAGTTACTTTCAGCAAACTCACCGCAACAAACAGTTTGTGTCCGCACCTGCTGCGGCCACGCTGCACTTACTCACACACACAGGACCGGCAGTGGAGAGAGAGAGAGGGCGAGAGGGAGCGCTACGGTGTCCCTTAATAGACGTCGCCAAATCCCCGCAGCCTATAGGAATCACTGTCCTGTCGGATGAATTAAAATATCAGCAAAACGGGAAAAATAACACTGCCAAAACTCGAAAACTGTATTAAGAATTGACCCCTTACACTTGTAACGTGTCTTAAGATCTGTTGAGGATGTCCCAGCCAGGTTCGGGGGGTGGGTATCATTTGAGTTGAACCCATTTTTTCTCCTGTTTCTGGAAGAGGAGTCAGGATAGGAACATGTCTTTTGGTTCCATTCATTTCAGTAGTTAAGTTTAGGTTGTTCCCTTCAGGTTTTTGTGTTTGCTGCTTTGATGTTCGACCCTTCCAAATCTAAAGAGTTAACCACAAGGAAATTCTGGGACCGATCCCATCAGCGTCGCTTCCGTCATCGCTTTGCTCGTGTGTTTCCACAGGAGCTGATGTCCTGCGCACATGCAACTTCCGTCATACTCCCCGTAGACCGGCGGCAATGACACCGCGTAAAACCCACAGCGCGAGTGTGATGCGTTCTGTTGGAGTGTAACTCCCGCACTGTAAACAATTGTCATGTAAATTTATTTGTCTGTTTATTATTGTTTTAAATGAAATTCAACATAATTCAGCAGAGCGCGCAGACCGCAGAGAGCGCAGTGGCGCAGAGCGCACAGAGAGCGGGCAGAGCGCACAGGAGATCACTTACAAGAAATGAATAAACTTTCCAAATAAGATCCCAGAGTGGAGGCAAGGATCCACTGATGTGAGGGAAGCGGTCCGATTCTCTAAATGGATAAATACTACCGTGACCCCGGTGGGGGGTTCTGGACGATGTGTGCATGCGAATGGAATGATGAGGAGGAAGCGAGGGTTCAGCGATTTCTATTCTCACACATTGTGTTATCCACAGCAGCAGCGGCAGAGTATCAGTGTATTTCCTTTATTAGTGACATCATAGCTGTCCCATAAGTCGCTCTTCACCTCCATCTCACTAACAAACACCTCGATGTCAGTGTCTGAAAGTTTTACTTCCTCTTCACATCGCTTGATGCCGTGCCTCCGTCAGGACTCGCGGTGGAAAACCATTGGTCAGCTTCATAATTTAATATTCGTGACGTGCTATGCATTGACCATTTATAGTAGAAATTGAGCGTGTGGAGAGCGGATTTGGAGTTCAGGTTTTGCGTGCGCACGGTTTTATAAATCGGAATTAGCTTTGGCTTACGCCATTTCCTGCTTTTGGGCATAAGCACACTTTTAGTAAGAATCCTACGCACTCTTTTATAAATCCATCCCTGCTCGGCCCACGCAACACTTCCTCACACACACAGGACCGGCAGTGGGGGGAGAGAGAGAGGGGGAGAAGGGAAGAGTTAGGGGGTCCCTAAATAGACTTCGCCGACTCCCTGCAGCCTATAAGAATCACCGTCCTGTCAGGAACATTAAAACATCAGCAGAAGAGGCTGTGATTTCAGAAATATACAATTTATTTAATACGTACCAGTCAACCATATTGCACATTCCCATAGAACAAAATAAAATAAAACAAAAAGCACAATAATCAAACCAATAAATCAGAAAGAAACTATATTTAAATAAGGTCAAATAAGGCAGCCCTATAAAACAAACTTGTTGTAGTTAGTTCACACAATTTAAACCAGTTTATCAAAATGTTTGAAAACATTGACAATCATAAAACACATCATTATGTCATACCTTTAATTCATTTAAAATAAAGCAGGGATCCACGCCGTCCTTATTGTCTTGAGAGCAATTACTAAAACAGGAAAAGACAACTTAACTTAATGTCACGCACACAATAGTGAAGACTCTGTTAATTGTTCCGGCGCATTACTTACAAGTATTACTCTTATGACTGAAGATTACAGCGCACATTTATGCCGACGCTGATACGGTCTCACCCTCACGCACACAGCTGTACGCTGGCTCTAGGGACGGAATAAAGGTTAATATTTGCGGAACGTTTTCTGAGTGATCTCCGTTGACATTAAAGTTACTTTCAGCAAACTCACCGCAACAAACAATTTGTGTCCGCACCTGCTGCGGCCACGCTGCACTTACTCACACACACAGGACCGGCAGTGGAGAGAGAGAGAGGGCGAGAGGGAGCGCTACGGTGTCCCTTAATAGACGTCGCCAAATCCCCGCAGCCTATAGGAATCACTGTCCTGTCGGATGAATTAAAATATCAGCAAAACGGGAAAAATAACACTGCCAAAACTCGAAAACTGTATTAAGAATTGACCCCTTACACTTGTAACGTGTCTTAAGATCTGTTGAGGATGTCCCAGCCAGGTTCGGGGGGTGGGTATGATTTGAGTTGAACCCATTTTTTCTCCTGTTTCTGGAAGAGGAGTCAGGATAGGAACATGTCTTTTGGTTCCATTAATTTCAGTAGTTAAGTTTAGGTTGTTCCCTTCAGGTTTTTGTGTTTGCTGCTTTGATGTTCGACCCTTCCAAATCTAAAGAGTTAACCACAAGGAAATTCTGGGACCGATCCCATCAGCGTCGCTTCCGTCATCGCTTTGCTCGTGTGTTTCCACAGGAGCTGATGTCCTGCGCACATGCAACTTCCGTCATACTCCCCGTAGACCGGCGGCAATGACACCGCGTAAAACCCACAGCGCGAGTGTGATGCGTTCTGTTGGAGTGTAACTCCCGCACTGTAAACAATTGTCATGTAAATTTATTTGTCTGTTTATTATTGTTTTAAATGAAATTCAACATAATTCAGCAGAGCGCGCAGACCGCAGAGAGCGCAGTGGCGCAGAGCGCACAGAGAGCGGGCAGAGCGCACAGGAGATCACTTACAAGAAATGAATAAACTTTCCAAATAAGATCCCAGAGTGGAGGCAAGGATCCACTGATGTGAGGGAAGCGGTCCGATTCTCTAAATGGATAAATACTACCGTGACCCCGGTGGGGGGTTCTGGACGATGTGTGCATGCGAATGGAAGGATGAGGAGGAAGCGAGGGTTCAGCGATTTCTATTCTCACACATTGTGTTATCCACAGCAGCAGCGGCAGAGTATCAGTGTATTTCCTTTATTAGTGACATCACAGCTGTCCCATAAGTCGCTCTTCACCTCCATCTCACTAACAAACACCTCGATGTCAGTGTCTGAAAGTTTTACTTCCTCTTCACATCGCTTGATGCCGTGCCTCCGTCAGGACTCGCGGTGGAAAACCATTGGTCAGCTTCATAATTTAATATTCGTGACGTGCTATGCATTGACCATTTATAGTAGAAATTGAGCGTGTGGAGAGCGGATTTGGAGTTCAGGTTTTGCGTGCGCACGGTTTTATAAATCGGAATTAGCTTTGGCTTACGCCATTTCCTGCTTTTGGGCATAAGCACACTTTTAGTAAGAATCCTACGCACTCTTTTATAAATCCATCCCTGCTCGGCCCACGCAACACTTCCTCACACACACAGGACCGGCAGTGGGGGGAGAGAGAGAGGGGGAGAAGGGAAGAGTTAGGGGGTCCCTAAATAGACTTCGCCGACTCCCTGCAGCCTATAAGAATCACCGTCCTGTCAGGAACATTAAAACATCAGCAGAAGAGGCTGTGATTTCAGAAATATACAATTTATTTAATACGTACCAGTCAACCATATTGCACATTCCCATAGAACAAAATAAAATAAAACAAAAAGCACAATAATCAAACCAATAAATCAGAAAGAAACTAAATTTAAATAAGGTCAAATAAGGCAGCCCTATAAAACAAACTTGTTGTAGTTAGTTCACACAATTTAAACCAGTTTATCAAAATGTTTGAAAACATTGACAATCATAAAACACATCATTATGTCATACCTTTAATTCATTTAAAATAAAGCAGGGATCCACGCCGTCCTTATTGTCTTGAGAGCAATTACTAAAACAGGAAAAGACAACTTAACTTAATGTCACGCACACAATAGTGAAGACTCTGTTAATTGTTCCGGCGCATTACTTACAAGTATTACTCTTATGACTGAAGATTACAGCGCGCATTTATGCCGACGCTGATACGGTCTCACCCTCACGCACACAGCTGTACGCTGGCTCTAGGGACGGAATAAAGGTTAATATTTGCGGAACGTTTTCTGAGTGATCTCCGTTGACATTAAAGTTACTTTCAGCAAACTCACCGCAACAAACAATTTGTGTCCGCACCTGCTGCGGCCACGCTGCACTTACTCACACACACAGGACCGGCAGTGGAGAGAGAGAGAGGGCGAGAGGGAGCGCTACGGTGTCCCTTAATAGACGTCGCCAAATCCCCGCAGCCTATAGGAATCACTGTCCTGTCGGATGAATTAAAATATCAGCAAAACGGGAAAAATAACACTGCCAAAACTCGAAAACTGTATTAAGAATTGACCCCTTACACTTGTAACGTGTCTTAAGATCTGTTGAGGATGTCCCAGCCAGGTTCGGGGGGTGGGTATCATTTGAGTTGAACCCATTTTTTCTCCTGTTTCTGGAAGAGGAGTCAGGATAGGAACATGTCTTTTGGTTCCATTCATTTCAGTAGTTAAGTTTAGGTTGTTCCCTTCAGGTTTTTGTGTTTGCTGCTTTGATGTTCGACCCTTCCAAATCTAAAGAGTTAACCACAAGGAAATTCTGGGACCGATCCCATCAGCGTCGCTTCCGTCATCGCTTTGCTCGTGTGTTTCCACAGGAGCTGATGTCCTGCGCACATGCAACTTCCGTCATACTCCCCGTAGACCGGCGGCAATGACACCGCGTAAAACCCACAGCGCGAGTGTGATGCGTTCTGTTGGAGTGTAACTCCCGCACTGTAAACAATTGTCATGTAAATGTATTTGTCTGTTTATTATTGTTTTAAATGAAATTCAACATAATTCAGCAGAGCGCGCAGACCGCAGAGAGCGCAGTGGCGCATAGCGCACAGAGAGCGGGCAGAGCGCACAGGAGATCACTTACAAGAAATGAATAAACTTTCCAAATAAGATCCCAGAGTGGAGGCAAGAATCCACTGATGTGAGGGAAGCGGTCCGATTCTCTAAATGGATAAATACTACCGTGACCCCGGTGGGGGGTTCTGGACGATGTGTGCATGCGAATGGAAGGATGAGGAGGAAGCGAGGGTTCAGCGATTTCTATTCTCACACATTGTGTTATCCACAGCAGCAGCGGCAGAGTATCAGTGTATTTCCTTTATTAGTGACATCACAGCTGTCCCATAAGTCGCTCTTCACCTCCATCTCACTAACAAACACCTCGATGTCAGTGTCTGAAAGTTTTACTTCCTCTTCACATCGCTTGATGCCGTGCCTCCGTCAGGACTCGCGGTGGAAAACCATTGGTCAGCTTCATAATTTAATATTCGTGACGTGCTATGCATTGACCATTTATAGTAGAAATTGAGCGTGTGGAGAGCGGATTTGGAGTTCAGGTTTTGCGTGCGCACGGTTTTATAAATCGGAATTAGCTTTGGCTTACGCCATTTCCTGCTTTTGGGCATAAGCACACTTTTAGTAAGAATCCTACGCACTCTTTTATAAATCCATCCCTGCTCGGCCCACGCAACACTTCCTCACACACACAGGACCGGCAGTGGGGGGAGAGAGAGAGGGGGAGAAGGGAAGAGTTAGGGGGTCCCTAAATAGACTTCGCCGACTCCCTGCAGCCTATAAGAATCACCGTCCTGTCAGGAACATTAAAACATCAGCAGAAGAGGCTGTGATTTCAGAAATATACAATTTATTTAATACGTACCAGTCAACCATATTGCACATTCCCATAGAGCAAAATAAAATAAAACAAAAAGCACAATAATCAAACCAATAAATCAGAAAGAAACTAAATTTAAATGAGGTCAAATAAGGCAGCCCTATAAAACAAACTTGTTGTAGTTAGTTCACACAATTTAAACCAGTTTATCAAAATGTTTGAAAACATTGACAATCATAAAACACATCATTATGTCATACCTTTAATTCATTTAAAATAAAGCAGGGATCCACGCCGTCCTTATTGTCTTGAGAGCAATTACTAAAACAGGAAAAGACAACTTAACTTAATGTCACGCACACAATAGTGAAGACTCTGTTAATTGTTCCGGCGCATTACTTACAAGTATTACTCTTATGACTGAAGATTACAGCGCGCATTTATGCCGACGCTGATACGGTCTCACCCTCACGCACACAGCTGTACGCTGGCTCTAGGGACGGAATAAAGGTTAATATTTGCGGAACGTTTTCTGAGTGATCTCCGTTGACATTAAAGTTACTTTCAGCAAACTCACCGCAACAAACAATTTGTGTCCGCACCTGCTGCGGCCACGCTGCACTTACTCACACACACAGGACCGGCAGTGGAGAGAGAGAGAGGGCGAGAGGGAGCGCTACGGTGTCCCTTAATAGACGTCGCCAAATCCCCGCAGCCTATAGGAATCACTGTCCTGTCGGATGAATTAAAATATCAGCAAAACGGGAAAAATAACACTGCCAAAACTCGAAAACTGTATTAAGAATTGACCCCTTACACTTGTAACGTGTCTTAAGATCTGTTGAGGATGTCCCAGCCAGGTTCGGGGGTGGGTATGATTTGAGTTGAACCCATTTTTTCTCCTGTTTCTGGAAGAGGAGTCAGGATAGGAACATGTCTTTTGGTTCCATTCATTTCAGTAGTTAAGTTTAGGTTGTTCCCTTCAGGTTTTTGTGTTTGCTGCTTTGATGTTCGACCCTTCCAAATCTAAAGAGTTAACCACAAGGAAATTCTGGGACCGATCCCATCAGCGTCGCTTCCGTCATCGCTTTGCTCGTGTGTTTCCACAGGAGCTGATGTCCTGCGCACATGCAACTTCCGTCATACTCCCCGTAGACCGGCGGCAATGACACCGCGTAAAACCCACAGCGCGAGTGTGATGCGTTCTGTTGGAGTGTAACTCCCGCACTGTAAACAATTGTCATGTAAATTTATTTGTCTGTTTATTATTGTTTTAAATGAAATTCAACATAATTCAGCAGAGCGCGCAGACCGCAGAGAGCGCAGTGGCGCAGAGCGCACAGAGAGCGGGCAGAGCGCACAGGAGATCACTTACAAGAAATGAATAAACTTTCCAAATAAGATCCCAGAGTGGAGGCAAGGATCCACTGATGTGAGGGAAGCGGTCCGATTCTCTAAATGGATAAATACTACCGTGACCCCGGTGGGGGGTTCTGGACGATGTGTGCATGCGAATGGAATGATGAGGAGGAAGCGAGGGTTCAGCGATTTCTATTCTCACACATTGTGTTATCCACAGCAGCAGCGGCAGAGTATCAGTGTATTTCCTTTATTAGTGACATCACAGCTGTCCCATAAGTCGCTCTTCACCTCCATCTCACTAACAAACACCTCGATGTCAGTGTCTGAAAGTTTTACTTCCTCTTCACATCGCTTGATGCCGTGCCTCCGTCAGGACTCGCGGTGGAAAACCATTGGTCAGCTTCATAATTTAATATTCGTGACGTGCTATGCATTGACCATTTATAGTAGAAATTGAGCGTGTGGAGAGCGGATTTGGAGTTCAGGTTTTGCGTGCGCACGGTTTTATAAATCGGAATTAGCTTTGGCTTACGCCATTTCCTGCTTTTGGGCATAAGCACACTTTTAGTAAGAATCCTACGCACTCTTTTATAAATCCATCCCTGCTCGGCCCACGCAACACTTCCTCACACACACAGGACCGGCAGTGGGGGGAGAGAGAGAGGGGGAGAAGGGAAGAGTTAGGGGGTCCCTAAATAGACTTCGCCGACTCCCTGCAGCCTATAAGAATCACCGTCCTGTCAGGAACATTAAAACATCAGCAGAAGAGGCTGTGATTTCAGAAATATACAATTTATTTAATACGTACCAGTCAACCATATTGCACATTCCCATAGAACAAAATAAAATAAAACAAAAAGCACAATAATCAAACCAATAAATCAGAAAGAAACTATATTTAAATAAGGTCAAATAAGGCAGCCCTATAAAACAAACTTGTTGTAGTTAGTTCACACAATTTAAACCAGTTTATCAAAATGTTTGAAAACATTGACAATCATAAAACACATCATTATGTCATACCTTTAATTCATTTAAAATAAAGCAGGGATCCACGCCGTCCTTATTGTCTTGAGAGCAATTACTAAAACAGGAAAAGACAACTTAACTTAATGTCACGCACACAATAGTGAAGACTCTGTTAATTGTTCCGGCGCATTACTTACAAGTATTACTCTTATGACTGAAGATTACAGCGCGCATTTATGCCGACGCTGATACGGTCTCACCCTCACGCACACAGCTGTACGCTGGCTCTAGGGACGGAATAAAGGTTAATATTTGCGGAACGTTTTCTGAGTGATCTCCGTTGACATTAAAGTTACTTTCAGCAAACTCACCGCAACAAACAATTTGTGTCCGCACCTGCTGCGGCCACGCTGCACTTACTCACACACACAGGACCGGCAGTGGAGAGAGAGAGAGGGCGAGAGGGAGCGCTACGGTGTCCCTTAATAGACGTCGCCAAATCCCCGCAGCCTATAGGAATCACTGTCCTGTCGGATGAATTAAAATATCAGCAAAACGGGAAAAATAACACTGCCAAAACTCGAAAACTGTATTAAGAATTGACCCCTTACACTTGTAACGTGTCTTAAGATCTGTTGAGGATGTCCCAGCCAGGTTCGGGGGGTGGGTATGATTTGAGTTGAACCCATTTTTTCTCCTGTTTCTGGAAGAGGAGTCAGGATAGGAACATGTCTTTTGGTTCCATTAATTTCAGTAGTTAAGTTTAGGTTGTTCCCTTCAGGTTTTTGTGTTTGCTGCTTTGATGTTCGACCCTTCCAAATCTAAAGAGTTAACCACAAGGAAATTCTGGGACCGATCCCATCAGCGTCGCTTCCGTCATCGCTTTGCTCGTGTGTTTCCACAGGAGCTGATGTCCTGCGCACATGCAACTTCCGTCATACTCCCCGTAGACCGGCGGCAATGACACCGCGTAAAACCCACAGCGCGAGTGTGATGCGTTCTGTTGGAGTGTAACTCCCGCACTGTAAACAATTGTCATGTAAATTTATTTGTCTGTTTATTATTGTTTTAAATGAAATTCAACATAATTCAGCAGAGCGCGCAGACCGCAGAGAGCGCAGTGGCGCAGAGCGCACAGAGAGCGGGCAGAGCGCACAGGAGATCACTTACAAGAAATGAATAAACTTTCCAAATAAGATCCCAGAGTGGAGGCAAGGATCCACTGATGTGAGGGAAGCGGTCCGATTCTCTAAATGGATAAATACTACCGTGACCCCGGTGGGGGGTTCTGGACGATGTGTGCATGCGAATGGAAGGATGAGGAGGAAGCGAGGGTTCAGCGATTTCTATTCTCACACATTGTGTTATCCACAGCAGCAGCGGCAGAGTATCAGTGTATTTCCTTTATTAGTGACATCACAGCTGTCCCATAAGTCGCTCTTCACCTCCATCTCACTAACAAACACCTCGATGTCAGTGTCTGAAAGTTTTACTTCCTCTTCACATCGCTTGATGCCGTGCCTCCGTCAGGACTCGCGTTGGAAAACCATTGGTCAGCTTCATAATTTAATATTCGTGACGTGCTATGCATTGACCATTTATAGTAGAAATTGAGCGTGTGGAGAGCGGATTTGGAGTTCAGGTTTTGCGTGCGCACGGTTTTATAAATCGGAATTAGCTTTGGCTTACGCCATTTCCTGCTTTTGGGCATAAGCACACTTTTAGTAAGAATCCTACGTACTCTTTTATAAATCCATCCCTGCTCGGCCCACGCAACACTTCCTCACACACACAGGACCGGCAGTGGGGGGAGAGAGAGAGGGGGAGAAGGGAAGAGTTAGGGGGTCCCTAAATAGACTTCGCCGACTCCCTGCAGCCTATAAGAATCACCGTCCTGTCAGGAACATTAAAACATCAGCAGAAGAGGCTGTGATTTCAGAAATATACAATTTATTTAATACGTACCAGTCAACCATATTGCACATTCCCATAGAGCAAAATAAAATAAAACAAAAAGCACAATATTCAAACCAATAAATCAGAAAGAAACTAAATTTAAATGAGGTCAAATAAGGCAGCCCTATAAAACAAACTTGTTGTAGTTAGTTCACACAATTTAAACCAGTTTATCAAAATGTTTGAAAACATTGACAATCATAAAAAACATCATTATGTCATACCTTTAATTCATTTAAAATAAAGCAGGGATCCACGCCGTCCTTATTGTCTTGAGAGCAATTACTAAAACAGGTAAAGACAACTTAACTTAATGTCACGCACACAATAGTGAAGACTCTGTTAATTGTTCCGGCGCATTACTTACAAGTATTACTCTTATGACTGAAGATTACAGCGCGCATTTATGCCGACGCTGATACGGTCTCACCCTCACGCACACAGCTGTACGCTGGCTCTAGGGACGGAATAAAGGTTAATATTTGCGGAACGTTTTCTGAGTGATCTCCGTTGACATTAAAGTTACTTTCAGCAAACTCACCGCAACAAACAATTTGTGTCCGCACCTGCTGCGGCCACGCTGCACTTACTCACACACACAGGACCGGCAGTGGAGAGAGAGAGAGGGCGAGAGGGAGCGCTACGGTGTCCCTTAATAGACGTCGCCAAATCCCCGCAGCCTATAGGAATCACTGTCCTGTCGGATGAATTAAAATATCAGCAAAACGGGAAAAATAACACTGCCAAAACTCGAAAACTGTATTAAGAATTGACCCCTTACACTTGTAACGTGTCTTAAGATCTGTTGAGGATGTCCCAGCCAGGTTCGGGGGTGGGTATGATTTGAGTTGAACCCATTTTTTCTCCTGTTTCTGGAAGAGGAGTCAGGATAGGAACATGTCTTTTGGTTCCATTCATTTCAGTAGTTAAGTTTAGGTTGTTCCCTTCAGGTTTTTGTGTTTGCTGCTTTGATGTTCGACCCTTCCAAATCTAAAGAGTTAACCACAAGGAAATTCTGGGACCGATCCCATCAGCGTCGCTTCCGTCATCGCTTTGCTCGTGTGTTTCCACAGGAGCTGATGTCCTGCGCACATGCAACTTCCGTCATACTCCCCGTAGACCGGCGGCAATGACACCGCGTAAAACCCACAGCGCGAGTGTGATGCGTTCTGTTGGAGTGTAACTCCCGCACTGTAAACAATTGTCATGTAAATTTATTTGTCTGTTTATTATTGTTTTAAATGAAATTCAACATAATTCAGCAGAGCGCGCAGACCGCAGAGAGCGCAGTGGCGCAGAGCGCACAGAGAGCGGGCAGAGCGCACAGGAGATCACTTACAAGAAATGAATAAACTTTCCAAATAAGATCCCAGAGTGGAGGCAAGGATCCACTGATGTGAGGGAAGCGGTCCGATTCTCTAAATGGATAAATACTACCGTGACCCCGGTGGGGGGTTCTGGACGATGTGTGCATGCGAATGGAATGATGAGGAGGAAGCGAGGGTTCAGCGATTTCTATTCTCACACATTGTGTTATCCACAGCAGCAGCGGCAGAGTATCAGTGTATTTCCTTTATTAGTGACATCACAGCTGTCCCATAAGTCGCTCTTCACCTCCATCTCACTAACAAACACCTCGATGTCAGTGTCTGAAAGTTTTACTTCCTCTTCACATCGCTTGATGCCGTGCCTCCGTCAGGACTCGCGGTGGAAAACCATTGGTCAGCTTCATAATTTAATATTCGTGACGTGCTATGCATTGACCATTTATAGTAGAAATTGAGCGTGTGGAGAGCGGATTTGGAGTTCAGGTTTTGCGTGCGCACGGTTTTATAAATCGGAATTAGCTTTGGCTTACGCCATTTCCTGCTTTTGGGCATAAGCACACTTTTAGTAAGAATCCTACGCACTCTTTTATAAATCCATCCCTGCTCGGCCCACGCAACACTTCCTCACACACACAGGACCGGCAGTGGGGGGAGAGAGAGAGGGGGAGAAGGGAAGAGTTAGGGGGTCCCTAAATAGACTTCGCCGACTCCCTGCAGCCTATAAGAATCACCGTCCTGTCAGGAACATTAAAACATCAGCAGAAGAGGCTGTGATTTCAGAAATATACAATTTATTTAATACGTACCAGTCAACCATATTGCACATTCCCATAGAACAAAATAAAATAAAACAAAAAGCACAATAATCAAACCAATAAATCAGAAAGAAACTATATTTAAATAAGGTCAAATAAGGCAGCCCTATAAAACAAACTTGTTGTAGTTAGTTCACACAATTTAAACCAGTTTATCAAAATGTTTGAAAACATTGACAATCATAAAACACATCATTATGTCATACCTTTAATTCATTTAAAATAAAGCAGGGATCCACGCCGTCCTTATTGTCTTGAGAGCAATTACTAAAACAGGAAAAGACAACTTAACTTAATGTCACGCACACAATAGTGAAGACTCTGTTAATTGTTCCGGCGCATTACTTACAAGTATTACTCTTATGACTGAAGATTACAGCGCGCATTTATGCCGACGCTGATACGGTCTCACCCTCACGCACACAGCTGTACGCTGGCTCTAGGGACGGAATAAAGGTTAATATTTGCGGAACGTTTTCTGAGTGATCTCCGTTGACATTAAAGTTACTTTCAGCAAACTCACCGCAACAAACAATTTGTGTCCGCACCTGCTGCGGCCACGCTGCACTTACTCACACACACAGGACCGGCAGTGGAGAGAGAGAGAGGGCGAGAGGGAGCGCTACGGTGTCCCTTAATAGACGTCGCCAAATCCCCGCAGCCTATAGGAATCACTGTCCTGTCGGATGAATTAAAATATCAGCAAAACGGGAAAAATAACACTGCCAAAACTCGAAAACTGTATTAAGAATTGACCCCTTACACTTGTAACGTGTCTTAAGATCTGTTGAGGATGTCCCAGCCAGGTTCGGGGGGTGGGTATGATTTGAGTTGAACCCATTTTTTCTCCTGTTTCTGGAAGAGGAGTCAGGATAGGAACATGTCTTTTGGTTCCATTAATTTCAGTAGTTAAGTTTAGGTTGTTCCCTTCAGGTTTTTGTGTTTGCTGCTTTGATGTTCGACCCTTCCAAATCTAAAGAGTTAACCACAAGGAAATTCTGGGACCGATCCCATCAGCGTCGCTTCCGTCATCGCTTTGCTCGTGTGTTTCCACAGGAGCTGATGTCCTGCGCACATGCAACTTCCGTCATACTCCCCGTAGACCGGCGGCAATGACACCGCGTAAAACCCACAGCGCGAGTGTGATGCGTTCTGTTGGAGTGTAACTCCCGCACTGTAAACAATTGTCATGTAAATTTATTTGTCTGTTTATTATTGTTTTAAATGAAATTCAACATAATTCAGCAGAGCGCGCAGACCGCAGAGAGCGCAGTGGCGCAGAGCGCACAGAGAGCGGGCAGAGCGCACAGGAGATCACTTACAAGAAATGAATAAACTTTCCAAATAAGATCCCAGAGTGGAGGCAAGGATCCACTGATGTGAGGGAAGCGGTCCGATTCTCTAAATGGATAAATACTACCGTGACCCCGGTGGGGGGTTCTGGACGATGTGTGCATGCGAATGGAATGATGAGGAGGAAGCGAGGGTTCAGCGATTTCTATTCTCACACATTGTGTTATCCACAGCAGCAGCGGCAGAGTATCAGTGTATTTCCTTTATTAGTGACATCACAGCTGTCCCATAAGTCGCTCTTCACCTCCATCTCACTAACAAACACCTCGATGTCAGTGTCTGAAAGTTTTACTTCCTCTTCACATCGCTTGATGCCGTGCCTCCGTCAGGACTCGCGGTGGAAAACCATTGGTCAGCTTCATAATTTAATATTCGTGACGTGCTATGCATTGACCATTTATAGTAGAAATTGAGCGTGTGGAGAGCGGATTTGGAGTTCAGGTTTTGCGTGCGCACGGTTTTATAAATCGGAATTAGCTTTGGCTTACGCCATTTCCTGCTTTTGGGCATAAGCACACTTTTAGTAAGAATCCTACGCACTCTTTTATAAATCCATCCCTGCTCGGCCCACGCAACACTTCCTCACACACACAGGACCGGCAGTGGGGGGAGAGAGAGAGGGGGAGAAGGGAAGAGTTAGGGGGTCCCTAAATAGACTTCGCCGACTCCCTGCAGCCTATAAGAATCACCGTCCTGTCAGGAACATTAAAACATCAGCAGAAGAGGCTGTGATTTCAGAAATATACAATTTATTTAATACGTACCAGTCAACCATATTGCACATTCCCATAGAGCAAAATAAAATAAAACAAAAAGCACAATAATCAAACCAATAAATCAGAAAGAAACTAAATTTAAATGAGGTCAAATAAGGCAGCCCTATAAAACAAACTTGTTGTAGTTAGTTCACACAATTTAAACCAGTTTATCAAAATGTTTGAAAACATTGACAATCATAAAACACATCATTATGTCATACCTTTAATTCATTTAAAATAAAGCAGGGATCCACGCCGTCCTTATTGTCTTGAGAGCAATTACTAAAACAGGAAAAGACAACTTAACTTAATGTCACGCACACAATAGTGAAGACTCTGTTAATTGTTCCGGCGCATTACTTACAAGTATTACTCTTATGACTGAAGATTACAGCGCGCATTTATGCCGACGCTGATACGGTCTCACCCTCACGCACACAGCTGTACGCTGGCTCTAGGGACGGAATAAAGGTTAATATTTGCGGAACGTTTTCTGAGTGATCTCCGTTGACATTAAAGTTACTTTCAGCAAACTCACCGCAACAAACAATTTGTGTCCGCACCTGCTGCGGCCACGCTGCACTTACTTACACACACAGGACCGGCAGTGGAGAGAGAGAGAGGGCGAGAGGGAGCGCTACGGTGTCCCTTAATAGACGTCGCCAAATCCCCGCAGCCTATAGGAATCACTGTCCTGTCGGATGAATTAAAATATCAGCAAAACGGGAAAAATAACACTGCCAAAACTCGAAAACTGTATTAAGAATTGACCCCTTACACTTGTAACGTGTCTTAAGATCTGTTGAGGATGTCCCAGCCAGGTTCGGGGGTGGGTATGATTTGAGTTGAACCCATTTTTTCTCCTGTTTCTGGAAGAGGAGTCAGGATAGGAACATGTCTTTTGGTTCCATTCATTTCAGTAGTTAAGTTTAGGTTGTTCCCTTCAGGTTTTTGTGTTTGCTGCTTTGATGTTCGACCCTTCCAAATCTAAAGAGTTAACCACAAGGAAATTCTGGGACCGATCCCATCAGCGTCGCTTCCGTCATCGCTTTGCTCGTGTGTTTCCACAGGAGCTGATGTCCTGCGCACATGCAACTTCCGTCATACTCCCCGTAGACCGGCGGCAATGACACCGCGTAAAACCCACAGCGCGAGTGTGATGCGTTCTGTTGGAGTGTAACTCCCGCACTGTAAACAATTGTCATGTAAATTTATTTGTCTGTTTATTATTGTTTTAAATGAAATTCAACATAATTCAGCAGAGCGCGCAGACCGCAGAGAGCGCAGTGGCGCAGAGCGCACAGAGAGCGGGCAGAGCGCACAGGAGATCACTTACAAGAAATGAATAAACTTTCCAAATAAGATCCCAGAGTGGAGGCAAGGATCCACTGATGTGAGGGAAGCGGTCCGATTCTCTAAATGGATAAATACTACCGTGACCCCGGTGGGGGGTTCTGGACGATGTGTGCATGCGAATGGAATGATGAGGAGGAAGCGAGGGTTCAGCGATTTCTATTCTCACACATTGTGTTATCCACAGCAGCAGCGGCAGAGTATCAGTGTATTTCCTTTATTAGTGACATCACAGCTGTCCCATAAGTCGCTCTTCACCTCCATCTCACTAACAAACACCTCGATGTCAGTGTCTGAAAGTTTTACTTCCTCTTCACATCGCTTGATGCCGTGCCTCCGTCAGGACTCGCGGTGGAAAACCATTGGTCAGCTTCATAATTTAATATTCGTGACGTGCTATGCATTGACCATTTATAGTAGAAATTGAGCGTGTGGAGAGCGGATTTGGAGTTCAGGTTTTGCGTGCGCACGGTTTTATAAATCGGAATTAGCTTTGGCTTACGCCATTTCCTGCTTTTGGGCATAAGCACACTTTTAGTAAGAATCCTACGCACTCTTTTATAAATCCATCCCTGCTCGGCCCACGCAACACTTCCTCACACACACAGGACCGGCAGTGGGGGGAGAGAGAGAGGGGGAGAAGGGAAGAGTTAGGGGGTCCCTAAATAGACTTCGCCGACTCCCTGCAGCCTATAAGAATCACCGTCCTGTCAGGAACATTAAAACATCAGCAGAAGAGGCTGTGATTTCAGAAATATACAATTTATTTAATACGTACCAGTCAACCATATTGCACATTCCCATAGAGCAAAATAAAATAAAACAAAAAGCACAATAATCAAACCAATAAATCAGAAAGAAACTAAATTTAAATGAGGTCAAATAAGGCAGCCCTATAAAACAAACTTGTTGTAGTTAGTTCACACAATTTAAACCAGTTTATCAAAATGTTTGAAAACATTGACAATCATAAAACACATCATTATGTCATACCTTTAATTCATTTAAAATAAAGCAGGGATCCACGCCGTCCTTATTGTCTTGAGAGCAATTACTAAAACAGGAAAAGACAACTTAACTTAATGTCACGCACACAATAGTGAAGACTCTGTTAATTGTTCCGGCGCATTACTTACAAGTATTACTCTTATGACTGAAGATTACAGCGCGCATTTATGCCGACGCTGATACGGTCTCACCCTCACGCACACAGCTGTACGCTGGCTCTAGGGACGGAATAAAGGTTAATATTTGCGGAACGTTTTCTGAGTGATCTCCGTTGACATTAAAGTTACTTTCAGCAAACTCACCGCAACAAACAATTTGTGTCCGCACCTGCTGCGGCCACGCTGCACTTACTCACACACACAGGACCGGCAGTGGAGAGAGAGAGAGGGCGAGAGGGAGCGCTACGGTGTCCCTTAATAGACGTCGCCAAATCCCCGCAGCCTATAGGAATCACTGTCCTGTCGGATGAATTAAAATATCAGCAAAACGGGAAAAATAACACTGCCAAAACTCGAAAACTGTATTAAGAATTGACCCCTTACACTTGTAACGTGTCTTAAGATCTGTTGAGGATGTCCCAGCCAGGTTCGGGGGTGGGTATGATTTGAGTTGAACCCATTTTTTCTCCTGTTTCTGGAAGAGGAGTCAGGATAGGAACATGTCTTTTGGTTCCATTCATTTCAGTAGTTAAGTTTAGGTTGTTCCCTTCAGGTTTTTGTGTTTGCTGCTTTGATGTTCGACCCTTCCAAATCTAAAGAGTTAACCACAAGGAAATTCTGGGACCGATCCCATCAGCGTCGCTTCCGTCATCGCTTTGCTCGTGTGTTTCCACAGGAGCTGATGTCCTGCGCACATGCAACTTCCGTCATACTCCCCGTAGACCGGCGGCAATGACACCGCGTAAAACCCACAGCGCGAGTGTGATGCGTTCTGTTGGAGTGTAACTCCCGCACTGTAAACAATTGTCATGTAAATTTATTTGTCTGTTTATTATTGTTTAAAATGAAATTCAACATAATTCAGCAGAGCGCGCAGACCGCAGAGAGCGCAGTGGCGCAGAGCGCACAGAGAGCGGGCAGAGCGCACAGGAGATCACTTACAAGAAATGAATAAACTTTCCAAATAAGATCCCAGAGTGGAGGCAAGGATCCACTGATGTGAGGGAAGCGGTCCGATTCTCTAAATGGATAAATACTACCGTGACCCCGGTGGGGGGTTCTGGACGATGTGTGCATGCGAATGGAATGATGAGGAGGAAGCGAGGGTTCAGCGATTTCTATTCTCACACATTGTGTTATCCACAGCAGCAGCGGCAGAGTATCAGTGTATTTCCTTTATTAGTGACATCACAGCTGTCCCATAAGTCGCTCTTCACCTCCATCTCACTAACAAACACCTCGATGTCAGTGTCTGAAAGTTTTACTTCCTCTTCACATCGCTTGATGCCGTGCCTCCGTCAGGACTCGCGGTGGAAAACCATTGGTCAGCTTCATAATTTAATATTCGTGACGTGCTATGCATTGACCATTTATAGTAGAAATTGAGCGTGTGGAGAGCGGATTTGGAGTTCAGGTTTTGCGTGCGCACGGTTTTATAAATCGGAATTAGCTTTGGCTTACGCCATTTCCTGCTTTTGGGCATAAGCACACTTTTAGTAAGAATCCTACGCACTCTTTTATAAATCCATCCCTGCTCGGCCCACGCAACACTTCCTCACACACACAGGACCGGCAGTGGGGGGAGAGAGAGAGGGGGAGAAGGGAAGAGTTAGGGGGTCCCTAAATAGACTTCGCCGACTCCCTGCAGCCTATAAGAATCACCGTCCTGTCAGGAACATTAAAACATCAGCAGAAGAGGCTGTGATTTCAGAAATATACAATTTATTTAATACGTACCAGTCAACCATATTGCACATTCCCATAGAACAAAATAAAATAAAACAAAAAGCACAATAATCAAACCAATAAATCAGAAAGAAACTATATTTAAATAAGGTCAAATAAGGCAGCCCTATAAAACAAACTTGTTGTAGTTAGTTCACACAATTTAAACCAGTTTATCAAAATGTTTGAAAACATTGACAATCATAAAACACATCATTATGTCATACCTTTAATTCATTTAAAATAAAGCAGGGATCCACGCCGTCCTTATTGTCTTGAGAGCAATTACTAAAACAGGAAAAGACAACTTAACTTAATGTCACGCACACAATAGTGAAGACTCTGTTAATTGTTCCGGCGCATTACTTACAAGTATTACTCTTATGACTGAAGATTACAGCGCGCATTTATGCCGACGCTGATACGGTCTCACCCTCACGCACACAGCTGTACGCTGGCTCTAGGGACGGAATAAAGGTTAATATTTGCGGAACGTTTTCTGAGTGATCTCCGTTGACATTAAAGTTACTTTCAGCAAACTCACCGCAACAAACAATTTGTGTCCGCACCTGCTGCGGCCACGCTGCACTTACTCACACACACAGGACCGGCAGTGGAGAGAGAGAGAGGGCGAGAGGGAGCGCTACGGTGTCCCTTAATAGACGTCACCAAATCCCCGCAGCCTATAGGAATCACTGTCCTGTCGGATGAATTAAAATATCAGCAAAACGGGAAAAATAACACTGCCAAAACTCGAAAACTGTATTAAGAATTGACCCCTTACACTTGTAACGTGTCTTAAGATCTGTTGAGGATGTCCCAGCCAGGTTCGGGGGGTGGGTATGATTTGAGTTGAACCCATTTTTTCTCCTGTTTCTGGAAGAGGAGTCAGGATAGGAACATGTCTTTTGGTTCCATTAATTTCAGTAGTTAAGTTTAGGTTGTTCCCTTCAGGTTTTTGTGTTTGCTGCTTTGATGTTCGACCCTTCCAAATCTAAAGAGTTAACCACAAGGAAATTCTGGGACCGATCCCATCAGCGTCGCTTCCGTCATCGCTTTGCTCGTGTGTTTCCACAGGAGCTGATGTCCTGCGCACATGCAACTTCCGTCATACTCCCCGTAGACCGGCGGCAATGACACCGCATAAAACCCACAGCGCGAGTGTGATGCGTTCTGTTGGAGTGTAACTCCCGCACTGTAAACAATTGTCATGTAAATTTATTTGTCTGTTTATTATTGTTTTAAATGAAATTCAACATAATTCAGCAGAGCGCGCAGACCGCAGAGAGCGCAGTGGCGCAGAGCGCACAGAGAGCGGGCAGAGCGCACAGGAGATCACTTACAAGAAATGAATAAACTTTCCAAATAAGATCCCAGAGTGGAGGCAAGGATCCACTGATGTGAGGGAAGCGGTCCGATTCTCTAAATGGATAAATACTACCGTGACCCCGGTGGGGGGTTCTGGACGATGTGTGCATGCGAATGGAAGGATGAGGAGGAAGCGAGGGTTCAGCGATTTCTATTCTCACACATTGTGTTATCCACAGCAGCAGCGGCAGAGTATCAGTGTATTTCCTTTATTAGTGACATCACAGCTGTCCCATAAGTCGCTCTTCACCTCCATCTCACTAACAAACACCTCGATGTCAGTGTCTGAAAGTTTTACTTCCTCTTCACATCGCTTGATGCCGTGCCTCCGTCAGGACTCGCGGTGGAAAACCATTGGTCAGCTTCATAATTTAATATTCGTGACGTGCTATGCATTGACCATTTATAGTAGAAATTGAGCGTGTGGAGAGCGGATTTGGAGTTCAGGTTTTGCGTGCGCACGGTTTTATAAATCGGAATTAGCTTTGGCTTACGCCATTTCCTGCTTTTGGGCATAAGCACACTTTTAGTAAGAATCCTACGCACTCTTTTATAAATCCATCCCTGCTCGGCCCACGCAACACTTCCTCACACACACAGGACCGGCAGTGGGGGGAGAGAGAGAGGGGGAGAAGGGAAGAGTTAGGGGGTCCCTAAATAGACTTCGCCGACTCCCTGCAGCCTATAAGAATCACCGTCCTGTCAGGAACATTAAAACATCAGCAGAAGAGGCTGTGATTTCAGAAATATACAATTTATTTAATACGTACCAGTCAACCATATTGCACATTCCCATAGAGCAAAATAAAATAAAACAAAAAGCACAATAATCAAACCAATAAATCAGAAAGAAACTAAATTTAAATGAGGTCAAATAAGGCAGCCCTATAAAACAAACTTGTTGTAGTTAGTTCACACAATTTAAACCAGTTTATCAAAATGTTTGAAAACATTGACAATCATAAAACACATCATTATGTCATACCTTTAATTCATTTAAAATAAAGCAGGGATCCACGCCGTCCTTATTGTCTTGAGAGCAATTACTAAAACAGGAAAAGACAACTTAACTTAATGTCACGCACACAATAGTGAAGACTCTGTTAATTGTTCCGGCGCATTACTTACAAGTATTACTCTTATGACTGAAGATTACAGCGCGCATTTATGCCGACGCTGATACGGTCTCACCCTCACGCACACAGCTGTACGCTGGCTCTAGGGACGGAATAAAGGTTAATATTTGCGGAACGTTTTCTGAGTGATCTCCGTTGACATTAAAGTTACTTTCAGCAAACTCACCGCAACAAACAATTTGTGTCCGCACCTGCTGCGGCCACGCTGCACTTACTCACACACACAGGACCGGCAGTGGAGAGAGAGAGAGGGCGAGAGGGAGCGCTACGGTGTCCCTTAATAGACGTCGCCAAATCCCCGCAGCCTATAGGAATCACTGTCCTGTCGGATGAATTAAAATATCAGCAAAACGGGAAAAATAACACTGCCAAAACTCGAAAACTGTATTAAGAATTGACCCCTTACACTTGTAACGTGTCTTAAGATCTGTTGAGGATGTCCCAGCCAGGTTCGGGGGTGGGTATGATTTGAGTTGAACCCATTTTTTCTCCTGTTTCTGGAAGAGGAGTCAGGATAGGAACATGTCTTTTGGTTCCATTCATTTCAGTAGTTAAGTTTAGGTTGTTCCCTTCAGGTTTTTGTGTTTGCTGCTTTGATGTTCGACCCTTCCAAATCTAAAGAGTTAACCACAAGGAAATTCTGGGACCGATCCCATCAGCGTCGCTTCCGTCATCGCTTTGCTCGTGTGTTTCCACAGGAGCTGATGTCCTGCGCACATGCAACTTCCGTCATACTCCCCGTAGACCGGCGGCAATGACACCGCGTAAAACCCACAGCGCGAGTGTGATGCGTTCTGTTGGAGTGTAACTCCCGCACTGTAAACAATTGTCATGTAAATTTATTTGTCTGTTTATTATTGTTTTAAATGAAATTCAACATAATTCAGCAGAGCGCGCAGACCGCAGAGAGCGCAGTGGCGCAGAGCGCACAGAGAGCGGGCAGAGCGCACAGGAGATCACTTACAAGAAATGAATAAACTTTCCAAATAAGATCCCAGAGTGGAGGCAAGGATCCACTGATGTGAGGGAAGCGGTCCGATTCTCTAAATGGATAAATACTACCGTGACCCCGGTGGGGGGTTCTGGACGATGTGTGCATGCGAATGGAATGATGAGGAGGAAGCGAGGGTTCAGCGATTTCTATTCTCACACATTGTGTTATCCACAGCAGCAGCGGCAGAGTATCAGTGTATTTCCTTTATTAGTGACATCACAGCTGTCCCATAAGTCGCTCTTCACCTCCATCTCACTAACAAACACCTCGATGTCAGTGTCTGAAAGTTTTACTTCCTCTTCACATCGCTTGATGCCGTGCCTCCGTCAGGACTCGCGGTGGAAAACCATTGGTCAGCTTCATAATTTAATATTCGTGACGTGCTATGCATTGACCATTTATAGTAGAAATTGAGCGTGTGGAGAGCGGATTTGGAGTTCAGGTTTTGCGTGCGCACGGTTTTATAAATCGGAATTAGCTTTGGCTTACGCCATTTCCTGCTTTTGGGCATAAGCACACTTTTAGTAAGAATCCTACGCACTCTTTTATAAATCCATCCCTGCTCGGCCCACGCAACACTTCCTCACACACACAGGACCGGCAGTGGGGGGAGAGAGAGAGGGGGAGAAGGGAAGAGTTAGGGGGTCCCTAAATAGACTTCGCCGACTCCCTGCAGCCTATAAGAATCACCGTCCTGTCAGGAACATTAAAACATCAGCAGAAGAGGCTGTGATTTCAGAAATATACAATTTATTTAATACGTACCAGTCAACCATATTGCACATTCCCATAGAACAAAATAAAATAAAACAAAAAGCACAATAATCAAACCAATAAATCAGAAAGAAACTATATTTAAATAAGGTCAAATAAGGCAGCCCTATAAAACAAACTTGTTGTAGTTAGTTCACACAATTTAAACCAGTTTATCAAAATGTTTGAAAACATTGACAATCATAAAACACATCATTATGTCATACCTTTAATTCATTTAAAATAAAGCAGGGATCCACGCCGTCCTTATTGTCTTGAGAGCAATTACTAAAACAGGAAAAGACAACTTAACTTAATGTCACGCACACAATAGTGAAGACTCTGTTAATTGTTCCGGCGCATTACTTACAAGTATTACTCTTATGACTGAAGATTACAGCGCGCATTTATGCCGACGCTGATACGGTCTCACCCTCACGCACACAGCTGTACGCTGGCTCTAGGGACGGAATAAAGGTTAATATTTGCGGAACGTTTTCTGAGTGATCTCCGTTGACATTAAAGTTACTTTCAGCAAACTCACCGCAACAAACAATTTGTGTCCGCACCTGCTGCGGCCACGCTGCACTTACTCACACACACAGGACCGGCAGTGGAGAGAGAGAGAGGGCGAGAGGGAGCGCTACGGTGTCCCTTAATAGACGTCACCAAATCCCCGCAGCCTATAGGAATCACTGTCCTGTCGGATGAATTAAAATATCAGCAAAACGGGAAAAATAACACTGCCAAAACTCGAAAACTGTATTAAGAATTGACCCCTTACACTTGTAACGTGTCTTAAGATCTGTTGAGGATGTCCCAGCCAGGTTCGGGGGGTGGGTATGATTTGAGTTGAACCCATTTTTTCTCCTGTTTCTGGAAGAGAAGTCAGGATAGGAACATGTCTTTTGGTTCCATTAATTTCAGTAGTTAAGTTTAGGTTGTTCCCTTCAGGTTTTTGTGTTTGCTGCTTTGATGTTCGACCCTTCCAAATCTAAAGAGTTAACCACAAGGAAATTCTGGGACCGATCCCATCAGCGTCGCTTCCGTCATCGCTTTGCTCGTGTGTTTCCACAGGAGCTGATGTCCTGCGCACATGCAACTTCCGTCATACTCCCCGTAGACCGGCGGCAATGACACCGCGTAAAACCCACAGCGCGAGTGTGATGCGTTCTGTTGGAGTGTAACTCCCGCACTGTAAACAATTGTCATGTAAATTTATTTGTCTGTTTATTATTGTTTTAAATGAAATTCAACATAATTCAGCAGAGCGCGCAGACCGCAGAGAGCGCAGTGGCGCAGAGCGCACAGAGAGCGGGCAGAGCGCACAGGAGATCACTTACAAGAAATGAATAAACTTTCCAAATAAGATCCCAGAGTGGAGGCAAGGATCCACTGATGTGAGGGAAGCGGTCCGATTCTCTAAATGGATAAATACTACCGTGACCCCGGTGGGGGGTTCTGGACGATGTGTGCATGCGAATGGAAGGATGAGGAGGAAGCGAGGGTTCAGCGATTTCTATTCTCACACATTGTGTTATCCACAGCAGCAGCGGCAGAGTATCAGTGTATTTCCTTTATTAGTGACATCACAGCTGTCCCATAAGTCGCTCTTCACCTCCATCTCACTAACAAACACCTCGATGTCAGTGTCTGAAAGTTTTACTTCCTCTTCACATCGCTTGATGCCGTGCCTCCGTCAGGACTCGCGGTGGAAAACCATTGGTCAGCTTCATAATTTAATATTCGTGACGTGCTATGCATTGACCATTTATAGTAGAAATTGAGCGTGTGGAGAGCGGATTTGGAGTTCAGGTTTTGCGTGCGCACGGTTTTATAAATCGGAATTAGCTTTGGCTTACGCCATTTCCTGCTTTTGGGCATAAGCACACTTTTAGTAAGAATCCTACGTACTCTTTTATAAATCCATCCCTGCTCGGCCCACGCAACACTTCCTCACACACACAGGACCGGCAGTGGGGGGAGAGAGAGAGGGGGAGAAGGGAAGAGTTAGGGGGTCCCTAAATAGACTTCGCCGACTCCCTGCAGCCTATAAGAATCACCGTCCTGTCAGGAACATTAAAACATCAGCAGAAGAGGCTGTGATTTCAGAAATATACAATTTATTTAATACGTACCAGTCAACCATATTGCACATTCCCATAGAGCAAAATAAAATAAAACAAAAAGCACAATAATCAAACCAATAAATCAGAAAGAAACTAAATTTAAATGAGGTCAAATAAGGCAGCCCTATAAAACAAACTTGTTGTAGTTAGTTCACACAATTTAAACCAGTTTATCAAAATGTTTGAAAACATTGACAATCATAAAACACATCATTATGTCATACCTTTAATTCATTTAAAATAAAGCAGGGATCCACGCCGTCCTTATTGTCTTGAGAGCAATTACTAAAACAGGAAAAGACAACTTAACTTAATGTCACGCACACAATAGTGAAGACTCTGTTAATTGTTCCGGCGCATTACTTACAAGTATTACTCTTATGACTGAAGATTACAGCGCGCATTTATGCCGACGCTGATACGGTCTCACCCTCACGCACACAGCTGTACGCTGGCTCTAGGGACGGAATAAAGGTTAATATTTGCGGAACGTTTTCTGAGTGATCTCCGTTGACATTAAAGTTACTTTCAGCAAACTCACCGCAACAAACAATTTGTGTCCGCACCTGCTGCGGCCACGCTGCACTTACTCACACACACAGGACCGGCAGTGGAGAGAGAGAGAGGGCGAGAGGGAGCGCTACGGTGTCCCTTAATAGACGTCGCCAAATCCCCGCAGCCTATAGGAATCACTGTCCTGTCGGATGAATTAAAATATCAGCAAAACGGGAAAAATAACACTGCCAAAACTCGAAAACTGTATTAAGAATTGACCCCTTACACTTGTAACGTGTCTTAAGATCTGTTGAGGATGTCCCAGCCAGGTTCGGGGGTGGGTATGATTTGAGTTGAACCCATTTTTTCTCCTGTTTCTGGAAGAGGAGTCAGGATAGGAACATGTCTTTTGGTTCCATTCATTTCAGTAGTTAAGTTTAGGTTGTTCCCTTCAGGTTTTTGTGTTTGCTGCTTTGATGTTCGACCCTTCCAAATCTAAAGAGTTAACCACAAGGAAATTCTGGGACCGATCCCATCAGCGTCGCTTCCGTCATCGCTTTGCTCGTGTGTTTCCACAGGAGCTGATGTCCTGCGCACATGCAACTTCCGTCATACTCCCCGTAGACCGGCGGCAATGACACCGCGTAAAACCCACAGCGCGAGTGTGATGCGTTCTGTTGGAGTGTAACTCCCGCACTGTAAACAATTGTCATGTAAATTTATTTGTCTGTTTATTATTGTTTTAAATGAAATTCAACATAATTCAGCAGAGCGCGCAGACCGCAGAGAGCGCAGTGGCGCAGAGCGCACAGAGAGCGGGCAGAGCGCACAGGAGATCACTTACAAGAAATGAATAAACTTTCCAAATAAGATCCCAGAGTGGAGGCAAGGATCCACTGATGTGAGGGAAGCGGTCCGATTCTCTAAATGGATAAATACTACCGTGACCCCGGTGGGGGGTTCTGGACGATGTGTGCATGCGAATGGAATGATGAGGAGGAAGCGAGGGTTCAGCGATTTCTATTCTCACACATTGTGTTATCCACAGCAGCAGCGGCAGAGTATCAGTGTATTTCCTTTATTAGTGACATCACAGCTGTCCCATAAGTCGCTCTTCACCTCCATCTCACTAACAAACACCTCGATGTCAGTGTCTGAAAGTTTTACTTCCTCTTCACATCGCTTGATGCCGTGCCTCCGTCAGGACTCGCGGTGGAAAACCATTGGTCAGCTTCATAATTTAATATTCGTGACGTGCTATGCATTGACCATTTATAGTAGAAATTGAGCGTGTGGAGAGCGGATTTGGAGTTCAGGTTTTGCGTGCGCACGGTTTTATAAATCGGAATTAGCTTTGGCTTACGCCATTTCCTGCTTTTGGGCATAAGCACACTTTTAGTAAGAATCCTACGCACTCTTTTATAAATCCATCCCTGCTCGGCCCACGCAACACTTCCTCACACACACAGGACCGGCAGTGGGGGGAGAGAGAGAGGGGGAGAAGGGAAGAGTTAGGGGGTCCCTAAATAGACTTCGCCGACTCCCTGCAGCCTATAAGAATCACCGTCCTGTCAGGAACATTAAAACATCAGCAGAAGAGGCTGTGATTTCAGAAATATACAATTTATTTAATACGTACCAGTCAACCATATTGCACATTCCCATAGAACAAAATAAAATAAAACAAAAAGCACAATAATCAAACCAATAAATCAGAAAGAAACTATATTTAAATAAGGTCAAATAAGGCAGCCCTATAAAACAAACTTGTTGTAGTTAGTTCACACAATTTAAACCAGTTTATCAAAATGTTTGAAAACATTGACAATCATAAAACACATCATTATGTCATACCTTTAATTCATTTAAAATAAAGCAGGGATCCACGCCGTCCTTATTGTCTTGAGAGCAATTACTAAAACAGGAAAAGACAACTTAACTTAATGTCACGCACACAATAGTGAAGACTCTGTTAATTGTTCCGGCGCATTACTTACAAGTATTACTCTTATGACTGAAGATTACAGCGCGCATTTATGCCGACGCTGATACGGTCTCACCCTCACGCACACAGCTTTACGCTGGCTCTAGGGACGGAATAAAGGTTAATATTTGCGGAACGTTTTCTGAGTGATCTCCGTTGACATTAAAGTTACTTTCAGCAAACTCACCGCAACAAACAATTTGTTTCCGCACCTGCTGCACTTACTCACACACACAGGACCGGCAGTGGAGAGAGAGAGAGGGCGAGAGGGAGCGCTACGGTGTCCCTTAATAGACGTCGCCAAATCCCCGCAGCCCATAGGAATCACTGTTAAAATATCAGCAAAACGGGAAAAATAACACTGCCAAAACTCGAAAACTGTATTAAGAATAGACCCCTTACACTTGTAACGTGTCTTAAGATCTGTTGAGGATGTCCCAGCCAGGTTCGGGGGTGGGTATGATTTGAGTTGAACCCATTTTTTCTCCTGTTTCTGGAAGAGGAGTCAGGATAGGAACATGTCTTTTGGTTCCATTAATTTCAGTAGTTAAGTTTAGGTTGTTCCCTTCAGGTTTTTGTGTTTGCTGCTTTGATGTTCGACCCTTCCAAATCTAAAGAGTTAACCACAAGGAAATTCTGGGACCGATCCCATCAGCGTCGCTTCCGTCATCGCTTTGCTCGTGTGTTTCCACAGGAGCTGATGTCCTGCGCACATGCAACTTCCGTCATACTCCCCGTAGACCGGCGGCAATGACACCGCGTAAAACCCACAGCGCGAGTGTGATGCGTTCTGTTGGAGTGTAACTCCCGCACTGTAAACAATTGTCATGTAAATTTATTTGTCTGTTTATTATTGTTTTAAATGAAATTCAACATAATTCAGCAGAGCGCGCAGACCGCAGAGAGCGCAGTGGCGCAGAGCGCACAGAGAGCGGGCAGAGCGCACAGGAGATCACTTACAAGAAATGAATAAACTTTCCAAATAAGATCCCAGAGTGGAGGCAAGGATCCACTGATGTGAGGGAAGCGGTCCGATTCTCTAAATGGATAAATACTACCGTGACCCCGGTGGGGGGTTCTGGACGATGTGTGCATGCGAATGGAATGATGAGGAGGAAGCGAGGGTTCAGCGATTTCTATTCTCACACATTGTGTTATCCACAGCAGCAGCGGCAGAGTATCAGTGTATTTCCTTTATTAGTGACATCACAGCTGTCCCATAAGTCGCTCTTCACCTCCATCTCACTAACAAACACCTCGATGTCAGTGTCTGAAAGTTTTACTTCCTCTTCACATCGCTTGATGCCGTGCCTCCGTCAGGACTCGCGGTGGAAAACCATTGGTCAGCTTCATAATTTAATATTCGTGACGTGCTATGCATTGACCATTTATAGTAGAAATTGAGCGTGTGGAGAGCGGATTTGGAGTTCAGGTTTTGCGTGCGCACGGTTTTATAAATCGGAATTAGCTTTGGCTTACGCCATTTCCTGCTTTTGGGCATAAGCACACTTTTAGTAAGAATCCTACGCACTCTTTTATAAATCCATCCCTGCTCGGCCCACGCAACACTTCCTCACACACACAGGACCGGCAGTGGGGGGAGAGAGAGAGGGGGAGAAGGGAAGAGTTAGGGGGTCCCTAAATAGACTTCGCCGACTCCCTGCAGCCTATAAGAATCACCGTCCTGTCAGGAACATTAAAACATCAGCAGAAGAGGCTGTGATTTCAGAAATATACAATTTATTTAATACGTACCAGTCAACCATATTGCACATTCCCATAGAACAAAATAAAATAAAACAAAAAGCACAATAATCAAACCAATAAATCAGAAAGAAACTAAATTTAAATAAGGTCAAATAAGGCAGCCCTATAAAACAAACTTGTTGTAGTTAGTTCACACAATTTAAACCAGTTTATCAAAATGTTTGAAAACATTGACAATCATAAAACACATCATTATGTCATACCTTTAATTCATTTAAAATAAAGCAGGGATCCACGCCGTCCTTATTGTCTTGAGAGCAATTACTAAAACAGGAAAAGACAACTTAACTTAATGTCACGCACACAATAGTGAAGACTCTGTTAATTGTTCCGGCGCATTACTTACAAGTATTACTCTTATGACTGAAGATTACAGCGCGCATTTATGCCGACGCTGATACGGTCTCACCCTCACGCACACAGCTGTACGCTGGCTCTAGGGACGGAATAAAGGTTAATATTTGCGGAACGTTTTCTGAGTGATCTCCGTTGACATTAAAGTTACTTTCAGCAAACTCACCGCAACAAACAATTTGTGTCCGCACCTGCTGCGGCCACGCTGCACTTACTCACACACACAGGACCGGCAGTGGAGAGAGAGAGAGGGCGAGAGGGAGCGCTACGGTGTCCCTTAATAGACGTCGCCAAATCCCCGCAGCCTATAGGAATCACTGTCCTGTCGGATGAATTAAAATATCAGCAAAACGGGAAAAATAACACTGCCAAAACTCGAAAACTGTATTAAGAATTGACCCCTTACACTTGTAACGTGTCTTAAGATCTGTTGAGGATGTCCCAGCCAGGTTCGGGGGTGGGTATGATTTGAGTTGAACCCATTTTTTCTCCTGTTTCTGGAAGAGGAGTCAGGATAGGAACATGTCTTTTGGTTCCATTAATTTCAGTAGTTAAGTTTAGGTTGTTCCCTTCAGGTTTTTGTGTTTGCTGCTTTGATGTTCGACCCTTCCAAATCTAAAGAGTTAACCACAAGGAAATTCTGGGACCGATCCCATCAGCGTCGCTTCCGTCATCGCTTTGCTCGTGTGTTTCCACAGGAGCTGATGTCCTGCGCACATGCAACTTCCGTCATACTCCCCGTAGACCGGCGGCAATGACACCGCGTAAAACCCACAGCGCGAGTGTGATGCGTTCTGTTGGAGTGTAACTCCCGCACTGTAAACAATTGTCATGTAAATTTATTTGTCTGTTTATTATTGTTTTAAATGAAATTCAACATAATTCAGCAGAGCGCGCAGACCGCAGAGAGCGCAGTGGCGCAGAGCGCACAGAGAGCGGGCAGAGCGCACAGGAGATCACTTACAAGAAATGAATAAACTTTCCAAATAAGATCCCAGAGTGGAGGCAAGGATCCACTGATGTGAGGGAAGCGGTCCGATTCTCTAAATGGATAAATACTACCGTGACCCCGGTGGGGGGTTCTGGACGATGTGTGCATGCGAATGGAATGATGAGGAGGAAGCGAGGGTTCAGCGATTTCTATTCTCACACATTGTGTTATCCACAGCAGCAGCGGCAGAGTATCAGTGTATTTCCTTTATTAGTGACATCACAGCTGTCCCATAAGTCGCTCTTCACCTCCATCTCACTAACAAACACCTCGATGTCAGTGTCTGAAAGTTTTACTTCCTCTTCACATCGCTTGATGCCGTGCCTCCGTCAGGACTCGCGGTGGAAAACCATTGGTCAGCTTCATAATTTAATATTCGTGACGTGCTATGCATTGACCATTTATAGTAGAAATTGAGCGTGTGGAGAGCGGATTTGGAGTTCAGGTTTTGCGTGCGCACGGTTTTATAAATCGGAATTAGCTTTGGCTTACGCCATTTCCTGCTTTTGGGCATAAGCACACTTTTAGTAAGAATCCTACGCACTCTTTTATAAATCCATCCCTGCTCGGCCCACGCAACACTTCCTCACACACACAGGACCGGCAGTGGGGGGAGAGAGAGAGGGGGAGAAGGGAAGAGTTAGGGGGTCCCTAAATAGACTTCGCCGACTCCCTGCAGCCTATAAGAATCACCGTCCTGTCAGGAACATTAAAACATCAGCAGAAGAGGCTGTGATTTCAGAAATATACAATTTATTTAATACGTACCAGTCAACCATATTGCACATTCCCATAGAGCAAAATAAAATAAAACAAAAAGCACAATAATCAAACCAATAAATCAGAAAGAAACTAAATTTAAATGAGGTCAAATAAGGCAGCCCTATAAAACAAACTTGTTGTAGTTAGTTCACACAATTTAAACCAGTTTATCAAAATGTTTGAAAACATTGACAATCATAAAACACATCATTATGTCATACCTTTAATTCATTTAAAATAAAGCAGGGATCCACGCCGTCCTTATTGTCTTGAGAGCAATTACTAAAACAGGAAAAGACAACTTAACTTAATGTCACGCACACAATAGTGAAGACTCTGTTAATTGTTCCGGCGCATTACTTACAAGTATTACTCTTATGACTGAAGATTACAGCGCGCATTTATGCCGACGCTGATACGGTCTCACCCTCACGCACACAGCTGTACGCTGGCTCTAGGGACGGAATAAAGGTTAATATTTGCGGAACGTTTTCTGAGTGATCTCCGTTGACATTAAAGTTACTTTCAGCAAACTCACCGCAACAAACAATTTGTTTCCGCACCTGCTGCGGCCACGCTGCACTTACTCACACACACAGGACCGGCAGTGGAGAGAGAGAGAGGGCGAGAGGGAGCGCTACGGTGTCCCTTAATAGACGTCGCCAAATCCCCGCAGCCTATAGGAATCACTGTCCTGTCGGATGAATTAAAATATCAGCAAAACGGGAAAAATAACACTGCCAAAACTCGAAAACTGTATTAAGAATTGACCCCTTACACTTGTAACGTGTCTTAAGATCTGTTGAGGATGTCCCAGCCAGGTTCGGGGGTGGGTATGATTTGAGTTGAACCCATTTTTTCTCCTGTTTCTGGAAGAGGAGTCAGGATAGGAACATGTCTTTTGGTTCCATTAATTTCAGTAGTTAAGTTTAGGTTGTTCCCTTCAGGTTTTTGTGTTTGCTGCTTTGATGTTCGACCCTTCCAAATCTAAAGAGTTAACCACAAGGAAATTCTGGGACCGATCCCATCAGCGTCGCTTCCGTCATCACTTTGCTCGTGTGTTTCCACAGGAGCTGATGTCCTGCGCACATGCAACTTCCGTCATACTCCCCGTAGACCGGCGGCAATGACACTGCGTAAAACCCACAGCGCGAGTGTGATGCGTTCTGTTGGAGTGTAACTCCCGCACTGTAAACAATTGTCATGTAAATTTATTTGTCTGTTTATTATTGTTTTAAATGAAATTCAACATAATTCAGCAGAGCGCGCAGACCGCAGAGAGCGCAGTGGCGCAGAGCGCACAGAGAGCGGGCAGAGCGCACAGGAGATCACTTACAAGAAATGAATAAACTTTCCAAATAAGATCCCAGAGTGGAGGCAAGGATCCACTGATGTGAGGGAAGCGGTCCGATTCTCTAAATGGATAAATACTACCGTGACCCCGGTGGGGGGTTCTGGACGATGTGTGCATGCGAATGGAATGATGAGGAGGAAGCGAGGGTTCAGCGATTTCTATTCTCACACATTGTGTTATCCACAGCAGCAGCGGCAGAGTATCAGTGTATTTCCTTTATTAGTGACATCACAGCTGTCCCATAAGTCGCTCTTCACCTCCATCTCACTAACAAACACCTCGATGTCAGTGTCTGAAAGTTTTACTTCCTCTTCACATCGCTTGATGCCGTGCCTCCGTCAGGACTCGCGGTGGAAAACCATTGGTCAGCTTCATAATTTAATATTCGTGACGTGCTATGCATTGACCATTTATAGTAGAAATTGAGCGTGTGGAGAGCGGATTTGGAGTTCAGGTTTTGCGTGCGCACGGTTTTATAAATCGGAATTAGCTTTGGCTTACGCCATTTCCTGCTTTTGGGCATAAGCACACTTTTAGTAAGAATCCTACGCACTCTTTTATAAATCCATCCCTGCTCGGCCCACGCAACACTTCCTCACACACACAGGACCGGCAGTGGGGGGAGAGAGAGAGGGGGAGAAGGGAAGAGTTAGGGGGTCCCTAAATAGACTTCGCCGACTCCCTGCAGCCTATAAGAATCACCGTCCTGTCAGGAACATTAAAACATCAGCAGAAGAGGCTGTGATTTCAGAAATATACAATTTATTTAATACGTACCAGTCAACCATATTGCACATTCCCATAGAACAAAATAAAATAAAACAAAAAGCACAATAATCAAACCAATAAATCAGAAAGAAACTATATTTAAATAAGGTCAAATAAGGCAGCCCTATAAAACAAACCTGTTGTAGTTAGTTCACACAATTTAAACCAGTTTATCAAAATGTTTGAAAACATTGACAATCATAAAACACATCATTATGTCATACCTTTAATTCATTTAAAATAAAGCAGGGATCCACGCCGTCCTTATGGTCTTGAGAGCAATTACTAAAACAGGAAAAGACAACTTAACTTAATGTCACGCACACAATAGTGAAGACTCTGTTAATTGTTCCGGCGCATTACTTACAAGTATTACTCTTATGACTGAAGATTACAGCGCGCATTTATGCCGACGCTGATACGGTCTCACCCTCACGCACACAGCTGTACGCTGGCTCTAGGGACGGAATAAAGGTTAATATTTGCGGAACGTTTTCTGAGTGATCTCCGTTGACATTAAAGTTACTTTCAGCAAACTCACCGCAACAAACAATTTGTGTCCGCACCTGCTGCGGCCACGCTGCACTTACTCACACACACAGGACCGGCAGTGGAGAGAGAGAGAGGGCGAGAGGGAGCGCTACGGTGTCCTTTAATAGACGTCGCCAAATCCCCGCAGCCTATAGTAATCACTGTCCTGTCGGATGAATTAAAATATCAGCAAAACGGGAAAAATAACACTGCCAAAACTCGAAAACTGTATTAAGAATTGACCCCTTACACTTGTAACGTGTCTTAAGATCTGTTGAGGATGTCCCAGCCAGGTTCGGGGGGTGGGTATCATTTGAGTTGAACCCATTTTTTCTCCTGTTTCTGGAAGAGGAGTCAGGATAGGAACATGTCTTTTGGTTCCATTAATTTCAGTAGTTAAGTTTAGGTTGTTCCCTTCAGGTTTTTGTGTTTGCTGCTTTGATGTTCGACCCTTCCAAATCTAAAGAGTTAACCACAAGGAAATTCTGGGACCGATCCCATCAGCGTCGCTTCCGTCATCGCTTTGCTCGTGTGTTTCCACAGGAGCTGATGTCCTGCGCACATGCAACTTCCGTCATACTCCCCGTAGACCGGCGGCAATGACACCGCGTAAAACCCACAGCGCGAGTGTGATGCGTTCTGTTGGAGTGTAACTCCCGCACTGTAAACAATTGTCATGTAAATTTATTTGTCTGTTTATTATTGTTTTAAATGAAATTCAACATAATTCAGCAGAGCGCGCAGACCGCAGAGAGCGCAGTGGTGCAGAGCGCACAGAGAGCGGGCAGAGCGCACAGGAGATCACTTACAAGAAATGAATAAACTTTCCAAATAAGATCCCAGAGTGGAGGCAAGGATCCACTGATGTGAGGGAAGCGGTCCGATTCTCTAAATGGATAAATACTACCGTGACCCCGGTGGGGGGTTCTGGACGATGTGTGCATGCGAATGGAATGATGAGGAGGAAGCGAGGGTTCAGCGATTTCTATTCTCACACATTGTGTTATCCACAGCAGCAGCGGCAGAGTATCAGTGTATTTCCTTTATTAGTGACATCACAGCTGTCCCATAAGTCGCTCTTCACCTCCATCTCACTAACAAACACCTCGATGTCAGTGTCTGAAAGTTTTACTTCCTCTTCACATCGCTTGATGCCGTGCCTCCGTCAGGACTCGCGGTGGAAAACCATTGGTCAGCTTCATAATTTAATATTCGTGACGTGCTATGCATTGACCATTTATAGTAGAAATTGAGCGTGTGGAGAGCGGATTTGGAGTTCAGGTTTTGCGTGCGCACGGTTTTATAAATCGGAATTAGCTTTGGCTTACGCCATTTCCTGCTTTTGGGCATAAGCACACTTTTAGTAAGAATCCTACGCACTCTTTTATAAATCCATCCCTGCTCGGCCCACGCAACACTTCCTCACACACACAGGACCGGCAGTGGGGGGAGAGAGAGAGGGGGAGAAGGGAAGAGTTAGGGGGTCCCTAAATAGACTTCGCCGACTCCCTGCAGCCTATAAGAATCACCGTCCTGTCAGGAACATTAAAACATCAGCAGAAGAGGCTGTGATTTCAGAAATATACAATTTATTTAATACGTACCAGTCAACCATATTGCACATTCCCATAGAACAAAATAAAATAAAACAAAAAGCACAATAATCAAACCAATAAATCAGAAAGAAACTAAATTTAAATAAGGTCAAATAAGGCAGCCCTATAAAACAAACTTGTTGTAGTTAGTTCACACAATTTAAACCAGTTTATCAAAATGTTTGAAAACATTGACAATCATAAAACACATCATTATGTCATACCTTTAATTCATTTAAAATAAAGCAGGGATCCACGCCGTCCTTATGGTCTTGAGAGCAATTACTAAAACAGGAAAAGACAACTTAACTTAATGTCACGCACACAATAGTGAAGACTCTGTTAATTGTTCCGGCGCATTACTTACAAGTATTACTCTTATGACTGAAGATTACAGCGCGCATTTATGCCGACGCTGATACGGTCTCACCCTCACGCACACAGCTGTACGCTGGCTCTAGGGACGGAATAAAGGTTAATATTTGCGGAACGTTTTCTGAGTGATCTCCGTTGACATTAAAGTTACTTTCAGCAAACTCACCGCAACAAACAATTTGTGTCCGCACCTGCTGCGGCCACGCTGCACTTACTCACACACACAGGACCGGCAGTGGAGAGAGAGAGAGGGCGAGAGGGAGCGCTACGGTGTCCTTTAATAGACGTCGCCAAATCCCCGCAGCCTATAGTAATCACTGTCCTGTCGGATGAATTAAAATATCAGCAAAACGGGAAAAATAACACTGCCAAAACTCGAAAACTGTATTAAGAATTGACCCCTTACACTTGTAACGTGTCTTAAGATCTGTTGAGGATGTCCCAGCCAGGTTCGGGGGGTGGGTATCATTTGAGTTGAACCCATTTTTTCTCCTGTTTCTGGAAGAGGAGTCAGGATAGGAACATGTCTTTTGGTTCCATTAATTTCAGTAGTTAAGTTTAGGTTGTTCCCTTCAGGTTTTTGTGTTTGCTGCTTTGATGTTCGACCCTTCCAAATCTAAAGAGTTAACCACAAGGAAATTCTGGGACCGATCCCATCAGCGTCGCTTCCGTCATCGCTTTGCTCGTGTGTTTCCACAGGAGCTGATGTCCTGCGCACATGCAACTTCCGTCATACTCCCCGTAGACCGGCGGCAATGACACCGCGTAAAACCCACAGCGCGAGTGTGATGCGTTCTGTTGGAGTGTAACTCCCGCACTGTAAACAATTGTCATGTAAATTTATTTGTCTGTTTATTATTGTTTTAAATGAAATTCAACATAATTCAGCAGAGCGCGCAGACCGCAGAGAGCGCAGTGGTGCAGAGCGCACAGAGAGCGGGCAGAGCGCACAGGAGATCACTTACAAGAAATGAATAAACTTTCCAAATAAGATCCCAGAGTGGAGGCAAGGATCCACTGATGTGAGGGAAGCGGTCCGATTCTCTAAATGGATAAATACTACCGTGACCCCGGTGGGGGGTTCTGGACGATGTGTGCATGCGAATGGAATGATGAGGAGGAAGCGAGGGTTCAGCGATTTCTATTCTCACACATTGTGTTATCCACAGCAGCAGCGGCAGAGTATCAGTGTATTTCCTTTATTAGTGACATCACAGCTGTCCCATAAGTCGCTCTTCACCTCCATCTCACTAACAAACACCTCGATGTCAGTGTCTGAAAGTTTTACTTCCTCTTCACATCGCTTGATGCCGTGCCTCCGTCAGGACTCGCGGTGGAAAACCATTGGTCAGCTTCATAATTTAATATTCGTGACGTGCTATGCATTGACCATTTATAGTAGAAATTGAGCGTGTGGAGAGCGGATTTGGAGTTCAGGTTTTGCGTGCGCACGGTTTTATAAATCGGAATTAGCTTTGGCTTACGCCATTTCCTGCTTTTGGGCATAAGCACACTTTTAGTAAGAATCCTACGCACTCTTTTATAAATCCATCCCTGCTCGGCCCACGCAACACTTCCTCACACACACAGGACCGGCAGTGGGGGGAGAGAGAGAGGGGGAGAAGGGAAGAGTTAGGGGGTCCCTAAATAGACTTCGCCGACTCCCTGCAGCCTATAAGAATCACCGTCCTGTCAGGAACATTAAAACATCAGCAGAAGAGGCTGTGATTTCAGAAATATACAATTTATTTAATACGTACCAGTCAACCATATTGCACATTCCCATAGAGCAAAATAAAATAAAACAAAAAGCACAATAATCAAACCAATAAATCAGAAAGAAACTAAATTTAAATGAGGTCAAATAAGGCAGCCCTATAAAACAAACTTGTTGTAGTTAGTTCACACAATTTAAACCAGTTTATCAAAATGTTTGAAAACATTGACAATCATAAAACACATCATTATGTCATACCTTTAATTCATTTAAAATAAAGCAGGGATCCACGCCGTCCTTATTGTCTTGAGAGCAATTACTAAAACAGGAAAAGACAACTTAACTTAATGTCACGCACACAATAGTGAAGACTCTGTTAATTGTTCCGGCGCATTACTTACAAGTATTACTCTTATGACTGAAGATTACAGCGCGCATTTATGCCGACGCTGATACGGTCTCACCCTCACGCACACAGCTGTACGCTGGCTCTAGGGACGGAATAAAGGTTAATATTTGCGGAACGTTTTCTGAGTGATCTCCGTTGACATTAAAGTTACTTTCAGCAAACTCACCGCAACAAACAATTTGTGTCCGCACCTGCTGCGGCCACGCTGCACTTACTCACACACACAGGACCGGCAGTGGAGAGAGAGAGAGGGCGAGAGGGAGCGCTACGGTGTCCTTTAATAGACGTCGCCAAATCCCCGCAGCCTATAGTAATCACTGTCCTGTCGGATGAATTAAAATATCAGCAAAACGGGAAAAATAACACTGCCAAAACTCGAAAACTGTATTAAGAATTGACCCCTTACACTTGTAACGTGTCTTAAGATCTGTTGAGGATGTCCCAGCCAGGTTCGGGGGGTGGGTATCATTTGAGTTGAACCCATTTTTTCTCCTGTTTCTGGAAGAGGAGTCAGGATAGGAACATGTCTTTTGGTTCCATTAATTTCAGTAGTTAAGTTTAGGTTGTTCCCTTCAGGTTTTTGTGTTTGCTGCTTTGATGTTCGACCCTTCCAAATCTAAAGAGTTAACCACAAGGAAATTCTGGGACCGATCCCATCAGCGTCGCTTCCGTCATCGCTTTGCTCGTGTGTTTCCACAGGAGCTGATGTCCTGCGCACATGCAACTTCCGTCATACTCCCCGTAGACCGGCGGCAATGACACCGCGTAAAACCCACAGCGCGAGTGTGATGCGTTCTGTTGGAGTGTAACTCCCGCACTGTAAACAATTGTCATGTAAATTTATTTGTCTGTTTATTATTGTTTTAAATGAAATTCAACATAATTCAGCAGAGCGCGCAGACCGCAGAGAGCGCAGTGGCGCAGAGCGCACAGAGAGCGGGCAGAGCGCACAGGAGATCACTTACAAGAAATGAATAAACTTTCCAAATAAGATCCCAGAGTGGAGGCAAGGATCCACTGATGTGAGGGAAGCGGTCCGATTCTCTAAATGGATAAATACTACCGTGACCCCGGTGGGGGGTTCTGGACGATGTGTGCATGCGAATGGAATGATGAGGAGGAAGCGAGGGTTCAGCGATTTCTATTCTCACACATTGTGTTATCCACAGCAGCAGCGGCAGAGTATCAGTGTATTTGCTTTATTAGTGACATCACAGCTGTCCCATAAGTCGCTCTTCACCTCCATCTCACTAACAATCACCTCGATGTCAGTGTCTGAAAGTTTTACTTCCTCTTCACATCGCTTGATGCCGTGCCTCCGTCAGGACTCGCGGTGGAAAACCATTGGTCAGCTTCATAATTTAATATTCGTGACGTGCTATGCATTGACCATTTATAGTAGAAATTGAGCGTGTGGAGAGCGGATTTGGAGTTCAGGTTTTGCGTGCGCACGGTTTTATAAATCGGAATTAGCTTTGGCTTACGCCATTTCCTGCTTTTGGGCATAAGCACACTTTTAGTAAGAATCCTACGCACTCTTTTATAAATCCATCCCTGCTCGGCCCACGCAACACTTCCTCACACACACAGGACCGGCAGTGGGGGGAGAGAGAGAGGGGGAGAAGGGAAGAGTTAGGGGGTCCCTAAATAGACTTCGCCGACTCCCTGCAGCCTATAAGAATCACCGTCCTGTCAGGAACATTAAAACATCAGCAGAAGAGGCTGTGATTTCAGAAATATACAATTTATTTAATACGTACCAGTCAACCATATTGCACATTCCCATAGAGCAAAATAAAATAAAACAAAAAGCACAATAATCAAACCAATAAATCAGAAAGAAACTAAATTTAAATGAGGTCAAATAAGGCAGCCCTATAAAACAAACTTGTTGTAGTTAGTTCACACAATTTAAACCAGTTTATCAAAATGTTTGAAAACATTGACAATCATAAAACACATCATTATGTCATACCTTTAATTCATTTAAAATAAAGCAGGGATCCACGCCGTCCTTATTGTCTTGAGAGCAATTACTAAAACAGGAAAAGACAACTTAACTTAATGTCACGCACACAATAGTGAAGACTCTGTTAATTGTTCCGGCGCATTACTTACAAGTATTACTCTTATGACTGAAGATTACAGCGCGCATTTATGCCGACGCTGATACGGTCTCACCCTCACGCACACAGCTGTACGCTGGCTCTAGGGACGGAATAAAGGTTAATATTTGCGGAACGTTTTCTGAGTGATCTCCGTTGACATTAAAGTTACTTTCAGCAAACTCACCGCAACAAACAATTTGTTTCCGCACCTGCTGCGGCCACGCTGCACTTACTCACACACACAGGACCGGCAGTGGAGAGAGAGAGAGGGCGAGAGGGAGCGCTACGGTGTCCCTTAATAGACGTCGCCAAATCCCCGCAGCCTATAGGAATCACTGTCCTGTCGGATGAATTAAAATATCAGCAAAACGGGAAAAATAACACTGCCAAAACTCGAAAACTGTATTAAGAATTGACCCCTTACACTTGTAACGTGTCTTAAGATCTGTTGAGGATGTCCCAGCCAGGTTCGGGGGTGGGTATGATTTGAGTTGAACCCATTTTTTCTCCTGTTTCTGGAAGAGGAGTCAGGATAGGAACATGTCTTTTGGTTCCATTAATTTCAGTAGTTAAGTTTAGGTTGTTCCCTTCAGGTTTTTGTGTTTGCTGCTTTGATGTTCGACCCTTCCAAATCTAAAGAGTTAACCACAAGGAAATTCTGGGACCGATCCCATCAGCGTCGCTTCCGTCATCACTTTGCTCGTGTGTTTCCACAGGAGCTGATGTCCTGCGCACATGCAACTTCCGTCATACTCCCCGTAGACCGGCGGCAATGACACTGCGTAAAACCCACAGCGCGAGTGTGATGCGTTCTGTTGGAGTGTAACTCCCGCACTGTAAACAATTGTCATGTAAATTTATTTGTCTGTTTATTATTGTTTTAAATGAAATTCAACATAATTCAGCAGAGCGCGCAGACCGCAGAGAGCGCAGTGGCGCAGAGCGCACAGAGAGCGGGCAGAGCGCACAGGAGATCACTTACAAGAAATGAATAAACTTTCCAAATAAGATCCCAGAGTGGAGGCAAGGATCCACTGATGTGAGGGAAGCGGTCCGATTCTCTAAATGGATAAATACTACCGTGACCCCGGTGGGGGGTTCTGGACGATGTGTGCATGCGAATGGAATGATGAGGAGGAAGCGAGGGTTCAGCGATTTCTATTCTCACACATTGTGTTATCCACAGCAGCAGCGGCAGAGTATCAGTGTATTTCCTTTATTAGTGACATCACAGCTGTCCCATAAGTCGCTCTTCACCTCCATCTCACTAACAAACACCTCGATGTCAGTGTCTGAAAGTTTTACTTCCTCTTCACATCGCTTGATGCCGTGCCTCCGTCAGGACTCGCGGTGGAAAACCATTGGTCAGCTTCATAATTTAATATTCGTGACGTGCTATGCATTGACCATTTATAGTAGAAATTGAGCGTGTGGAGAGCGGATTTGGAGTTCAGGTTTTGCGTGCGCACGGTTTTATAAATCGGAATTAGCTTTGGCTTACGCCATTTCCTGCTTTTGGGCATAAGCACACTTTTAGTAAGAATCCTACGCACTCTTTTATAAATCCATCCCTGCTCGGCCCACGCAACACTTCCTCACACACACAGGACCGGCAGTGGGGGGAGAGAGAGAGGGGGAGAAGGGAAGAGTTAGGGGGTCCCTAAATAGACTTCGCCGACTCCCTGCAGCCTATAAGAATCACCGTCCTGTCAGGAACATTAAAACATCAGCAGAAGAGGCTGTGATTTCAGAAATATACAATTTATTTAATACGTACCAGTCAACCATATTGCACATTCCCATAGAACAAAATAAAATAAAACAAAAAGCACAATAATCAAACCAATAAATCAGAAAGAAACTATATTTAAATAAGGTCAAATAAGGCAGCCCTATAAAACAAACCTGTTGTAGTTAGTTCACACAATTTAAACCAGTTTATCAAAATGTTTGAAAACATTGACAATCATAAAACACATCATTATGTCATACCTTTAATTCATTTAAAATAAAGCAGGGATCCACGCCGTCCTTATGGTCTTGAGAGCAATTACTAAAACAGGAAAAGACAACTTAACTTAATGTCACGCACACAATAGTGAAGACTCTGTTAATTGTTCCGGCGCATTACTTACAAGTATTACTCTTATGACTGAAGATTACAGCGCGCATTTATGCCGACGCTGATACGGTCTCACCCTCACGCACACAGCTGTACGCTGGCTCTAGGGACGGAATAAAGGTTAATATTTGCGGAACGTTTTCTGAGTGATCTCCGTTGACATTAAAGTTACTTTCAGCAAACTCACCGCAACAAACAATTTGTGTCCGCACCTGCTGCGGCCACGCTGCACTTACTCACACACACAGGACCGGCAGTGGAGAGAGAGAGAGGGCGAGAGGGAGCGCTACGGTGTCCTTTAATAGACGTCGCCAAATCCCCGCAGCCTATAGTAATCACTGTCCTGTCGGATGAATTAAAATATCAGCAAAACGGGAAAAATAACACTGCCAAAACTCGAAAACTGTATTAAGAATTGACCCCTTACACTTGTAACGTGTCTTAAGATCTGTTGAGGATGTCCCAGCCAGGTTCGGGGGGTGGGTATCATTTGAGTTGAACCCATTTTTTCTCCTGTTTCTGGAAGAGGAGTCAGGATAGGAACATGTCTTTTGGTTCCATTAATTTCAGTAGTTAAGTTTAGGTTGTTCCCTTCAGGTTTTTGTGTTTGCTGCTTTGATGTTCGACCCTTCCAAATCTAAAGAGTTAACCACAAGGAAATTCTGGGACCGATCCCATCAGCGTCGCTTCCGTCATCGCTTTGCTCGTGTGTTTCCACAGGAGCTGATGTCCTGCGCACATGCAACTTCCGTCATACTCCCCGTAGACCGGCGGCAATGACACCGCGTAAAACCCACAGCGCGAGTGTGATGCGTTCTGTTGGAGTGTAACTCCCGCACTGTAAACAATTGTCATGTAAATTTATTTGTCTGTTTATTATTGTTTTAAATGAAATTCAACATAATTCAGCAGAGCGCGCAGACCGCAGAGAGCGCAGTGGCGCAGAGCGCACAGAGAGCGGGCAGAGCGCACAGGAGATCACTTACAAGAAATGAATAAACTTTCCAAATAAGATCCCAGAGTGGAGGCAAGGATCCACTGATGTGAGGGAAGCGGTCCGATTCTCTAAATGGATAAATACTACCGTGACCCCGGTGGGGGGTTCTGGACGATGTGTGCATGCGAATGGAATGATGAGGAGGAAGCGAGGGTTCAGCGATTTCTATTCTCACACATTGTGTTATCCACAGCAGCAGCGGCAGAGTATCAGTGTATTTCCTTTATTAGTGACATCACAGCTGTCCCATAAGTCGCTCTTCACCTCCATCTCACTAACAATCACCTCGATGTCAGTGTCTGAAAGTTTTACTTCCTCTTCACATCGCTTGATGCCGTGCCTCCGTCAGGACTCGCGGTGGAAAACCATTGGTCAGCTTCATAATTTAATATTCGTGACGTGCTATGCATTGACCATTTATAGTAGAAATTGAGCGTGTGGAGAGCGGATTTGGAGTTCAGGTTTTGCGTGCGCACGGTTTTATAAATCGGAATTAGCTTTGGCTTACGCCATTTCCTGCTTTTGGGCATAAGCACACTTTTAGTAAGAATCCTACGCACTCTTTTATAAATCCATCCCTGCTCGGCCCACGCAACACTTCCTCACACACACAGGACCGGCAGTGGGGGGAGAGAGAGAGGGGGAGAAGGGAAGAGTTAGGGGGTCCCTAAATAGACTTCGCCGACTCCCTGCAGCCTATAAGAATCACCGTCCTGTCAGGAACATTAAAACATCAGCAGAAGAGGCTGTGATTTCAGAAATATACAATTTATTTAATACGTACCAGTCAACCATATTGCACATTCCCATAGAGCAAAATAAAATAAAACAAAAAGCACAATAATCAAACCAATAAATCAGAAAGAAACTAAATTTAAATGAGGTCAAATAAGGCAGCCCTATAAAACAAACTTGTTGTAGTTAGTTCACACAATTTAAACCAGTTTATCAAAATGTTTGAAAACATTGACAATCATAAAACACATCATTATGTCATACCTTTAATTCATTTAAAATAAAGCAGGGATCCACGCCGTCCTTATTGTCTTGAGAGCAATTACTAAAACAGGAAAAGACAACTTAACTTAATGTCACGCACACAATAGTGAAGACTCTGTTAATTGTTCCGGCGCATTACTTACAAGTATTACTCTTATGACTGAAGATTACAGCGCGCATTTATGCCGACGCTGATACGGTCTCACCCTCACGCACACAGCTGTACGCTGGCTCTAGGGACGGAATAAAGGTTAATATTTGCGGAACGTTTTCTGAGTGATCTCCGTTGACATTAAAGTTACTTTCAGCAAACTCACCGCAACAAACAATTTGTTTCCGCACCTGCTGCGGCCACGCTGCACTTACTCACACACACAGGACCGGCAGTGGAGAGAGAGAGAGGGCGAGAGGGAGCGCTACGGTGTCCCTTAATAGACGTCGCCAAATCCCCGCAGCCTATAGGAATCACTGTCCTGTCGGATGAATTAAAATATCAGCAAAACGGGAAAAATAACACTGCCAAAACTCGAAAACTGTATTAAGAATTGACCCCTTACACTTGTAACGTGTCTTAAGATCTGTTGAGGATGTCCCAGCCAGGTTCGGGGGTGGGTATGATTTGAGTTGAACCCATTTTTTCTCCTGTTTCTGGAAGAGGAGTCAGGATAGGAACATGTCTTTTGGTTCCATTAATTTCAGTAGTTAAGTTTAGGTTGTTCCCTTCAGGTTTTTGTGTTTGCTGCTTTGATGTTCGACCCTTCCAAATCTAAAGAGTTAACCACAAGGAAATTCTGGGACCGATCCCATCAGCGTCGCTTCCGTCATCACTTTGCTCGTGTGTTTCCACAGGAGCTGATGTCCTGCGCACATGCAACTTCCGTCATACTCCCCGTAGACCGGCGGCAATGACACTGCGTAAAACCCACAGCGCGAGTGTGATGCGTTCTGTTGGAGTGTAACTCCCGCACTGTAAACAATTGTCATGTAAATTTATTTGTCTGTTTATTATTGTTTTAAATGAAATTCAACATAATTCAGCAGAGCGCGCAGACCGCAGAGAGCGCAGTGGCGCAGAGCGCACAGAGAGCGGGCAGAGCGCACAGGAGATCACTTACAAGAAATGAATAAACTTTCCAAATAAGATCCCAGAGTGGAGGCAAGGATCCACTGATGTGAGGGAAGCGGTCCGATTCTCTAAATGGATAAATACTACCGTGACCCCGGTGGGGGGTTCTGGACGATGTGTGCATGCGAATGGAATGATGAGGAGGAAGCGAGGGTTCAGCGATTTCTATTCTCACACATTGTGTTATCCACAGCAGCAGCGGCAGAGTATCAGTGTATTTCCTTTATTAGTGACATCACAGCTGTCCCATAAGTCGCTCTTCACCTCCATCTCACTAACAAACACCTCGATGTCAGTGTCTGAAAGTTTTACTTCCTCTTCACATCGCTTGATGCCGTGCCTCCGTCAGGACTCGCGGTGGAAAACCATTGGTCAGCTTCATAATTTAATATTCGTGACGTGCTATGCATTGACCATTTATAGTAGAAATTGAGCGTGTGGAGAGCGGATTTGGAGTTCAGGTTTTGCGTGCGCACGGTTTTATAAATCGGAATTAGCTTTGGCTTACGCCATTTCCTGCTTTTGGGCATAAGCACACTTTTAGTAAGAATCCTACGCACTCTTTTATAAATCCATCCCTGCTCGGCCCACGCAACACTTCCTCACACACACAGGACCGGCAGTGGGGGGAGAGAGAGAGGGGGAGAAGGGAAGAGTTAGGGGGTCCCTAAATAGACTTCGCCGACTCCCTGCAGCCTATAAGAATCACCGTCCTGTCAGGAACATTAAAACATCAGCAGAAGAGGCTGTGATTTCAGAAATATACAATTTATTTAATACGTACCAGTCAACCATATTGCACATTCCCATAGAACAAAATAAAATAAAACAAAAAGCACAATAATCAAACCAATAAATCAGAAAGAAACTATATTTAAATAAGGTCAAATAAGGCAGCCCTATAAAACAAACCTGTTGTAGTTAGTTCACACAATTTAAACCAGTTTATCAAAATGTTTGAAAACATTGACAATCATAAAACACATCATTATGTCATACCTTTAATTCATTTAAAATAAAGCAGGGATCCACGCCGTCCTTATTGTCTTGAGAGCAATTACTAAAACAGGAAAAGACAACTTAACTTAATGTCACGCACACAATAGTGAAGACTCTGTTAATTGTTCCGGCGCATTACTTACAAGTATTACTCTTATGACTGAAGATTACAGCGCGCATTTATGCCGACGCTGATACGGTCTCACCCTCACGCACACAGCTGTACGCTGGCTCTAGGGACGGAATAAAGGTTAATATTTGCGGAACGTTTTCTGAGTGATCTCCGTTGACATTAAAGTTACTTTCAGCAAACTCACCGCAACAAACAATTTGTGTCCGCACCTGCTGCGGCCACGCTGCACTTACTCACACACACAGGACCGGCAGTGGAGAGAGAGAGAGGGCGAGAGGGAGCGCTACGGTGTCCCTTAATAGACGTCGCCAAATCCCCGCAGCCTATAGGAATCACTGTCCTGTCGGATGAATTAAAATATCAGCAAAACGGGAAAAATAACACTGCCAAAACTCGAAAACTGTATTAAGAATAGACCCCTTACACTTGTAACGTGTCTTAAGATCTGTTGAGGATGTCCCAGCCAGGTTCGGGGGTGGGTATGATTTGAGTTGAACCCATTTTTTCTCCTGTTTCTGGAAGAGGAGTCAGGATAGGAACATGTCTTTTGGTTCCATTAATTTCAGTAGTTAAGTTTAGGTTGTTCCCTTCAGGTTTTTGTGTTTGCTGCTTTGATGTTCGACCCTTCCAAATCTAAAGAGTTAACCACAAGGAAATTCTGGGACCGATCCCATCAGCGTCGCTTCCGTCATCGCTTTGCTCGTGTGTTTCCACAGGAGCTGATGTCCTGCGCACATGCAACTTCCGTCATACTCCCCGTAGACCGGCGGCAATGACACCGCGTAAAACCCACAGCGCGAGTGTGATGCGTTCTGTTGTAGTGTATCTCCCGCACTGTAAACAATTGTCATGTAAATTTATTTGTCTGTTTATTATTGTTTTAAATGAAATTCAACATAATTCAGCAGAGCGCGCAGACCGCAGAGAGCGCAGTGGCGCAGAGCGCACAGAGAGCGGGCAGAGCGCACAGGAGATCACTTACAAGAAATGAATAAACTTTCCAAATAAGATCCCAGAGTGGAGGCAAGGATCTACTGATGTGAGGGAAGCGGTCCGATTCTCTAAATGGATAAATACTACCGTGACCCCGGTGGGGGGTTCTGGACGATGTGTGCATGCGAATGGAATGATGAGGAGGAAGCGAGGGTTCAGCGATTTCTATTCTCACACATTGTGTTATCCACAGCAGCAGCGGCAGAGTATCAGTGTATTTCCTTTATTAGTGACATCACAGCTGTCCCATAAGTCGCTCTTCACCTCCATCTCACTAACAAACACCTCGATGTCAGTGTCTGAAAGTTTTACTTCCTCTTCACATCGCTTGATGCCGTGCCTCCGTCAGGACTCGCGGTGGAAAACCATTGGTCAGCTTCATAATTTAATATTCGTGACGTGCTATGCATTGACCATTTATAGTAGAAATTGAGCGTGTGGAGAGCGGATTTGGAGTTCAGGTTTTGCGTGCGCACGGTTTTATAAATCGGAATTAGCTTTGGCTTACGCCATTTCCTGCTTTTGGGCATAAGCACACTTTTAGTAAGAATCCTACGCACTCTTTTATAAATCCATCCCTGCTCGGCCCACGCAACACTTCCTCACACACACAGGACCGGCAGTGGGGGGAGAGAGAGAGGGGGAGAAGGGAAGAGTTAGGGGGTCCCTAAATAGACTTCGCCGACTCCCTGCAGCCTATAAGAATCACCGTCCTGTCAGGAACATTAAAACATCAGCAGAAGAGGCTGTGATTTCAGAAATATACAATTTATTTAATACGTACCAGTCAACCATATTGCACATTCCCATAGAGCAAAATAAAATAAAACAAAAAGCACAATAATCAAACCAATAAATCAGAAAGAAACTAAATTTAAATGAGGTCAAATAAGGCAGCCCTATAAAACAAACTTGTTGTAGTTAGTTCACACAATTTAAACCAGTTTATCAAAATGTTTGAAAACATTGACAATCATAAAACACATCATTATGTCATACCTTTAATTCATTTAAAATAAAGCAGGGATCCACGCCGTCCTTATTGTCTTGAGAGCAATTACTAAAACAGGAAAAGACAACTTAACTTAATGTCACGCACACAATAGTGAAGACTCTGTTAATTGTTCCGGCGCATTACTTACAAGTATTACTCTTATGACTGAAGATTACAGCGCGCATTTATGCCGACGCTGATATGGTCTCACCCTCACGCACACAGCTGTACGCTGGCTCTAGGGACGGAATAAAGGTTAATATTTGCGGAACGTTTTCTGAGTGATCTCCGTTGACATTAAAGTTACTTTCAGCAAACTCACCGCAACAAACAATTTGTGTCCGCACCTGCTGCGGCCACGCTGCACTTACTCACACACACAGGACCGGCAGTGGAGAGAGAGAGAGGGCGAGAGGGAGCGCTACGGTGTCCCTTAATAGACGTCGCCAAATCCCCGCAGCCTATAGGAATCACTGTCCTGTCGGATGAATTAAAATATCAGCAAAACGGGAAAAATAACACTGCCAAAACTCGAAAACTGTATTAAGAATTGACCCCTTACACTTGTAACGTGTCTTAAGATCTGTTGAGGATGTCCCAGCCAGGTTCGGGGGTGGGTATGATTTGAGTTGAACCCATTTTTTCTCCTGTTTCTGGAAGAGGAGTCAGGATAGGAACATGTCTTTTGGTTCCATTAATTTCAGTAGTTAAGTTTAGGTTGTTCCCTTCAGGTTTTTGTGTTTGCTGCTTTGATGTTCGACCCTTCCAAATCTAAAGAGTTAACCACAAGGAAATTCTGGGACCGATCCCATCAGCGTCGCTTCCGTCATCACTTTGCTCGTGTGTTTCCACAGGAGCTGATGTCCTGCGCACATGCAACTTCCGTCATACTCCCCGTAGACCGGCGGCAATGACACTGCGTAAAACCCACAGCGCGAGTGTGATGCGTTCTGTTGGAGTGTAACTCCCGCACTGTAAACAATTGTCATGTAAATTTATTTGTCTGTTTATTATTGTTTTAAATGAAATTCAACATAATTCAGCAGAGCGCGCAGACCGCAGAGAGCGCAGTGGCGCAGAGCGCACAGAGAGCGGGCAGAGCGCACAGGAGATCACTTACAAGAAATGAATAAACTTTCCAAATAAGATCCCAGAGTGGAGGCAAGGATCCACTGATGTGAGGGAAGCGGTCCGATTCTCTAAATGGATAAATACTACCGTGACCCCGGTGGGGGGTTCTGGACGATGTGTGCATGCGAATGGAATGATGAGGAGGAAGCGAGGGTTCAGCGATTTCTATTCTCACACATTGTGTTATCCACAGCAGCAGCGGCAGAGTATCAGTGTATTTCCTTTATTAGTGACATCACAGCTGTCCCATAAGTCGCTCTTCACCTCCATCTCACTAACAAACACCTCGATGTCAGTGTCTGAAAGTTTTACTTCCTCTTCACATCGCTTGATGCCGTGCCTCCGTCAGGACTCGCGGTGGAAAACCATTGGTCAGCTTCATAATTTAATATTCGTGACGTGCTATGCATTGACCATTTATAGTAGAAATTGAGCGTGTGGAGAGCGGATTTGGAGTTCAGGTTTTGCGTGCGCACGGTTTTATAAATCGGAATTAGCTTTGGCTTACGCCATTTCCTGCTTTTGGGCATAAGCACACTTTTAGTAAGAATCCTACGCACTCTTTTATAAATCCATCCCTGCTCGGCCCACGCAACACTTCCTCACACACACAGGACCGGCAGTGGGGGGAGAGAGAGAGGGGGAGAAGGGAAGAGTTAGGGGGTCCCTAAATAGACTTCGCCGACTCCCTGCAGCCTATAAGAATCACCGTCCTGTCAGGAACATTAAAACATCAGCAGAAGAGGCTGTGATTTCAGAAATATACAATTTATTTAATACGTACCAGTCAACCATATTGCACATTCCCATAGAACAAAATAAAATAAAACAAAAAGCACAATAATCAAACCAATAAATCAGAAAGAAACTATATTTAAATAAGGTCAAATAAGGCAGCCCTATAAAACAAACCTGTTGTAGTTAGTTCACACAATTTAAACCAGTTTATCAAAATGTTTGAAAACATTGACAATCATAAAACACATCATTATGTCATACCTTTAATTCATTTAAAATAAAGCAGGGATCCACGCCGTCCTTATGGTCTTGAGAGCAATTACTAAAACAGGAAAAGACAACTTAACTTAATGTCACGCACACAATAGTGAAGACTCTGTTAATTGTTCCGGCGCATTACTTACAAGTATTACTCTTATGACTGAAGATTACAGCGCGCATTTATGCCGACGCTGATACGGTCTCACCCTCACGCACACAGCTGTACGCTGGCTCTAGGGACGGAATAAAGGTTAATATTTGCGGAACGTTTTCTGAGTGATCTCCGTTGACATTAAAGTTACTTTCAGCAAACTCACCGCAACAAACAATTTGTGTCCGCACCTGCTGCGGCCACGCTGCACTTACTCACACACACAGGACCGGCAGTGGAGAGAGAGAGAGGGCGAGAGGGAGCGCTACGGTGTCCTTTAATAGACGTCGCCAAATCCCCGCAGCCTATAGTAATCACTGTCCTGTCGGATGAATTAAAATATCAGCAAAACGGGAAAAATAACACTGCCAAAACTCGAAAACTGTATTAAGAATTGACCCCTTACACTTGTAACGTGTCTTAAGATCTGTTGAGGATGTCCCAGCCAGGTTCGGGGGGTGGGTATCATTTGAGTTGAACCCATTTTTTCTCCTGTTTCTGGAAGAGGAGTCAGGATAGGAACATGTCTTTTGGTTCCATTAATTTCAGTAGTTAAGTTTAGGTTGTTCCCTTCAGGTTTTTGTGTTTGCTGCTTTGATGTTCGACCCTTCCAAATCTAAAGAGTTAACCACAAGGAAATTCTGGGACCGATCCCATCAGCGTCGCTTCCGTCATCGCTTTGCTCGTGTGTTTCCACAGGAGCTGATGTCCTGCGCACATGCAACTTCCGTCATACTCCCCGTAGACCGGCGGCAATGACACCGCGTAAAACCCACAGCGCGAGTGTGATGCGTTCTGTTGGAGTGTAACTCCCGCACTGTAAACAATTGTCATGTAAATTTATTTGTCTGTTTATTATTGTTTTAAATGAAATTCAACATAATTCAGCAGAGCGCGCAGACCGCAGAGAGCGCAGTGGCGCAGAGCGCACAGAGAGCGGGCAGAGCGCACAGGAGATCACTTACAAGAAATGAATAAACTTTCCAAATAAGATCCCAGAGTGGAGGCAAGGATCCACTGATGTGAGGGAAGCGGTCCGATTCTCTAAATGGATAAATACTACCGTGACCCCGGTGGGGGGTTCTGGACGATGTGTGCATGCGAATGGAATGATGAGGAGGAAGCGAGGGTTCAGCGATTTCTATTCTCACACATTGTGTTATCCACAGCAGCAGCGGCAGAGTATCAGTGTATTTCCTTTATTAGTGACATCACAGCTGTCCCATAAGTCGCTCTTCACCTCCATCTCACTAACAAACACCTCGATGTCAGTGTCTGAAAGTTTTACTTCCTCTTCACATCGCTTGATGCCGTGCCTCCGTCAGGACTCGCGGTGGAAAACCATTGGTCAGCTTCATAATTTAATATTCGTGACGTGCTATGCATTGACCATTTATAGTAGAAATTGAGCGTGTGGAGAGCGGATTTGGAGTTCAGGTTTTGCGTGCGCACGGTTTTATAAATCGGAATTAGCTTTGGCTTACGCCATTTCCTGCTTTTGGGCATAAGCACACTTTTAGTAAGAATCCTACGCACTCTTTTATAAATCCATCCCTGCTCGGCCCACGCAACACTTCCTCACACACACAGGACCGGCAGTGGGGGGAGAGAGAGAGGGGGAGAAGGGAAGAGTTAGGGGGTCCCTAAATAGACTTCGCCGACTCCCTGCAGCCTATAAGAATCACCGTCCTGTCAGGAACATTAAAACATCAGCAGAAGAGGCTGTGATTTCAGAAATATACAATTTATTTAATACGTACCAGTCAACCATATTGCACATTCCCATAGAGCAAAATAAAATAAAACAAAAAGCACAATAATCAAACCAATAAATCAGAAAGAAACTATATTTAAATAAGGTCAAATAAGGCAGCCCTATAAAACAAACCTGTTGTAGTTAGTTCACACAATTTAAACCAGTTTATCAAAATGTTTGAAAACATTGACAATCATAAAACACATCATTATGTCATACCTTTAATTCATTTAAAATAAAGCAGGGATCCACGCCGTCCTTATGGTCTTGAGAGCAATTACTAAAACAGGAAAAGACAACTTAACTTAATGTCACGCACACAATAGTGAAGACTCTGTTAATTGTTCCGGCGCATTACTTACAAGTATTACTCTTATGACTGAAGATTACAGCGCGCATTTATGCCGACGCTGATACGGTCTCACCCTCACGCACACAGCTGTACGCTGGCTCGGACGGAATAAAGGTTAATATTTGCGGAACGTTTTCTGAGTGATCTCCGTTGACATTAAAGTTACTTTCAGCAAACTCACCGCAACAAACAATTTGTGTCCGCACCTGCTGCGGCCACGCTGCACTTACTCACACACACAGGACCGGCAGTGGAGAGAGAGAGAGGGCGAGAGGGAGCGCTACGGTGTCCTTTAATAGACGTCGCCAAATCCCCGCAGCCTATAGTAATCACTGTCCTGTCGGATGAATTAAAATATCAGCAAAACGGGAAAAATAACACTGCCAAAACTCGAAAACTGTATTAAGAATTGACCCCTTACACTTGTAACGTGTCTTAAGATCTGTTGAGGATGTCCCAGCCAGGTTCGGGGGGTGGGTATCATTTGAGTTGAACCCATTTTTTCTCCTGTTTCTGGAAGAGGAGTCAGGATAGGAACATGTCTTTTGGTTCCATTAATTTCAGTAGTTAAGTTTAGGTTGTTCCCTTCAGGTTTTTGTGTTTGCTGCTTTGATGTTCGACCCTTCCAAATCTAAAGAGTTAACCACAAGGAAATTCTGGGACCGATCCCATCAGCGTCGCTTCCGTCATCGCTTTGCTCGTGTGTTTCCACAGGAGCTGATGTCCTGCGCACATGCAACTTCCGTCATACTCCCCGTAGACCGGCGGCAATGACACCGCGTAAAACCCACAGCGCGAGTGTGATGCGTTCTGTTGGAGTGTAACTCCCGCACTGTAAACAATTGTCATGTAAATTTATTTGTCTGTTTATTATTGTTTTAAATGAAATTCAACATAATTCAGCAGAGCGCGCAGACCGCAGAGAGCGCAGTGGCGCAGAGCGCACAGAGAGCGGGCAGAGCGCACAGGAGATCACTTACAAGAAATGAATAAACTTTCCAAATAAGATCCCAGAGTGGAGGCAAGGATCCACTGATGTGAGGGAAGCGGTCCGATTCTCTAAATGGATAAATACTACCGTGACCCCGGTGGGGGGTTCTGGACGATGTGTGCATGCGAATGGAATGATGAGGAGGAAGCGAGGGTTCAGCGATTTCTATTCTCACACATTGTGTTATCCACAGCAGCAGCGGCAGAGTATCAGTGTATTTCCTTTATTAGTGACATCACAGCTGTCCCATAAGTCGCTCTTCACCTCCATCTCACTAACAATCACCTCGATGTCAGTGTCTGAAAGTTTTACTTCCTCTTCACATCGCTTGATGCCGTGCCTCCGTCAGGACTCGCGGTGGAAAACCATTGGTCAGCTTCATAATTTAATATTCGTGACGTGCTATGCATTGACCATTTATAGTAGAAATTGAGCGTGTGGAGAGCGGATTTGGAGTTCAGGTTTTGCGTGCGCACGGTTTTATAAATCGGAATTAGCTTTGGCTTACGCCATTTCCTGCTTTTGGGCATAAGCACACTTTTAGTAAGAATCCTACGCACTCTTTTATAAATCCATCCCTGCTCGGCCCACGCAACACTTCCTCACACACACAGGACCGGCAGTGGGGGGAGAGAGAGAGGGGGAGAAGGGAAGAGTTAGGGGGTCCCTAAATAGACTTCGCCGACTCCCTGCAGCCTATAAGAATCACCGTCCTGTCAGGAACATTAAAACATCAGCAGAAGAGGCTGTGATTTCAGAAATATACAATTTATTTAATACGTACCAGTCAACCATATTGCACATTCCCATAGAGCAAAATAAAATAAAACAAAAAGCACAATAATCAAACCAATAAATCAGAAAGAAACTAAATTTAAATGAGGTCAAATAAGGCAGCCCTATAAAACAAACTTGTTGTAGTTAGTTCACACAATTTAAACCAGTTTATCAAAATGTTTGAAAACATTGACAATCATAAAACACATCATTATGTCATACCTTTAATTCATTTAAAATAAAGCAGGGATCCACGCCGTCCTTATTGTCTTGAGAGCAATTACTAAAACAGGAAAAGACAACTTAACTTAATGTCACGCACACAATAGTGAAGACTCTGTTAATTGTTCCGGCGCATTACTTACAAGTATTACTCTTATGACTGAAGATTACAGCGCGCATTTATGCCGACGCTGATACGGTCTCACCCTCACGCACACAGCTGTACGCTGGCTCTAGGGACGGAATAAAGGTTAATATTTGCGGAACGTTTTCTGAGTGATCTCCGTTGACATTAAAGTTACTTTCAGCAAACTCACCGCAACAAACAATTTGTTTCCGCACCTGCTGCGGCCACGCTGCACTTACTCACACACACAGGACCGGCAGTGGAGAGAGAGAGAGGGCGAGAGGGAGCGCTACGGTGTCCCTTAATAGACGTCGCCAAATCCCCGCAGCCTATAGGAATCACTGTCCTGTCGGATGAATTAAAATATCAGCAAAACGGGAAAAATAACACTGCCAAAACTCGAAAACTGTATTAAGAATTGACCCCTTACACTTGTAACGTGTCTTAAGATCTGTTGAGGATGTCCCAGCCAGGTTCGGGGGTGGGTATGATTTGAGTTGAACCCATTTTTTCTCCTGTTTCTGGAAGAGGAGTCAGGATAGGAACATGTCTTTTGGTTCCATTAATTTCAGTAGTTAAGTTTAGGTTGTTCCCTTCAGGTTTTTGTGTTTGCTGCTTTGATGTTCGACCCTTCCAAATCTAAAGAGTTAACCACAAGGAAATTCTGGGACCGATCCCATCAGCGTCGCTTCCGTCATCACTTTGCTCGTGTGTTTCCACAGGAGCTGATGTCCTGCGCACATGCAACTTCCGTCATACTTCCCGTAGACCGGCGGCAATGACACTGCGTAAAACCCACAGCGCGAGTGTGATGCGTTCTGTTGGAGTGTAACTCCCGCACTGTAAACAATTGTCATGTAAATTTATTTGTCTGTTTATTATTGTTTTAAATGAAATTCAACATAATTCAGCAGAGCGCGCAGACCGCAGAGAGCGCAGTGGCGCAGAGCGCACAGAGAGCGGGCAGAGCGCACAGGAGATCACTTACAAGAAATGAATAAACTTTCCAAATAAGATCCCAGAGTGGAGGCAAGGATCCACTGATGTGAGGGAAGCGGTCCGATTCTCTAAATGGATAAATACTACCGTGACCCCGGTGGGGGGTTCTGGACGATGTGTGCATGCGAATGGAATGATGAGGAGGAAGCGAGGGTTCAGCGATTTCTATTCTCACACATTGTGTTATCCACAGCAGCAGCGGCAGAGTATCAGTGTATTTCCTTTATTAGTGACATCACAGCTGTCCCATAAGTCGCTCTTCACCTCCATCTCACTAACAAACACCTCGATGTCAGTGTCTGAAAGTTTTACTTCCTCTTCACATCGCTTGATGCCGTGCCTCCGTCAGGACTCGCGGTGGAAAACCATTGGTCAGCTTCATAATTTAATATTCGTGACGTGCTATGCATTGACCATTTATAGTAGAAATTGAGCGTGTGGAGAGCGGATTTGGAGTTCAGGTTTTGCGTGCGCACGGTTTTATAAATCGGAATTAGCTTTGGCTTACGCCATTTCCTGCTTTTGGGCATAAGCACACTTTTAGTAAGAATCCTACGCACTCTTTTATAAATCCATCCCTGCTCGGCCCACGCAACACTTCCTCACACACACAGGACCGGCAGTGGGGGGAGAGAGAGAGGGGGAGAAGGGAAGAGTTAGGGGGTCCCTAAATAGACTTCGCCGACTCCCTGCAGCCTATAAGAATCACCGTCCTGTCAGGAACATTAAAACATCAGCAGAAGAGGCTGTGATTTCAGAAATATACAATTTATTTAATACGTACCAGTCAACCATATTGCACATTCCCATAGAACAAAATAAAATAAAACAAAAAGCACAATAATCAAACCAATAAATCAGAAAGAAACTATATTTAAATAAGGTCAAATAAGGCAGCCCTATAAAACAAACCTGTTGTAGTTAGTTCACACAATTTAAACCAGTTTATCAAAATGTTTGAAAACATTGACAATCATAAAACACATCATTATGTCATACCTTTAATTCATTTAAAATAAAGCAGGGATCCACGCCGTCCTTATGGTCTTGAGAGCAATTACTAAAACAGGAAAAGACAACTTAACTTAATGTCACGCACACAATAGTGAAGACTCTGTTAATTGTTCCGGCGCATTACTTACAAGTATTACTCTTATGACTGAAGATTACAGCGCGCATTTATGCCGACGCTGATACGGTCTCACCCTCACGCACACAGCTGTACGCTGGCTCTAGGGACGGAATAAAGGTTAATATTTGCGGAACGTTTTCTGAGTGATCTCCGTTGACATTAAAGTTACTTTCAGCAAACTCACCGCAACAAACAATTTGTGTCCGCACCTGCTGCGGCCACGCTGCACTTACTCACACACACAGGACCGGCAGTGGAGAGAGAGAGAGGGCGAGAGGGAGCGCTACGGTGTCCTTTAATAGACGTCGCCAAATCCCCGCAGCCTATAGTAATCACTGTCCTGTCGGATGAATTAAAATATCAGCAAAACGGGAAAAATAACACTGCCAAAACTCGAAAACTGTATTAAGAATTGACCCCTTACACTTGTAACGTGTCTTAAGATCTGTTGAGGATGTCCCAGCCAGGTTCGGGGGGTGGGTATCATTTGAGTTGAACCCATTTTTTCTCCTGTTTCTGGAAGAGGAGTCAGGATAGGAACATGTCTTTTGGTTCCATTAATTTCAGTAGTTAAGTTTAGGTTGTTCCCTTCAGGTTTTTGTGTTTGCTGCTTTGATGTTCGACCCTTCCAAATCTAAAGAGTTAACCACAAGGAAATTCTGGGACCGATCCCATCAGCGTCGCTTCCGTCATCGCTTTGCTCGTGTGTTTCCACAGGAGCTGATGTCCTGCGCACATGCAACTTCCGTCATACTCCCCGTAGACCGGCGGCAATGACACCGCGTAAAACCCACAGCGCGAGTGTGATGCGTTCTGTTGGAGTGTAACTCCCGCACTGTAAACAATTGTCATGTAAATTTATTTGTCTGTTTATTATTGTTTTAAATGAAATTCAACATAATTCAGCAGAGCGCGCAGACCGCAGAGAGCGCAGTGGTGCAGAGCGCACAGAGAGCGGGCAGAGCGCACAGGAGATCACTTACAAGAAATGAATAAACTTTCCAAATAAGATCCCAGAGTGGAGGCAAGGATCCACTGATGTGAGGGAAGCGGTCCGATTCTCTAAATGGATAAATACTACCGTGACCCCGGTGGGGGGTTCTGGACGATGTGTGCATGCGAATGGAATGATGAGGAGGAAGCGAGGGTTCAGCGATTTCTATTCTCACACATTGTGTTATCCACAGCAGCAGCGGCAGAGTATCAGTGTATTTCCTTTATTAGTGACATCACAGCTGTCCCATAAGTCGCTCTTCACCTCCATCTCACTAACAAACACCTCGATGTCAGTGTCTGAAAGTTTTACTTCCTCTTCACATCGCTTGATGCCGTGCCTCCGTCAGGACTCGCGGTGGAAAACCATTGGTCAGCTTCATAATTTAATATTCGTGACGTGCTATGCATTGACCATTTATAGTAGAAATTGAGCGTGTGGAGAGCGGATTTGGAGTTCAGGTTTTGCGTGCGCACGGTTTTATAAATCGGAATTAGCTTTGGCTTACGCCATTTCCTGCTTTTGGGCATAAGCACACTTTTAGTAAGAATCCTACGCACTCTTTTATAAATCCATCCCTGCTCGGCCCACGCAACACTTCCTCACACACACAGGACCGGCAGTGGGGGGAGAGAGAGAGGGGGAGAAGGGAAGAGTTAGGGGGTCCCTAAATAGACTTCGCCGACTCCCTGCAGCCTATAAGAATCACCGTCCTGTCAGGAACATTAAAACATCAGCAGAAGAGGCTGTGATTTCAGAAATATACAATTTATTTAATACGTACCAGTCAACCATATTGCACATTCCCATAGAGCAAAATAAAATAAAACAAAAAGCACAATAATCAAACCAATAAATCAGAAAGAAACTAAATTTAAATGAGGTCAAATAAGGCAGCCCTATAAAACAAACTTGTTGTAGTTAGTTCACACAATTTAAACCAGTTTATCAAAATGTTTGAAAACATTGACAATCATAAAACACATCATTATGTCATACCTTTAATTCATTTAAAATAAAGCAGGGATCCACGCCGTCCTTATTGTCTTGAGAGCAATTACTAAAACAGGAAAAGACAACTTAACTTAATGTCACGCACACAATAGTGAAGACTCTGTTAATTGTTCCGGCGCATTACTTACAAGTATTACTCTTATGACTGAAGATTACAGCGCGCATTTATGCCGACGCTGATACGGTCTCACCCTCACGCACACAGCTGTACGCTGGCTCTAGGGACGGAATAAAGGTTAATATTTGCGGAACGTTTTCTGAGTGATCTCCGTTGACATTAAAGTTACTTTCAGCAAACTCACCGCAACAAACAATTTGTGTCCGCACCTGCTGCGGCCACGCTGCACTTACTCACACACACAGGACCGGCAGTGGAGAGAGAGAGAGGGCGAGAGGGAGCGCTACGGTGTCCTTTAATAGACGTCGCCAAATCCCCGCAGCCTATAGTAATCACTGTCCTGTCGGATGAATTAAAATATCAGCAAAACGGGAAAAATAACACTGCCAAAACTCGAAAACTGTATTAAGAATTGACCCCTTACACTTGTAACGTGTCTTAAGATCTGTTGAGGATGTCCCAGCCAGGTTCGGGGGGTGGGTATCATTTGAGTTGAACCCATTTTTTCTCCTGTTTCTGGAAGAGGAGTCAGGATAGGAACATGTCTTTTGGTTCCATTAATTTCAGTAGTTAAGTTTAGGTTGTTCCCTTCAGGTTTTTGTGTTTGCTGCTTTGATGTTCGACCCTTCCAAATCTAAAGAGTTAACCACAAGGAAATTCTGGGACCGATCCCATCAGCGTCGCTTCCGTCATCGCTTTGCTCGTGTGTTTCCACAGGAGCTGATGTCCTGCGCACATGCAACTTCCGTCATACTCCCCGTAGACCGGCGGCAATGACACCGCGTAAAACCCACAGCGCGAGTGTGATGCGTTCTGTTGGAGTGTAACTCCCGCACTGTAAACAATTGTCATGTAAATTTATTTGTCTGTTTATTATTGTTTTAAATGAAATTCAACATAATTCAGCAGAGCGCGCAGACCGCAGAGAGCGCAGTGGCGCAGAGCGCACAGAGAGCGGGCAGAGCGCACAGGAGATCACTTACAAGAAATGAATAAACTTTCCAAATAAGATCCCAGAGTGGAGGCAAGGATCCACTGATGTGAGGGAAGCGGTCCGATTCTCTAAATGGATAAATACTACCGTGACCCCGGTGGGGGGTTCTGGACGATGTGTGCATGCGAATGGAATGATGAGGAGGAAGCGAGGGTTCAGCGATTTCTATTCTCACACATTGTGTTATCCACAGCAGCAGCGGCAGAGTATCAGTGTATTTCCTTTATTAGTGACATCACAGCTGTCCCATAAGTCGCTCTTCACCTCCATCTCACTAACAATCACCTCGATGTCAGTGTCTGAAAGTTTTACTTCCTCTTCACATCGCTTGATGCCGTGCCTCCGTCAGGACTCGCGGTGGAAAACCATTGGTCAGCTTCATAATTTAATATTCGTGACGTGCTATGCATTGACCATTTATAGTAGAAATTGAGCGTGTGGAGAGCGGATTTGGAGTTCAGGTTTTGCGTGCGCACGGTTTTATAAATCGGAATTAGCTTTGGCTTACGCCATTTCCTGCTTTTGGGCATAAGCACACTTTTAGTAAGAATCCTACGCACTCTTTTATAAATCCATCCCTGCTCGGCCCACGCAACACTTCCTCACACACACAGGACCGGCAGTGGGGGGAGAGAGAGAGGGGGAGAAGGGAAGAGTTAGGGGGTCCCTAAATAGACTTCGCCGACTCCCTGCAGCCTATAAGAATCACCGTCCTGTCAGGAACATTAAAACATCAGCAGAAGAGGCTGTGATTTCAGAAATATACAATTTATTTAATACGTACCAGTCAACCATATTGCACATTCCCATAGAGCAAAATAAAATAAAACAAAAAGCACAATAATCAAACCAATAAATCAGAAAGAAACTAAATTTAAATGAGGTCAAATAAGGCAGCCCTATAAAACAAACTTGTTGTAGTTAGTTCACACAATTTAAACCAGTTTATCAAAATGTTTGAAAACATTGACAATCATAAAACACATCATTATGTCATACCTTTAATTCATTTAAAATAAAGCAGGGATCCACGCCGTCCTTATTGTCTTGAGAGCAATTACTAAAACAGGAAAAGACAACTTAACTTAATGTCACGCACACAATAGTGAAGACTCTGTTAATTGTTCCGGCGCATTACTTACAAGTATTACTCTTATGACTGAAGATTACAGCGCGCATTTATGCCGACGCTGATACGGTCTCACCCTCACGCACACAGCTGTACGCTGGCTCTAGGGACGGAATAAAGGTTAATATTTGCGGAACGTTTTCTGAGTGATCTCCGTTGACATTAAAGTTACTTTCAGCAAACTCACCGCAACAAACAATTTGTTTCCGCACCTGCTGCGGCCACGCTGCACTTACTCACACACACAGGACCGGCAGTGGAGAGAGAGAGAGGGCGAGAGGGAGCGCTACGGTGTCCCTTAATAGACGTCGCCAAATCCCCGCAGCCTATAGGAATCACTGTCCTGTCGGATGAATTAAAATATCAGCAAAACGGGAAAAATAACACTGCCAAAACTCGAAAACTGTATTAAGAATTGACCCCTTACACTTGTAACGTGTCTTAAGATCTGTTGAGGATGTCCCAGCCAGGTTCGGGGGTGGGTATGATTTGAGTTGAACCCATTTTTTCTCCTGTTTCTGGAAGAGGAGTCAGGATAGGAACATGTCTTTTGGTTCCATTAATTTCAGTAGTTAAGTTTAGGTTGTTCCCTTCAGGTTTTTGTGTTTGCTGCTTTGATGTTCGACCCTTCCAAATCTAAAGAGTTAACCACAAGGAAATTCTGGGACCGATCCCATCAGCGTCGCTTCCGTCATCACTTTGCTCGTGTGTTTCCACAGGAGCTGATGTCCTGCGCACATGCAACTTCCGTCATACTCCCCGTAGACCGGCGGCAATGACACTGCGTAAAACCCACAGCGCGAGTGTGATGCGTTCTGTTGGAGTGTAACTCCCGCACTGTAAACAATTGTCATGTAAATTTATTTGTCTGTTTATTATTGTTTTAAATGAAATTCAACATAATTCAGCAGAGCGCGCAGACCGCAGAGAGCGCAGTGGCGCAGAGCGCACAGAGAGCGGGCAGAGCGCACAGGAGATCACTTACAAGAAATGAATAAACTTTCCAAATAAGATCCCAGAGTGGAGGCAAGGATCCACTGATGTGAGGGAAGCGGTCCGATTCTCTAAATGGATAAATACTACCGTGACCCCGGTGGGGGGTTCTGGACGATGTGTGCATGCGAATGGAATGATGAGGAGGAAGCGAGGGTTCAGCGATTTCTATTCTCACACATTGTGTTATCCACAGCAGCAGCGGCAGAGTATCAGTGTATTTCCTTTATTAGTGACATCACAGCTGTCCCATAAGTCGCTCTTCACCTCCATCTCACTAACAAACACCTCGATGTCAGTGTCTGAAAGTTTTACTTCCTCTTCACATCGCTTGATGCCGTGCCTCCGTCAGGACTCGCGGTGGAAAACCATTGGTCAGCTTCATAATTTAATATTCGTGACGTGCTATGCATTGACCATTTATAGTAGAAATTGAGCGTGTGGAGAGCGGATTTGGAGTTCAGGTTTTGCGTGCGCACGGTTTTATAAATCGGAATTAGCTTTGGCTTACGCCATTTCCTGCTTTTGGGCATAAGCACACTTTTAGTAAGAATCCTACGCACTCTTTTATAAATCCATCCCTGCTCGGCCCACGCAACACTTCCTCACACACACAGGACCGGCAGTGGGGGGAGAGAGAGAGGGGGAGAAGGGAAGAGTTAGGGGGTCCCTAAATAGACTTCGCCGACTCCCTGCAGCCTATAAGAATCACCGTCCTGTCAGGAACATTAAAACATCAGCAGAAGAGGCTGTGATTTCAGAAATATACAATTTATTTAATACGTACCAGTCAACCATATTGCACATTCCCATAGAACAAAATAAAATAAAACAAAAAGCACAATAATCAAACCAATAAATCAGAAAGAAACTATATTTAAATAAGGTCAAATAAGGCAGCCCTATAAAACAAACCTGTTGTAGTTAGTTCACACAATTTAAACCAGTTTATCAAAATGTTTGAAAACATTGACAATCATAAAACACATCATTATGTCATACCTTTAATTCATTTAAAATAAAGCAGGGATCCACGCCGTCCTTATTGTCTTGAGAGCAATTACTAAAACAGGAAAAGACAACTTAACTTAATGTCACGCACACAATAGTGAAGACTCTGTTAATTGTTCCGGCGCATTACTTACAAGTATTACTCTTATGACTGAAGATTACAGCGCGCATTTATGCCGACGCTGATACGGTCTCACCCTCACGCACACAGCTGTACGCTGGCTCTAGGGACGGAATAAAGGTTAATATTTGCGGAACGTTTTCTGAGTGATCTCCGTTGACATTAAAGTTACTTTCAGCAAACTCACCGCAACAAACAATTTGTGTCCGCACCTGCTGCGGCCACGCTGCACTTACTCACACACACAGGACCGGCAGTGGAGAGAGAGAGAGGGCGAGAGGGAGCGCTACGGTGTCCCTTAATAGACGTCGCCAAATCCCCGCAGCCTATAGGAATCACTGTCCTGTCGGATGAATTAAAATATCAGCAAAACGGGAAAAATAACACTGCCAAAACTCGAAAACTGTATTAAGAATAGACCCCTTACACTTGTAACGTGTCTTAAGATCTGTTGAGGATGTCCCAGCCAGGTTCGGGGGTGGGTATGATTTGAGTTGAACCCATTTTTTCTCCTGTTTCTGGAAGAGGAGTCAGGATAGGAACATGTCTTTTGGTTCCATTAATTTCAGTAGTTAAGTTTAGGTTGTTCCCTTCAGGTTTTTGTGTTTGCTGCTTTGATGTTCGACCCTTCCAAATCTAAAGAGTTAACCACAAGGAAATTCTGGGACCGATCCCATCAGCGTCGCTTCCGTCATCGCTTTGCTCGTGTGTTTCCACAGGAGCTGATGTCCTGCGCACATGCAACTTCCGTCATACTCCCCGTAGACCGGCGGCAATGACACCGCGTAAAACCCACAGCGCGAGTGTGATGCGTTCTGTTGTAGTGTATCTCCCGCACTGTAAACAATTGTCATGTAAATTTATTTGTCTGTTTATTATTGTTTTAAATGAAATTCAACATAATTCAGCAGAGCGCGCAGACCGCAGAGAGCGCAGTGGCGCAGAGCGCACAGAGAGCGGGCAGAGCGCACAGGAGATCACTTACAAGAAATGAATAAACTTTCCAAATAAGATCCCAGAGTGGAGGCAAGGATCTACTGATGTGAGGGAAGCGGTCCGATTCTCTAAATGGATAAATACTACCGTGACCCCGGTGGGGGGTTCTGGACGATGTGTGCATGCGAATGGAATGATGAGGAGGAAGCGAGGGTTCAGCGATTTCTATTCTCACACATTGTGTTATCCACAGCAGCAGCGGCAGAGTATCAGTGTATTTCCTTTATTAGTGACATCACAGCTGTCCCATAAGTCGCTCTTCACCTCCATCTCACTAACAAACACCTCGATGTCAGTGTCTGAAAGTTTTACTTCCTCTTCACATCGCTTGATGCCGTGCCTCCGTCAGGACTCGCGGTGGAAAACCATTGGTCAGCTTCATAATTTAATATTCGTGACGTGCTATGCATTGACCATTTATAGTAGAAATTGAGCGTGTGGAGAGCGGATTTGGAGTTCAGGTTTTGCGTGCGCACGGTTTTATAAATCGGAATTAGCTTTGGCTTACGCCATTTCCTGCTTTTGGGCATAAGCACACTTTTAGTAAGAATCCTACGCACTCTTTTATAAATCCATCCCTGCTCGGCCCACGCAACACTTCCTCACACACACAGGACCGGCAGTGGGGGGAGAGAGAGAGGGGGAGAAGGGAAGAGTTAGGGGGTCCCTAAATAGACTTCGCCGACTCCCTGCAGCCTATAAGAATCACCGTCCTGTCAGGAACATTAAAACATCAGCAGAAGAGGCTGTGATTTCAGAAATATACAATTTATTTAATACGTACCAGTCAACCATATTGCACATTCCCATAGAGCAAAATAAAATAAAACAAAAAGCACAATAATCAAACCAATAAATCAGAAAGAAACTAAATTTAAATGAGGTCAAATAAGGCAGCCCTATAAAACAAACTTGTTGTAGTTAGTTCACACAATTTAAACCAGTTTATCAAAATGTTTGAAAACATTGACAATCATAAAACACATCATTATGTCATACCTTTAATTCATTTAAAATAAAGCAGGGATCCACGCCGTCCTTATTGTCTTGAGAGCAATTACTAAAACAGGAAAAGACAACTTAACTTAATGTCACGCACACAATAGTGAAGACTCTGTTAATTGTTCCGGCGCATTACTTACAAGTATTACTCTTATGACTGAAGATTACAGCGCGCATTTATGCCGACGCTGATATGGTCTCACCCTCACGCACACAGCTGTACGCTGGCTCTAGGGACGGAATAAAGGTTAATATTTGCGGAACGTTTTCTGAGTGATCTCCGTTGACATTAAAGTTACTTTCAGCAAACTCACCGCAACAAACAATTTGTGTCCGCACCTGCTGCGGCCACGCTGCACTTACTCACACACACAGGACCGGCAGTGGAGAGAGAGAGAGGGCGAGAGGGAGCGCTACGGTGTCCCTTAATAGACGTCGCCAAATCCCCGCAGCCTATAGGAATCACTGTCCTGTCGGATGAATTAAAATATCAGCAAAACGGGAAAAATAACACTGCCAAAACTCGAAAACTGTATTAAGAATTGACCCCTTACACTTGTAACGTGTCTTAAGATCTGTTGAGGATGTCCCAGCCAGGTTCGGGGGTGGGTATGATTTGAGTTGAACCCATTTTTTCTCCTGTTTCTGGAAGAGGAGTCAGGATAGGAACATGTCTTTTGGTTCCATTAATTTCAGTAGTTAAGTTTAGGTTGTTCCCTTCAGGTTTTTGTGTTTGCTGCTTTGATGTTCGACCCTTCCAAATCTAAAGAGTTAACCACAAGGAAATTCTGGGACCGATCCCATCAGCGTCGCTTCCGTCATCACTTTGCTCGTGTGTTTCCACAGGAGCTGATGTCCTGCGCACATGCAACTTCCGTCATACTCCCCGTAGACCGGCGGCAATGACACTGCGTAAAACCCACAGCGCGAGTGTGATGCGTTCTGTTGGAGTGTAACTCCCGCACTGTAAACAATTGTCATGTAAATTTATTTGTCTGTTTATTATTGTTTTAAATGAAATTCAACATAATTCAGCAGAGCGCGCAGACCGCAGAGAGCGCAGTGGCGCAGAGCGCACAGAGAGCGGGCAGAGCGCACAGGAGATCACTTACAAGAAATGAATAAACTTTCCAAATAAGATCCCAGAGTGGAGGCAAGGATCCACTGATGTGAGGGAAGCGGTCCGATTCTCTAAATGGATAAATACTACCGTGACCCCGGTGGGGGGTTCTGGACGATGTGTGCATGCGAATGGAATGATGAGGAGGAAGCGAGGGTTCAGCGATTTCTATTCTCACACATTGTGTTATCCACAGCAGCAGCGGCAGAGTATCAGTGTATTTCCTTTATTAGTGACATCACAGCTGTCCCATAAGTCGCTCTTCACCTCCATCTCACTAACAAACACCTCGATGTCAGTGTCTGAAAGTTTTACTTCCTCTTCACATCGCTTGATGCCGTGCCTCCGTCAGGACTCGCGGTGGAAAACCATTGGTCAGCTTCATAATTTAATATTCGTGACGTGCTATGCATTGACCATTTATAGTAGAAATTGAGCGTGTGGAGAGCGGATTTGGAGTTCAGGTTTTGCGTGCGCACGGTTTTATAAATCGGAATTAGCTTTGGCTTACGCCATTTCCTGCTTTTGGGCATAAGCACACTTTTAGTAAGAATCCTACGCACTCTTTTATAAATCCATCCCTGCTCGGCCCACGCAACACTTCCTCACACACACAGGACCGGCAGTGGGGGGAGAGAGAGAGGGGGAGAAGGGAAGAGTTAGGGGGTCCCTAAATAGACTTCGCCGACTCCCTGCAGCCTATAAGAATCACCGTCCTGTCAGGAACATTAAAACATCAGCAGAAGAGGCTGTGATTTCAGAAATATACAATTTATTTAATACGTACCAGTCAACCATATTGCACATTCCCATAGAACAAAATAAAATAAAACAAAAAGCACAATAATCAAACCAATAAATCAGAAAGAAACTATATTTAAATAAGGTCAAATAAGGCAGCCCTATAAAACAAACTTGTAGTTAGTTCACACAATTTAAACCAGTTTATCAAAATGTTTGAAAACATTGACAATCATAAAACACATCATTATGTCATACCTTTAATTCATTTAAAATAAAGCAGGGATCCACGCCGTCCTTATTGTCTTGAGAGCAATTACTAAAACAGGAAAAGACAACTTAACTTAATGTCACGCACACAATAGTGAAGACTCTGTTAATTGTTCCGGCGCATTACTTACAAGTATTACTCTTATGACTGAAGATTACAGCGCGCATTTATGCCGACGCTGATACGGTCTCACCCTCACGCACACAGCTGTACGCTGGCTCTAGGGACGGAATAAAGGTTAATATTTGCGGAACGTTTTCTGAGTGATCTCCGTTGACATTAAAGTTACTTTCAGCAAACTCACCGCAACAAACAATTTGTGTCCGCACCTGCTGCGGCCACGCTGCACTTACTCACACACACAGGACCGGCAGTGGAGAGAGAGAGAGGGCGAGAGGGAGCGCTACGGTGTCCCTTAATAGACGTCGCCAAATCCCCGCAGCCTATAGGAATCACTGTCCTGTCGGATGAATTAAAATATCAGCAAAACGGGAAAAATAACACTGCCAAAACTCGAAAACTGTATTAAGAATAGACCCCTTACACTTGTAACGTGTCTTAAGATCTGTTGAGGATGTCCCAGCCAGGTTCGGGGGTGGGTATGATTTGAGTTGAACCCATTTTTTCTCCTGTTTCTGGAAGAGGAGTCAGGATAGGAACATGTCTTTTGGTTCCATTAATTTCAGTAGTTAAGTTTAGGTTGTTCCCTTCAGGTTTTTGTGTTTGCTGCTTTGATGTTCGACCCTTCCAAATCTAAAGAGTTAACCACAAGGAAATTCTGGGACCGATCCCATCAGCGTCGCTTCCGTCATCGCTTTGCTCGTGTGTTTCCACAGGAGCTGATGTCCTGCGCACATGCAACTTCCGTCATACTCCCCGTAGACCGGCGGCAATGACACCGCGTAAAACCCACAGCGCGAGTGTGATGCGTTCTGTTGGAGTGTAACTCCCGCACTGTAAACAATTGTCATGTAAATTTATTTGTCTGTTTATTATTGTTTTAAATGAAATTCAACATAATTCAGCAGAGCGCGCAGACCGCAGAGAGCGCAGTGGCGCAGAGCGCACAGAGAGCGGGCAGAGCGCACAGGAGATCACTTACAAGAAATGAATAAACTTTCCAAATAAGATCCCAGAGTGGAGGCAAGGATCCACTGATGTGAGGGAAGCGGTCCGATTCTCTAAATGGATAAATACTACCGTGACCCCGGTGGGGGGTTCTGGACGATGTGTGCATGCGAATGGAATGATGAGGAGGAAGCGAGGGTTCAGCGATTTCTATTCTCACACATTGTGTTATCCACAGCAGCAGCGGCAGAGTATCAGTGTATTTCCTTTATTAGTGACATCACAGCTGTCCCATAAGTCGCTCTTCACCTCCATCTCACTAACAAACACCTCGATGTCAGTGTCTGAAAGTTTTACTTCCTCTTCACATCGCTTGATGCCGTGCCTCCGTCAGGACTCGCGGTGGAAAACCATTGGTCAGCTTCATAATTTAATATTCGTGACGTGCTATGCATTGACCATTTATAGTAGAAATTGAGCGTGTGGAGAGCGGATTTGGAGTTCAGGTTTTGCGTGCGCACGGTTTTATAAATCGGAATTAGCTTTGGCTTACGCCATTTCCTGCTTTTGGGCATAAGCACACTTTTAGTAAGAATCCTACGCACTCTTTTATAAATCCATCCCTGCTCGGCCCACGCAACACTTCCTCACACACACAGGACCGGCAGTGGGGGGAGAGAGAGAGGGGGAGAAGGGAAGAGTTAGGGGGTCCCTAAATAGACTTCGCCGACTCCCTGCAGCCTATAAGAATCACCGTCCTGTCAGGAACATTAAAACATCAGCAGAAGAGGCTGTGATTTCAGAAATATACAATTTATTTAATACGTACCAGTCAACCATATTGCACATTCCCATAGAGCAAAATAAAATAAAACAAAAAGCACAATAATCAAACCAATAAATCAGAAAGAAACTAAATTTAAATGAGGTCAAATAAGGCAGCCCTATAAAACAAACTTGTTGTAGTTAGTTCACACAATTTAAACCAGTTTATCAAAATGTTTGAAAACATTGACAATCATAAAACACATCATTATGTCATACCTTTAATTCATTTAAAATAAAGCAGGGATCCACGCCGTCCTTATTGTCTTGAGAGCAATTACTAAAACAGGAAAAGACAACTTAACTTAATGTCACGCACACAATAGTGAAGACTCTGTTAATTGTTCCGGCGCATTACTTACAAGTATTACTCTTATGACTGAAGATTACAGCGCGCATTTATGCCGACGCTGATACGGTCTCACCCTCACGCACACAGCTGTACGCTGGCTCTAGGGACGGAATAAAGGTTAATATTTGCGGAACGTTTTCTGAGTGATCTCCGTTGACATTAAAGTTACTTTCAGCAAACTCACCGCAACAAACAATTTGTGTCCGCACCTGCTGCGGCCACGCTGCACTTACTCACACACACAGGACCGGCAGTGGAGAGAGAGAGAGGGCGAGAGGGAGCGCTACGGTGTCCCTTAATAGACGTCGCCAAATCCCCGCAGCCTATAGGAATCACTGTCCTGTCGGATGAATTAAAATATCAGCAAAACGGGAAAAATAACACTGCCAAAACTCGAAAACTGTATTAAGAATAGACCCCTTACACTTGTAACGTGTCTTAAGATCTGTTGAGGATGTCCCAGCCAGGTTCGGGGGTGGGTATGATTTGAGTTGAACCCATTTTTTCTCCTGTTTCTGGAAGAGGAGTCAGGATAGGAACATGTCTTTTGGTTCCATTAATTTCAGTAGTTAAGTTTAGGTTGTTCCCTTCAGGTTTTTGTGTTTGCTGCTTTGATGTTCGACCCTTCCAAATCTAAAGAGTTAACCACAAGGAAATTCTGGGACCGATCCCATCAGCGTCGCTTCCGTCATCGCTTTGCTCGTGTGTTTCCACAGGAGCTGATGTCCTGCGCACATGCAACTTCCGTCATACTCCCCGTAGACCGGCGGCAATGACACCGCGTAAAACCCACAGCGCGAGTGTGATGCGTTCTGTTGGAGTGTAACTCCCGCACTGTAAACAATTGTCATGTAAATTTATTTGTCTGTTTATTATTGTTTTAAATGAAATTCAACATAATTCAGCAGAGCGCGCAGACCGCAGAGAGCGCAGTGGCGCAGAGCGCACAGAGAGCGGGCAGAGCGCACAGGAGATCACTTACAAGAAATGAATAAACTTTCCAAATAAGATCCCAGAGTGGAGGCAAGGATCCACTGATGTGAGGGAAGCGGTCCGATTCTCTAAATGGATAAATACTACCGTGACCCCGGTGGGGGGTTCTGGACGATGTGTGCATGCGAATGGAATGATGAGGAGGAAGCGAGGGTTCAGCGATTTCTATTCTCACACATTGTGTTATCCACAGCAGCAGCGGCAGAGTATCAGTGTATTTCCTTTATTAGTGACATCACAGCTGTCCCATAAGTCGCTCTTCACCTCCATCTCACTAACAAACACCTCGATGTCAGTGTCTGAAAGTTTTACTTCCTCTTCACATCGCTTGATGCCGTGCCGCCGTCAGGACTCGCGGTGGAAAACCATTGGTCAGCTTCATAATTTAATATTCGTGACGTGCTATGCATTGACCATTTATAGTAGAAATTGAGCGTGTGGAGAGCGGATTTGGAGTTCAGGTTTTGCGTGCGCACGGTTTTATAAATCGGAATTAGCTTTGGCTTACGCCATTTCCTGCTTTTGGGCATAAGCACACTTTTAGTAAGAATCCTACGCACTCTTTTATAAATCCATCCCTGCTCGGCCCACGCAACACTTCCTCACACACACAGGACCGGCAGTGGGGGGAGAGAGAGAGGGGGAGAAGGGAAGAGTTAGGGGGTCCCTAAATAGACTTCGCCGACTCCCTGCAGCCTATAAGAATCACCGTCCTGTCAGGAACATTAAAACATCAGCAGAAGAGGCTGTGATTTCAGAAATATACAATTTATTTAATACGTACCAGTCAACCATATTGCACATTCCCATAGAGCAAAATAAAATAAAACAAAAAGCACAATAATCAAACCAATAAATCAGAAAGAAACTAAATTTAAATGAGGTCAAATAAGGCAGCCCTATAAAACAAACTTGTTGTAGTTAGTTCACACAATTTAAACCAGTTTATCAAAATGTTTGAAAACATTGACAATCATAAAACACATCATTATGTCATACCTTTAATTCATTTAAAATAAAGCAGGGATCCACGCCGTCCTTATTGTCTTGAGAGCAATTACTAAAACAGGAAAAGACAACTTAACTTAATGTCACGCACACAATAGTGAAGACTCTGTTAATTGTTCCGGCGCATTACTTACAAGTATTACTCTTATGACTGAAGATTACAGCGCGCATTTATGCCGACGCTGATACGGTCTCACCCTCACGCACACAGCTGTACGCTGGCTCTAGGGACGGAATAAAGGTTAATATTTGCGGAACGTTTTCTGAGTGATCTCCGTTGACATTAAAGTTACTTTCAGCAAACTCACCGCAACAAACAATTTGTGTCCGCACCTGCTGCGGCCACGCTGCACTTACTCACACACACAGGACCGGCAGTGGAGAGAGAGAGAGGGCGAGAGGGAGCGCTACGGTGTCCCTTAATAGACGTCGCCAAATCCCCGCAGCCTATAGGAATCACTGTCCTGTCGGATGAATTAAAATATCAGCAAAACGGGAAAAATAACACTGCCAAAACTCGAAAACTGTATTAAGAATAGACCCCTTACACTTGTAACGTGTCTTAAGATCTGTTGAGGATGTCCCAGCCAGGTTCGGGGGTGGGTATGATTTGAGTTGAACCCATTTTTTCTCCTGTTTCTGGAAGAGGAGTCAGGATAGGAACATGTCTTTTGGTTCCATTAATTTCAGTAGTTAAGTTTAGGTTGTTCCCTTCAGGTTTTTGTGTTTGCTGCTTTGATGTTCGACCCTTCCAAATCTAAAGAGTTAACCACAAGGAAATTCTGGGACCGATCCCATCAGCGTCGCTTCCGTCATCGCTTTGCTCGTGTGTTTCCACAGGAGCTGATGTCCTGCGCACATGCAACTTCCGTCATACTCCCCGTAGACCGGCGGCAATGACACCGCGTAAAACCCACAGCGCGAGTGTGATGCGTTCTGTTGGAGTGTAACTCCCGCACTGTAAACAATTGTCATGTAAATTTATTTGTCTGTTTATTATTGTTTTAAATGAAATTCAACATAATTCAGCAGAGCGCGCAGACCGCAGAGAGCGCAGTGGCGCAGAGCGCACAGAGAGCGGGCAGAGCGCACAGGAGATCACTTACAAGAAATGAATAAACTTTCCAAATAAGATCCCAGAGTGGAGGCAAGGATCCACTGATGTGAGGGAAGCGGTCCGATTCTCTAAATGGATAAATACTACCGTGACCCCGGTGGGGGGTTCTGGACGATGTGTGCATGCGAATGGAATGATGAGGAGGAAGCGAGGGTTCAGCGATTTCTATTCTCACACATTGTGTTATCCACAGCAGCAGCGGCAGAGTATCAGTGTATTTCCTTTATTAGTGACATCACAGCTGTCCCATAAGTCGCTCTTCACCTCCATCTCACTAACAAACACCTCGATGTCAGTGTCTGAAAGTTTTACTTCCTCTTCACATCGCTTGATGCCGTGCCGCCGTCAGGACTCGCGGTGGAAAACCATTGGTCAGCTTCATAATTTAATATTCGTGACGTGCTATGCATTGACCATTTATAGTAGAAATTGAGCGTGTGGAGAGCGGATTTGGAGTTCAGGTTTTGCGTGCGCACGGTTTTATAAATCGGAATTAGCTTTGGCTTACGCCATTTCCTGCTTTTGGGCATAAGCACACTTTTAGTAAGAATCCTACGCACTCTTTTATAAATCCATCCCTGCTCGGCCCACGCAACACTTCCTCACACACACAGGACCGGCAGTGGGGGGAGAGAGAGAGGGGGAGAAGGGAAGAGTTAGGGGGTCCCTAAATAGACTTCGCCGACTCCCTGCAGCCTATAAGAATCACCGTCCTGTCAGGAACATTAAAACATCAGCAGAAGAGGCTGTGATTTCAGAAATATACAATTTATTTAATACGTACCAGTCAACCATATTGCACATTCCCATAGAACAAAATAAAATAAAACAAAAAGCACAATAATCAAACCAATAAATCAGAAAGAAACTATATTTAAATAAGGTCAAATAAGGCAGCCCTATAAAACAAACTTGTTGTAGTTAGTTCACACAATTTAAACCAGTTTATCAAAATGTTTGAAAACATTGACAATCATAAAACACATCATTATGTCATACCTTTAATTCATTTAAAATAAAGCAGGGATCCACGCCGTCCTTATTGTCTTGAGAGCAATTACTAAAACAGGAAAAGACAACTTAACTTAATGTCACGCACACAATAGTGAAGACTCTGTTAATTGTTCCGGCGCATTACTTACAAGTATTACTCTTATGACTGAAGATTACAGCGCGCATTTATGCCGACGCTGATACGGTCTCACCCTCACGCACACAGCTGTACGCTGGCTCTAGGGACGGAATAAAGGTTAATATTTGCGGAACGTTTTCTGAGTGATCTCCGTTGACATTAAAGTTACTTTCAGCAAACTCACCGCAACAAACAATTTGTGTCCGCACCTGCTGCGGCCACGCTGCACTTACTCACACACACAGGACCGGCAGTGGAGAGAGAGAGAGGGCGAGAGGGAGCGCTACGGTGTCCCTTAATAGACGTCGCCAAATCCCCGCAGCCTATAGGAATCACTGTCCTGTCGGATGAATTAAAATATCAGCAAAACGGGAAAAATAACACTGCCAAAACTCGAAAACTGTATTAAGAATTGACCCCTTACACTTGTAACGTGTCTTAAGATCTGTTGAGGATGTCCCAGCCAGGTTCGGGGGGTGGGTATCATTTGAGTTGAACCCATTTTTTCTCCTGTTTCTGGAAGAGGAGTCAGGATAGGAACATGTCTTTTGGTTCCATTAATTTCAGTAGTTAAGTTTAGGTTGTTCCCTTCAGGTTTTTGTGTTTGCTGCTTTGATGTTCGACCCTTCCAAATCTAAAGAGTTAACCACAAGGAAATTCTGGGACCGATCCCATCAGCGTCGCTTCCGTCATCGCTTTGCTCGTGTGTTTCCACAGGAGCTGATGTCCTGCGCACATGCAACTTCCGTCATACTCCCCGTAGACCGGCGGCAATGACACCGCGTAAAACCCACAGCGCGAGTGTGATGCGTTCTGTTGGAGTGTAACTCCCGCACTGTAAACAATTGTCATGTAAATTTATTTGTCTGTTTATTATTGTTTTAAATGAAATTCAACATAATTCAGCAGAGCGCGCAGACCGCAGAGAGCGCAGTGGCGCAGAGCGCACAGAGAGCGGGCAGAGCGCACAGGAGATCACTTACAAGAAATGAATAAACTTTCCAAATAAGATCCCAGAGTGGAGGCAAGGATCCACTGATGTGAGGGAAGCGGTCCGATTCTCTAAATGGATAAATACTACCGTGACCCCGGTGGGGGGTTCTGGACGATGTGTGCATGCGAATGGAATGATGAGGAGGAAGCGAGGGTTCAGCGATTTCTATTCTCACACATTGTGTTATCCACAGCAGCAGCGGCAGAGTATCAGTGTATTTCCTTTATTAGTGACATCACAGCTGTCCCATAAGTCGCTCTTCACCTCCATCTCACTAACAAACACCTCGATGTCAGTGTCTGAAAGTTTTACTTCCTCTTCACATCGCTTGATGCCGTGCCTCCGTCAGGACTCGCGGTGGAAAACCATTGGTCAGCTTCATAATTTAATATTCGTGACGTGCTATGCATTGACCATTTATAGTAGAAATTGAGCGTGTGGAGAGCGGATTTGGAGTTCAGGTTTTGCGTGCGCACGGTTTTATAAATCGGAATTAGCTTTGGCTTACGCCATTTCCTGCTTTTGGGCATAAGCACACTTTTAGTAAGAATCCTACGCACTCTTTTATAAATCCATCCCTGCTCGGCCCACGCAACACTTCCTCACACACACAGGACCGGCAGTGGGGGGAGAGAGAGAGGGGGAGAAGGGAAGAGTTAGGGGGTCCCTAAATAGACTTCGCCGACTCCCTGCAGCCTATAAGAATCACCGTCCTGTCAGGAACATTAAAACATCAGCAGAAGAGGCTGTGATTTCAGAAATATACAATTTATTTAATACGTACCAGTCAACCATATTGCACATTCCCATAGAACAAAATAAAATAAAACAAAAAGCACAATAATCAAACCAATAAATCAGAAAGAAACTATATTTAAATAAGGTCAAATAAGGCAGCCCTATAAAACAAACTTGTTGTAGTTAGTTCACACAATTTAAACCAGTTTATCAAAATGTTTGAAAACATTGACAATCATAAAACACATCATTATGTCATACCTTTAATTCATTTAAAATAAAGCAGGGATCCACGCCGTCCTTATTGTCTTGAGAGCAATTACTAAAACAGGAAAAGACAACTTAACTTAATGTCACGCACACAATAGTGAAGACTCTGTTAATTGTTCCGGCGCATTACTTACAAGTATTACTCTTATGACTGAAGATTACAGCGCGCATTTATGCCGACGCTGATACGGTCTCACCCTCACGCACACAGCTGTACGCTGGCTCTAGGGACGGAATAAAGGTTAATATTTGCGGAACGTTTTCTGAGTGATCTCCGTTGACATTAAAGTTACTTTCAGCAAACTCACCGCAACAAACAATTTGTGTCCGCACCTGCTGCGGCCACGCTGCACTTACTCACACACACAGGACCGGCAGTGGAGAGAGAGAGAGGGCGAGAGGGAGCGCTACGGTGTCCCTTAATAGACGTCGCCAAATCCCCGCAGCCTATAGGAATCACTGTCCTGTCGGATGAATTAAAATATCAGCAAAACGGGAAAAATAACACTGCCAAAACTCGAAAACTGTATTAAGAATTGACCCCTTACACTTGTAACGTGTCTTAAGATCTGTTGAGGATGTCCCAGCCAGGTTCGGGGGGTGGGTATCATTTGAGTTGAACCCATTTTTTCTCCTGTTTCTGGAAGAGGAGTCAGGATAGGAACATGTCTTTTGGTTCCATTAATTTCAGTAGTTAAGTTTAGGTTGTTCCCTTCAGGTTTTTGTGTTTGCTGCTTTGATGTTCGACCCTTCCAAATCTAAAGAGTTAACCACAAGGAAATTCTGGGACCGATCCCATCAGCGTCGCTTCCGTCATCGCTTTGCTCGTGTGTTTCCACAGGAGCTGATGTCCTGCGCACATGCAACTTCCGTCATACTCCCCGTAGACCGGCGGCAATGACACCGCGTAAAACCCACAGCGCGAGTGTGATGCGTTCTGTTGGAGTGTAACTCCCGCACTGTAAACAATTGTCATGTAAATTTATTTGTCTGTTTATTATTGTTTTAAATGAAATTCAACATAATTCAGCAGAGCGCGCAGACCGCAGAGAGCGCAGTGGCGCAGAGCGCACAGAGAGCGGGCAGAGCGCACAGGAGATCACTTACAAGAAATGAATAAACTTTCCAAATAAGATCCCAGAGTGGAGGCAAGGATCCACTGATGTGAGGGAAGCGGTCCGATTCTCTAAATGGATAAATACTACCGTGACCCCGGTGGGGGGTTCTGGACGATGTGTGCATGCGAATGGAATGATGAGGAGGAAGCGAGGGTTCAGCGATTTCTATTCTCACACATTGTGTTATCCACAGCAGCAGCGGCAGAGTATCAGTGTATTTCCTTTATTAGTGACATCACAGCTGTCCCATAAGTCGCTCTTCACCTCCATCTCACTAACAAACACCTCGATGTCAGTGTCTGAAAGTTTTACTTCCTCTTCACATCGCTTGATGCCGTGCCTCCGTCAGGACTCGCGGTGGAAAACCATTGGTCAGCTTCATAATTTAATATTCGTGACGTGCTATGCATTGACCATTTATAGTAGAAATTGAGCGTGTGGAGAGCGGATTTGGAGTTCAGGTTTTGCGTGCGCACGGTTTTATAAATCGGAATTAGCTTTGGCTTACGCCATTTCCTGCTTTTGGGCATAAGCACACTTTTAGTAAGAATCCTACGCACTCTTTTATAAATCCATCCCTGCTCGGCCCACGCAACACTTCCTCACACACACAGGACCGGCAGTGGGGGGAGAGAGAGAGGGGGAGAAGGGAAGAGTTAGGGGGTCCCTAAATAGACTTCGCCGACTCCCTGCAGCCTATAAGAATCACCGTCCTGTCAGGAACATTAAAACATCAGCAGAAGAGGCTGTGATTTCAGAAATATACAATTTATTTAATACGTACCAGTCAACCATATTGCACATTCCCATAGAACAAAATAAAATAAAACAAAAAGCACAATAATCAAACCAATAAATCAGAAAGAAACTATATTTAAATAAGGTCAAATAAGGCAGCCCTATAAAACAAACTTGTTGTAGTTAGTTCACACAATTTAAACCAGTTTATCAAAATGTTTGAAAACATTGACAATCATAAAACACATCATTATGTCATACCTTTAATTCATTTAAAATAAAGCAGGGATCCACGCCGTCCTTATTGTCTTGAGAGCAATTACTAAAACAGGAAAAGACAACTTAACTTAATGTCACGCACACAATAGTGAAGACTCTGTTAATTGTTCCGGCGCATTACTTACAAGTATTACTCTTATGACTGAAGATTACAGCGCGCATTTATGCCGACGCTGATACGGTCTCACCCTCACGCACACAGCTGTACGCTGGCTCTAGGGACGGAATAAAGGTTAATATTTGCGGAACGTTTTCTGAGTGATCTCCGTTGACGTTAAAGTTACTTTCAGCAAACTCACCGCAACAAACAATTTGTGTCCGCACCTGCTGCGGCCACGCTGCACTTACTCACACACACAGGACCGGCAGTGGAGAGAGAGAGAGGGCGAGAGGGAGCGCTACGGTGTCCCTTAATAGACGTCGCCAAATCCCCGCAGCCTATAGGAATCACTGTCCTGTCGGATGAATTAAAATATCAGCAAAACGGGAAAAATAACACTGCCAAAACTCGAAAACTGTATTAAGAATTGACCCCTTACACTTGTAACGTGTCTTAAGATCTGTTGAGGATGTCCCAGCCAGGTTCGGGGGGTGGGTATGATTTGAGTTGAACCCATTTTTTCTCCTGTTTCTGGAAGAGGAGTCAGGATAGGAACATGTCTTTTGGTTCCATTAATTTCAGTAGTTAAGTTTAGGTTGTTCCCTTCAGGTTTTTGTGTTTGCTGCTTTGATGTTCGACCCTTCCAAATCTAAAGAGTTAACCACAAGGAAATTCTGGGACCGATCCCATCAGCGTCGCTTCCGTCATCGCTTTGCTCGTGTGTTTCCACAGGAGCTGATGTCCTGCGCACATGCAACTTCCGTCATACTCCCCGTAGACCGGCGGCAATGACACCGCGTAAAACCCACAGCGCGAGTGTGATGCGTTCTGTTGGAGTGTAACTCCCGCACTGTAAACAATTGTCATGTAAATTTATTTGTCTGTTTATTATTGTTTTAAATGAAATTCAACATAATTCAGCAGAGCGCGCAGACCGCAGAGAGCGCAGTGGCGCAGAGCGCACAGAGAGCGGGCAGAGCGCACAGGAGATCACTTACAAGAAATGAATAAACTTTCCAAATAAGATCCCAGAGTGGAGGCAAGGATCCACTGATGTGAGGGAAGCGGTCCGATTCTCTAAATGGATAAATACTACCGTGACCCCGGTGGGGGGTTCTGGACGATGTGTGCATGCGAATGGAAGGATGAGGAGGAAGCGAGGGTTCAGCGATTTCTATTCTCACACATTGTGTTATCCACAGCAGCAGCGGCAGAGTATCAGTGTATTTCCTTTATTAGTGACATCACAGCTGTCCCATAAGTCGCTCTTCACCTCCATCTCACTAACAAACACCTCGATGTCAGTGTCTGAAAGTTTTACTTCCTCTTCACATCGCTTGATGCCGTGCCTCCGTCAGGACTCGCGGTGGAAAACCATTGGTCAGCTTCATAATTTAATATTCGTGACGTGCTATGCATTGACCATTTATAGTAGAAATTGAGCGTGTGGAGAGCGGATTTGGAGTTCAGGTTTTGCGTGCGCACGGTTTTATAAATCGGAATTAGCTTTGGCTTACGCCATTTCCTGCTTTTGGGCATAAGCACACTTTTAGTAAGAATCCTACGCACTCTTTTATAAATCCATCCCTGCTCGGCCCACGCAACACTTCCTCACACACACAGGACCGGCAGTGGGGGGAGAGAGAGAGGGGGAGAAGGGAAGAGTTAGGGGGTCCCTAAATAGACTTCGCCGACTCCCTGCAGCCTATAAGAATCACCGTCCTGTCAGGAACATTAAAACATCAGCAGAAGAGGCTGTGATTTCAGAAATATACAATTTATTTAATACGTACCAGTCAACCATATTGCACATTCCCATAGAGCAAAATAAAATAAAACAAAAAGCACAATAATCAAACCAATAAATCAGAAAGAAACTAAATTTAAATGAGGTCAAATAAGGCAGCCCTATAAAACAAACTTGTTGTAGTTAGTACACACAATTTAAACCAGTTTATCAAAATGTTTGAAAACATTGACAATCATAAAACACATCATTATGTCATACCTTTAATTCATTTAAAATAAAGCAGGGATCCACGCCGTCCTTATTGTCTTGAGAGCAATTACTAAAACAGGAAAAGACAACTTAACTTAATGTCACGCACACAATAGTGAAGACTCTGTTAATTGTTCCGGCGCATTACTTACAAGTATTACTCTTATGACTGAAGATTACAGCGCGCATTTATGCCGACGCTGATACGGTCTCACCCTCACGCACACAGCTGTACGCTGGCTCTAGGGACGGAATAAAGGTTAATATTTGCGGAACGTTTTCTGAGTGATCTCCGTTGACATTAAAGTTACTTTCAGCAAACTCACCGCAACAAACAATTTGTGTCCGCACCTGCTGCGGCCACGCTGCACTTACTCACACACACAGGACCGGCAGTGGAGAGAGAGGGCGAGAGGGAGCGCTACGGTGTCCCTTAATAGACGTCGCCAAATCCCCGCAGCCTATAGGAATCACTGTCCTGTCGGATGAATTAAAATATCAGCAAAACGGGAAAAATAACACTGCCAAAACTCGAAAACTGTATTAAGAATTGACCCCTTACACTTGTAACGTGTCTTAAGATCTGTTGAGGATGTCCCAGCCAGGTTCGGGGGGTGGGTATCATTTGAGTTGAACCCATTTTTTCTCCTGTTTCTGGAAGAGGAGTCAGGATAGGAACATGTCTTTTGGTTCCATTAATTTCAGTAGTTAAGTTTAGGTTGTTCCCTTCAGGTTTTTGTGTTTGCTGCTTTGATGTTCGACCCTTCCAAATCTAAAGAGTTAACCACAAGGAAATTCTGGGACCGATCCCATCAGCGTCGCTTCCGTCATCGCTTTGCTCGTGTGTTTCCACAGGAGCTGATGTCCTGCGCACATGCAACTTCCGTCATACTCCCCGTAGACCGGCGGCAATGACACCGCGTAAAACCCACAGCGCGAGTGTGATGCGTTCTGTTGGAGTGTAACTCCCGCACTGTAAACAATTGTCATGTAAATTTATTTGTCTGTTTATTATTGTTTTAAATGAAATTCAACATAATTCAGCAGAGCGCGCAGACCGCAGAGAGCGCAGTGGCGCAGAGCGCACAGAGAGCGGGCAGAGCGCACAGGAGATCACTTACAAGAAATGAATAAACTTTCCAAATAAGATCCCAGAGTGGAGGCAAGGATCCACTGATGTGAGGGAAGCGGTCCGATTCTCTAAATGGATAAATACTACCGTGACCCCGGTGGGGGGTTCTGGACGATGTGTGCATGCGAATGGAATGATGAGGAGGAAGCGAGGGTTCAGCGATTTCTATTCTCACACATTGTGTTATCCACAGCAGCAGCGGCAGAGTATCAGTGTATTTCCTTTATTAGTGACATCACAGCTGTCCCATAAGTCGCTCTTCACCTCCATCTCACTAACAAACACCTCGATGTCAGTGTCTGAAAGTTTTACTTCCTCTTCACATCGCTTGATGCCGTGCCTCCGTCAGGACTCGCGGTGGAAAACCATTGGTCAGCTTCATAATTTAATATTCGTGACGTGCTATGCATTGACCATTTATAGTAGAAATTGAGCGTGTGGAGAGCGGATTTGGAGTTCAGGTTTTGCGTGCGCACGGTTTTATAAATCGGAATTAGCTTTGGCTTACGCCATTTCCTGCTTTTGGGCATAAGCACACTTTTAGTAAGAATCCTACGCACTCTTTTATAAATCCATCCCTGCTCGGCCCACGCAACACTTCCTCACACACACAGGACCGGCAGTGGGGGGAGAGAGAGAGGGGGAGAAGGGAAGAGTTAGGGGGTCCCTAAATAGACTTCGCCGACTCCCTGCAGCCTATAAGAATCACCGTCCTGTCAGGAACATTAAAACATCAGCAGAAGAGGCTGTGATTTCAGAAATATACAATTTATTTAATACGTACCAGTCAACCATATTGCACATTCCCATAGAGCAAAATAAAATAAAACAAAAAGCACAATAATCAAACCAATAAATCAGAAAGAAACTATATTTAAATAAGGTCAAATAAGGCAGCCCTATAAAACAAACCTGTTGTAGTTAGTTCACACAATTTAAACCAGTTTATCAAAATGTTTGAAAACATTGACAATCATAAAACACATCATTATGTCATACCTTTAATTCATTTAAAATAAAGCAGGGATCCACGCCGTCCTTATGGTCTTGAGAGCAATTACTAAAACAGGAAAAGACAACTTAACTTAATGTCACGCACACAATAGTGAAGACTCTGTTAATTGTTCCGGCGCATTACTTACAAGTATTACTCTTATGACTGAAGATTACAGCGCGCATTTATGCCGACGCTGATACGGTCTCACCCTCACGCACACAGCTGTACGCTGGCTCTAGGGACGGAATAAAGGTTAATATTTGCGGAACGTTTTCTGAGTGATCTCCGTTGACATTAAAGTTACTTTCAGCAAACTCACCGCAACAAACAATTTGTGTCCGCACCTGCTGCGGCCACGCTGCACTTACTCACACACACAGGACCGGCAGTGGAGAGAGAGAGAGGGCGAGAGGGAGCGCTACGGTGTCCCTTAATAGACGTCGCCAAATCCCCGCAGCCTATAGGAATCACTGTCCTGTCGGATGAATTAAAATATCAGCAAAACGGGAAAAATAACACTGCCAAAACTCGAAAACTGTATTAAGAATTGACCCCTTACACTTGTAACGTGTCTTAAGATCTGTTGAGGATGTCCCAGCCAGGTTCGGGGGGTGGGTATCATTTGAGTTGAACCCATTTTTTCTCCTGTTTCTGGAAGAGGAGTCAGGATAGGAACATGTCTTTTGGTTCCATTAATTTCAGTAGTTAAGTTTAGGTTGTTCCCTTCAGGTTTTTGTGTTTGCTGCTTTGATGTTCGACCCTTCCAAATCTAAAGAGTTAACCACAAGGAAATTCTGGGACCGATCCCATCAGCGTCGCTTCCGTCATCGCTTTGCTCGTGTGTTTCCACAGGAGCTGATGTCCTGCGCACATGCAACTTCCGTCATACTCCCCGTAGACCGGCGGCAATGACACCGCGTAAAACCCACAGCGCGAGTGTGATGCGTTCTGTTGGAGTGTAACTCCCGCACTGTAAACAATTGTCATGTAAATTTATTTGTCTGTTTATTATTGTTTTAAATGAAATTCAACATAATTCAGCAGAGCGCGCAGACCGCAGAGAGCGCAGTGGCGCAGAGCGCACAGAGAGCGGGCAGAGCGCACAGGAGATCACTTACAAGAAATGAATAAACTTTCCAAATAAGATCCCAGAGTGGAGGCAAGGATCCACTGATGTGAGGGAAGCGGTCCGATTCTCTAAATGGATAAATACTACCGTGACCCCGGTGGGGGGTTCTGGACGATGTGTGCATGCGAATGGAATGATGAGGAGGAAGCGAGGGTTCAGCGATTTCTATTCTCACACATTGTGTTATCCACAGCAGCAGCGGCAGAGTATCAGTGTATTTCCTTTATTAGTGACATCACAGCTGTCCCATAAGTCGCTCTTCACCTCCATCTCACTAACAAACACCTCGATGTCAGTGTCTGAAAGTTTTACTTCCTCTTCACATCGCTTGATGCCGTGCCTCCGTCAGGACTCGCGGTGGAAAACCATTGGTCAGCTTCATAATTTAATATTCGTGACGTGCTATGCATTGACCATTTATAGTAGAAATTGAGCGTGTGGAGAGCGGATTTGGAGTTCAGGTTTTGCGTGCGCACGGTTTTATAAATCGGAATTAGCTTTGGCTTACGCCATTTCCTGCTTTTGGGCATAAGCACACTTTTAGTAAGAATCCTACGCACTCTTTTATAAATCCATCCCTGCTCGGCCCACGCAACACTTCCTCACACACACAGGACCGGCAGTGGGGGGAGAGAGAGAGGGGGAGAAGGGAAGAGTTAGGGGGTCCCTAAATAGACTTCGCCGACTCCCTGCAGCCTATAAGAATCACCGTCCTGTCAGGAACATTAAAACATCAGCAGAAGAGGCTGTGATTTCAGAAATATACAATTTATTTAATACGTACCAGTCAACCATATTGCACATTCCCATAGAACAAAATAAAATAAAACAAAAAGCACAATAATCAAACCAATAAATCAGAAAGAAACTATATTTAAATAAGGTCAAATAAGGCAGCCCTATAAAACAAACTTGTTGTAGTTAGTTCACACAATTTAAACCAGTTTATCAAAATGTTTGAAAACATTGACAATCATAAAACACATCATTATGTCATACCTTTAATTCATTTAAAATAAAGCAGGGATCCACGCCGTCCTTATTGTCTTGAGAGCAATTACTAAAACAGGAAAAGACAACTTAACTTAATGTCACGCACACAATAGTGAAGACTCTGTTAATTGTTCCGGCGCATTACTTACAAGTATTACTCTTATGACTGAAGATTACAGCGCGCATTTATGCCGACGCTGATACGGTCTCACCCTCACGCACACAGCTGTACGCTGGCTCTAGGGACGGAATAAAGGTTAATATTTGCGGAACGTTTTCTGAGTGATCTCCGTTGACGTTAAAGTTACTTTCAGCAAACTCACCGCAACAAACAATTTGTGTCCGCACCTGCTGCGGCCACGCTGCACTTACTCACACACACAGGACCGGCAGTGGAGAGAGAGAGAGGGCGAGAGGGAGCGCTACGGTGTCCCTTAATAGACGTCGCCAAATCCCCGCAGCCTATAGGAATCACTGTCCTGTCGGATGAATTAAAATATCAGCAAAACGGGAAAAATAACACTGCCAAAACTCGAAAACTGTATTAAGAATTGACCCCTTACACTTGTAACGTGTCTTAAGATCTGTTGAGGATGTCCCAGCCAGGTTCGGGGGGTGGGTATGATTTGAGTTGAACCCATTTTTTCTCCTGTTTCTGGAAGAGGAGTCAGGATAGGAACATGTCTTTTGGTTCCATTAATTTCAGTAGTTAAGTTTAGGTTGTTCCCTTCAGGTTTTTGTGTTTGCTGCTTTGATGTTCGACCCTTCCAAATCTAAAGAGTTAACCACAAGGAAATTCTGGGACCGATCCCATCAGCGTCGCTTCCGTCATCGCTTTGCTCGTGTGTTTCCACAGGAGCTGATGTCCTGCGCACATGCAACTTCCGTCATACTCCCCGTAGACCGGCGGCAATGACACCGCGTAAAACCCACAGCGCGAGTGTGATGCGTTCTGTTGGAGTGTAACTCCCGCACTGTAAACAATTGTCATGTAAATTTATTTGTCTGTTTATTATTGTTTTAAATGAAATTCAACATAATTCAGCAGAGCGCGCAGACCGCAGAGAGCGCAGTGGCGCAGAGCGCACAGAGAGCGGGCAGAGCGCACAGGAGATCACTTACAAGAAATGAATAAACTTTCCAAATAAGATCCCAGAGTGGAGGCAAGGATCCACTGATGTGAGGGAAGCGGTCCGATTCTCTAAATGGATAAATACTACCGTGACCCCGGTGGGGGGTTCTGGACGATGTGTGCATGCGAATGGAAGGATGAGGAGGAAGCGAGGGTTCAGCGATTTCTATTCTCACACATTGTGTTATCCACAGCAGCAGCGGCAGAGTATCAGTGTATTTCCTTTATTAGTGACATCACAGCTGTCCCATAAGTCGCTCTTCACCTCCATCTCACTAACAAACACCTCGATGTCAGTGTCTGAAAGTTTTACTTCCTCTTCACATCGCTTGATGCCGTGCCTCCGTCAGGACTCGCGGTGGAAAACCATTGGTCAGCTTCATAATTTAATATTCGTGACGTGCTATGCATTGACCATTTATAGTAGAAATTGAGCGTGTGGAGAGCGGATTTGGAGTTCAGGTTTTGCGTGCGCACGGTTTTATAAATCGGAATTAGCTTTGGCTTACGCCATTTCCTGCTTTTGGGCATAAGCACACTTTTAGTAAGAATCCTACGCACTCTTTTATAAATCCATCCCTGCTCGGCCCACGCAACACTTCCTCACACACACAGGACCGGCAGTGGGGGGAGAGAGAGAGGGGGAGAAGGGAAGAGTTAGGGGGTCCCTAAATAGACTTCGCCGACTCCCTGCAGCCTATAAGAATCACCGTCCTGTCAGGAACATTAAAACATCAGCAGAAGAGGCTGTGATTTCAGAAATATACAATTTATTTAATACGTACCAGTCAACCATATTGCACATTCCCATAGAGCAAAATAAAATAAAACAAAAAGCACAATAATCAAACCAATAAATCAGAAAGAAACTAAATTTAAATGAGGTCAAATAAGGCAGCCCTATAAAACAAACTTGTTGTAGTTAGTACACACAATTTAAACCAGTTTATCAAAATGTTTGAAAACATTGACAATCATAAAACACATCATTATGTCATACCTTTAATTCATTTAAAATAAAGCAGGGATCCACGCCGTCCTTATTGTCTTGAGAGCAATTACTAAAACAGGAAAAGACAACTTAACTTAATGTCACGCACACAATAGTGAAGACTCTGTTAATTGTTCCGGCGCATTACTTACAAGTATTACTCTTATGACTGAAGATTACAGCGCGCATTTATGCCGACGCTGATACGGTCTCACCCTCACGCACACAGCTGTACGCTGGCTCTAGGGACGGAATAAAGGTTAATATTTGCGGAACGTTTTCTGAGTGATCTCCGTTGACATTAAAGTTACTTTCAGCAAACTCACCGCAACAAACAATTTGTGTCCGCACCTGCTGCGGCCACGCTGCACTTACTCACACACACAGGACCGGCAGTGGAGAGAGAGGGCGAGAGGGAGCGCTACGGTGTCCCTTAATAGACGTCGCCAAATCCCCGCAGCCTATAGGAATCACTGTCCTGTCGGATGAATTAAAATATCAGCAAAACGGGAAAAATAACACTGCCAAAACTCGAAAACTGTATTAAGAATTGACCCCTTACACTTGTAACGTGTCTTAAGATCTGTTGAGGATGTCCCAGCCAGGTTCGGGGGGTGGGTATCATTTGAGTTGAACCCATTTTTTCTCCTGTTTCTGGAAGAGGAGTCAGGATAGGAACATGTCTTTTGGTTCCATTAATTTCAGTAGTTAAGTTTAGGTTGTTCCCTTCAGGTTTTTGTGTTTGCTGCTTTGATGTTCGACCCTTCCAAATCTAAAGAGTTAACCACAAGGAAATTCTGGGACCGATCCCATCAGCGTCGCGTCCGTCATCGCTTTGCTCGTGTGTTTCCACAGGAGCTGATGTCCTGCGCACATGCAACTTCCGTCATACTCCCCGTAGACCGGCGGCAATGACACCGCGTAAAACCCACAGCGCGAGTGTGATGCGTTCTGTTGGAGTGTAACTCCCGCACTGTAAACAATTGTCATGTAAATTTATTTGTCTGTTTATTATTGTTTTAAATGAAATTCAACATAATTCAGCAGAGCGCGCAGACCGCAGAGAGCGCAGTGGCGCAGAGCGCACAGAGAGCGGGCAGATCGACAGGAGATCACTTACAACAAATGAATAAACTTTCCAAATAAGATCCCAGAGTGGAGGCAAGGATCCACTGATGTGAGGGAAGCGGTCCGATTCTCTAAATGGATAAATACTACCGTGACCCCGTTGGGGGGTTCTGGACGATGTGTGCATGCGAATGGAAGGATGAGGAGGAAGCGAGGGTTCAGCGATTTCTATTCTCACACATTGTGTTATCCACAGCAGCAGCGGCAGAGTATCAGTGTATTTCCTTTATTAGTGACATCACAGCTGTCCCATAAGTCGCTCTTCACCTCCATCTCACTAACAAACACCTCGATGTCAGTGTCTGAAAGTTTTACTTCCTCTTCACATCGCTTGATGCCGTGCCTCCGTCAGGACTCGCGGTGGAAAACCATTGGTCAGCTTCATAATTTAATATTCGTGACGTGCTATGCATTGACCATTTATAGTAGAAATTGAGCGTGTGGAGAGCGGATTTGGAGTTCAGGTTTTGCGTGCGCACGGTTTTATAAATCGGAATTAGCTTTGGCTTACGCCATTTCCTGCTTTTGGGCATAAGCACACTTTTAGTAAGAATCCTACGCACTCTTTTATAAATCCATCCCTGCTCGGCCCACGCAACACTTCCTCACACACACAGGACCGGCAGTGGGGGGAGAGAGAGAGGGGGAGAAGGGAAGAGTTAGGGGGTCCCTAAATAGACTTCGCCGACTCCCTGCAGCCTATAAGAATCACCGTCCTGTCAGGAACATTAAAACATCAGCAGAAGAGGCTGTGATTTTCAGAAATATACAATTTATTTAATACGTACCAGTCAACCATATTGCACATTCCCATAGAACAAAATAAAATAAAACAAAAAGCACAATAATCAAACCAATAAATCAGAAAGAAACTATATTTAAATAAGGTCAAATAAGGCAGCCCTATAAAACAAACTTGTTGTAGTTAGTTCACACAATTTAAACCAGTTTATCAAAATGTTTGAAAACATTGACAATCATAAAACACATCATTATGTCATACCTTTAATTCATTTAAAATAAAGCAGGGATCCACGCCGTCCTTATTGTCTTGAGAGCAATTACTAAAACAGGAAAAGACAACTTAACTTAATGTCACGCACACAATAGTGAAGACTCTGTTAATTGTTCCGGCGCATTACTTACAAGTATTACTCTTATGACTGAAGATTACAGCGCGCATTTATGCCGACGCTGATACGGTCTCACCCTCACGCACACAGCTGTACGCTGGCTCTAGGGACGGAATAAAGGTTAATATTTGCGGAACGTTTTCTGAGTGATCTCCGTTGACATTAAAGTTACTGTGGCATTCGACGTTCGAGGCTTCAATACGATGAAGTTTTAGTTGAACTAGTGACAAATTGCCAGCAACGCCACCCCAGGAATTTCACCTGGAGAGTTAGATTAACCTTAAAGTTAAAGCACACAAGTTCATTACTAATGAAAGCTTGAGACTGGGTCCAACATACAATTTCAATTCCTTTTAATTAATATATACAATCTTTAAACATGACTTCGCAATAAAATATGTTCACCCAACCACACTAAAGCGAACACACACACACACACAACACAAAATACAAATAAGGGAGGGCAAATAAACTCAATAAATGCAAACAAAAGAAAACTAACAAAGAAATTAAATCAAAAGTAATGGAGATTTATCCAAACTGATAAATCCAAATAAATAGGTAAAGCAATTAAGCCAAACCAAAATAACTAAGAAAACGAATTAAACCAAAAACATGCAAAGCAAACCACAAAACACAAATAATATCATCAATAAGATCAGTTAGAAGTCGGTTAACTGAATAGATTAAGATGAGACTGAGGATGAGGCAGCAGTCACCATACTCGATGGTAGGTACAGCACAGTAGGAGATGCAGAGTAGGATGGATGTGTTGGCTATATACGCCAGTGGGCAAAACAGCAGCCGGCCAACAGCAGCGTGAAGAGGGGGGGGAAAAACGTGCTGGCAGAAACCGCCCACACACACGTCAACCCTGCCATAGAAAAATACATTTGTTCTAGAAGCTGAACAACAACTGTGGTAACTTGAGTTAACGTCATCTTATCCACATACCGTCAGGAGTTGAATGAACATCAAAGGGGAGGAAGGGGATCGCTTGCATCGAGCAGCACAATTACGTGCAACTCGATCGATCAGCTGATCGCTCCCCGCTGCAACCGGCAGAGGAGGAAAACACTCGCATGCCCTACAATTGGGGCCGATACGGGAGAAGGAAGACCCGGAACTGCCTGAGGGATGGAAGCCAGTGTTGAGGACTTGTGCAAAGTTTAGAAGGTACACAGACGCAAACAACTACTACATACCAAACAACAGCGAGCTGCACGACCCAGCTAACAAAAGGCGACCAGGTGAGGTGGCCAGGTGCGGTGATAACAGGAGGCGGGGCAGTCTGGAGCTCCAAGGCAAGAGGGCTCCCAGTGCACAACCACTCACCTTTATAGACAGCGCAACCAACCGTGATGGGCCGGTACTGCAGCACTAATTAAAGGCCCATCCTGCTACATTCTACCCCCATCGACTTCATCGTCGTCCCGACGATGGAACAACTGATCCAGAGGATCACCCAACTAACTCCACGGCCTAAAGAGCGCAGTAACGGCATTTGACACTGGACCAGGGGGATTTGCAGCCCCAAATGCCAAGTTCCCTACAGGTCGCGGAAGGTGATAGAGGTTTAGGTGCTGGCCAGCCGTCGACCTGGCTGACCGGCGTACTTCACTTTCACCAGCATAACTGGTGGATGGAACGGCCAGGGAAACGGAGGGTGGATCTGCCACTGCAGTAGAGGGAGCGCTTGACGACTCTAACCCAGCAGAGTCAGGTGGTGGGAGCAGCAACCGAGGGGTGGTTTGAGTCACCACGGCTGTGCGAGCAGGGGCAGCAACAGGGGTCTCCGGCCCCAACATAAACAAGTCTCCGTCAAACGGCAACTCATCCTCTGACCGAGGCCGGTCAAGAGGGGGTGGACAATGGGGCAATGCACTACCCTGAGGGGCAGCTCCAGCAATGGCTTTCAACAGTGTTCGATGGACCTGCCGAACTTTGGTCTGGTCGTCCATCGGTGCGATGGTGTACACTGGACCACCTTCTCGGGGTGCCTTTACGACTCGGTACACCACAGGGCCCCACAGATCTTGTATCTTGTGGCGCCCCCTTGCACTATGATCGCGCAGCCACACCAACTGCCCCACCTTTAGTGGGTCATCCCGAACCTGATTATCATGATTCCTCCTCCTGCGCTCTGCCGCCACCTTCAACCTTTCCCGGGCCCCGTCAAAGGCAAGCTGGAGCCGGTTTTGATGTTCTTGGATCCACTCATGGACCTCGCCACCCACAGGGTCCGAGACTCTACCCAAGAGAAAATCAACCGGCAGCCTGGGTTCTTGCCCGAACATCAGGTAGAATGGAGACTCGCCGGTGGACTGATGGGGAGTGGTGTTATACGAGTAGAGCACCTGTGGCAGGCAAGAGTGCCAATCTCTTTTCCGAGATGCAGGAAAGGCACGCAATAAGTTGTGGAGAGTGCGATTAAAGCGTTCGCATTGGCCGTTGCCGGCGGGATGGTATGGAGTGGTGCGAGATTTTTCAACACCGTAAAGTACACAGAGCTGTTGAATGAGGGAACTTTCAAAGTTGCGGCCCTGATCAGAATGGATACGGGCAGGAACGCCAAACTTATAGAACCACTCAGAGACCAAAGTCTGAGCAACAACTGGGGCTCGTTGATCTCGGGTAGGAACAGCCAAGGTGTATTTACTGAAAACGTCTGTCATGACTAAGACATTCTCCAACCCGTTGTGGCTGGGTTCCAGCAAGGTAAAATCAATGGCCAAGATTTCATTGGGACGCGAAGCCAACAAATGCCCCATGAAACTGGGAGGCGGTCTGGGTGTGTCCTTAGCAACTTGACACCTCTCACACTCTCTGCACCACTGTGCCACCTCTGAGGACATACCTGGCCAGTAGCACCTTTGCCGCACTAGCTCCAATGTCCTCTCCACACCCTGATGCCCATGCCCTTGATGAACCTGAGACAGCACCTCTTGCTTTAACGTGGCAGGCAGCAGAAGCTGAAGCACCGCTTCGGCGCCATCAGGACGGAAGATGCGCCGGAAGAGAACACCCTCCTGCTCAACCAGCCGGTTCCACTGACCTATAATGGTCCGTGCAGGAGGAGACAAGTGTTTCCGCTCCTGATAATTGGGAGTCTGCTGCCGCCCCCAGAATGCTAAAACCTCCTGAAGGACAGGATCAGCTTGTTGAAGTGCCTGGAGGTCAGAAGGTGCATGATGGGGCAAAGCAGCAATAGCAGCTTGATTGGCGGGAGTGGTTTCACGCTGCAGGACCTGCCGCAAGGGCTCAGGAACTGAGGTACCAGGAAACATCTCCTCTAGGTTATTTGGCCCAGGTGGGTGCTTCCGAGATAAAGCGTCAGCATTTTTATTACTCCTCCCAGAGCGGTACTTTATTTCAAAATCAAAAGCTGCCAATTGTGCTGCCCAACGCTGTTCGGTGGCACCGAGTTTGGCAGAAAACAAGTGACTGAGGGGATTATTGTCGGTGTAAACAATGCATTTATAACCAAGCAAGTACTCCCGGAATTTTTCTGACATAGCCCACTTGAGAGCTAAAAACTCCAATTTCATGGAGCTGTAGTTCGACATATTTCGCTCTGTGGGCCTCAACCCCCTGCTAGCATAAGCTATAGGTCTGACCTTCCCATTCTGTTCCTGGGAGAGCACAGCTCCAAGGCCACCATAGCTCGCATCAACCTCCAGGATGAACGGTAAGGAGAAGTCGGCGTAGGCGAGCAGAGGTGCAGTGGTAAGTTTGGTCTTCAACGCTTCAAAATTGCGATGGCACTCATCCGACCAATGCTCCGCCACTATTCGCACCACACCCCTAGACTTCCTACCAGCTAGTTCTGCTACCAGCCTGTGTAGAGGGGCCGCCAACTTGGCAAACCCCTCCACAAAGCGGCGGTAATAGCTGGCGAAACCAAGGAATGAGCGTAGGTCAGCGATGGTGGTGGGAGGCTGCCAGTTGGCAACTACCTCTTGCTTGCTGGGATCGGTGGAGACTCCCTGATCAGAGACCACATGGCCCAAGTACCGCACCTCCGGCTGGAAGAACGCGCATTTGCTTAGCTTAGCCTTCAGGCCTTGTTCCTGCAACCGTCCCAGTACAATCTCCAGCCGCTCCAGGTGTTGTTCCACCGTGGAAGAGAAGACTATGATGTCATCCAGATACAGGAGCAACGATTGACATTGTTGGTCACCGAACATTCGCTGCATCAGCCTCTGGAAAGTGCTGGGGGCGTTGCAAAGCCCAAAGGGCATGCGGTTCCATTCGAATAAGCCGAATGGGGTGCAAAAGGCGGTTTTGGGCCTGTCTGCTTCTGTGACCGGGACCTGGTTGTACCCGCTGGCCAAGTCAAGAGTAGAGAACCAGCGGGCACCTGTCAGGGCGTCCAAAGATTCCTCGATGCGTGGAAGGGGAAAAGCATCCTTCCGCGTTTTGTTGTTAAGCTGGCGGTAGTCCACGCACATGCGTAAACTGCCGTCTTTCTTTTTCACAAGGACAATTGGGGAAGCATAAGGACTGCTACTCTCTCTGATGATTTGATTTTCAAGCAGTTGGTTAATATGCTCCTTAACCACCTCGTACTCGGACGGCGGGATGCGCCTATGGCGTTGCCTGACAGGCACTTTGTCTAAGAGCGGGATGTCATGGCTGATCAGGTTGGTGCATCCCAGATCTCCCTCATGGGAGGAAAAGACAGAGCTGTACTGCCTAAGAAGGGACTGAACCTTACCCTGATCTTCAGTTGGTAAGGCTGACAAGTCCAGAGCCCCAATTCGATCTGGCACGACTTCAGACGTGGCCTGGGAAGCCACGGTGGCGACTTCTGTTGGCGTCTCGGTGACTCCTGCAGGCATGCTGACAACCCGGACTTCATCCAAGGTGCCCACCACAGTGCGAGGGTACAGCAAAACACTAGTGGAGCCAACATTTACGATCGGGATGTACGCAGTGCCTCGTACTACCCGAACCAAAGCAGGTGAAGCAAGCAGCCCAGCAGGTAGGCCAGACTCCGAAGGCTCAAACAACACCCTAGTACCCGAGTACTGCTCGGAGCATGTTGCTGTAACTATTGTCATCGTACCACCATGGATGCGGCATGCCTTCCCACCCCGAACCTTGACCTGGCCTGCTGCGTGCTGAGGGGCTTTCCTGCTGGCCTGATGACACTTCTGTAGTGCCTGCGTAACTGTCTCTGGTGCATCTGATACAGAGAGCGAATTGAACAAAGCCAGACCATGCTGTCCAAAGAGCACCTGATAACATCGATGAATAATGTTCATCCCCAGAATACCCGGAACCTGAGCAGACACCGCTCCCGGAGGATCTTTCACCACCAAAACCCCACACCGCGGCACCGAAGTGCCACAGAGCTCGACATCTAACTCCAGGTAGCCAACATAGGGGATGTCTAACCCATTGGCTGCTCTGAGCTTCAGCCAATTACAAGCTTGTAGCCTCTCATGCCCCCAAGGCTGGAAGTGTTGCAGGAAAAAGCTTTCTGTAACTGTAGACACCATGGAACCGGTGTCTACCAAGCAAAGAACCTGAGCTCCACCCATGTCCACGGCAACATGGGGGCAAGACGACATCAGCTCAAGAACTTCCTTCGAGCCAGTGGCTACCCCCCCCGAACTGTGGCTCTGCAGTTCGGCGGGTGCTAGTTTTCCGGCTCCTGGGCCTGATGAAAATGGCCGTTAGACGGTTGACGACCAGGCAAAGAAGACTGTGTGCGAGCAGAAACCCGAACGCCATCACAATCGCTTGCGTAGTGACCTGGCTGTTGGCAGCGCCGGCATATAACAGGGCCACGACGAGGTGGAGGGCGGCGCAGATGAGAGGGCTGCAATGTGGCGATGCTCTGGGTAAGTTGGTTCAGCTGTTCTTGCTGCAACCTTAACATCTCTCTCATCTCCACCATTTCCTGTCCCTGAGGTGAAGTGGTTGCTCCCTGGGAGCCACTCTGTACCCCGTACTGGAGACCAAAAGCTGACGGGACGGAATGACTCCGACCCCTCCCGCCCCCAGGGAACCCCTCCCGCTCCCACCGGATCGCCTCACCCCGTACATCAAGTAAAGTAGCAGTAGCCTGCCTCCTGACCAACTGCTTCAGCTCGCGACGCAAGGCACCGTCCAAAACATGCTCGACAAATTGGTCGCGCAGCAAAACGTCTGCATTCGTCATCCCATCAGGTGCACTTCCTTTCACCGACGCCATCAAGCTCAACAACGCGAGGGAGAACTCGTGCAGTGTCTCCCCTTCTTGTTGCCGTCGGGAGAAGAACGCCTCCTGTAAGGCTACATAAGATTTTGAGCACCCATACAGTTCCTGTAATACAGAGATGATTTTAGCTGAGTCTTCCCTCTCCACAACAGACCGATATTTGATCTCCTCTCGAGCCTCACCCTCAAGATGATCAAACAAGAAAAAGGCTTGCTCAGATGTGGATAAGTGACGCGCCCGCATGCAGGCTTGAACCTCCTCAAGCCACTCATTCAACCCCATCCCTGATTTTCCCCTGAACATAGGACACTTTCTATCCCTTGGCACAAAAACCAGCCTCTCTGCTATGGGGTTCCTAGTAGTAACAGGGGCCACAGGTGGCACAGAAGAAGTGGAGGATTCCGAACTAGGACCAGGCACGGCCACAGCCTGCTCCTGCCGCAACCTCTCATTGTCCACCTTTAACTGCGCCACCAGCTCCCTCAACTCCTGCAGCTCTACATCCATAACTAACACTACAGTCAGACTAGAACACAACAACCCCACAACTGGATCCTCACCGGGACTCTGCGGACCACGAAAGGCCAAGCTGCTGTTTTGCCTCTGAACACAATTCAAAACCTCTACATCAAATATGTACCCTGGGGACTATTAAAATAAACAAAACAAATTATATAAAGGAACTGGACCACACGTCTCTGCTTTCCAAAAGTAAATATCCTGCCAACAACGCCAAATGTGGCATTCGACGTTCGAGGCTTCAATACGATGAAGTTTTAGTTGAACTAGTGACAAATTGCCAGCAACGCCACCCCAGGAATTTCACCAAATTAATCAGAGAGTTAGATTAACCTTAAAGTTAAAGCACACAAGTTCATTACTAATGAAAGCTTGAGACTGGGTCCAACATACAATTTCAATTCCTTTTAATTAATATATACAATCTTTAAACATGACTTCGCAATAAAATATGTTCACCCAACCACACTAAAGCGAACACACACACACACACAACACAAAATACAAATAAGGGAGGGCAAATAAACTCAATAAATGCAAACAAAAGAAAACTAACAAAGAAATTAAATCAAAAGTAATGGAGATTTAGCCAAACTGATAAATCCAAATAAATAGGTAAAGCAATTAAGCCAAACCAAAATAACTAAGAAAACGAATTAAACCAAAAACATGCAAAGCAAACCACAAAACACAAATAATATCATCAATAAGATCAGTTCGAAGTCGGTTAACTGAATAGATTAAGATGAGACTGAGGATGAGGCAGCAGTCACCATACTCGATGGTAGGTACAGCACAGTAGGAGATGCAGAGTAGGATGGATGTGTTGGCTATATAAGCCAGTGGGCAAAACAGCAGCCGGCCAACAGCAGCGTGAAGAGGGGGGGGAAAAACGTGCTGGCAGAAACCGCCCACACACACGTCAACCCTGCCATAGAAAAATACATTTGTTCTAGAAGCTGAACAACAACTGTGGTAACTTGAGTTAACGTCATCTTATCCACATACCGTCAGGAGTTGAATGAACATCAAAGGGGAGGAAGGGGATCGCTTGCATCGAGCAGCACAATTACGTGCAACTCGATCGATCAGCTGATCGCTCCCCGCTGCAACCGGCAGAGGAGGAAAACACTCGCATGCCCTACAATTGGGGCCGATACGGGAGAAGGAAGACCCGGAACTGCCTGAGGGATGGAAGCCAGTGTTGAGGACTTGTGCAAAGTTTAGAAGGTACACAGACGCAAACAACTACTACATACCAAACAACAGCGAGCTGCACGACCCAGCTAACAAAAGGCGACCAGGTGAGGTGGCCAGGTGCGGTGATAACAGGAGGCGGGGCAGTCTGGAGCTCCAAGGCAAGAGGGCTCCCAGTGCACAACCACTCACCTTTATAGACAGCGCAACCAACCGTGATGGGCCGGTACTGCAGCACTAATTAAAGGCCCATCCTGCTACATTCCTTTCAGCAAACTCACCGCAACAAACAATTTGTGTCCACACCTGCTGCGGCCACGCTGCACTTACTCACACACACAGGACCGGCAGTGAGAGAGAGAGAGGGCGAGAAGGGAAGAGTTAGGGGGTCCCTAAATAGACTTCGCCGACTCCCTGCAGCCTATAAGAATCACCGTCCTGTCAGGAACATTAAAACATCAGCAGAAGAGGCTGTGATTTCAGAAATATACAATTTATTTAATACGTACCAGTCAACCATATTGCACATTCCCATAGAACAAAATAAAATAAAACAAAAAGCACAATAATCAAACCAATAAATCAGAAAGAAACTATATTTAAATAAGGTCAAATAAGGCAGCCCTATAAAACAAACTTGTTGTAGTTAGTTCACACAATTTAATCCAGTTTATCAAAATGTTTGAAAACATTGACAATCATAAAACACATCATTATGTCATACCTTTAATTCATTTAAAATAAAGCAGGGATCCACGCCGTCCTTATTGTCTTGAGAGCAATTACTAAAACAGGAAAAGACAACTTAACTTAATGTCACGCACACAATAGTGAAGACTCTGTTAATTGTTCCGGCGCATTACTTACAAGTATTACTCTTATGACTGAAGATTACAGCGCGCATTTATGCCGACGCTGATACGGTCTCACCCTCACGCACACAGCTGTACGCTGGCTCTAGGGACGGAATAAAGGTTAATATTTGCGGAACGTTTTCTGAGTGATCTCCGTTGACATTAAAGTTACTTTCAGCAAACTCACCGCAACAAACAATTTGTGTCCGCACCTGCTGCGGCCACGCTGCACTTACTCACACACACAGGACCGGCAGTGGAGAGAGAGAGAGGGCGAGAGGGAGCGCTACGGTGTCCCTTAATAGACGTCGCCAAATCCCCGCAGCCTATAGGAATCACTGTCCTGTCGGATGAATTAAAATATCAGCAAAACGGGAAAAATAACACTGCCAAAACTCGAAAACTGTATTAAGAATTGACCCCTTACACTTGTAACGTGTCTTAAGATCTGTTGAGGATGTCCCAGCCAGGTTCGGGGGGTGGGTATGATTTGAGTTGAACCCATTTTTTCTCCTGTTTCTGGAAGAGGAGTCAGGATAGGAACATGTCTTTTGGTTCCATTAATTTCAGTAGTTAAGTTTAGGTTGTTCCCTTCAGGTTTTTGTGTTTGCTGCTTTGATGTTCGACCCTTCCAAATCTAAAGAGTTAACCACAAGGAAATTCTGGGACCGATCCCATCAGCGTCGCTTCCGTCATCGCTTTGCTCGTGTGTTTCCACAGGAGCTGATGTCCTGCGCACATGCAACTTCCGTCATACTCCCCGTAGACCGGCGGCAATGACACCGCGTAAAACCCACAGCGCGAGTGTGATGCGTTCTGTTGGAGTGTAACTCCCGCACTGTAAACAATTGTCATGTAAATTTATTTGTCTGTTTATTATTGTTTTAAATGAAATTCAACATAATTCAGCAGAGCGCGCAGACCGCAGAGAGCGCAGTGGCGCAGAGCGCACAGAGAGCGGGCAGAGCGCACAGGAGATCACTTACAAGAAATGAATAAACTTTCCAAATAAGATCCCAGAGTGGAGGCAAGGATCCACTGATGTGAGGGAAGCGGTCCGATTCTCTAAATGGATAAATACTACCGTGACCCCGGTGGGGGGTTCTGGACGATGTGTGCATGCGAATGGAAGGATGAGGAGGAAGCGAGGGTTCAGCGATTTCTATTCTCACACATTGTGTTATCCACAGCAGCAGCGGCAGAGTATCAGTGTATTTCCTTTATTAGTGACATCACAGCTGTCCCATAAGTCGCTCTTCACCTCCATCTCACTAACAAACACCTCGATGTCAGTGTCTGAAAGTTTTACTTCCTCTTCACATCGCTTGATGCCGTGCCTCCGTCAGGACTCGCGGTGGAAAACCATTGGTCAGCTTCATAATTTAATATTCGTGACGTGCTATGCATTGACCATTTATAGTAGAAATTGAGCGTGTGGAGAGCGGATTTGGAGTTCAGGTTTTGCGTGCGCACGGTTTTATAAATCGGAATTAGCTTTGGCTTACGCCATTTCCTGCTTTTGGGCATAAGCACACTTTTAGTAAGAATCCTACGCACTCTTTTATAAATCCATCCCTGCTCGGCCCACGCAACACTTCCTCACACACACAGGACCGGCAGTGGGGGGAGAGAGAGAGGGGGAGAAGGGAAGAGTTAGGGGGTCCCTAAATAGACTTCGCCGACTCCCTGCAGCCTATAAGAATCACCGTCCTGTCAGGAACATTAAAACATCAGCAGAAGAGGCTGTGATTTCAGAAATATACAATTTATTTAATACGTACCAGTCAACCATATTGCACATTCCCATAGAACAAAATAAAATAAAACAAAAAGCACAATAATCAAACCAATAAATCAGAAAGAAACTAAATTTAAATAAGGTCAAATAAGGCAGCCCTATAAAACAAACTTGTTGTAGTTAGTTCACACAATTTAAACCAGTTTATCAAAATGTTTGAAAACATTGACAATCATAAAACACATCATTATGTCATACCTTTAATTCATTTAAAATAAAGCAGGGATCCACGCCGTCCTTATTGTCTTGAGAGCAATTACTAAAACAGGAAAAGACAACTTAACTTAATGTCACGCACACAATAGTGAAGACTCTGTTAATTGTTCCGGCGCATTACTTACAAGTATTACTCTTATGACTGAAGATTACAGCGCGCATTTATGCCGACGCTGATACGGTCTCACCCTCACGCACACAGCTGTACGCTGGCTCTAGGGACGGAATAAAGGTTAATATTTGCGGAACGTTTTCTGAGTGATCTCCGTTGACATTAAAGTTACTTTCAGCAAAATCACCGCAACAAACAGTTTGTGTCCGCACCTGCTGCGGCCACGCTGCACTTACTCACACACACATGACCGGCAGTGGAGAGAGAGAGAGGGCGAGAGGGAGCGCTACGGTGTCCCTTAATAGACGTCGCCAAATCCCCGCAGCCTATAGGAATCACTGTCCTGTCGGATGAATTAAAATATCAGCAAAACGGGAAAAATAACACTGCCAAAACTCGAAAACTGTATTAAGAATTGACCCCTTACACTTGTAACGTGTCTTAAGATCTGTTGAGGATGTCCCAGCCAGGTTCGGGGGGTGGGTATCATTTGAGTTGAACCCATTTTTTCTCCTGTTTCTGGAAGAGGAGTCAGGATAGGAACATGTCTTTTGGTTCCATTCATTTCAGTAGTTAAGTTTAGGTTGTTCCCTTCAGGTTTTTGTGTTTGCTGCTTTGATGTTCGACCCTTCCAAATCTAAAGAGTTAACCACAAGGAAATTCTGGGACCGATCCCATCAGCGTCGCTTCCGTCATCGCTTTGCTCGTGTGTTTCCACAGGAGCTGATGTCCTGCGCACATGCAACTTCCGTCATACTCCCCGTAGACCGGCGGCAATGACACCGCGTAAAACCCACAGCGCGAGTGTGATGCGTTCTGTTGGAGTGTAACTCCCGCACTGTAAACAATTGTCATGTAAATGTATTTGTCTGTTTATTATTGTTTTAAATGAAATTCAACATAATTCAGCAGAGCGCGCAGACCGCAGAGAGCGCAGTGGCGCATAGCGCACAGAGAGCGGGCAGAGCGCACAGGAGATCACTTACAAGAAATGAATAAACTTTCCAAATAAGATCCCAGAGTGGAGGCAAGAATCCACTGATGTGAGGGAAGCGGTCCGATTCTCTAAATGGATAAATACTACCGTGACCCCGGTGGGGGGTTCTGGACGATGTGTGCATGCGAATGGAAGGATGAGGAGGAAGCGAGGGTTCAGCGATTTCTATTCTCACACATTGTGTTATCCACAGCAGCAGCGGCAGAGTATCAGTGTATTTCCTTTATTAGTGACATCACAGCTGTCCCATAAGTCGCTCTTCACCTCCATCTCACTAACAAACACCTCGATGTCAGTGTCTGAAAGTTTTACTTCCTCTTCACATCGCTTGATGCCGTGCCTCCGTCAGGACTCGCGGTGGAAAACCATTGGTCAGCTTCATAATTTAATATTCGTGACGTGCTATGCATTGACCATTTATAGTAGAAATTGAGCGTGTGGAGAGCGGATTTGGAGTTCAGGTTTTGCGTGCGCACGGTTTTATAAATCGGAATTAGCTTTGGTTTACGCCATTTCCTGCTTTTGGGCATAAGCACACTTTTAGTAAGAATCCTACGCACTCTTTTATAAATCCATCCCTGCTCGGCCCACACAACACTTCCTCACACACACAGGACCGGCAGTGGGGGGAGAGAGAGAGGGGGAGAAGGGAAGAGTTAGGGGGTCCCTAAATAGACTTCGCCGACTCCCTGCAGCCTATAAGAATCACCGTCCTGTCAGGAACATTAAAACATCAGCAGAAGAGGCTGTGATTTCAGAAATATACAATTTATTTAATACGTACCAGTCAACCATATTGCACATTCCCATAGAGCAAAATAAAATAAAACAAAAAGCACAATAATCAAACCAATAAATCAGAAAGAAACTAAATTTAAATGAGGTCAAATAAGGCAGCCCTATAAAACAAACTTGTTGTAGTTAGTTCACACAATTTAAACCAGTTTATCAAAATGTTTGAAAACATTGACAATCATAAAACACATCATTATGTCATACCTTTAATTCATTTAAAATAAAGCAGGGATCCACGCCGTCCTTATTGTCTTGAGAGCAATTACTAAAACAGGAAAAGACAACTTAACTTAATGTCACGCACACAATAGTGAAGACTCTGTTAATTGTTCCGGCGCATTACTTACAAGTATTACTCTTATGACTGAAGATTACAGCGCGCATTTATGCCGACGCTGATACGGTCTCACCCTCACGCACACAGCTGTACGCTGGCTCTAGGGACGGAATAAAGGTTAATATTTGCGGAACGTTTTCTGAGTGATCTCCGTTGACATTAAAGTTACTGTGGCATTCGACGTTCGAGGCTTCAATACGATGAAGTTTTAGTTGAACTAGTGACAAATTGCCAGCAACGCCACCCCAGGAATTTCACCTGGAGAGTTAGATTAACCTTAAAGTTAAAGCACACAAGTTCATTACTAATGAAAGCTTGAGACTGGGTCCAACATACAATTTCAATTCCTTTTAATTAATATATACAATCTTTAAACATGACTTCGCAATAAAATATGTTCACCCAACCACACTAAAGCGAACACACACACACACACAACACAAAATACAAATAAGGGAGGGCAAATAAACTCAATAAATGCAAACAAAAGAAAACTAACAAAGAAATTAAATCAAAAGTAATGGAGATTTATCCAAACTGATAAATCCAAATAAATAGGTAAAGCAATTAAGCCAAACCAAAATAACTAAGAAAACGAATTAAACCAAAAACATGCAAAGCAAACCACAAAACACAAATAATATCATCAATAAGATCAGTTAGAAGTCGGTTAACTGAATAGATTAAGATGAGACTGAGGATGAGGCAGCAGTCACCATACTCGATGGTAGGTACAGCACAGTAGGAGATGCAGAGTAGGATGGATGTGTTGGCTATATACGCCAGTGGGCAAAACAGCAGCCGGCCAACAGCAGCGTGAAGAGGGGGGGGAAAAACGTGCTGGCAGAAACCGCCCACACACACGTCAACCCTGCCATAGAAAAATACATTTGTTCTAGAAGCTGAACAACAACTGTGGTAACTTGAGTTAACGTCATCTTATCCACATACCGTCAGGAGTTGAATGAACATCAAAGGGGAGGAAGGGGATCGCTTGCATCGAGCAGCACAATTACGTGCAACTCGATCGATCAGCTGATCGCTCCCCGCTGCAACCGGCAGAGGAGGAAAACACTCGCATGCCCTACAATTGGGGCCGATACGGGAGAAGGAAGACCCGGAACTGCCTGAGGGATGGAAGCCAGTGTTGAGGACTTGTGCAAAGTTTAGAAGGTACACAGACGCAAACAACTACTACATACCAAACAACAGCGAGCTGCACGACCCAGCTAACAAAAGGCGACCAGGTGAGGTGGCCAGGTGCGGTGATAACAGGAGGCGGGGCAGTCTGGAGCTCCAAGGCAAGAGGGCTCCCAGTGCACAACCACTCACCTTTATAGACAGCGCAACCAACCGTGATGGGCCGGTACTGCAGCACTAATTAAAGGCCCATCCTGCTACATTCTACCCCCATCGACTTCATCGTCGTCCCGACGATGGAACAACTGATCCAGAGGATCACCCAACTAACTCCACGGCCTAAAGAGCGCAGTAACGGCATTTGACACTGGACCAGGGGGATTTGCAGCCCCAAATGCCAAGTTCCCTACAGGTCGCGGAAGGTGATAGAGGTTTAGGTGCTGGCCAGCCGTCGACCTGGCTGACCGGCGTACTTCACTTTCACCAGCATAACTGGTGGATGGAACGGCCAGGGAAACGGAGGGTGGATCTGCCACTGCAGTAGAGGGAGCGCTTGACGACTCTAACCCAGCAGAGTCAGGTGGTGGGAGCAGCAACCGAGGGGTGGTTTGAGTCACCACGGCTGTGCGAGCAGGGGCAGCAACAGGGGTCTCCGGCCCCAACATAAACAAGTCTCCGTCAAACGGCAACTCATCCTCTGACCGAGGCCGGTCAAGAGGGGGTGGACAATGGGGCAATGCACTACCCTGAGGGGCAGCTCCAGCAACGGCTTTCAACAGTGTTCGATGGACCTGCCGAACTTTGGTCTGGTCGTCCATCGGTGCGATGGTGTACACTGGACCACCTTCTCGGGGTGCCTTTACGACTCGGTACACCACAGGGCCCCACAGATCTTGTATCTTGTGGCGCCCCCTTGCACTATGATCGCGCAGCCACACCAACTGCCCCACCTTTAGTGGGTCATCCCGAACCTGATTATCATGATTCCTCCTCCTGCGCTCTGCCGCCACCTTCAACCTTTCCCGGGCCCCGTCAAAGGCAAGCTGGAGCCGGTTTTGATGTTCTTGGATCCACTCATGGACCTCGCCACCCACAGGGTCCGAGACTCTACCCAAGAGAAAATCAACCGGCAGCCTGGGTTCTTGCCCGAACATCAGGTAGAATGGAGACTCGCCGGTGGACTGATGGGGAGTGGTGTTATACGAGTAGAGCACCTGTGGCAGGCAAGAGTGCCAATCTCTTTTCCGAGATGCAGGAAAGGCACGCAATAAGTTGTGGAGAGTGCGATTAAAGCGTTCGCATTGGCCGTTGCCGGCGGGATGGTATGGAGTGGTGCGAGATTTTTCAACACCGTAAAGTACACAGAGCTGTTGAATGAGGGAACTTTCAAAGTTGCGGCCCTGATCAGAATGGATACGGGCAGGAACGCCAAACTTATAGAACCACTCAGAGACCAAAGTCTGAGCAACAACTGGGGCTCGTTGATCTCGGGTAGGAACAGCCAAGGTGTATTTACTGAAAACGTCTGTCATGACTAAGACATTCTCCAACCCGTTGTGGCTGGGTTCCAGCAAGGTAAAATCAATGGCCAAGATTTCATTGGGACGCGAAGCCAACAAATGCCCCATGAAACTGGGAGGCGGTCTGGGTGTGTCCTTAGCAACTTGACACCTCTCACACTCTCTGCACCACTGTGCCACCTCTGAGGACATACCTGGCCAGTAGCACCTTTGCCGCACTAGCTCCAATGTCCTCTCCACACCCTGATGCCCATGCCCTTGATGAACCTGAGACAGCACCTCTTGCTTTAACGTGGCAGGCAGCAGAAGCTGAAGCACCGCTTCGGCGCCATCAGGACGGAAGATGCGCCGGAAGAGAACACCCTCCTGCTCAACCAGCCGGTTCCACTGACCTATAATGGTCCGTGCAGGAGGAGACAAGTGTTTCCGCTCCTGATAATTGGGAGTCTGCTGCCGCCCCCAGAATGCTAAAACCTCCTGAAGGACAGGATCAGCTTGTTGAAGTGCCTGGAGGTCAGAAGGTGCATGATGGGGCAAAGCAGCAATAGCAGCTTGATTGGCGGGAGTGGTTTCACGCTGCAGGACCTGCCGCAAGGGCTCAGGAACTGAGGTACCAGGAAACATCTCCTCTAGGTTATTTGGCCCAGGTGGGTGCTTCCGAGATAAAGCGTCAGCATTTTTATTACTCCTCCCAGAGCGGTACTTTATTTCAAAATCAAAAGCTGCCAATTGTGCTGCCCAACGCTGTTCGGTGGCACCGAGTTTGGCAGAAAACAAGTGACTGAGGGGATTATTGTCGGTGTAAACAATGCATTTATAACCAAGCAAGTACTCCCGGAATTTTTCTGACATAGCCCACTTGAGAGCTAAAAACTCCAATTTCATGGAGCTGTAGTTCGACATATTTCGCTCTGTGGGCCTCAACCCCCTGCTAGCATAAGCTATAGGTCTGACCTTCCCATTCTGTTCCTGGGAGAGCACAGCTCCAAGGCCACCATAGCTCGCATCAACCTCCAGGATGAACGGTAAGGAGAAGTCGGCGTAGGCGAGCAGAGGTGCAGTGGTAAGTTTGGTCTTCAACGCTTCAAAATTGCGATGGCACTCATCCGACCAATGCTCCGCCACTATTCGCACCACACCCCTAGACTTCCTACCAGCTAGTTCTGCTACCAGCCTGTGTAGAGGGGCCGCCAACTTGGCAAACCCCTCCACAAAGCGGCGGTAATAGCTGGCGAAACCAAGGAATGAGCGTAGGTCAGCGATGGTGGTGGGAGGCTGCCAGTTGGCAACTACCTCTTGCTTGCTGGGATCGGTGGAGACTCCCTGATCAGAGACCACATGGCCCAAGTACCGCACCTCCGGCTGGAAGAACGCGCATTTGCTTAGCTTAGCCTTCAGGCCTTGTTCCTGCAACCGTCCCAGTACAATCTCCAGCCGCTCCAGGTGTTGTTCCACCGTGGAAGAGAAGACTATGATGTCATCCAGATACAGGAGCAACGATTGACATTGTTGGTCACCGAACATTCGCTGCATCAGCCTCTGGAAAGTGCTGGGGGCGTTGCAAAGCCCAAAGGGCATGCGGTTCCATTCGAATAAGCCGAATGGGGTGCAAAAGGCGGTTTTGGGCCTGTCTGCTTCTGTGACCGGGACCTGGTTGTACCCGCTGGCCAAGTCAAGAGTAGAGAACCAGCGGGCACCTGTCAGGGCGTCCAAAGATTCCTCGATGCGTGGAAGGGGAAAAGCATCCTTCCGCGTTTTGTTGTTAAGCTGGCGGTAGTCCACGCACATGCGTAAACTGCCGTCTTTCTTTTTCACAAGGACAATTGGGGAAGCATAAGGACTGCTACTCTCTCTGATGATTTGATTTTCAAGCAGTTGGTTAATATGCTCCTTAACCACCTCGTACTCGGACGGCGGGATGCGCCTATGGCGTTGCCTGACAGGCACTTTGTCTAAGAGCGGGATGTCATGGCTGATCAGGTTGGTGCATCCCAGATCTCCCTCATGGGAGGAAAAGACAGAGCTGTACTGCCTAAGAAGGGACTGAACCTTACCCTGATCTTCAGTTGGTAAGGCTGACAAGTCCAGAGCCCCAATTCGATCTGGCACGACTTCAGACGTGGCCTGGGAAGCCACGGTGGCGACTTCTGTTGGCGTCTCGGTGACTCCTGCAGGCATGCTGACAACCCGGACTTCATCCAAGGTGCCCACCACAGTGCGAGGGTACAGCAAAACACTAGTGGAGCCAACATTTACGATCGGGATGTACGCAGTGCCTCGTACTACCCGAACCAAAGCAGGTGAAGCAAGCAGCCCAGCAGGTAGGCCAGACTCCGAAGGCTCAAACAACACCCTAGTACCCGAGTACTGCTCGGAGCATGTTGCTGTAACTATTGTCATCGTACCACCATGGATGCGGCATGCCTTCCCACCCCGAACCTTGACCTGGCCTGCTGCGTGCTGAGGGGCTTTCCTGCTGGCCTGATGACACTTCTGTAGTGCCTGCGTAACTGTCTCTGGTGCATCTGATACAGAGAGCGAATTGAACAAAGCCAGACCATGCTGTCCAAAGAGCACCTGATAACATCGATGAATAATGTTCATCCCCAGAATACCCGGAACCTGAGCAGACACCGCTCCCGGAGGATCTTTCACCACCAAAACCCCACACCGCGGCACCGAAGTGCCACAGAGCTCGACATCTAACTCCAGGTAGCCAACATAGGGGATGTCTAACCCATTGGCTGCTCTGAGCTTCAGCCAATTACAAGCTTGTAGCCTCTCATGCCCCCAAGGCTGGAAGTGTTGCAGGAAAAAGCTTTCTGTAACTGTAGACACCATGGAACCGGTGTCTACCAAGCAAAGAACCTGAGCTCCACCCATGTCCACGGCAACATGGGGGCAAGACGACATCAGCTCAAGAACTTCCTTCGAGCCAGTGGCTACCCCCCCCGAACTGTGGCTCTGCAGTTCGGCGGGTGCTAGTTTTCCGGCTCCTGGGCCTGATGAAAATGGCCGTTAGACGGTTGACGACCAGGCAAAGAAGACTGTGTGCGAGCAGAAACCCGAACGCCATCACAATCGCTTGCGTAGTGACCTGGCTGTTGGCAGCGCCGGCATATAACAGGGCCACGACGAGGTGGAGGGCGGCGCAGATGAGAGGGCTGCAATGTGGCGATGCTCTGGGTAAGTTGGTTCAGCTGTTCTTGCTGCAACCTTAACATCTCTCTCATCTCCACCATTTCCTGTCCCTGAGGTGAAGTGGTTGCTCCCTGGGAGCCACTCTGTACCCCGTACTGGAGACCAAAAGCTGACGGGACGGAATGACTCCGACCCCTCCCGCCCCCAGGGAACCCCTCCCGCTCCCACCGGATCGCCTCACCCCGTACATCAAGTAAAGTAGCAGTAGCCTGCCTCCTGACCAACTGCTTCAGCTCGCGACGCAAGGCACCGTCCAAAACATGCTCGACAAATTGGTCGCGCAGCAAAACGTCTGCATTCGTCATCCCACCAGGTGCACTTCCTTTCACCGACGCCATCAAGCTCAACAACGCGAGGGAGAACTCGTGCAGTGTCTCCCCTTCTTGTTGCCGTCGGGAGAAGAACGCCTCCTGTAAGGCTACATAAGATTTTGAGCACCCATACAGTTCCTGTAATACAGAGATGATTTTAGCTGAGTCTTCCCTCTCCACAACAGACCGATATTTGATCTCCTCTCGAGCCTCACCCTCAAGATGATCAAACAAGAAAAAGGCTTGCTCAGATGTGGATAAGTGACGCGCCCGCATGCAGGCTTGAACCTCCTCAAGCCACTCATTCAACCCCATCCCTGATTTTCCCCTGAACATAGGACACTTTCTATCCCTTGGCACAAAAACCAGCCTCTCTGCTATGGGGTTCCTAGTAGTAACAGGGGCCACAGGTGGCACAGAAGAAGTGGAGGATTCCGAACTAGGACCAGGCACGGCCACAGCCTGCTCCTGCCGCAACCTCTCATTGTCCACCTTTAACTGCGCCACCAGCTCCCTCAACTCCTGCAGCTCTACATCCATAACTAACACTACAGTCAGACTAGAACACAACAACCCCACAACTGGATCCTCACCGGGACTCTGCGGACCACGAAAGGCCAAGCTGCTGTTTTGCCTCTGAACACAATTCAAAACCTCTACATCAAATATGTACCCTGGGGACTATTAAAATAAACAAAACAAATTATATAAAGGAACTGGACCACACGTCTCTGCTTTCCAAAAGTAAATATCCTGCCAACAACGCCAAATGTGGCATTCGACGTTCGAGGCTTCAATACGATGAAGTTTTAGTTGAACTAGTGACAAATTGCCAGCAACGCCACCCCAGGAATTTCACCTGGAGAGTTAGATTAACCTTAAAGTTAAAGCACACAAGTTCATTACTAATGAAAGCTTGAGACTGGGTCCAACATACAATTTCAATTCCTTTTAATTAATATATACAATCTTTAAACATGACTTCGCAATAAAATATGTTCACCCAACCACACTAAAGCGAACACACACACACACACAACACAAAATACAAATAAGGGAGGGCAAATAAACTCAATAAATGCAAACAAAAGAAAACTAACAAAGAAATTAAATCAAAAGTAATGGAGATTTATCCAAACTGATAAATCCAAATAAATAGGTAAAGCAATTAAGCCAAACCAAAATAACTAAGAAAACGAATTAAACCAAAAACATGCAAAGCAAACCACAAAACACAAATAATATCATCAATAAGATCAGTTAGAAGTCGGTTAACTGAATAGATTAAGATGAGACTGAGGATGAGGCAGCAGTCACCATACTCGATGGTAGGTACAGCACAGTAGGAGATGCAGAGTAGGATGGATGTGTTGGCTATATAAGCCAGTGGGCAAAACAGCAGCCGGCCAACAGCAGCGTGAAGAGGGGGGGGAAAAACGTGCTGGCAGAAACCGCCCACACACACGTCAACCCTGCCATAGAAAAATACATTTGTTCTAGAAGCTGAACAACAACTGTGGTAACTTGAGTTAACGTAATCTTATCCACATACCGTCAGGAGTTGAATGAACATCAAAGGGGAGGAAGGGGATCGCTTGCATCGAGCAGCACAATTACGTGCAACTCGATCGATCAGCTGATCGCTCCCCGCTGCAACCGGCAGAGGAGGAAAACACTCGCATGCCCTACAATTGGGGCCGATACGGGAGAAGGAAGACCCGGAACTGCCTGAGGGATGGAAGCCAGTGTTGAGGACTTGTGCAAAGTTTAGAAGGTACACAGACGCAAACAACTACTACATACCAAACAACAGCGAGCTGCACGACCCAGCTAACAAAAGGCGACCAGGTGAGGTGGCCAGGTGCGGTGATAACAGGAGGCGGGGCAGTCTGGAGCTCCAAGGCAAGAGGGCTCCCAGTGCACAACCACTCACCTTTATAGACAGCGCAACCAACCGTGATGGGCCGGTACTGCAGCACTAATTAAAGGCCCATCCTGCTACATTCCTTTCAGCAAACTCACCGCAACAAACAATTTGTGTCCACACCTGCTGCGGCCACGCTGCACTTACTCACACACACAGGACCGGCAGTGAGAGAGAGAGAGGGCGAGAGGGAGCGCTACGGTGTCCCTTAATAGACGTCGCCAAATCCCCGCAGCCTATAGGAATCACTGTCCTGTCGGATGAATTAAAATATCAGCAAAACGGGAAAAATAACACTGCCAAAACTCGAAAACTGTATTAAGAATTGACCCCTTACACTTGTAACGTGTCTTAAGATCTGTTGAGGATGTCCCAGCCAGGTTCGGGGGGTGGGTATGATTTGAGTTGAACCCATTTTTTCTCCTGTTTCTGGAAGAGGAGTCAGGATAGGAACATGTCTTTTGGTTCCATTAATTTCAGTAGTTAAGTTTAGGTTGTTCCCTTCAGGTTTTTGTGTTTGCTGCTTTGATGTTCGACCCTTCCAAATCTAAAGAGTTAACCACAAGGAAATTCTGGGACCGATCCCATCAGCGTCGCTTCCGTCATCGCTTTGCTCGTGTGTTTCACAGGAGCTGATGTCCTGCGCACATGCAACTTCCGTCATACTCCCCGTAGACCGGCGGCAATGACACCGCGTAAAACCCACAGCGCGAGTGTGATGCGTTCTGTTGGAGTGTAACTCCCGCACTGTAAACAATTGTCATGTAAATTTATTTGTCTGTTTATTATTGTTTTAAATGAAATTCAACATAATTCAGCAGAGCGCGCAGACCGCAGAGAGCGCAGTGGCGCAGAGCGCACAGAGAGCGGGCAGAGCGCACAGGAGATCACTTACAAGAAATGAATAAACTTTCCAAATAAGATCCCAGAGTGGAGGCAAGGATCCACTGATGTGAGGGAAGCGGTCCGATTCTCTAAATGGATAAATACTACCGTGACCCCGGTGGGGGGTTCTGGACGATGTGTGCATGCGAATGGAAGGATGAGGAGGAAGCGAGGGTTCAGCGATTTCTATTCTCACACATTGTGTTATCCACAGCAGCAGCGGCAGAGTATCAGTGTATTTCCTTTATTAGTGACATCACAGCTGTCCCATAAGTCGCTCTTCACCTCCATCTCACTAACAAACACCTCGATGTCAGTGTCTGAAAGTTTTACTTCCTCTTCACATCGCTTGATGCCGTGCCTCCGTCAGGACTCGCGGTGGAAAACCATTGGTCAGCTTCATAATTTAATATTCGTGACGTGCTATGCATTGACCATTTATAGTAGAAATTGAGCGTGTGGAGAGCGGATTTGGAGTTCAGGTTTTGCGTGCGCACGGTTTTATAAATCGGAATTAGCTTTGGCTTACGCCATTTCCTGCTTTTGGGCATAAGCACACTTTTAGTAAGAATCCTACGCACTCTTTTATAAATCCATCCCTGCTCGGCCCACGCAACACTTCCTCACACACACAGGACCGGCAGTGGGGGGAGAGAGAGAGGGGGAGAAGGGAAGAGTTAGGGGGTCCCTAAATAGACTTCGCCGACTCCCTGCAGCCTATAAGAATCACCGTCCTGTCAGGAACATTAAAACATCAGCAGAAGAGGCTGTGATTTCAGAAATATACAATTTATTTAATACGTACCAGTCAACCATATTGCACATTCCCATAGAACAAAATAAAATAAAACAAAAAGCACAATAATCAAACCAATAAATCAGAAAGAAACTAAATTTAAATGAGGTCAAATAAGGCAGCCCTATAAAACAAACTTGTTGTAGTTAGTTCACACAATTTAAACCAGTTTATCAAAATGTTTGAAAACATTGACAATCATAAAACACATCATTATGTCATACCTTTAATTCATTTAAAATAAAGCAGGGATCCACGCCGTCCTTATTGTCTTGAGAGCAATTACTAAAACAGGAAAAGACAACTTAACTTAATGTCACGCACACAATAGTGAAGACTCTGTTAATTGTTCCGGCGCATTACTTACAAGTATTACTCTTATGACTGAAGATTACAGCGCGCATTTATGCCGACGCTGATACGGTCTCACCCTCACGCACACAGCTGTACGCTGGCTCTAGGGACGGAATAAAGGTTAATATTTGCGGAACGTTTTCTGAGTGATCTCCGTTGACATTAAAGTTACTTTCAGCAAACTCACCGCAACAAACAATTTGTGTCCGCACCTGCTGCGGCCACGCTGCACTTACTCACACACACAGGACCGGCAGTGGAGAGAGAGAGAGGGCGAGAGGGAGCGCTACGGTGTCCCTTAATAGACGTCGCCAAATCCCCGCAGCCTATAGGAATCACTGTCCTGTCGGATGAATTAAAATATCAGCAAAACGGGAAAAATAACACTGCCAAAACTCGAAAACTGTATTAAGAATTGACCCCTTACACTTGTAACGTGTCTTAAGATCTGTTGAGGATGTCCAAGCCAGGTTCGGGGGGTGGGTATGATTTGAGTTGAACCCATTTTTTCTCCTGTTTCTGGAAGAGGAGTCAGGATAGGAACATGTCTTTTGGTTCCATTAATTTCAGTAGTTAAGTTTAGGTTGTTCCCTTCAGGTTTTTGTGTTTGCTGCTTTGATGTTCGACCCTTCCAAATCTAAAGAGTTAACCACAAGGAAATTCTGGGACCGATCCCATCAGCGTCGCTTCCGTCATCGCTTTGCTCGTGTGTTTCCACAGGAGCTGATGTCCTGCGCACATGCAACTTCCGTCATACTCCCCGTAGACCGGCGGCAATGACACCGCGTAAAACCCACAGCGCGAGTGTGATGCGTTCTGTTGGAGTGTAACTCCCGCACTGTAAACAATTGTCATGTAAATTTATTTGTCTGTTTATTATTGTTTTAAATGAAATTCAACATAATTCAGCAGAGCGCGCAGACCGCAGAGAGCGCAGTGGCGCAGAGCGCACAGAGAGCGGGCAGAGCGCACAGGAGATCACTTACAAGAAATGAATAAACTTTCCAAATAAGATCCCAGAGTGGAGGCAAGGATCCACTGATGTGAGGGAAGCGGTCCGATTCTCTAAATGGATAAATACTACCGTGACCCCGGTGGGGGGTTCTGGACGATGTGTGCATGCGAATGGAATGATGAGGAGGAAGCGAGGGTTCAGCGATTTCTATTCTCACACATTGTGTTATCCACAGCAGCAGCGGCAGAGTATCAGTGTATTTCCTTTATTAGTGACATCACAGCTGTCCCATAAGTCGCTCTTCACCTCCATCTCACTAACAAACACCTCGATGTCAGTGTCTGAAAGTTTTACTTCCTCTTCACATCGCTTGATGCCGTGCCTCCGTCAGGACTCGCGGTGGAAAACCATTGGTCAGCTTCATAATTTAATATTCGTGACGTGCTATGCATTGACCATTTATAGTAGAAATTGAGCGTGTGGAGAGCGGATTTGGAGTTCAGGTTTTGCGTGCGCACGGTTTTATAAATCGGAATTAGCTTTGGCTTACGCCATTTCCTGCTTTTGGGCATAAGCACACTTTTAGTAAGAATCCTACGCACTCTTTTATAAATCCATCCCTGCTCGGCCCACGCAACACTTCCTCACACACACAGGACCGGCAGTGGGGGGAGAGAGAGAGGGGGAGAAGGGAAGAGTTAGGGGGTCCCTAAATAGACTTCGCCGACTCCCTGCAGCCTATAAGAATCACCGTCCTGTCAGGAACATTAAAACATCAGCAGAAGAGGCTGTGATTTCAGAAATATACAATTTATTTAATACGTACCAGTCAACCATATTGCACATTCCCATAGAACAAAATAAAATAAAACAAAAAGCACAATAATCAAACCAATAAATCAGAAAGAAACTATATTTAAATAAGGTCAAATAAGGCAGCCCTATAAAACAAACTTGTTGTAGTTAGTTCACACAATTTAATCCAGTTTATCAAAATGTTTGAAAACATTGACAATCATAAAACACATCATTATGTCATACCTTTAATTCATTTAAAATAAAGCAGGGATCCACGCCGTCCTTATTGTCTTGAGAGCAATTACTAAAACAGGGAAAGACTACTTAACTTAATGTCACGCACACAATAGTGAAGACTCTGTTAATTGTTCCGGCGCATTACTTACAAGTATTACTCTTATGACTGAAGATTACAGCGCGCATTTATGCCGACGCTGATACGGTCTCACCCTCACGCACACAGCTGTACGCTGGCTCTAGGGACGGAATAAAGGTTAATATTTGCGGAACGTTTTCTGAGTGATCTCCGTTGACATTAAAGTTACTTTCAGCAAACTCACCGCAACAAACAATTTGTGTCCGCACCTGCTGCGGCCACGCTGCACTTACTCACACACACAGGACCGGCAGTGGAGAGAGAGAGAGGGCGAGAGGGAGCGCTACGGTGTCCCTTAATAGACGTCGCCAAATCCCCGCAGCCTATAGGAATCACTGTCCTGTCGGATGAATTAAAATATCAGCAAAACGGGAAAAATAACACTGCCAAAACTCGAAAACTGTATTAAGAATTGACCCCTTACACTTGTAACGTGTCTTAAGATCTGTTGAGGATGTCCCAGCCAGGTTCGGGGGGTGGGTATGATTTGAGTTGAACCCATTTTTTCTCCTGTTTCTGGAAGAGGAGTCAGGATAGGAACATGTCTTTTGGTTCCATTAATTTCAGTAGTTAAGTTTAGGTTGTTCCCTTCAGGTTTTTGTGTTTGCTGCTTTGATGTTCGACCCTTCCAAATCTAAAGAGTTAACCACAAGGAAATTCTGGGACCGATCCCATCAGCGTCGCTTCCGTCATCGCTTTGCTCGTGTGTTTCCACAGGAGCTGATGTCCTGCGCACATGCAACTTCCGTCATACTCCCCGTAGACCGGCGGCAATGACACCGCGTAAAACCCACAGCGCGAGTGTGATGCGTTCTGTTGGAGTGTAACTCCCGCACTGTAAACAATTGTCATGTAAATTTATTTGTCTGTTTATTATTGTTTTAAATGAAATTCAACATAATTCAGCAGAGCGCGCAGACCGCAGAGAGCGCAGTGGCGCAGAGCGCACAGAGAGCGGGCAGAGCGCACAGGAGATCACTTACAAGAAATGAATAAACTTTCCAAATAAGATCCCAGAGTGGAGGCAAGGATCCACTGATGTGAGGGAAGCGGTCCGATTCTCTAAATGGATAAATACTACCGTGACCCCGGTGGGGGGTTCTGGACGATGTGTGCATGCGAATGGAAGGATGAGGAGGAAGCGAGGGTTCAGCGATTTCTATTCTCACACATTGTGTTATCCACAGCAGCAGCGGCAGAGTATCAGTGTATTTCCTTTATTAGTGACATCACAGCTGTCCCATAAGTCGCTCTTCACCTCCATCTCACTAACAAACACCTCGATGTCAGTGTCTGAAAGTTTTACTTCCTCTTCACATCGCTTGATGCCGTGCCTCCGTCAGGACTCGCGGTGGAAAACCATTGGTCAGCTTCATAATTTAATATTCGTGACGTGCTATGCATTGACCATTTATAGTAGAAATTGAGCGTGTGGAGAGCGGATTTGGAGTTCAGGTTTTGCGTGCGCACGGTTTTATAAATCGGAATTAGCTTTGGCTTACGCCATTTCCTGCTTTTGGGCATAAGCACACTTTTAGTAAGAATCCTACGTACTCTTTTATAAATCCATCCCTGCTCGGCCCACGCAACACTTCCTCACACACACAGGACCGGCAGTGGGGGGAGAGAGAGAGGGGGAGAAGGGAAGAGTTAGGGGGTCCCTAAATAGACTTCGCCGACTCCCTGCAGCCTATAAGAATCACCGTCCTGTCAGGAACATTAAAACATCAGCAGAAGAGGCTGTGATTTCAGAAATATACAATTTATTTAATACGTACCAGTCAACCATATTGCACATTCCCATAGAGCAAAATAAAATAAAACAAAAAGCACAATAATCAAACCAATAAATCAGAAAGAAACTAAATTTAAATGAGGTCAAATAAGGCAGCCCTATAAAACAAACTTGTTGTAGTTAGTTCACACAATTTAAACCAGTTTATCAAAATGTTTGAAAACATTGACAATCATAAAACACATCATTATGTCATACCTTTAATTCATTTAAAATAAAGCAGGGATCCACGCCGTCCTTATTGTCTTGAGAGCAATTACTAAAACAGGAAAAGACAACTTAACTTAATGTCACGCACACAATAGTGAAGACTCTGTTAATTGTTCCGGCGCATTACTTACAAGTATTACTCTTATGACTGAAGATTACAGCGCGCATTTATGCCGACGCTGATACGGTCTCACCCTCACGCACACAGCTGTACGCTGGCTCTAGGGACGGAATAAAGGTTAATATTTGCGGAACGTTTTCTGAGTGATCTCCGTTGACATTAAAGTTACTTTCAGCAAACTCACCGCAACAAACAGTTTGTGTCCGCACCTGCTGCGGCCACGCTGCACTTACTCACACACACAGGACCGGCAGTGGAGAGAGAGAGAGGGCGAGAGGGAGCGCTACGGTGTCCCTTAATAGACGTCGCCAAATCCCCGCAGCCTATAGGAATCACTGTCCTGTCGGATGAATTAAAATATCAGCAAAACGGGAAAAATAACACTGCCAAAACTCGAAAACTGTATTAAGAATTGACCCCTTACACTTGTAACGTGTCTTAAGATCTGTTGAGGATGTCCCAGCCAGGTTCGGGGGGTGGGTATCATTTGAGTTGAACCCATTTTTTCTCCTGTTTCTGGAAGAGGAGTCAGGATAGGAACATGTCTTTTGGTTCCATTCATTTCAGTAGTTAAGTTTAGGTTGTTCCCTTCAGGTTTTTGTGTTTGCTGCTTTGATGTTCGACCCTTCCAAATCTAAAGAGTTAACCACAAGGAAATTCTGGGACCGATCCCATCAGCGTCGCTTCCGTCATCGCTTTGCTCGTGTGTTTCCACAGGAGCTGATGTCCTGCGCACATGCAACTTCCGTCATACTCCCCGTAGACCGGCGGCAATGACACCGCGTAAAACCCACAGCGCGAGTGTGATGCGTTCTGTTGGAGTGTAACTCCCGCACTGTAAACAATTGTCATGTAAATTTATTTGTCTGTTTATTATTGTTTTAAATGAAATTCAACATAATTCAGCAGAGCGCGCAGACCGCAGAGAGCGCAGTGGCGCAGAGCGCACAGAGAGCGGGCAGAGCGCACAGGAGATCACTTACAAGAAATGAATAAACTTTCCAAATAAGATCCCAGAGTGGAGGCAAGGATCCACTGATGTGAGGGAAGCGGTCCGATTCTCTAAATGGATAAATACTACCGTGACCCCGGTGGGGGGTTCTGGACGATGTGTGCATGCGAATGGAATGATGAGGAGGAAGCGAGGGTTCAGCGATTTCTATTCTCACACATTGTGTTATCCACAGCAGCAGCGGCAGAGTATCAGTGTATTTCCTTTATTAGTGACATCATAGCTGTCCCATAAGTCGCTCTTCACCTCCATCTCACTAACAAACACCTCGATGTCAGTGTCTGAAAGTTTTACTTCCTCTTCACATCGCTTGATGCCGTGCCTCCGTCAGGACTCGCGGTGGAAAACCATTGGTCAGCTTCATAATTTAATATTCGTGACGTGCTATGCATTGACCATTTATAGTAGAAATTGAGCGTGTGGAGAGCGGATTTGGAGTTCAGGTTTTGCGTGCGCACGGTTTTATAAATCGGAATTAGCTTTGGCTTACGCCATTTCCTGCTTTTGGGCATAAGCACACTTTTAGTAAGAATCCTACGCACTCTTTTATAAATCCATCCCTGCTCGGCCCACGCAACACTTCCTCACACACACAGGACCGGCAGTGGGGGGAGAGAGAGAGGGGGAGAAGGGAAGAGTTAGGGGGTCCCTAAATAGACTTCGCCGACTCCCTGCAGCCTATAAGAATCACCGTCCTGTCAGGAACATTAAAACATCAGCAGAAGAGGCTGTGATTTCAGAAATATACAATTTATTTAATACGTACCAGTCAACCATATTGCACATTCCCATAGAACAAAATAAAATAAAACAAAAAGCACAATAATCAAACCAATAAATCAGAAAGAAACTAAATTTAAATGAGGTCAAATAAGGCAGCCCTATAAAACAAACTTGTTGTAGTTAGTTCACACAATTTAAACCAGTTTATCAAAATGTTTGAAAACATTGACAATCATAAAACACATCATTATGTCATACCTTTAATTCATTTAAAATAAAGCAGGGATCCACGCCGTCCTTATTGTCTTGAGAGCAATTACTAAAACAGGAAAAGACAACTTAACTTAATGTCACGCACACAATAGTGAAGACTCTGTTAATTGTTCCGGCGCATTACTTACAAGTATTACTCTTATGACTGAAGATTACAGCGCGCATTTATGCCGACGCTGATACGGTCTCACCCTCACGCACACAGCTGTACGCTGGCTCTAGGGACGGAATAAAGGTTAATATTTGCGGAACGTTTTCTGAGTGATCTCCGTTGACATTAAAGTTACTTTCAGCAAACTCACCGCAACAAACAATTTGTGTCCGCACCTGCTGCGGCCACGCTGCACTTACTCACACACACAGGACCGGCAGTGGAGAGAGAGAGAGGGCGAGAGGGAGCGCTACGGTGTCCCTTAATAGACGTCGCCAAATCCCCGCAGCCTATAGGAATCACTGTCCTGTCGGATGAATTAAAATATCAGCAAAACGGGAAAAATAACACTGCCAAAACTCGAAAACTGTATTAAGAATTGACCCCTTACACTTGTAACGTGTCTTAAGATCTGTTGAGGATGTCCAAGCCAGGTTCGGGGGGTGGGTATGATTTGAGTTGAACCCATTTTTTCTCCTGTTTCTGGAAGAGGAGTCAGGATAGGAACATGTCTTTTGGTTCCATTAATTTCAGTAGTTAAGTTTAGGTTGTTCCCTTCAGGTTTTTGTGTTTGCTGCTTTGATGTTCGACCCTTCCAAATCTAAAGAGTTAACCACAAGGAAATTCTGGGACCGATCCCATCAGCGTCGCTTCCGTCATCGCTTTGCTCGTGTGTTTCCACAGGAGCTGATGTCCTGCGCACATGCAACTTCCGTCATACTCCCCGTAGACCGGCGGCAATGACACCGCGTAAAACCCACAGCGCGAGTGTGATGCGTTCTGTTGGAGTGTAACTCCCGCACTGTAAACAATTGTCATGTAAATTTATTTGTCTGTTTATTATTGTTTTAAATGAAATTCAACATAATTCAGCAGAGCGCGCAGACCGCAGAGAGCGCAGTGGCGCAGAGCGCACAGAGAGCGGGCAGAGCGCACAGGAGATCACTTACAAGAAATGAATAAACTTTCCAAATAAGATCCCAGAGTGGAGGCAAGGATCCACTGATGTGAGGGAAGCGGTCCGATTCTCTAAATGGATAAATACTACCGTGACCCCGGTGGGGGGTTCTGGACGATGTGTGCATGCGAATGGAATGATGAGGAGGAAGCGAGGGTTCAGCGATTTCTATTCTCACACATTGTGTTATCCACAGCAGCAGCGGCAGAGTATCAGTGTATTTCCTTTATTAGTGACATCACAGCTGTCCCATAAGTCGCTCTTCACCTCCATCTCACTAACAAACACCTCGATGTCAGTGTCTGAAAGTTTTACTTCCTCTTCACATCGCTTGATGCCGTGCCTCCGTCAGGACTCGCGGTGGAAAACCATTGGTCAGCTTCATAATTTAATATTCGTGACGTGCTATGCATTGACCATTTATAGTAGAAATTGAGCGTGTGGAGAGCGGATTTGGAGTTCAGGTTTTGCGTGCGCACGGTTTTATAAATCGGAATTAGCTTTGGCTTACGCCATTTCCTGCTTTTGGGCATAAGCACACTTTTAGTAAGAATCCTACGCACTCTTTTATAAATCCATCCCTGCTCGGCCCACGCAACACTTCCTCACACACACAGGACCGGCAGTGGGGGGAGAGAGAGAGGGGGAGAAGGGAAGAGTTAGGGGGTCCCTAAATAGACTTCGCCGACTCCCTGCAGCCTATAAGAATCACCGTCCTGTCAGGAACATTAAAACATCAGCAGAAGAGGCTGTGATTTCAGAAATATACAATTTATTTAATACGTACCAGTCAACCATATTGCACATTCCCATAGAACAAAATAAAATAAAACAAAAAGCACAATAATCAAACCAATAAATCAGAAAGAAACTATATTTAAATAAGGTCAAATAAGGCAGCCCTATAAAACAAACTTGTTGTAGTTAGTTCACACAATTTAATCCAGTTTATCAAAATGTTTGAAAACATTGACAATCATAAAACACATCATTATGTCATACCTTTAATTCATTTAAAATAAAGCAGGGATCCACGCCGTCCTTATTGTCTTGAGAGCAATTACTAAAACAGGAAAAGACTACTTAACTTAATGTCACGCACACAATAGTGAAGACTCTGTTAATTGTTCCGGCGCATTACTTACAAGTATTACTCTTATGACTGAAGATTACAGCGCGCATTTATGCCGACGCTGATACGGTCTCACCCTCACGCACACAGCTGTACGCTGGCTCTAGGGACGGAATAAAGGTTAATATTTGCGGAACGTTTTCTGAGTGATCTCCGTTGACATTAAAGTTACTTTCAGCAAACTCACCGCAACAAACAATTTGTGTCCGCACCTGCTGCGGCCACGCTGCACTTACTCACACACACAGGACCGGCAGTGGAGAGAGAGAGAGGGCGAGAGGGAGCGCTACGGTGTCCCTTAATAGACGTCGCCAAATCCCCGCAGCCTATAGGAATCACTGTCCTGTCGGATGAATTAAAATATCAGCAAAACGGGAAAAATAACACTGCCAAAACTCGAAAACTGTATTAAGAATTGACCCCTTACACTTGTAACGTGTCTTAAGATCTGTTGAGGATGTCCCAGCCAGGTTCGGGGGGTGGGTATGATTTGAGTTGAACCCATTTTTTCTCCTGTTTCTGGAAGAGGAGTCAGGATAGGAACATGTCTTTTGGTTCCATTAATTTCAGTAGTTAAGTTTAGGTTGTTCCCTTCAGGTTTTTGTGTTTGCTGCTTTGATGTTCGACCCTTCCAAATCTAAAGAGTTAACCACAAGGAAATTCTGGGACCGATCCCATCAGCGTCGCTTCCGTCATCGCTTTGCTCGTGTGTTTCCACAGGAGCTGATGTCCTGCGCACATGCAACTTCCGTCATACTCCCCGTAGACCGGCGGCAATGACACCGCGTAAAACCCACAGCGCGAGTGTGATGCGTTCTGTTGGAGTGTAACTCCCGCACTGTAAACAATTGTCATGTAAATTTATTTGTCTGTTTATTATTGTTTTAAATGAAATTCAACATAATTCAGCAGAGCGCGCAGACCGCAGAGAGCGCAGTGGCGCAGAGCGCACAGAGAGCGGGCAGAGCGCACAGAAGATCACTTACAAGAAATGAATAAACTTTCCAAATAAGATCCCAGAGTGGAGGCAAGGATCCACTGATGTGAGGGAAGCGGTCCGATTCTCTAAATGGATAAATACTACCGTGACCCCGGTGGGGGGTTCTGGACGATGTGTGCATGCGAATGGAAGGATGAGGAGGAAGCGAGGGTTCAGCGATTTCTATTCTCACACATTGTGTTATCCACAGCAGCAGCGGCAGAGTATCAGTGTATTTCCTTTATTAGTGACATCACAGCTGTCCCATAAGTCGCTCTTCACCTCCATCTCACTAACAAACACCTCGATGTCAGTGTCTGAAAGTTTTACTTCCTCTTCACATCGCTTGATGCCGTGCCTCCGTCAGGACTCGCGGTGGAAAACCATTGGTCAGCTTCATAATTTAATATTCGTGACGTGCTATGCATTGACCATTTATAGTAGAAATTGAGCGTGTGGAGAGCGGATTTGGAGTTCAGGTTTTGCGTGCGCACGGTTTTATAAATCGGAATTAGCTTTGGCTTACGCCATTTCCTGCTTTTGGGCATAAGCACACTTTTAGTAAGAATCCTACGTACTCTTTTATAAATCCATCCCTGCTCGGCCCACGCAACACTTCCTCACACACACAGGACCGGCAGTGGGGGGAGAGAGAGAGGGGGAGAAGGGAAGAGTTAGGGGGTCCCTAAATAGACTTCGCCGACTCCCTGCAGCCTATAAGAATCACCGTCCTGTCAGGAACATTAAAACATCAGCAGAAGAGGCTGTGATTTCAGAAATATACAATTTATTTAATACGTACCAGTCAACCATATTGCACATTCCCATAGAGCAAAATAAAATAAAACAAAAAGCACAATAATCAAACCAATAAATCAGAAAGAAACTAAATTTAAATGAGGTCAAATAAGGCAGCCCTATAAAACAAACTTGTTGTAGTTAGTTCACACAATTTAAACCAGTTTATCAAAATGTTTGAAAACATTGACAATCATAAAACACATCATTATGTCATACCTTTAATTCATTTAAAATAAAGCAGGGATCCACGCCGTCCTTATTGTCTTGAGAGCAATTACTAAAACAGGAAAAGACAACTTAACTTAATGTCACGCACACAATAGTGAAGACTCTGTTAATTGTTCCGGCGCATTACTTACAAGTATTACTCTTATGACTGAAGATTACAGCGCGCATTTATGCCGACGCTGATACGGTCTCACCCTCACGCACACAGCTGTACGCTGGCTCTAGGGACGGAATAAAGGTTAATATTTGCGGAACGTTTTCTGAGTGATCTCCGTTGACATTAAAGTTACTTTCAGCAAACTCACCGCAACAAACAGTTTGTGTCCGCACCTGCTGCGGCCACGCTGCACTTACTCACACACACAGGACCGGCAGTGGAGAGAGAGAGAGGGCGAGAGGGAGCGCTACGGTGTCCCTTAATAGACGTCGCCAAATCCCCGCAGCCTATAGGAATCACTGTCCTGTCGGATGAATTAAAATATCAGCAAAACGGGAAAAATAACACTGCCAAAACTCGAAAACTGTATTAAGAATTGACCCCTTACACTTGTAACGTGTCTTAAGATCTGTTGAGGATGTCCCAGCCAGGTTCGGGGGGTGGGTATCATTTGAGTTGAACCCATTTTTTCTCCTGTTTCTGGAAGAGGAGTCAGGATAGGAACATGTCTTTTGGTTCCATTCATTTCAGTAGTTAAGTTTAGGTTGTTCCCTTCAGGTTTTTGTGTTTGCTGCTTTGATGTTCGACCCTTCCAAATCTAAAGAGTTAACCACAAGGAAATTCTGGGACCGATCCCATCAGCGTCGCTTCCGTCATCGCTTTGCTCGTGTGTTTCCACAGGAGCTGATGTCCTGCGCACATGCAACTTCCGTCATACTCCCCGTAGACCGGCGGCAATGACACCGCGTAAAACCCACAGCGCGAGTGTGATGCGTTCTGTTGGAGTGTAACTCCCGCACTGTAAACAATTGTCATGTAAATTTATTTGTCTGTTTATTATTGTTTTAAATGAAATTCAACATAATTCAGCAGAGCGCGCAGACCGCAGAGAGCGCAGTGGCGCAGAGCGCACAGAGAGCGGGCAGAGCGCACAGGAGATCACTTACAAGAAATGAATAAACTTTCCAAATAAGATCCCAGAGTGGAGGCAAGGATCCACTGATGTGAGGGAAGCGGTCCGATTCTCTAAATGGATAAATACTACCGTGACCCCGGTGGGGGGTTCTGGACGATGTGTGCATGCGAATGGAATGATGAGGAGGAAGCGAGGGTTCAGCGATTTCTATTCTCACACATTGTGTTATCCACAGCAGCAGCGGCAGAGTATCAGTGTATTTCCTTTATTAGTGACATCATAGCTGTCCCATAAGTCGCTCTTCACCTCCATCTCACTAACAAACACCTCGATGTCAGTGTCTGAAAGTTTTACTTCCTCTTCACATCGCTTGATGCCGTGCCTCCGTCAGGACTCGCGGTGGAAAACCATTGGTCAGCTTCATAATTTAATATTCGTGACGTGCTATGCATTGACCATTTATAGTAGAAATTGAGCGTGTGGAGAGCGGATTTGGAGTTCAGGTTTTGCGTGCGCACGGTTTTATAAATCGGAATTAGCTTTGGCTTACGCCATTTCCTGCTTTTGGGCATAAGCACACTTTTAGTAAGAATCCTACGCACTCTTTTATAAATCCATCCCTGCTCGGCCCACGCAACACTTCCTCACACACACAGGACCGGCAGTGGGGGGAGAGAGAGAGGGGGAGAAGGGAAGAGTTAGGGGGTCCCTAAATAGACTTCGCCGACTCCCTGCAGCCTATAAGAATCACCGTCCTGTCAGGAACATTAAAACATCAGCAGAAGAGGCTGTGATTTCAGAAATATACAATTTATTTAATACGTACCAGTCAACCATATTGCACATTCCCATAGAACAAAATAAAATAAAACAAAAAGCACAATAATCAAACCAATAAATCAGAAAGAAACTAAATTTAAATGAGGTCAAATAAGGCAGCCCTATAAAACAAACTTGTTGTAGTTAGTTCACACAATTTAAACCAGTTTATCAAAATGTTTGAAAACATTGACAATCATAAAACACATCATTATGTCATACCTTTAATTCATTTAAAATAAAGCAGGGATCCACGCCGTCCTTATTGTCTTGAGAGCAATTACTAAAACAGGAAAAGACAACTTAACTTAATGTCACGCACACAATAGTGAAGACTCTGTTAATTGTTCCGGCGCATTACTTACAAGTATTACTCTTATGACTGAAGATTACAGCGCGCATTTATGCCGACGCTGATACGGTCTCACCCTCACGCACACAGCTGTACGCTGGCTCTAGGGACGGAATAAAGGTTAATATTTGCGGAACGTTTTCTGAGTGATCTCCGTTGACATTAAAGTTACTTTCAGCAAACTCACCGCAACAAACAATTTGTGTCCGCACCTGCTGCGGCCACGCTGCACTTACTCACACACACAGGACCGGCAGTGGAGAGAGAGAGAGGGCGAGAGGGAGCGCTACGGTGTCCCTTAATAGACGTCGCCAAATCCCCGCAGCCTATAGGAATCACTGTCCTGTCGGATGAATTAAAATATCAGCAAAACGGGAAAAATAACACTGCCAAAACTCGAAAACTGTATTAAGAATTGACCCCTTACACTTGTAACGTGTCTTAAGATCTGTTGAGGATGTCCAAGCCAGGTTCGGGGGGTGGGTATGATTTGAGTTGAACCCATTTTTTCTCCTGTTTCTGGAAGAGGAGTCAGGATAGGAACATGTCTTTTGGTTCCATTAATTTCAGTAGTTAAGTTTAGGTTGTTCCCTTCAGGTTTTTGTGTTTGCTGCTTTGATGTTCGACCCTTCCAAATCTAAAGAGTTAACCACAAGGAAATTCTGGGACCGATCCCATCAGCGTCGCTTCCGTCATCGCTTTGCTCGTGTGTTTCCACAGGAGCTGATGTCCTGCGCACATGCAACTTCCGTCATACTCCCCGTAGACCGGCGGCAATGACACCGCGTAAAACCCACAGCGCGAGTGTGATGCGTTCTGTTGGAGTGTAACTCCCGCACTGTAAACAATTGTCATGTAAATTTATTTGTCTGTTTATTATTGTTTTAAATGAAATTCAACATAATTCAGCAGAGCGCGCAGACCGCAGAGAGCGCAGTGGCGCAGAGCGCACAGAGAGCGGGCAGAGCGCACAGGAGATCACTTACAAGAAATGAATAAACTTTCCAAATAAGATCCCAGAGTGGAGGCAAGGATCCACTGATGTGAGGGAAGCGGTCCGATTCTCTAAATGGATAAATACTACCGTGACCCCGGTGGGGGGTTCTGGACGATGTGTGCATGCGAATGGAATGATGAGGAGGAAGCGAGGGTTCAGCGATTTCTATTCTCACACATTGTGTTATCCACAGCAGCAGCGGCAGAGTATCAGTGTATTTCCTTTATTAGTGACATCACAGCTGTCCCATAAGTCGCTCTTCACCTCCATCTCACTAACAAACACCTCGATGTCAGTGTCTGAAAGTTTTACTTCCTCTTCACATCGCTTGATGCCGTGCCTCCGTCAGGACTCGCGGTGGAAAACCATTGGTCAGCTTCATAATTTAATATTCGTGACGTGCTATGCATTGACCATTTATAGTAGAAATTGAGCGTGTGGAGAGCGGATTTGGAGTTCAGGTTTTGCGTGCGCACGGTTTTATAAATCGGAATTAGCTTTGGCTTACGCCATTTCCTGCTTTTGGGCATAAGCACACTTTTAGTAAGAATCCTACGCACTCTTTTATAAATCCATCCCTGCTCGGCCCACGCAACACTTCCTCACACACACAGGACCGGCAGTGGGGGGAGAGAGAGAGGGGGAGAAGGGAAGAGTTAGGGGGTCCCTAAATAGACTTCGCCGACTCCCTGCAGCCTATAAGAATCACCGTCCTGTCAGGAACATTAAAACATCAGCAGAAGAGGCTGTGATTTCAGAAATATACAATTTATTTAATACGTACCAGTCAACCATATTGCACATTCCCATAGAACAAAATAAAATAAAACAAAAAGCACAATAATCAAACCAATAAATCAGAAAGAAACTATATTTAAATAAGGTCAAATAAGGCAGCCCTATAAAACAAACTTGTTGTAGTTAGTTCACACAATTTAATCCAGTTTATCAAAATGTTTGAAAACATTGACAATCATAAAACACATCATTATGTCATACCTTTAATTCATTTAAAATAAAGCAGGGATCCACGCCGTCCTTATTGTCTTGAGAGCAATTACTAAAACAGGAAAAGACAACTTAACTTAATGTCACGCACACAATAGTGAAGACTCTGTTAATTGTTCCGGCGCATTACTTACAAGTATTACTCTTATGACTGAAGATTACAGCGCGCATTTATGCCGACGCTGATACGGTCTCACCCTCACGCACACAGCTGTACGCTGGCTCTAGGGACGGAATAAAGGTTAATATTTGCGGAACGTTTTCTGAGTGATCTCCGTTGACATTAAAGTTACTTTCAGCAAACTCACCGCAACAAACAATTTGTGTCCGCACCTGCTGCGGCCACGCTGCACTTACTCACACACACAGGACCGGCAGTGGAGAGAGAGAGAGGGCGAGAGGGAGCGCTACGGTGTCCCTTAATAGACGTCGCCAAATCCCCGCAGCCTATAGGAATCACTGTCCTGTCGGATGAATTAAAATATCAGCAAAACGGGAAAAATAACACTGCCAAAACTCGAAAACTGTATTAAGAATTGACCCCTTACACTTGTAACGTGTCTTAAGATCTGTTGAGGATGTCCCAGCCAGGTTCGGGGGGTGGGTATGATTTGAGTTGAACCCATTTTTTCTCCTGTTTCTGGAAGAGGAGTCAGGATAGGAACATGTCTTTTGGTTCCATTAATTTCAGTAGTTAAGTTTAGGTTGTTCCCTTCAGGTTTTTGTGTTTGCTGCTTTGATGTTCGACCCTTCCAAATCTAAAGAGTTAACCACAAGGAAATTCTGGGACCGATCCCATCAGCGTCGCTTCCGTCATCGCTTTGCTCGTGTGTTTCCACAGGAGCTGATGTCCTGCGCACATGCAACTTCCGTCATACTCCCCGTAGACCGGCGGCAATGACACCGCGTAAAACCCACAGCGCGAGTGTGATGCGTTCTGTTGGAGTGTAACTCCCGCACTGTAAACAATTGTCATGTAAATTTATTTGTCTGTTTATTATTGTTTTAAATGAAATTCAACATAATTCAGCAGAGCGCGCAGACCGCAGAGAGCGCAGTGGCGCAGAGCGCACAGAGAGCGGGCAGAGCGCACAGGAGATCACTTACAAGAAATGAATAAACTTTCCAAATAAGATCCCAGAGTGGAGGCAAGGATCCACTGATGTGAGGGAAGCGGTCCGATTCTCTAAATGGATAAATACTACCGTGACCCCGGTGGGGGGTTCTGGACGATGTGTGCATGCGAATGGAATGATGAGGAGGAAGCGAGGGTTCAGCGATTTCTATTCTCACACATTGTGTTATCCACAGCAGCAGCGGCAGAGTATCAGTGTATTTCCTTTATTAGTGACATCATAGCTGTCCCATAAGTCGCTCTTCACCTCCATCTCACTAACAAACACCTCGATGTCAGTGTCTGAAAGTTTTACTTCCTCTTCACATCGCTTGATGCCGTGCCTCCGTCAGGACTCGCGGTGGAAAACCATTGGTCAGCTTCATAATTTAATATTCGTGACGTGCTATGCATTGACCATTTATAGTAGAAATTGAGCGTGTGGAGAGCGGATTTGGAGTTCAGGTTTTGCGTGCGCACGGTTTTATAAATCGGAATTAGCTTTGGCTTACGCCATTTCCTGCTTTTGGGCATAAGCACACTTTTAGTAAGAATCCTACGCACTCTTTTATAAATCCATCCCTGCTCGGCCCACGCAACACTTCCTCACACACACAGGACCGGCAGTGGGGGGAGAGAGAGAGGGGGAGAAGGGAAGAGTTAGGGGGTCCCTAAATAGACTTCGCCGACTCCCTGCAGCCTATAAGAATCACCGTCCTGTCAGGAACATTAAAACATCAGCAGAAGAGGCTGTGATTTCAGAAATATACAATTTATTTAATACGTACCAGTCAACCATATTGCACATTCCCATAGAACAAAATAAAATAAAACAAAAAGCACAATAATCAAACCAATAAATCAGAAAGAAACTAAATTTAAATGAGGTCAAATAAGGCAGCCCTATAAAACAAACTTGTTGTAGTTAGTTCACACAATTTAAACCAGTTTATCAAAATGTTTGAAAACATTGACAATCATAAAACACATCATTATGTCATACCTTTAATTCATTTAAAATAAAGCAGGGATCCACGCCGTCCTTATTGTCTTGAGAGCAATTACTAAAACAGGAAAAGACAACTTAACTTAATGTCACGCACACAATAGTGAAGACTCTGTTAATTGTTCCGGCGCATTACTTACAAGTATTACTCTTATGACTGAAGATTACAGCGCGCATTTATGCCGACGCTGATACGGTCTCACCCTCACGCACACAGCTGTACGCTGGCTCTAGGGACGGAATAAAGGTTAATATTTGCGGAACGTTTTCTGAGTGATCTCCGTTGACATTAAAGTTACTTTCAGCAAACTCACCGCAACAAACAATTTGTGTCCGCACCTGCTGCGGCCACGCTGCACTTACTCACACACACAGGACCGGCAGTGGAGAGAGAGAGAGGGCGAGAGGGAGCGCTACGGTGTCCCTTAATAGACGTCGCCAAATCCCCGCAGCCTATAGGAATCACTGTCCTGTCGGATGAATTAAAATATCAGCAAAACGGGAAAAATAACACTGCCAAAACTCGAAAACTGTATTAAGAATTGACCCCTTACACTTGTAACGTGTCTTAAGATCTGTTGAGGATGTCCAAGCCAGGTTCGGGGGGTGGGTATGATTTGAGTTGAACCCATTTTTTCTCCTGTTTCTGGAAGAGGAGTCAGGATAGGAACATGTCTTTTGGTTCCATTAATTTCAGTAGTTAAGTTTAGGTTGTTCCCTTCAGGTTTTTGTGTTTGCTGCTTTGATGTTCGACCCTTCCAAATCTAAAGAGTTAACCACAAGGAAATTCTGGGACCGATCCCATCAGCGTCGCTTCCGTCATCGCTTTGCTCGTGTGTTTCCACAGGAGCTGATGTCCTGCGCACATGCAACTTCCGTCATACTCCCCGTAGACCGGCGGCAATGACACCGCGTAAAACCCACAGCGCGAGTGTGATGCGTTCTGTTGGAGTGTAACTCCCGCACTGTAAACAATTGTCATGTAAATTTATTTGTCTGTTTATTATTGTTTTAAATGAAATTCAACATAATTCAGCAGAGCGCGCAGACCGCAGAGAGCGCAGTGGCGCAGAGCGCACAGAGAGCGGGCAGAGCGCACAGGAGATCACTTACAAGAAATGAATAAACTTTCCAAATAAGATCCCAGAGTGGAGGCAAGGATCCACTGATGTGAGGGAAGCGGTCCGATTCTCTAAATGGATAAATACTACCGTGACCCCGGTGGGGGGTTCTGGACGATGTGTGCATGCGAATGGAATGATGAGGAGGAAGCGAGGGTTCAGCGATTTCTATTCTCACACATTGTGTTATCCACAGCAGCAGCGGCAGAGTATCAGTGTATTTCCTTTATTAGTGACATCACAGCTGTCCCATAAGTCGCTCTTCACCTCCATCTCACTAACAAACACCTCGATGTCAGTGTCTGAAAGTTTTACTTCCTCTTCACATCGCTTGATGCCGTGCCTCCGTCAGGACTCGCGGTGGAAAACCATTGGTCAGCTTCATAATTTAATATTCGTGACGTGCTATGCATTGACCATTTATAGTAGAAATTGAGCGTGTGGAGAGCGGATTTGGAGTTCAGGTTTTGCGTGCGCACGGTTTTATAAATCGGAATTAGCTTTGGCTTACGCCATTTCCTGCTTTTGGGCATAAGCACACTTTTAGTAAGAATCCTACGCACTCTTTTATAAATCCATCCCTGCTCGGCCCACGCAACACTTCCTCACACACACAGGACCGGCAGTGGGGGGAGAGAGAGAGGGGGAGAAGGGAAGAGTTAGGGGGTCCCTAAATAGACTTCGCCGACTCCCTGCAGCCTATAAGAATCACCGTCCTGTCAGGAACATTAAAACATCAGCAGAAGAGGCTGTGATTTCAGAAATATACAATTTATTTAATACGTACCAGTCAACCATATTGCACATTCCCATAGAACAAAATAAAATAAAACAAAAAGCACAATAATCAAACCAATAAATCAGAAAGAAACTATATTTAAATAAGGTCAAATAAGGCAGCCCTATAAAACAAACTTGTAGTTAGTTCACACAATTTAAACCAGTTTATCAAAATGTTTGAAAACATTGACAATCATAAAACACATCATTATGTCATACCTTTAATTCATTTAAAATAAAGCAGGGATCCACGCCGTCCTTATTGTCTTGAGAGCAATTACTAAAACAGGAAAAGACAACTTAACTTAATGTCACGCACACAATAGTGAAGACTCTGTTAATTGTTCCGGCGCATTACTTACAAGTATTACTCTTATGACTGAAGATTACAGCGCGCATTTATGCCGACGCTGATACGGTCTCACCCTCACGCACACAGCTGTACGCTGGCTCTAGGGACGGAATAAAGGTTAATATTTGCGGAACGTTTTCTGAGTGATCTCCGTTGACATTAAAGTTACTTTCAGCAAACTCACCGCAACAAACAATTTGTGTCCGCACCTGCTGCGGCCACGCTGCACTTACTCACACACACAGGACCGGCAGTGGAGAGAGAGAGAGGGCGAGAGGGAGCGCTACGGTGTCCCTTAATAGACGTCGCCAAATCCCCGCAGCCTATAGGAATCACTGTCCTGTCGGATGAATTAAAATATCAGCAAAACGGGAAAAATAACACTGCCAAAACTCGAAAACTGTATTAAGAATTGACCCCTTACACTTGTAACGTGTCTTAAGATCTGTTGAGGATGTCCCAGCCAGGTTCGGGGGGTGGGTATGATTTGAGTTGAACCCATTTTTTCTCCTGTTTCTGGAAGAGGAGTCAGGATAGGAACATGTCTTTTGGTTCCATTAATTTCAGTAGTTAAGTTTAGGTTGTTCCCTTCAGGTTTTTGTGTTTGCTGCTTTGATGTTCGACCCTTCCAAATCTAAAGAGTTAACCACAAGGAAATTCTGGGACCGATCCCATCAGCGTCGCTTCCGTCATCGCTTTGCTCGTGTGTTTCCACAGGAGCTGATGTCCTGCGCACATGCAACTTCCGTCATACTCCCCGTAGACCGGCGGCAATGACACCGCGTAAAACCCACAGCGCGAGTGTGATGCGTTCTGTTGGAGTGTAACTCCCGCACTGTAAACAATTGTCATGTAAATTTATTTGTCTGTTTATTATTGTTTTAAATGAAATTCAACATAATTCAGCAGAGCGCGCAGACCGCAGAGAGCGCAGTGGCGCAGAGCGCACAGAGAGCGGGCAGAGCGCACAGGAGATCACTTACAAGAAATGAATAAACTTTCCAAATAAGATCCCAGAGTGGAGGCAAGGATCCACTGATGTGAGGGAAGCGGTCCGATTCTCTAAATGGATAAATACTACCGTGACCCCGGTGGGGGGTTCTGGACGATGTGTGCATGCGAATGGAATGATGAGGAGGAAGCGAGGGTTCAGCGATTTCTATTCTCACACATTGTGTTATCCACAGCAGCAGCGGCAGAGTATCAGTGTATTTCCTTTATTAGTGACATCACAGCTGTCCCATAAGTCGCTCTTCACCTCCATCTCACTAACAAACACCTCGATGTCAGTGTCTGAAAGTTTTACTTCCTCTTCACATCGCTTGATGCCGTGCCTCCGTCAGGACTCGCGGTGGAAAACCATTGGTCAGCTTCATAATTTAATATTCGTGACGTGCTATGCATTGACCATTTATAGTAGAAATTGAGCGTGTGGAGAGCGGATTTGGAGTTCAGGTTTTGCGTGCGCACGGTTTTATAAATCGGAATTAGCTTTGGCTTACGCCATTTCCTGCTTTTGGGCATAAGCACACTTTTAGTAAGAATCCTACGCACTCTTTTATAAATCCATCCCTGCTCGGCCCACGCAACACTTCCTCACACACACAGGACCGGCAGTGGGGGGAGAGAGAGAGGGGGAGAAGGGAAGAGTTAGGGGGTCCCTAAATAGACTTCGCCGACTCCCTGCAGCCTATAAGAATCACCGTCCTGTCAGGAACATTAAAACATCAGCAGAAGAGGCTGTGATTTCAGAAATATACAATTTATTTAATACGTACCAGTCAACCATATTGCACATTCCCATAGAACAAAATAAAATAAAACAAAAAGCACAATAATCAAACCAATAAATCAGAAAGAAACTATATTTAAATAAGGTCAAATAAGGCAGCCCTATAAAACAAACTTGTTGTAGTTAGTTCACACAATTTAATCCAGTTTATCAAAATGTTTGAAAACATTGACAATCATAAAACACATCATTATGTCATACCTTTAATTCATTTAAAATAAAGCAGGGATCCACGCCGTCCTTATTGTCTTGAGAGCAATTACTAAAACAGGAAAAGACTACTTAACTTAATGTCACGCACACAATAGTGAAGACTCTGTTAATTGTTCCGGCGCATTACTTACAAGTATTACTCTTATGACTGAAGATTACAGCGCGCATTTATGCCGACGCTGATACGGTCTCACCCTCACGCACACAGCTGTACGCTGGCTCTAGGGACGGAATAAAGGTTAATATTTGCGGAACGTTTTCTGAGTGATCTCCGTTGACATTAAAGTTACTTTCAGCAAACTCACCGCAACAAACAATTTGTGTCCGCACCTGCTGCGGCCACGCTGCACTTACTCACACACACAGGACCGGCAGTGGAGAGAGAGAGAGGGCGAGAGGGAGCGCTACGGTGTCCCTTAATAGACGTCGCCAAATCCCCGCAGCCTATAGGAATCACTGTCCTGTCGGATGAATTAAAATATCAGCAAAACGGGAAAAATAACACTGCCAAAACTCGAAAACTGTATTAAGAATTGACCCCTTACACTTGTAACGTGTCTTAAGATCTGTTGAGGATGTCCCAGCCAGGTTCGGGGGGTGGGTATGATTTGAGTTGAACCCATTTTTTCTCCTGTTTCTGGAAGAGGAGTCAGGATAGGAACATGTCTTTTGGTTCCATTAATTTCAGTAGTTAAGTTTAGGTTGTTCCCTTCAGGTTTTTGTGTTTGCTGCTTTGATGTTCGACCCTTCCAAATCTAAAGAGTTAACCACAAGGAAATTCTGGGACCGATCCCATCAGCGTCGCTTCCGTCATCGCTTTGCTCGTGTGTTTCCACAGGAGCTGATGTCCTGCGCACATGCAACTTCCGTCATACTCCCCGTAGACCGGCGGCAATGACACCGCGTAAAACCCACAGCGCGAGTGTGATGCGTTCTGTTGGAGTGTAACTCCCGCACTGTAAACAATTGTCATGTAAATTTATTTGTCTGTTTATTATTGTTTTAAATGAAATTCAACATAATTCAGCAGAGCGCGCAGACCGCAGAGAGCGCAGTGGCGCAGAGCGCACAGAGAGCGGGCAGAGCGCACAGAAGATCACTTACAAGAAATGAATAAACTTTCCAAATAAGATCCCAGAGTGGAGGCAAGGATCCACTGATGTGAGGGAAGCGGTCCGATTCTCTAAATGGATAAATACTACCGTGACCCCGGTGGGGGGTTCTGGACGATGTGTGCATGCGAATGGAAGGATGAGGAGGAAGCGAGGGTTCAGCGATTTCTATTCTCACACATTGTGTTATCCACAGCAGCAGCGGCAGAGTATCAGTGTATTTCCTTTATTAGTGACATCACAGCTGTCCCATAAGTCGCTCTTCACCTCCATCTCACTAACAAACACCTCGATGTCAGTGTCTGAAAGTTTTACTTCCTCTTCACATCGCTTGATGCCGTGCCTCCGTCAGGACTCGCGGTGGAAAACCATTGGTCAGCTTCATAATTTAATATTCGTGACGTGCTATGCATTGACCATTTATAGTAGAAATTGAGCGTGTGGAGAGCGGATTTGGAGTTCAGGTTTTGCGTGCGCACGGTTTTATAAATCGGAATTAGCTTTGGCTTACGCCATTTCCTGCTTTTGGGCATAAGCACACTTTTAGTAAGAATCCTACGTACTCTTTTATAAATCCATCCCTGCTCGGCCCACGCAACACTTCCTCACACACACAGGACCGGCAGTGGGGGGAGAGAGAGAGGGGGAGAAGGGAAGAGTTAGGGGGTCCCTAAATAGACTTCGCCGACTCCCTGCAGCCTATAAGAATCACCGTCCTGTCAGGAACATTAAAACATCAGCAGAAGAGGCTGTGATTTCAGAAATATACAATTTATTTAATACGTACCAGTCAACCATATTGCACATTCCCATAGAGCAAAATAAAATAAAACAAAAAGCACAATAATCAAACCAATAAATCAGAAAGAAACTAAATTTAAATGAGGTCAAATAAGGCAGCCCTATAAAACAAACTTGTTGTAGTTAGTTCACACAATTTAAACCAGTTTATCAAAATGTTTGAAAACATTGACAATCATAAAACACATCATTATGTCATACCTTTAATTCATTTAAAATAAAGCAGGGATCCACGCCGTCCTTATTGTCTTGAGAGCAATTACTAAAACAGGAAAAGACAACTTAACTTAATGTCACGCACACAATAGTGAAGACTCTGTTAATTGTTCCGGCGCATTACTTACAAGTATTACTCTTATGACTGAAGATTACAGCGCGCATTTATGCCGACGCTGATACGGTCTCACCCTCACGCACACAGCTGTACGCTGGCTCTAGGGACGGAATAAAGGTTAATATTTGCGGAACGTTTTCTGAGTGATCTCCGTTGACATTAAAGTTACTTTCAGCAAACTCACCGCAACAAACAGTTTGTGTCCGCACCTGCTGCGGCCACGCTGCACTTACTCACACACACAGGACCGGCAGTGGAGAGAGAGAGAGGGCGAGAGGGAGCGCTACGGTGTCCCTTAATAGACGTCGCCAAATCCCCGCAGCCTATAGGAATCACTGTCCTGTCGGATGAATTAAAATATCAGCAAAACGGGAAAAATAACACTGCCAAAACTCGAAAACTGTATTAAGAATTGACCCCTTACACTTGTAACGTGTCTTAAGATCTGTTGAGGATGTCCCAGCCAGGTTCGGGGGGTGGGTATCATTTGAGTTGAACCCATTTTTTCTCCTGTTTCTGGAAGAGGAGTCAGGATAGGAACATGTCTTTTGGTTCCATTCATTTCAGTAGTTAAGTTTAGGTTGTTCCCTTCAGGTTTTTGTGTTTGCTGCTTTGATGTTCGACCCTTCCAAATCTAAAGAGTTAACCACAAGGAAATTCTGGGACCGATCCCATCAGCGTCGCTTCCGTCATCGCTTTGCTCGTGTGTTTCCACAGGAGCTGATGTCCTGCGCACATGCAACTTCCGTCATACTCCCCGTAGACCGGCGGCAATGACACCGCGTAAAACCCACAGCGCGAGTGTGATGCGTTCTGTTGGAGTGTAACTCCCGCACTGTAAACAATTGTCATGTAAATTTATTTGTCTGTTTATTATTGTTTTAAATGAAATTCAACATAATTCAGCAGAGCGCGCAGACCGCAGAGAGCGCAGTGGCGCAGAGCGCACAGAGAGCGGGCAGAGCGCACAGGAGATCACTTACAAGAAATGAATAAACTTTCCAAATAAGATCCCAGAGTGGAGGCAAGGATCCACTGATGTGAGGGAAGCGGTCCGATTCTCTAAATGGATAAATACTACCGTGACCCCGGTGGGGGGTTCTGGACGATGTGTGCATGCGAATGGAATGATGAGGAGGAAGCGAGGGTTCAGCGATTTCTATTCTCACACATTGTGTTATCCACAGCAGCAGCGGCAGAGTATCAGTGTATTTCCTTTATTAGTGACATCATAGCTGTCCCATAAGTCGCTCTTCACCTCCATCTCACTAACAAACACCTCGATGTCAGTGTCTGAAAGTTTTACTTCCTCTTCACATCGCTTGATGCCGTGCCTCCGTCAGGACTCGCGGTGGAAAACCATTGGTCAGCTTCATAATTTAATATTCGTGACGTGCTATGCATTGACCATTTATAGTAGAAATTGAGCGTGTGGAGAGCGGATTTGGAGTTCAGGTTTTGCGTGCGCACGGTTTTATAAATCGGAATTAGCTTTGGCTTACGCCATTTCCTGCTTTTGGGCATAAGCACACTTTTAGTAAGAATCCTACGCACTCTTTTATAAATCCATCCCTGCTCGGCCCACGCAACACTTCCTCACACACACAGGACCGGCAGTGGGGGGAGAGAGAGAGGGGGAGAAGGGAAGAGTTAGGGGGTCCCTAAATAGACTTCGCCGACTCCCTGCAGCCTATAAGAATCACCGTCCTGTCAGGAACATTAAAACATCAGCAGAAGAGGCTGTGATTTCAGAAATATACAATTTATTTAATACGTACCAGTCAACCATATTGCACATTCCCATAGAACAAAATAAAATAAAACAAAAAGCACAATAATCAAACCAATAAATCAGAAAGAAACTAAATTTAAATGAGGTCAAATAAGGCAGCCCTATAAAACAAACTTGTTGTAGTTAGTTCACACAATTTAAACCAGTTTATCAAAATGTTTGAAAACATTGACAATCATAAAACACATCATTATGTCATACCTTTAATTCATTTAAAATAAAGCAGGGATCCACGCCGTCCTTATTGTCTTGAGAGCAATTACTAAAACAGGAAAAGACAACTTAACTTAATGTCACGCACACAATAGTGAAGACTCTGTTAATTGTTCCGGCGCATTACTTACAAGTATTACTCTTATGACTGAAGATTACAGCGCGCATTTATGCCGACGCTGATACGGTCTCACCCTCACGCACACAGCTGTACGCTGGCTCTAGGGACGGAATAAAGGTTAATATTTGCGGAACGTTTTCTGAGTGATCTCCGTTGACATTAAAGTTACTTTCAGCAAACTCACCGCAACAAACAATTTGTGTCCGCACCTGCTGCGGCCACGCTGCACTTACTCACACACACAGGACCGGCAGTGGAGAGAGAGAGAGGGCGAGAGGGAGCGCTACGGTGTCCCTTAATAGACGTCGCCAAATCCCCGCAGCCTATAGGAATCACTGTCCTGTCGGATGAATTAAAATATCAGCAAAACGGGAAAAATAACACTGCCAAAACTCGAAAACTGTATTAAGAATTGACCCCTTACACTTGTAACGTGTCTTAAGATCTGTTGAGGATGTCCAAGCCAGGTTCGGGGGGTGGGTATGATTTGAGTTGAACCCATTTTTTCTCCTGTTTCTGGAAGAGGAGTCAGGATAGGAACATGTCTTTTGGTTCCATTAATTTCAGTAGTTAAGTTTAGGTTGTTCCCTTCAGGTTTTTGTGTTTGCTGCTTTGATGTTCGACCCTTCCAAATCTAAAGAGTTAACCACAAGGAAATTCTGGGACCGATCCCATCAGCGTCGCTTCCGTCATCGCTTTGCTCGTGTGTTTCCACAGGAGCTGATGTCCTGCGCACATGCAACTTCCGTCATACTCCCCGTAGACCGGCGGCAATGACACCGCGTAAAACCCACAGCGCGAGTGTGATGCGTTCTGTTGGAGTGTAACTCCCGCACTGTAAACAATTGTCATGTAAATTTATTTGTCTGTTTATTATTGTTTTAAATGAAATTCAACATAATTCAGCAGAGCGCGCAGACCGCAGAGAGCGCAGTGGCGCAGAGCGCACAGAGAGCGGGCAGAGCGCACAGGAGATCACTTACAAGAAATGAATAAACTTTCCAAATAAGATCCCAGAGTGGAGGCAAGGATCCACTGATGTGAGGGAAGCGGTCCGATTCTCTAAATGGATAAATACTACCGTGACCCCGGTGGGGGGTTCTGGACGATGTGTGCATGCGAATGGAATGATGAGGAGGAAGCGAGGGTTCAGCGATTTCTATTCTCACACATTGTGTTATCCACAGCAGCAGCGGCAGAGTATCAGTGTATTTCCTTTATTAGTGACATCACAGCTGTCCCATAAGTCGCTCTTCACCTCCATCTCACTAACAAACACCTCGATGTCAGTGTCTGAAAGTTTTACTTCCTCTTCACATCGCTTGATGCCGTGCCTCCGTCAGGACTCGCGGTGGAAAACCATTGGTCAGCTTCATAATTTAATATTCGTGACGTGCTATGCATTGACCATTTATAGTAGAAATTGAGCGTGTGGAGAGCGGATTTGGAGTTCAGGTTTTGCGTGCGCACGGTTTTATAAATCGGAATTAGCTTTGGCTTACGCCATTTCCTGCTTTTGGGCATAAGCACACTTTTAGTAAGAATCCTACGCACTCTTTTATAAATCCATCCCTGCTCGGCCCACGCAACACTTCCTCACACACACAGGACCGGCAGTGGGGGGAGAGAGAGAGGGGGAGAAGGGAAGAGTTAGGGGGTCCCTAAATAGACTTCGCCGACTCCCTGCAGCCTATAAGAATCACCGTCCTGTCAGGAACATTAAAACATCAGCAGAAGAGGCTGTGATTTCAGAAATATACAATTTATTTAATACGTACCAGTCAACCATATTGCACATTCCCATAGAGCAAAATAAAATAAAACAAAAAGCACAATAATCAAACCAATAAACCAGAAAGAAACTAAATTTAAATGAGGTCAAATAAGGCAGCCCTATAAAACAAACTTGTTGTAGTTAGTTCACACAATTTAAACCAGTTTATCAAAATGTTTGAAAACATTGACAATCATAAAACACATCATTATGTCATACCTTTAATTCATTTAAAATAAAGCAGGGATCCACGCCGTCCTTATTGTCTTGAGAGCAATTACTAAAACAGGAAAAGACAACTTAACTTAATGTCACGCACACAATAGTGAAGACTCTGTTAATTGTTCCGGCGCATTACTTACAAGTATTACTCTTATGACTGAAGATTACAGCGCGCATTTATGCCGACGCTGATACGGTCTCACCCTCACGCACACAGCTGTACGCTGGCTCTAGGGACGGAATAAAGGTTAATATTTGCGGAACGTTTTCTGAGTGATCTCCGTTGACATTAAAGTTACTTTCAGCAAACTCACCGCAACAAACAATTTGTGTCCGCACCTGCTGCGGCCACGCTGCACTTACTCACACACACAGGACCGGCAGTGGAGAGAGAGAGAGGGCGAGAGGGAGCGCTACGGTGTCCCTTAATAGACGTCGCCAAATCCCCGCAGCCTATAGGAATCACTGTCCTGTCGGATGAATTAAAATATCAGCAAAACGGGAAAAATAACACTGCCAAAACTCGAAAACTGTATTAAGAATTGACCCCTTACACTTGTAACGTGTCTTAAGATCTGTTGAGGATGTCCAAGCCAGGTTCGGGGGGTGGGTATGATTTGAGTTGAACCCATTTTTTCTCCTGTTTCTGGAAGAGGAGTCAGGATAGGAACATGTCTTTTGGTTCCATTAATTTCAGTAGTTAAGTTTAGGTTGTTCCCTTCAGGTTTTTGTGTTTGCTGCTTTGATGTTCGACCCTTCCAAATCTAAAGAGTTAACCACAAGGAAATTCTGGGACCGATCCCATCAGCGTCGCTTCCGTCATCGCTTTGCTCGTGTGTTTCCACAGGAGCTGATGTCCTGCGCACATGCAACTTCCGTCATACTCCCCGTAGACCGGCGGCAATGACACCGCGTAAAACCCACAGCGCGAGTGTGATGCGTTCTGTTGGAGTGTAACTCCCGCACTGTAAACAATTGTCATGTAAATTTATTTGTCTGTTTATTATTGTTTTAAATGAAATTCAACATAATTCAGCAGAGCGCGCAGACCGCAGAGAGCGCAGTGGCGCAGAGCGCACAGAGAGCGGGCAGAGCGCACAGGAGATCACTTACAAGAAATGAATAAACTTTCCAAATAAGATCCCAGAGTGGAGGCAAGGATCCACTGATGTGAGGGAAGCGGTCCGATTCTCTAAATGGATAAATACTACCGTGACCCCGGTGGGGGGTTCTGGACGATGTGTGCATGCGAATGGAATGATGAGGAGGAAGCGAGGGTTCAGCGATTTCTATTCTCACACATTGTGTTATCCACAGCAGCAGCGGCAGAGTATCAGTGTATTTCCTTTATTAGTGACATCACAGCTGTCCCATAAGTCGCTCTTCACCTCCATCTCACTAACAAACACCTCGATGTCAGTGTCTGAAAGTTTTACTTCCTCTTCACATCGCTTGATGCCGTGCCTCCGTCAGGACTCGCGGTGGAAAACCATTGGTCAGCTTCATAATTTAATATTCGTGACGTGCTATGCATTGACCATTTATAGTAGAAATTGAGCGTGTGGAGAGCGGATTTGGAGTTCAGGTTTTGCGTGCGCACGGTTTTATAAATCGGAATTAGCTTTGGCTTACGCCATTTCCTGCTTTTGGGCATAAGCACACTTTTAGTAAGAATCCTACGCACTCTTTTATAAATCCATCCCTGCTCGGCCCACGCAACACTTCCTCACACACACAGGACCGGCAGTGGGGGGAGAGAGAGAGGGGGAGAAGGGAAGAGTTAGGGGGTCCCTAAATAGACTTCGCCGACTCCCTGCAGCCTATAAGAATCACCGTCCTGTCAGGAACATTAAAACATCAGCAGAAGAGGCTGTGATTTCAGAAATATACAATTTATTTAATACGTACCAGTCAACCATATTGCACATTCCCATAGAACAAAATAAAATAAAACAAAAAGCACAATAATCAAACCAATAAATCAGAAAGAAACTATATTTAAATAAGGTCAAATAAGGCAGCCCTATAAAACAAACTTGTTGTAGTTAGTTCACACAATTTAATCCAGTTTATCAAAATGTTTGAAAACATTGACAATCATAAAACACATCATTATGTCATACCTTTAATTCATTTAAAATAAAGCAGGGATCCACGCCGTCCTTATTGTCTTGAGAGCAATTACTAAAACAGGAAAAGACAACTTAACTTAATGTCACGCACACAATAGTGAAGACTCTGTTAATTGTTCCGGCGCATTACTTACAAGTATTACTCTTATGACTGAAGATTACAGCGCGCATTTATGCCGACGCTGATACGGTCTCACCCTCACGCACACAGCTGTACGCTGGCTCTAGGGACGGAATAAAGGTTAATATTTGCGGAACGTTTTCTGAGTGATCTCCGTTGACATTAAAGTTACTTTCAGCAAACTCACCGCAACAAACAATTCGTGTCCGCACCTGCTGCGGCCACGCTGCACTTACTCACACACACAGGACCGGCAGTGGAGAGAGAGAGAGGGCGAGAGGGAGCGCTACGGTGTCCCTTAATAGACGTCGCCAAATCCCCGCAGCCTATAGGAATCACTGTCCTGTCGGATGAATTAAAATATCAGCAAAACGGGAAAAATAACACTGCCAAAACTCGAAAACTGTATTAAGAATTGACCCCTTACACTTGTAACGTGTCTTAAGATCTGTTGAGGATGTCCCAGCCAGGTTCGGGGGGTGGGTATGATTTGAGTTGAACCCATTTTTTCTCCTGTTTCTGGAAGAGGAGTCAGGATAGGAACATGTCTTTTGGTTCCATTCATTTCAGTAGTTAAGTTTAGGTTGTTCCCTTCAGGTTTTTGTGTTTGCTGCTTTGATGTTCGACCCTTCCAAATCTAAAGAGTTAACCACAAGGAAATTCTGGGACCGATCCCATCAGCGTCGCTTCCGTCATCGCTTTGCTCGTGTGTTTCCACAGGAGCTGATGTCCTGCGCACATGCAACTTCCGTCATACTCCCCGTAGACCGGCGGCAATGACACCGCGTAAAACCCACAGCGCGAGTGTGATGCGTTCTGTTGGAGTGTAACTCCCGCACTGTAAACAATTGTCATGTAAATTTATTTGTCTGTTTATTATTGTTTTAAATGAAATTCAACATAATTCAGCAGAGCGCGCAGACCGCAGAGAGCGCAGTGGCGCAGAGCGCACAGAGAGCGGGCAGAGCGCACAGGAGATCACTTACAAGAAATGAATAAACTTTCCAAATAAGATCCCAGAGTGGAGGCAAGGATCCACTGATGTGAGGGAAGCGGTCCGATTCTCTAAATGGATAAATACTACCGTGACCCCGGTGGGGGGTTCTGGACGATGTGTGCATGCGAATGGAAGGATGAGGAGGAAGCGAGGGTTCAGCGATTTCTATTCTCACACATTGTGTTATCCACAGCAGCAGCGGCAGAGTATCAGTGTATTTCCTTTATTAGTGACATCACAGCTGTCCCATAAGTCGCTCTTCACCTCCATCTCACTAACAAACACCTCGATGTCAGTGTCTGAAAGTTTTACTTCCTCTTCACATCGCTTGATGCCGTGCCTCCGTCAGGACTCGCGGTGGAAAACCATTGGTCAGCTTCATAATTTAATATTCGTGACGTGCTATGCATTGACCATTTATAGTAGAAATTGAGCGTGTGGAGAGCGGATTTGGAGTTCAGGTTTTGCGTGCGCACGGTTTTATAAATCGGAATTAGCTTTGGTTTACGCCATTTCCTGCTTTTGGGCATAAGCACACTTTTAGTAAGAATCCTACGCACTCTTTTATAAATCCATCCCTGCTCGGCCCACGCAACACTTCCTCACACACACAGGACCGGCAGTGGGGGGAGAGAGAGAGGGGGAGAAGGGAAGAGTTAGGGGGTCCCTAAATAGACTTCGCCGACTCCCTGCAGCCTATAAGAATCACCGTCCTGTCAGGAACATTAAAACATCAGCAGAAGAGGCTGTGATTTCAGAAATATACAATTTATTTAATACGTACCAGTCAACCATATTGCACATTCCCATAGAGCAAAATAAAATAAAACAAAAAGCACAATAATCAAACCAATAAACCAGAAAGAAACTAAATTTAAATGAGGTCAAATAAGGCAGCCCTATAAAACAAACTTGTTGTAGTTAGTTCACACAATTTAAACCAGTTTATCAAAATGTTTGAAAACATTGACAATCATAAAACACATCATTATGTCATACCTTTAATTCATTTAAAATAAAGCAGGGATCCACGCCGTCCTTATTGTCTTGAGAGCAATTACTAAAACAGGAAAAGACAACTTAACTTAATGTCACGCACACAATAGTGAAGACTCTGTTAATTGTTCCGGCGCATTACTTACAAGTATTACTCTTATGACTGAAGATTACAGCGCGCATTTATGCCGACGCTGATACGGTCTCACCCTCACGCACACAGCTGTACGCTGGCTCTAGGGACGGAATAAAGGTTAATATTTGCGGAACGTTTTCTGAGTGATCTCCGTTGACATTAAAGTTACTTTCAGCAAACTCACCGCAACAAACAATTTGTGTCCGCACCTGCTGCGGCCACGCTGCACTTACTCACACACACAGGACCGGCAGTGGAGAGAGAGAGAGGGCGAGAGGGAGCGCTACGGTGTCCCTTAATAGACGTCGCCAAATCCCCGCAGCCTATAGGAATCACTGTCCTGTCGGATGAATTAAAATATCAGCAAAACGGGAAAAATAACACTGCCAAAACTCGAAAACTGTATTAAGAATTGACCCCTTACACTTGTAACGTGTCTTAAGATCTGTTGAGGATGTCCCAGCCAGGTTCGGGGGGTGGGTATGATTTGAGTTGAACCCATTTTTTCTCCTGTTTCTGGAAGAGGAGTCAGGATAGGAACATGTCTTTTGGTTCCATTAATTTCAGTAGTTAAGTTTAGGTTGTTCCCTTCAGGTTTTTGTGTTTGCTGCTTTGATGTTCGACCCTTCCAAATCTAAAGAGTTAACCACAAGGAAATTCTGGGACCGATCCCATCAGCGTCGCTTCCGTCATCGCTTTGCTCGTGTGTTTCCACAGGAGCTGATGTCCTGCGCACATGCAACTTCCGTCATACTCCCCGTAGACCGGCGGCAATGACACCGCGTAAAACCCACAGCGCGAGTGTGATGCGTTCTGTTGGAGTGTAACTCCTGCACTGTAAACAATTGTCATGTAAATTTATTTGTCTGTTTATTATTGTTTTAAATGAAATTCAACATAATTCAGCAGAGCGCGCAGACCGCAGAGAGCGCAGTGGCGCAGAGCGCACAGAGAGCGGGCAGAGCGCACAGGAGATCACTTACAAGAAATGAATAAACTTTCCAAATAAGATCCCAGAGTGGAGGCAAGGATCCACTGATGTGAGGGAAGCGGTCCGATTCTCTAAATGGATAAATACTACCGTGACCCCGGTGGGGGGTTCTGGACGATGTGTGCATGCGAATGGAAGGATGAGGAGGAAGCGAGGGTTCAGCGATTTCTATTCTCACACATTGTGTTATCCACAGCAGCAGCGGCAGAGTATCAGTGTATTTCCTTTATTAGTGACATCACAGCTGTCCCATAAGTCGCTCTTCACCTCCATCTCACTAACAAACACCTCGATGTCAGTGTCTGAAAGTTTTACTTCCTCTTCACATCGCTTGATGCCGTGCCTCCGTCAGGACTCGCGGTGGAAAACCATTGGTCAGCTTCATAATTTAATATTCGTGACGTGCTATGCATTGACCATTTATAGTAGAAATTGAGCGTGTGGAGAGCGGATTTGAAGTTCAGGTTTTGCGTGCGCACGGTTTTATAAATCGGAATTAGCTTTGGCTTACGCCATTTCCTGCTTTTGGGCATAAGCACACTTTTAGTAAGAATCCTACGCACTCTTTTATAAATCCATCCCTGCTCGGCCCACGCAACACTTCCTCACACACACAGGACCGGCAGTGGGGGGAGAGAGAGAGGGGGAGAAGGGAAGAGTTAGGGGGTCCCTAAATAGACTTCGCCGACTCCCTGCAGCCTATAAGAATCACCGTCCTGTCAGGAACATTAAAACATCAGCAGAAGAGGCTGTGATTTCAGAAATATACAATTTATTTAATACGTACCAGTCAACCATATTGCACATTCCCATAGAGCAAAATAAAATAAAACAAAAAGCACAATAATCAAACCAATAAATCAGAAAGAAACTAAATTTAAATGAGGTCAAATAAGGCAGCCCTATAAAACAAACTTGTTGTAGTTAGTTCACACAATTTAAACCAGTTTATCAAAATGTTTGAAAACATTGACAATCATAAAACACATCATTATGTCATACCTTTAATTCATTTAAAATAAAGCAGGGATCCACGCCGTCCTTATTGTCTTGAGAGCAATTACTAAAACAGGAAAAGACAACTTAACTTAATGTCACGCACACAATAGTGAAGACTCTGTTAATTGTTCCGGCGCATTACTTACAAGTATTACTCTTATGACTGAAGATTACAGCGCGCATTTATGCCGACGCTGATACGGTCTCACCCTCACGCACACAGCTGTACGCTGGCTCTAGGGACGGAATAAAGGTTAATATTTGCGGAACGTTTTCTGAGTGATCTCCGTTGACATTAAAGTTACTTTCAGCAAACTCACCGCAACAAACAATTTGTGTCCGCACCTGCTGCGGCCACGCTGCACTTACTCACACACACAGGACCGGCAGTGGAGAGAGAGAGAGGGCGAGAGGGAGCGCTACGGTGTCCCTTAATAGACGTCGCCAAATCCCCGCAGCCTATAGGAATCACTGTCCTGTCGGATGAATTAAAATATCAGCAAAACGGGAAAAATAACACTGCCAAAACTCGAAAACTGTATTAAGAATTGACCCCTTACACTTGTAACGTGTCTTAAGATCTGTTGAGGATGTCCCAGCCAGGTTCGGGGGGTGGGTATGATTTGAGTTGAACCCATTTTTTCTCCTGTTTCTGGAAGAGGAGTCAGGATAGGAACATGTCTTTTGGTTCCATTAATTTCAGTAGTTAAGTTTAGGTTGTTCCCTTCAGGTTTTTGTGTTTGCTGCTTTGATGTTCGACCCTTCCAAATCTAAAGAGTTAACCACAAGGAAATTCTGGGACCGATCCCATCAGCGTCGCTTCCGTCATCGCTTTGCTCGTGTGTTTCCACAGGAGCTGATGTCCTGCGCACATGCAACTTCCGTCATACTCCCCGTAGACCGGCGGCAATGACACCGCGTAAAACCCACAGCGCGAGTGTGATGCGTTCTGTTGGAGTGTAACTCCTGCACTGTAAACAATTGTCATGTAAATTTATTTGTCTGTTTATTATTGTTTTAAATGAAATTCAACATAATTCAGCAGAGCGCGCAGACCGCAGAGAGCGCAGTGGCGCAGAGCGCACAGAGAGCGGGCAGAGCGCACAGGAGATCACTTACAAGAAATGAATAAACTTTCCAAATAAGATCCCAGAGTGGAGGCAAGGATCCACTGATGTGAGGGAAGCGGTCCGATTCTCTAAATGGATAAATACTACCGTGACCCCGGTGGGGGGTTCTGGACGATGTGTGCATGCGAATGGAAGGATGAGGAGGAAGCGAGGGTTCAGCGATTTCTATTCTCACACATTGTGTTATCCACAGCAGCAGCGGCAGAGTATCAGTGTATTTCCTTTATTAGTGACATCACAGCTGTCCCATAAGTCGCTCTTCACCTCCATCTCACTAACAAACACCTCGATGTCAGTGTCTGAAAGTTTTACTTCCTCTTCACATCGCTTGATGCCGTGCCTCCGTCAGGACTCGCGGTGGAAAACCATTGGTCAGCTTCATAATTTAATATTCGTGACGTGCTATGCATTGACCATTTATAGTAGAAATTGAGCGTGTGGAGAGCGGATTTGAAGTTCAGGTTTTGCGTGCGCACGGTTTTATAAATCGGAATTAGCTTTGGCTTACGCCATTTCCTGCTTTTGGGCATAAGCACACTTTTAGTAAGAATCCTACGCACTCTTTTATAAATCCATCCCTGCTCGGCCCACGCAACACTTCCTCACACACACAGGACCGGCAGTGGGGGGAGAGAGAGAGGGGGAGAAGGGAAGAGTTAGGGGGTCCCTAAATAGACTTCGCCGACTCCCTGCAGCCTATAAGAATCACCGTCCTGTCAGGAACATTAAAACATCAGCAGAAGAGGCTGTGATTTCAGAAATATACAATTTATTTAATACGTACCAGTCAACCATATTGCACATTCCCATAGAGCAAAATAAAATAAAACAAAAAGCACAATAATCAAACCAATAAATCAGAAAGAAACTAAATTTAAATGAGGTCAAATAAGGCAGCCCTATAAAACAAACTTGTTGTAGTTAGTTCACACAATTTAAACCAGTTTATCAAAATGTTTGAAAACATTGACAATCATAAAACACATCATTATGTCATACCTTTAATTCATTTAAAATAAAGCAGGGATCCACGCCGTCCTTATTGTCTTGAGAGCAATTACTAAAACAGGAAAAGACAACTTAACTTAATGTCACGCACACAATAGTGAAGACTCTGTTAATTGTTCCGGCGCATTACTTACAAGTATTACTCTTATGACTGAAGATTACAGCGCGCATTTATGCCGACGCTGATACGGTCTCACCCTCACGCACACAGCTGTACGCTGGCTCTAGGGACGGAATAAAGGTTAATATTTGCGGAACGTTTTCTGAGTGATCTCCGTTGACATTAAAGTTACTTTCAGCAAACTCACCGCAACAAACAATTTGTGTCCGCACCTGCTGCGGCCACGCTGCACTTACTCACACACACAGGACCGGCAGTGGAGAGAGAGAGAGGGCGAGAGGGAGCGCTACGGTGTCCCTTAATAGACGTCGCCAAATCCCCGCAGCCTATAGGAATCACTGTCCTGTCGGATGAATTAAAATATCAGCAAAACGGGAAAAATAACACTGCCAAAACTCGAAAACTGTATTAAGAATTGACCCCTTACACTTGTAACGTGTCTTAAGATCTGTTGAGGATGTCCCAGCCAGGTTCGGGGGGTGGGTATGATTTCAGTTGAACCCATTTTTTCTCCTGTTTCTGGAAGAGGAGTCAGGATAGGAACATGTCTTTTGGTTCCATTAATTTCAGTAGTTAAGTTTAGGTTGTTCCCTTCAGGTTTTTGTGTTTGCTGCTTTGATGTTCGACCCTTCCAAATCTAAAGAGTTAACCACAAGGAAATTCTGGGACCGATCCCATCAGCGTCGCTTCCGTCATCGCTTTGCTCGTGTGTTTCCACAGGAGCTGATGTCCTGCGCACATGCAACTTCCGTCATACTCCCCGTAGACCGGCGGCAATGACACCGCGTAAAACCCACAGCGCGAGTGTGATGCGTTCTGTTGGAGTGTAACTCCCGCACTGTAAACAATTGTCATGTAAATTTATTTGTCTGTTTATTATTGTTTTAAATGAAATTCAACATAATTCAGCAGAGCGCGCAGACCGCAGAGAGCGCAGTGGCGCAGAGCGCACAGAGAGCGGGCAGAGCGCACAGGAGATCACTTACAAGAAATGAATAAACTTTCCAAATAAGATCCCAGAGTGGAGGCAAGGATCCACTGATGTGAGGGAAGCGGTCCGATTCTCTAAATGGATAAATACTACCGTGACCCCGGTGGGGGGTTCTGGACGATGTGTGCATGCGAATGGAAGGATGAGGAGGAAGCGAGGGTTCAGCGATTTCTATTCTCACACATTGTGTTATCCACAGCAGCAGCGGCAGAGTATCAGTGTATTTCCTTTATTAGTGACATCACAGCTGTCCCATAAGTCGCTCTTCACCTCCATCTCACTAACAAACACCTCGATGTCAGTGTCTGAAAGTTTTACTTCCTCTTCACATCGCTTGATGCCGTGCCTCCGTCAGGACTCGCGGTGGAAAACCATTGGTCAGCTTCATAATTTAATATTCGTGACGTGCTATGCATTGACCATTTATAGTAGAAATTGAGCGTGTGGAGAGCGGATTTGGAGTTCAGGTTTTGCGTGCGCACGGTTTTATAAATCGGAATTAGCTTTGGCTTACGCCATTTCCTGCTTTTGGGCATAAGCACACTTTTAGTAAGAATCCTACGCACTCTTTTATAAATCCATCCCTGCTCGGCCCACGCAACACTTCCTCACACACACAGGACCGGCAGTGGGGGGAGAGAGAGAGGGGGAGAAGGGAAGAGTTAGGGGGTCCCTAAATAGACTTCGCCGACTCCCTGCAGCCTATAAGAATCACCGTCCTGTCAGGAACATTAAAACATCAGCAGAAGAGGCTGTGATTTCAGAAATATACAATTTATTTAATACGTACCAGTCAACCATATTGCACATTCCCATAGAACAAAATAAAATAAAACAAAAAGCACAATAATCAAACCAATAAATCAGAAAGAAACTAAATTTAAATGAGGTCAAATAAGGCAGCCCTATAAAACAAACTTGTTGTAGTTAGTTCACACAATTTAAACCAGTTTATCAAAATGTTTGAAAACATTGACAATCATAAAACACATCATTATGTCATACCTTTAATTCATTTAAAATAAAGCAGGGATCCACGCCGTCCTTATTGTCTTGAGAGCAATTACTAAAACAGGAAAAGACAACTTAACTTAATGTCACGCACACAATAGTGAAGACTCTGTTAATTGTTCCGGCGCATTACTTACAAGTATTACTCTTATGACTGAAGATTACAGCGCGCATTTATGCCGACGCTGATACGGTCTCACCCTCACGCACACAGCTGTACGCTGGCTCTAGGGACGGAATAAAGGTTAATATTTGCGGAACGTTTTCTGAGTGATCTCCGTTGACATTAAAGTTACTTTCAGCAAACTCACCGCAACAAACAATTTGTGTCCGCACCTGCTGCGGCCACGCTGCACTTACTCACACACACAGGACCGGCAGTGGAGAGAGAGAGAGGGCGAGAGGGAGCGCTACGGTGTCCCTTAATAGACGTCGCCAAATCCCCGCAGCCTATAGGAATCACTGTCCTGTCGGATGAATTAAAATATCAGCAAAACGGGAAAAATAACACTGCCAAAACTCGAAAACTGTATTAAGAATTGACCCCTTACACTTGTAACGTGTCTTAAGATCTGTTGAGGATGTCCCAGCCAGGTTCGGGGGGTGGGTATGATTTGAGTTGAACCCATTTTTTCTCCTGTTTCTGGAAGAGGAGTCAGGATAGGAACATGTCTTTTGGTTCCATTAATTTCAGTAGTTAAGTTTAGGTTGTTCCCTTCAGGTTTTTGTGTTTGCTGCTTTGATGTTCGACCCTTCCAAATCTAAAGAGTTAACCACAAGGAAATTCTGGGACCGATCCCATCAGCGTCGCTTCCGTCATCGCTTTGCTCGTGTGTTTCCACAGGAGCTGATGTCCTGCGCACATGCAACTTCCGTCATACTCCCCGTAGACCGGCGGCAATGACACCGCGTAAAACCCACAGCGCGAGTGTGATGCGTTCTGTTGGAGTGTAACTCCCGCACTGTAAACAATTGTCATGTAAATTTATTTGTCTGTTTATTATTGTTTTAAATGAAATTCAACATAATTCAGCAGAGCGCGCAGACCGCAGAGAGCGCAGTGGCGCAGAGCGCACAGAGAGCGGGCAGAGCGCACAGGAGATCACTTACAAGAAATGAATAAACTTTCCAAATAAGATCCCAGAGTGGAGGCAAGGATCCACTGATGTGAGGGAAGCGGTCCGATTCTCTAAATGGATAAATACTACCGTGACCCCGGTGGGGGGTTCTGGACGATGTGTGCATGCGAATGGAATGATGAGGAGGAAGCGAGGGTTCAGCGATTTCTATTCTCACACATTGTGTTATCCACAGCAGCAGCGGCAGAGTATCAGTGTATTTCCTTTATTAGTGACATCACAGCTGTCCCATAAGTCGCTCTTCACCTCCATCTCACTAACAAACACCTCGATGTCAGTGTCTGAAAGTTTTACTTCCTCTTCACATCGCTTGATGCCGTGCCTCCGTCAGGACTCGCGGTGGAAAACCATTGGTCAGCTTCATAATTTAATATTCGTGACGTGCTATGCATTGACCATTTATAGTAGAAATTGAGCGTGTGGAGAGCGGATTTGGAGTTCAGGTTTTGCGTGCGCACGGTTTTATAAATCGGAATTAGCTTTGGCTTACGCCATTTCCTGCTTTTGGGCATAAGCACACTTTTAGTAAGAATCCTACGCACTCTTTTATAAATCCATCCCTGCTCGGCCCACGCAACACTTCCTCACACACACAGGACCGGCAGTGGGGGGAGAGAGAGAGGGGGAGAAGGGAAGAGTTAGGGGGTCCCTAAATAGACTTCGCCGACTCCCTGCAGCCTATAAGAATCACCGTCCTGTCAGGAACATTAAAACATCAGCAGAAGAGGCTGTGATTTCAGAAATATACAATTTATTTAATACGTACCAGTCAACCATATTGCACATTCCCATAGAACAAAATAAAATAAAACAAAAAGCACAATAATCAAACCAATAAATCAGAAAGAAACTAAATTTAAATGAGGTCAAATAAGGCAGCCCTATAAAACAAACTTGTTGTAGTTAGTTCACACAATTTAAACCAGTTTATCAAAATGTTTGAAAACATTGACAATCATAAAACACATCATTATGTCATACCTTTAATTCATTTAAAATAAAGCAGGGATCCACGCCGTCCTTATTGTCTTGAGAGCAATTACTAAAACAGGAAAAGACAACTTAACTTAATGTCACGCACACAATAGTGAAGACTCTGTTAATTGTTCCGGCGCATTACTTACAAGTATTACTCTTATGACTGAAGATTACAGCGCGCATTTATGCCGACGCTGATACGGTCTCACCCTCACGCACACAGCTGTACGCTGGCTCTAGGGACGGAATAAAGGTTAATATTTGCGGAACGTTTTCTGAGTGATCTCCGCTGACATTAAAGTTACTTTCAGCAAACTCACCGCAACAAACAATTTGTGTCCGCACCTGCTGCGGCCACGCTGCACTTACTCACACACACAGGACCGGCAGTGGAGAGAGAGAGAGGGCGAGAGGGAGCGCTACGGTGTCCCTTAATAGACGTCGCCAAATCCCCGCAGCCTATAGGAATCACTGTCCTGTCGGATGAATTAAAATATCAGCAAAACGGGAAAAATAACACTGCCAAAACTCGAAAACTGTATTAAGAATTGACCCCTTACACTTGTAACGTGTCTTAAGATCTGTTGAGGATGTCCCAGCCAGGTTCGGGGGGTGGGTATGATTTGAGTTGAACCCATTTTTTCTCCTGTTTCTGGAAGAGGAGTCAGGATAGGAACATGTCTTTTGGTTCCATTAATTTCAGTAGTTAAGTTTAGGTTGTTCCCTTCAGGTTTTTGTGTTTGCTGCTTTGATGTTCGACCCTTCCAAATCTAAAGAGTTAACCACAAGGAAATTCTGGGACCGATCCCATCAGCGTCGCTTCCGTCATCGCTTTGCTCGTGTGTTTCCACAGGAGCTGATGTCCTGCGCACATGCAACTTCCGTCATACTCCCCGTAGACCGGCGGCAATGACACCGCGTAAAACCCACAGCGCGAGTGTGATGCGTTCTGTTGGAGTGTAACTCCCGCACTGTAAACAATTGTCATGTAAATTTATTTGTCTGTTTATTATTGTTTTAAATGAAATTCAACATAATTCAGCAGAGCGCGCAGACCGCAGAGAGCGCAGTGGCGCAGAGCGCACAGAGAGCGGGCAGAGCGCACAGGAGATCACTTACAAGAAATGAATAAACTTTCCAAATAAGATCCCAGAGTGGAGGCAAGGATCCACTGATGTGAGGGAAGCGGTCCGATTCTCTAAATGGATAAATACTACCGTGACCCCGGTGGGGGGTTCTGGACGATGTGTGCATGCGAATGGAAGGATGAGGAGGAAGCGAGGGTTCAGCGATTTCTATTCTTACACATTGTGTTATCCACAGCAGCAGCGGCAGAGTATCAGTGTATTTCCTTTATTAGTGACATCACAGCTGTCCCATAAGTCGCTCTTCACCTCCATCTCACTAACAAACACCTCGATGTCAGTGTCTGAAAGTTTTACTTCCTCTTCACATCGCTTGATGCCGTGCCTCCGTCAGGACTCGCGGTGGAAAACCATTGGTCAGCTTCATAATTTAATATTCGTGACGTGCTATGCATTGACCATTTATAGTAGAAATTGAGCGTGTGGAGAGCGGATTTGGAGTTCAGGTTTTGCGTGCGCACGGTTTTATAAATCGGAATTAGCTTTGGCTTACGCCATTTCCTGCTTTTGGGCATAAGCACACTTTTAGTAAGAATCCTACGCACTCTTTTATAAATCCATCCCTGCTCGGCCCACGCAACACTTCCTCACACACACAGGACCGGCAGTGGGGGGAGAGAGAGAGGGGGAGAAGGGAAGAGTTAGGGGGTCCCTAAATAGACTTCGCCGACTCCCTGCAGCCTATAAGAATCACCGTCCTGTCAGGAACATTAAAACATCAGCAGAAGAGGCTGTGATTTCAGAAATATACAATTTATTTAATACGTACCAGTCAACCATATTGCACATTCCCATAGAGCAAAATAAAATAAAACAAAAAGCACAATAATCAAACCAATAAATCAGAAAGAAACTAAATTTAAATGAGGTCAAATAAGGCAGCCCTATAAAACAAACTTGTTGTAGTTAGTTCACACAATTTAAACCAGTTTATCAAAATGTTTGAAAACATTGACAATCATAAAACACATCATTATGTCATACCTTTAATTCATTTAAAATAAAGCAGGGATCCACGCCGTCCTTATTGTCTTGAGAGCAATTACTAAAACAGGAAAAGACAACTTAACTTAATGTCACGCACACAATAGTGAAGACTCTGTTAATTGTTCCGGCGCATTACTTACAAGTATTACTCTTATGACTGAAGATTACAGCGCGCATTTATGCCGACGCTGATACGGTCTCACCCTCACGCACACAGCTGTACGCTGGCTCTAGGGACGGAATAAAGGTTAATATTTGCGGAACGTTTTCTGAGTGATCTCCGTTGACATTAAAGTTACTTTCAGCAAACTCACCGCAACAAACAGTTTGTGTCCGCACCTGCTGCGGCCACGCTGCACTTACTCACACACACAGGACCGGCAGTGGAGAGAGAGAGAGGGCGAGAGGGAGCGCTACGGTGTCCCTTAATAGACGTCGCCAAATCCCCGCAGCCTATAGGAATCACTGTCCTGTCGGATGAATTAAAATATCAGCAAAACGGGAAAAATAACACTGCCAAAACTCGAAAACTGTATTAAGAATTGACCCCTTACACTTGTAACGTGTCTTAAGATCTGTTGAGGATGTCCCAGCCAGGTTCGGGGGGTGGGTATCATTTGAGTTGAACCCATTTTTTCTCCTGTTTCTGGAAGAGGAGTCAGGATAGGAACATGTCTTTTGGTTCCATTAATTTCAGTAGTTAAGTTTAGGTTGTTCCCTTCAGGTTTTTGTGTTTGCTGCTTTGATGTTCGACCCTTCCAAATCTAAAGAGTTAACCACAAGGAAATTCTGGGACCGATCCCATCAGCGTCGCTTCCGTCATCGCTTTGCTCGTGTGTTTCCACAGGAGCTGATGTCCTGCGCACATGCAACTTCCGTCATACTCCCCGTAGACCGGCGGCAATGACACCGCGTAAAACCCACAGCGCGAGTGTGATGCGTTCTGTTGGAGTGTAACTCCCGCACTGTAAACAATTGTCATGTAAATTTATTTGTCTGTTTATTATTGTTTTAAATGAAATTCAACATAATTCAGCAGAGCGCGCAGACCGCAGAGAGCGCAGTGGCGCAGAGCGCACAGAGAGCGGGCAGAGCGCACAGGAGATCACTTACAAGAAATGAATAAACTTTCCAAATAAGATCCCAGAGTGGAGGCAAGGATCCACTGATGTGAGGGAAGCGGTCCGATTCTCTAAATGGATAAATACTACCGTGACCCCGGTGGGGGGTTCTGGACGATGTGTGCATGCGAATGGAATGATGAGGAGGAAGCGAGGGTTCAGCGATTTCTATTCTCACACATTGTGTTATCCACAGCAGCAGCGGCAGAGTATCAGTGTATTTCCTTTATTAGTGACATCACAGCTGTCCCATAAGTCGCTCTTCACCTCCATCTCACTAACAAACACCTCGATGTCAGTGTCTGAAAGTTTTACTTCCTCTTCACATCGCTTGATGCCGTGCCTCCGTCAGGACTCGCGGTGGAAAACCATTGGTCAGCTTCATAATTTAATATTCGTGACGTGCTATGCATTGACCATTTATAGTAGAAATTGAGCGTGTGGAGAGCGGATTTGGAGTTCAGGTTTTGCGTGCGCACGGTTTTATAAATCGGAATTAGCTTTGGCTTACGCCATTTCCTGCTTTTGGGCATAAGCACACTTTTAGTAAGAATCCTACGCACTCTTTTATAAATCCATCCCTGCTCGGCCCACGCAACACTTCCTCACACACACAGGACCGGCAGTGGGGGGAGAGAGAGAGGGGGAGAAGGGAAGAGTTAGGGGGTCCCTAAATAGACTTCGCCGACTCCCTGCAGCCTATAAGAATCACCGTCCTGTCAGGAACATTAAAACATCAGCAGAAGAGGCTGTGATTTCAGAAATATACAATTTATTTAATACGTACCAGTCAACCATATTGCACATTCCCATAGAGCAAAATAAAATAAAACAAAAAGCACAATAATCAAACCAATAAATCAGAAAGAAACTAAATTTAAATGAGGTCAAATAAGGCAGCCCTATAAAACAAACTTGTTGTAGTTAGTTCACACAATTTAAACCAGTTTATCAAAATGTTTGAAAACATTGACAATCATAAAACACATCATTATGTCATACCTTTAATTCATTTAAAATAAAGCAGGGATCCACGCCGTCCTTATTGTCTTGAGAGCAATTACTAAAACAGGAAAAGACAACTTAACTTAATGTCACGCACACAATAGTGAAGACTCTGTTAATTGTTCCGGTGCATTACTTACAAGTATTACTCTTATGACTGAAGATTACAGCGCGCATTTATGCCGACGCTGATACGGTCTCACCCTCACGCACACAGCTGTACGCTGGCTCTAGGGACGGAATAAAGGTTAATATTTGCGGAACGTTTTCTGAGTGATCTCCGTTGACATTAAAGTTACTTTCAGCAAACTCACCGCAACAAACAGTTTGTGTCCGCACCTGCTGCGGCCACGCTGCACTTACTCACACACACAGGACCGGCAGTGGAGAGAGAGAGAGGGCGAGAGGGAGCGCTACGGTGTCCCTTAATAGACGTCGCCAAATCCCCGCAGCCTATAGGAATCACTGTCCTGTCGGATGAATTAAAATATCAGCAAAACGGGAAAAATAACACTGCCAAAACTCGAAAACTGTATTAAGAATTGACCCCTTACACTTGTAACGTGTCTTAAGATCTGTTGAGGATGTCCCAGCCAGGTTCGGGGGGTGGGTATCATTTGAGTTGAACCCATTTTTTCTCCTGTTTCTGGAAGAGGAGTCAGGATAGGAACATGTCTTTTGGTTCCATTAATTTCAGTAGTTAAGTTTAGGTTGTTCCCTTCAGGTTTTTGTGTTTGCTGCTTTGATGTTCGACCCTTCCAAATCTAAAGAGTTAACCACAAGGAAATTCTGGGACCGATCCCATCAGCGTCGCTTCCGTCATCGCTTTGCTCGTGTGTTTCCACAGGAGCTGATGTCCTGCGCACATGCAACTTCCGTCATACTCCCCGTAGACCGGCGGCAATGACACCGCGTAAAACCCACAGTGCGAGTGTGATGCGTTCTGTTGGAGTGTAACTCCCGCACTGTAAACAATTGTCATGTAAATTTATTTGTCTGTTTATTATTGTTTTAAATGAAATTCAACATAATTCAGCAGAGCGCGCAGACCGCAGAGAGCGCAGTGGCGCAGAGCGCACAGAGAGCGGGCAGAGCGCACAGGAGATCACTTACAAGAAATGAATAAACTTTCCAAATAAGATCCCAGAGTGGAGGCAAGGATCCACTGATGTGAGGGAAGCGGTCCGATTCTCTAAATGGATAAATACTACCGTGACCCCGGTGGGGGGTTCTGGACGATGTGTGCATGCGAATGGAATGATGAGGAGGAAGCGAGGGTTCAGCGATTTCTATTCTCACACATTGTGTTATCCACAGCAGCAGCGGCAGAGTATCAGTGTATTTCCTTTATTAGTGACATCACAGCTGTCCCATAAGTCGCTCTTCACCTCCATCTCACTAACAAACACCTCGATGTCAGTGTCTGAAAGTTTTACTTCCTCTTCACATCGCTTGATGCCGTGCCTCCGTCAGGACTCGCGGTGGAAAACCATTGGTCAGCTTCATAATTTAATATTCGTGACGTGCTATGCATTGACCATTTATAGTAGAAATTGAGCGTGTGGAGAGCGGATTTGGAGTTCAGGTTTTGCGTGCGCACGGTTTTATAAATCGGAATTAGCTTTGGCTTACGCCATTTCCTGCTTTTGGGCATAAGCACACTTTTAGTAAGAATCCTACGCACTCTTTTATAAATCCATCCCTGCTCGGCCCACGCAACACTTCCTCACACACACAGGACCGGCAGTGGGGGGAGAGAGAGAGGGGGAGAAGGGAAGAGTTAGGGGGTCCCTAAATAGACTTCGCCGACTCCCTGCAGCCTATAAGAATCACCGTCCTGTCAGGAACATTAAAACATCAGCAGAAGAGGCTGTGATTTCAGAAATATACAATTTATTTAATACGTACCAGTCAACCATATTGCACATTCCCATAGAACAAAATAAAATAAAACAAAAAGCACAATAATCAAACCAATAAATCAGAAAGAAACTATATTTAAATAAGGTCAAATAAGGCAGCCCTATAAAACAAACTTGTTGTAGTTAGTTCACACAATTTAAACCAGTTTATCAAAATGTTTGAAAACATTGACAATCATAAAACACATCATTATGTCATACCTTTAATTCATTTAAAATAAAGCAGGGATCCACGCCGTCCTTATTGTCTTGAGAGCAATTACTAAAACAGGAAAAGACAACTTAACTTAATGTCACGCACACAATAGTGAAGACTCTGTTAATTGTTCCGGCGCATTACTTACAAGTATTACTCTTATGACTGAAGATTACAGCGCGCATTTATGCCGACGCTGATACGGTCTCACCCTCACGCACACAGCTGTACGCTGGCTCTAGGGACGGAATAAAGGTTAATATTTGCGGAACGTTTTCTGAGTGATCTCCGTTGACATTAAAGTTACTTTCAGCAAACTCACCGCAACAAACAATTTGTGTCCGCACCTGCTGCGGCCACGCTGCACTTACTCACACACACAGGACCGGCAGTGGAGAGAGAGAGAGGGCGAGAGGGAGCGCTACGGTGTCCCTTAATAGACGTCGCCAAATCCCCGCAGCCTATAGGAATCACTGTCCTGTCGGATGAATTAAAATATCAGCAAAACGGGAAAAATAACACTGCCAAAACTCGAAAACTGTATTAAGAATTGACCCCTTACACTTGTAACGTGTCTTAAGATCTGTTGAGGATGTCCCAGCCAGGTTCGGGGGGTGGGTATCATTTGAGTTGAACCCATTTTTTCTCCTGTTTCTGGAAGAGGAGTCAGGATAGGAACATGTCTTTTGGTTCCATTAATTTCAGTAGTTAAGTTTAGGTTGTTCCCTTCAGGTTTTTGTGTTTGCTGCTTTGATGTTCGACCCTTCCAAATCTAAAGAGTTAACCACAAGGAAATTCTGGGACCGATCCCATCAGCGTCGCTTCCGTCATCGCTTTGCTCGTGTGTTTCCACAGGAGCTGATGTCCTGCGCACATGCAACTTCCGTCATACTCCCCGTAGACCGGCGGCAATGACACCGCGTAAAACCCACAGCGCGAGTGTGATGCGTTCTGTTGGAGTGTAACTCCCGCACTGTAAACAATTGTCATGTAAATTTATTTGTCTGTTTATTATTGTTTTAAATGAAATTCAACATAATTCAGCAGAGCGCGCAGACCGCAGAGAGCGCAGTGGCGCAGAGCGCACAGAGAGCGGGCAGAGCGCACAGGAGATCACTTACAAGAAATGAATAAACTTTCCAAATAAGATCCCAGAGTGGAGGCAAGGATCCACTGATGTGAGGGAAGCGGTCCGATTCTCTAAATGGATAAATACTACCGTGACCCCGGTGGGGGGTTCTGGACGATGTGTGCATGCGAATGGAATGATGAGGAGGAAGCGAGGGTTCAGCGATTTCTATTCTCACACATTGTGTTATCCACAGCAGCAGCGGCAGAGTATCAGTGTATTTCCTTTATTAGTGACATCACAGCTGTCCCATAAGTCGCTCTTCACCTCCATCTCACTAACAAACACCTCGATGTCAGTGTCTGAAAGTTTTACTTCCTCTTCACATCGCTTGATGCCGTGCCTCCGTCAGGACTCGCGGTGGAAAACCATTGGTCAGCTTCATAATTTAATATTCGTGACGTGCTATGCATTGACCATTTATAGTAGAAATTGAGCGTGTGGAGAGCGGATTTGGAGTTCAGGTTTTGCGTGCGCACGGTTTTATAAATCGGAATTAGCTTTGGCTTACGCCATTTCCTGCTTTTGGGCATAAGCACACTTTTAGTAAGAATCCTACGCACTCTTTTATAAATCCATCCCTGCTCGGCCCACGCAACACTTCCTCACACACACAGGACCGGCAGTGGGGGGAGAGAGAGAGGGGGAGAAGGGAAGAGTTAGGGGGTCCCTAAATAGACTTCGCCGACTCCCTGCAGCCTATAAGAATCACCGTCCTGTCAGGAACATTAAAACATCAGCAGAAGAGGCTGTGATTTCAGAAATATACAATTTATTTAATACGTACCAGTCAACCATATTGCACATTCCCATAGAACAAAATAAAATAAAACAAAAAGCACAATAATCAAACCAATAAATCAGAAAGAAACTATATTTAAATAAGGTCAAATAAGGCAGCCCTATAAAACAAACCTGTTGTAGTTAGTTCACACAATTTAAACCAGTTTATCAAAATGTTTGAAAACATTGACAATCATAAAACACATCATTATGTCATACCTTTAATTCATTTAAAATAAAGCAGGGATCCACGCCGTCCTTATTGTCTTGAGAGCAATTACTAAAACAGGAAAAGACAACTTAACTTAATGTCACGCACACAATAGTGAAGACTCTGTTAATTGTTCCGGCGCATTACTTACAAGTATTACTCTTATGACTGAAGATTACAGCGCGCATTTATGCCGACGCTGATACGGTCTCACCCTCACGCACACAGCTGTACGCTGGCTCTAGGGACGGAATAAAGGTTAATATTTGCGGAACGTTTTCTGAGTGATCTCCGTTGACATTAAAGTTACTTTCAGCAAACTCACCGCAACAAACAATTTGTGTCCGCACCTGCTGCGGCCACGCTGCACTTACTCACACACACAGGACCGGCAGTGGAGAGAGAGAGAGGGCGAGAGGGAGCGCTACGGTGTCCCTTAATAGACATCGCCAAATCCCCGCAGCCTATAGGAATCACTGTCCTGTCGGATGAATTAAAATATCAGCAAAACGGGAAAAATAACACTGCCAAAACTCGAAAACTGTATTAAGAATTGACCCCTTACACTTGTAACGTGTCTTAAGATCTGTTGAGGATGTCCCAGCCAGGTTCGGGGGGTGGGTATCATTTGAGTTGAACCCATTTTTTCTCCTGTTTCTGGAAGAGGAGTCAGGATAGGAACATGTCTTTTGGTTCCATTAATTTCAGTAGTTAAGTTTAGGTTGTTCCCTTCAGGTTTTTGTGTTTGCTGCTTTGATGTTCGACCCTTCCAAATCTAAAGAGTTAACCACAAGGAAATTCTGGGACCGATCCCATCAGCGTCGCTTCCGTCATCGCTTTGCTCGTGTGTTTCCACAGGAGCTGATGTCCTGCGCACATGCAACTTCCGTCATACTCCCCGTAGACCGGCGGCAATGACACCGCGTAAAACCCACAGCGCGAGTGTGATGCGTTCTGTTGGAGTGTAACTCCCGCACTGTAAACAATTGTCATGTAAATTTATTTGTCTGTTTATTATTGTTTTAAATGAAATTCAACATAATTCAGCAGAGCGCGCAGACCGCAGAGAGCGCAGTGGCGCAGAGCGCACAGAGAGCGGGCAGAGCGCACAGGAGATCACTTACAAGAAATGAATAAACTTTCCAAATAAGATCCCAGAGTGGAGGCAAGGATCCACTGATGTGAGGGAAGCGGTCCGATTCTCTAAATGGATAAATACTACCGTGACCCCGGTGGGGGGTTCTGGACGATGTGTGCATGCGAATGGAAGGATGAGGAGGAAGCGAGGGTTCAGCGATTTCTATTCTCACACATTGTGTTATCCACAGCAGCAGCGGCAGAGTATCAGTGTATTTCCTTTATTAGTGACATCACAGCTGTCCCATAAGTCGCTCTTCACCTCCATCTCACTAACAAACACCTCGATGTCAGTGTCTGAAAGTTTTACTTCCTCTTCACATCGCTTGATGCCGTGCCTCCGTCAGGACTCGCGGTGGAAAACCATTGGTCAGCTTCATAATTTAATATTCGTGACGTGCTATGCATTGACCATTTATAGTAGAAATTGAGCGTGTGGAGAGCGGATTTGGAGTTCAGGTTTTGCGTGCGCACGGTTTTATAAATCGGAATTAGCTTTGGCTTACGCCATTTCCTGCTTTTGGGCATAAGCACACTTTTAGTAAGAATCCTACGCACTCTTTTATAAATCCATCCCTGCTCGGCCCACGCAACACTTCCTCACACACACAGGACCGGCAGTGGGGGGAGAGAGAGAGGGGGAGAAGGGAAGAGTTAGGGGGTCCCTAAATAGACTTCGCCGACTCCCTGCAGCCTATAAGAATCACCGTCCTGTCAGGAACATTAAAACATCAGCAGAAGAGGCTGTGATTTCAGAAATATACAATTTATTTAATACGTACCAGTCAACCATATTGCACATTCCCATAGAGCAAAATAAAATAAAACAAAAAGCACAATAATCAAACCAATAAATCAGAAAGAAACTAAATTTAAATGAGGTCAAATAAGGCAGCCCTATAAAACAAACTTGTTGTAGTTAGTTCACACAATTTAAACCAGTTTATCAAAATGTTTGAAAACATTGACAATCATAAAACACATCATTATGTCATACCTTTAATTCATTTAAAATAAAGCAGGGATCCACGCCGTCCTTATTGTCTTGAGAGCAATTACTAAAACAGGAAAAGACAACTTAACTTAATGTCACGCACACAATAGTGAAGACTCTGTTAATTGTTCCGGCGCATTACTTACAAGTATTACTCTTATGACTGAAGATTACAGCGCGCATTTATGCCGACGCTGATACGGTCTCACCCTCACGCACACAGCTGTACGCTGGCTCTAGGGACGGAATAAAGGTTAATATTTGCGGAACGTTTTCTGAGTGATCTCCGTTGACATTAAAGTTACTTTCAGCAAACTCACCGCAACAAACAATTTGTTTCCGCACCTGCTGCGGCCACGCTGCACTTACTCACACACACAGGACCGGCAGTGGAGAGAGAGAGAGGGCGAGAGGGAGCGCTACGGTGTCCCTTAATAGACGTCGCCAAATCCCCGCAGCCTATAGGAATCACTGTCCTGTCGGATGAATTAAAATATCAGCAAAACGGGAAAAATAACACTGCCAAAACTCGAAAACTGTATTAAGAATTGACCCCTTACACTTGTAACGTGTCTTAAGATCTGTTGAGGATGTCCCAGCCAGTTTCGGGGGTGGGTATGATTTGAGTTGAACCCATTTTTTCTCCTGTTTCTGGAAGAGGAGTCAGGATAGGAACATGTCTTTTGGTTCCATTAATTTCAGTAGTTAAGTTTAGGTTGTTCCCTTCAGGTTTTTGTGTTTGCTGCTTTGATGTTCGACCCTTCCAAATCTAAAGAGTTAACCACAAGGAAATTCTGGGACCGATCCCATCAGCGTCGCTTCCGTCATCACTTTGCTCGTGTGTTTCCACAGGAGCTGATGTCCTGCGCACATGCAACTTCCGTCATACTCCCCGTAGACCGGCGGCAATGACACTGCGTAAAACCCACAGCGCGAGTGTGATGCGTTCTGTTGGAGTGTAACTCCCGCACTGTAAACAATTGTCATGTGAATTTATTTGTCTGTTTATTATTGTTTTAAATGAAATTCAACATAATTCAGCAGAGCGCGCAGACCGCAGAGAGCGCAGTGGCGCAGAGCGCACAGAGAGCGGGCAGAGCGCACAGGAGATCACTTACAAGAAATGAATAAACTTTCCAAATAAGATCCCAGAGTGGAGGCAAGGATCCACTGATGTGAGGGAAGCGGTCCGATTCTCTAAATGGATAAATACTACCGTGACCCCGGTGGGGGGTTCTGGACGATGTGTGCATGCGAATGGAATGATGAGGAGGAAGCGAGGGTTCAGCGATTTCTATTCTCACACATTGTGTTATCCACAGCAGCAGCGGCAGAGTATCAGTGTATTTCCTTTATTAGTGACATCACAGCTGTCCCATAAGTCGCTCTTCACCTCCATCTCACTAACAAACACCTCGATGTCAGTGTCTGAAAGTTTTACTTCCTCTTCACATCGCTTGATGCCGTGCCTCCGTCAGGACTCGCGGTGGAAAACCATTGGTCAGCTTCATAATTTAATATTCGTGACGTGCTATGCATTGACCATTTATAGTATAAATTGAGCGTGTGGAGAGCGGATTTGGAGTTCAGGTTTTGCGTGCGCACGGTTTTATAAATCGGAATTAGCTTTGGCTTACGCCATTTCCTGCTTTTGGGCATAAGCACACTTTTAGTAAGAATCCTACGCACTCTTTTATAAATCCATCCCTGCTCGGCCCACGCAACACTTCCTCACACACACAGGACCGGCAGTGGGGGGAGAGAGAGAGGGGGAGAAGGGAAGAGTTAGGGGGTCCCTAAATAGACTTCGCCGACTCCCTGCAGCCTATAAGAATCACCGTCCTGTCAGGAACATTAAAACATCAGCAGAAGAGGCTGTGATTTCAGAAATATACAATTTATTTAATACGTACCAGTCAACCATATTGCACATTCCCATAGAGCAAAATAAAATAAAACAAAAAGCACAATAATCAAACCAATAAATCAGAAAGAAACTAAATTTAAATGAGGTCAAATAAGGCAGCCCTATAAAACAAACTTGTTGTAGTTAGTTCACACAATTTAAACCAGTTTATCAAAATGTTTGAAAACATTGACAATCATAAAACACATCATTATGTCATACCTTTAATTCATTTAAAATAAAGCAGGGATCCACGCCGTCCTTATTGTCTTGAGAGCAATTACTAAAACAGGAAAAGACAACTTAACTTAATGTCACGCACACAATAGTGAAGACTCTGTTAATTGTTCCGGTGCATTACTTACAAGTATTACTCTTATGACTGAAGATTACAGCGCGCATTTATGCCGACGCTGATACGGTCTCACCCTCACGCACACAGCTGTACGCTGGCTCTAGGGACGGAATAAAGGTTAATATTTGCGGAACGTTTTCTGAGTGATCTCCGTTGACATTAAAGTTACTTTCAGCAAACTCACCGCAACAAACAGTTTGTGTCCGCACCTGCTGCGGCCACGCTGCACTTACTCACACACACAGGACCGGCAGTGGAGAGAGAGAGAGGGCGAGAGGGAGCGCTACGGTGTCCCTTAATAGACGTCGCCAAATCCCCGCAGCCTATAGGAATCACTGTCCTGTCGGATGAATTAAAATATCAGCAAAACGGGAAAAATAACACTGCCAAAACTCGAAAACTGTATTAAGAATTGACCCCTTACACTTGTAACGTGTCTTAAGATCTGTTGAGGATGTCCCAGCCAGGTTCGGGGGGTGGGTATCATTTGAGTTGAACCCATTTTTTCTCCTGTTTCTGGAAGAGGAGTCAGGATAGGAACATGTCTTTTGGTTCCATTAATTTCAGTAGTTAAGTTTAGGTTGTTCCCTTCAGGTTTTTGTGTTTGCTGCTTTGATGTTCGACCCTTCCAAATCTAAAGAGTTAACCACAAGGAAATTCTGGGACCGATCCCATCAGCGTCGCTTCCGTCATCGCTTTGCTCGTGTGTTTCCACAGGAGCTGATGTCCTGCGCACATGCAACTTCCGTCATACTCCCCGTAGACCGGCGGCAATGACACCGCGTAAAACCCACAGTGCGAGTGTGATGCGTTCTGTTGGAGTGTAACTCCCGCACTGTAAACAATTGTCATGTAAATTTATTTGTCTGTTTATTATTGTTTTAAATGAAATTCAACATAATTCAGCAGAGCGCGCAGACCGCAGAGAGCGCAGTGGCGCAGAGCGCACAGAGAGCGGGCAGAGCGCACAGGAGATCACTTACAAGAAATGAATAAACTTTCCAAATAAGATCCCAGAGTGGAGGCAAGGATCCACTGATGTGAGGGAAGCGGTCCGATTCTCTAAATGGATAAATACTACCGTGACCCCGGTGGGGGGTTCTGGACGATGTGTGCATGCGAATGGAATGATGAGGAGGAAGCGAGGGTTCAGCGATTTCTATTCTCACACATTGTGTTATCCACAGCAGCAGCGGCAGAGTATCAGTGTATTTCCTTTATTAGTGACATCACAGCTGTCCCATAAGTCGCTCTTCACCTCCATCTCACTAACAAACACCTCGATGTCAGTGTCTGAAAGTTTTACTTCCTCTTCACATCGCTTGATGCCGTGCCTCCGTCAGGACTCGCGGTGGAAAACCATTGGTCAGCTTCATAATTTAATATTCGTGACGTGCTATGCATTGACCATTTATAGTAGAAATTGAGCGTGTGGAGAGCGGATTTGGAGTTCAGGTTTTGCGTGCGCACGGTTTTATAAATCGGAATTAGCTTTGGCTTACGCCATTTCCTGCTTTTGGGCATAAGCACACTTTTAGTAAGAATCCTACGCACTCTTTTATAAATCCATCCCTGCTCGGCCCACGCAACACTTCCTCACACACACAGGACCGGCAGTGGGGGGAGAGAGAGAGGGGGAGAAGGGAAGAGTTAGGGGGTCCCTAAATAGACTTCGCCGACTCCCTGCAGCCTATAAGAATCACCGTCCTGTCAGGAACATTAAAACATCAGCAGAAGAGGCTGTGATTTCAGAAATATACAATTTATTTAATACGTACCAGTCAACCATATTGCACATTCCCATAGAACAAAATAAAATAAAACAAAAAGCACAATAATCAAACCAATAAATCAGAAAGAAACTATATTTAAATAAGGTCAAATAAGGCAGCCCTATAAAACAAACTTGTTGTAGTTAGTTCACACAATTTAAACCAGTTTATCAAAATGTTTGAAAACATTGACAATCATAAAACACATCATTATGTCATACCTTTAATTCATTTAAAATAAAGCAGGGATCCACGCCGTCCTTATTGTCTTGAGAGCAATTACTAAAACAGGAAAAGACAACTTAACTTAATGTCACGCACACAATAGTGAAGACTCTGTTAATTGTTCCGGCGCATTACTTACAAGTATTACTCTTATGACTGAAGATTACAGCGCGCATTTATGCCGACGCTGATACGGTCTCACCCTCACGCACACAGCTGTACGCTGGCTCTAGGGACGGAATAAAGGTTAATATTTGCGGAACGTTTTCTGAGTGATCTCCGTTGACATTAAAGTTACTTTCAGCAAACTCACCGCAACAAACAATTTGTGTCCGCACCTGCTGCGGCCACGCTGCACTTACTCACACACACAGGACCGGCAGTGGAGAGAGAGAGAGGGCGAGAGGGAGCGCTACGGTGTCCCTTAATAGACGTCGCCAAATCCCCGCAGCCTATAGGAATCACTGTCCTGTCGGATGAATTAAAATATCAGCAAAACGGGAAAAATAACACTGCCAAAACTCGAAAACTGTATTAAGAATTGACCCCTTACACTTGTAACGTGTCTTAAGATCTGTTGAGGATGTCCCAGCCAGGTTCGGGGGGTGGGTATCATTTGAGTTGAACCCATTTTTTCTCCTGTTTCTGGAAGAGGAGTCAGGATAGGAACATGTCTTTTGGTTCCATTAATTTCAGTAGTTAAGTTTAGGTTGTTCCCTTCAGGTTTTTGTGTTTGCTGCTTTGATGTTCGACCCTTCCAAATCTAAAGAGTTAACCACAAGGAAATTCTGGGACCGATCCCATCAGCGTCGCTTCCGTCATCGCTTTGCTCGTGTGTTTCCACAGGAGCTGATGTCCTGCGCACATGCAACTTCCGTCATACTCCCCGTAGACCGGCGGCAATGACACCGCGTAAAACCCACAGCGCGAGTGTGATGCGTTCTGTTGGAGTGTAACTCCCGCACTGTAAACAATTGTCATGTAAATTTATTTGTCTGTTTATTATTGTTTTAAATGAAATTCAACATAATTCAGCAGAGCGCGCAGACCGCAGAGAGCGCAGTGGCGCAGAGCGCACAGAGAGCGGGCAGAGCGCACAGGAGATCACTTACAAGAAATGAATAAACTTTCCAAATAAGATCCCAGAGTGGAGGCAAGGATCCACTGATGTGAGGGAAGCGGTCCGATTCTCTAAATGGATAAATACTACCGTGACCCCGGTGGGGGGTTCTGGACGATGTGTGCATGCGAATGGAATGATGAGGAGGAAGCGAGGGTTCAGCGATTTCTATTCTCACACATTGTGTTATCCACAGCAGCAGCGGCAGAGTATCAGTGTATTTCCTTTATTAGTGACATCACAGCTGTCCCATAAGTCGCTCTTCACCTCCATCTCACTAACAAACACCTCGATGTCAGTGTCTGAAAGTTTTACTTCCTCTTCACATCGCTTGATGCCGTGCCTCCGTCAGGACTCGCGGTGGAAAACCATTGGTCAGCTTCATAATTTAATATTCGTGACGTGCTATGCATTGACCATTTATAGTAGAAATTGAGCGTGTGGAGAGCGGATTTGGAGTTCAGGTTTTGCGTGCGCACGGTTTTATAAATCGGAATTAGCTTTGGCTTACGCCATTTCCTGCTTTTGGGCATAAGCACACTTTTAGTAAGAATCCTACGCACTCTTTTATAAATCCATCCCTGCTCGGCCCACGCAACACTTCCTCACACACACAGGACCGGCAGTGGGGGGAGAGAGAGAGGGGGAGAAGGGAAGAGTTAGGGGGTCCCTAAATAGACTTCGCCGACTCCCTGCAGCCTATAAGAATCACCGTCCTGTCAGGAACATTAAAACATCAGCAGAAGAGGCTGTGATTTCAGAAATATACAATTTATTTAATACGTACCAGTCAACCATATTGCACATTCCCATAGAACAAAATAAAATAAAACAAAAAGCACAATAATCAAACCAATAAATCAGAAAGAAACTATATTTAAATAAGGTCAAATAAGGCAGCCCTATAAAACAAACCTGTTGTAGTTAGTTCACACAATTTAAACCAGTTTATCAAAATGTTTGAAAACATTGACAATCATAAAACACATCATTATGTCATACCTTTAATTCATTTAAAATAAAGCAGGGATCCACGCCGTCCTTATTGTCTTGAGAGCAATTACTAAAACAGGAAAAGACAACTTAACTTAATGTCACGCACACAATAGTGAAGACTCTGTTAATTGTTCCGGCGCATTACTTACAAGTATTACTCTTATGACTGAAGATTACAGCGCGCATTTATGCCGACGCTGATACGGTCTCACCCTCACGCACACAGCTGTACGCTGGCTCTAGGGACGGAATAAAGGTTAATATTTGCGGAACGTTTTCTGAGTGATCTCCGTTGACATTAAAGTTACTTTCAGCAAACTCACCGCAACAAACAATTTGTGTCCGCACCTGCTGCGGCCACGCTGCACTTACTCACACACACAGGACCGGCAGTGGAGAGAGAGAGAGGGCGAGAGGGAGCGCTACGGTGTCCCTTAATAGACATCGCCAAATCCCCGCAGCCTATAGGAATCACTGTCCTGTCGGATGAATTAAAATATCAGCAAAACGGGAAAAATAACACTGCCAAAACTCGAAAACTGTATTAAGAATTGACCCCTTACACTTGTAACGTGTCTTAAGATCTGTTGAGGATGTCCCAGCCAGGTTCGGGGGGTGGGTATGATTTGAGTTGAACCCATTTTTTCTCCTGTTTCTGGAAGAGGAGTCAGGATAGGAACATGTCTTTTGGTTCCATTAATTTCAGTAGTTAAGTTTAGGTTGTTCCCTTCAGGTTTTTGTGTTTGCTGCTTTGATGTTCGACCCTTCCAAATCTAAAGAGTTAACCACAAGGAAATTCTGGGACCGATCCCATCAGCGTCGCTTCCGTCATCACTTTGCTCGTGTGTTTCCACAGGAGCTGATGTCCTGCGCACATGCAACTTCCGTCATACTCCCCGTAGACCGGCGGCAATGACACTGCGTAAAACCCACAGCGCGAGTGTGATGCGTTCTGTTGGAGTGTAACTCCCGCACTGTAAACAATTGTCATGTAAATTTATTTGTCTGTTTATTATTGTTTTAAATGAAATTCAACATAATTCAGCAGAGCGCGCAGACCGCAGAGAGCGCAGTGGCGCAGAGCGCACAGAGAGCGGGCAGAGCGCACAGGAGATCACTTACAAGAAATGAATAAACTTTCCAAATAAGATCCCAGAGTGGAGGCAAGGATCCACTGATGTGAGGGAAGCGGTCCGATTCTCTAAATGGATAAATACTACCGTGACCCCGGTGGGGGGTTCTGGACGATGTGTGCATGCGAATGGAATGATGAGGAGGAAGCGAGGGTTCAGCGATTTCTATTCTCACACATTGTGTTATCCACAGCAGCAGCGGCAGAGTATCAGTGTATTTCCTTTATTAGTGACATCACAGCTGTCCCATAAGTCGCTCTTCACCTCCATCTCACTAACAAACACCTCGATGTCAGTGTCTGAAAGTTTTACTTCCTCTTCACATCGCTTGATGCCGTGCCTCCGTCAGGACTCGCGGTGGAAAACCATTGGTCAGCTTCATAATTTAATATTCGTGACGTGCTATGCATTGACCATTTATAGTAGAAATTGAGCGTGTGGAGAGCGGATTTGGAGTTCAGGTTTTGCGTGCGCACGGTTTTATAAATCGGAATTAGCTTTGGCTTACGCCATTTCCTGCTTTTGGGCATAAGCACACTTTTAGTAAGAATCCTACGCACTCTTTTATAAATCCATCCCTGCTCGGCCCACGCAACACTTCCTCACACACACAGGACCGGCAGTGGGGGGAGAGAGAGAGGGGGAGAAGGGAAGAGTTAGGGGGTCCCTAAATAGACTTCGCCGACTCCCTGCAGCCTATAAGAATCACCGTCCTGTCAGGAACATTAAAACATCAGCAGAAGAGGCTGTGATTTCAGAAATATACAATTTATTTAATACGTACCAGTCAACCATATTGCACATTCCCATAGAACAAAATAAAATAAAACAAAAAGCACAATAATCAAACCAATAAATCAGAAAGAAACTAAATTTAAATGAGATCAAATAAGGCAACCCTATAAAACAAACTTGTTGTAGTTAGTTCACACAATTTAAACCAGTTTATCAAAATGTTTGAAAACATTGACAATCATAAAACACATCATTATGTCATACCTTTAATTCATTTAAAATAAAGCAGGGATCCACGCCGTCCTTATTGTCTTGAGAGCAATTACTAAAACAGGAAAAGACAACTTAACTTAATGTCACGCACACAATAGTGAAGACTCTGTTAATTGTTCCGGCGCATTACTTACAAGTATTACTCTTATGACTGAAGATTACAGCGCGCATTTATGCCGACGCTGATACGGTCTCACCCTCACGCACACAGCTGTACGCTGGCTCTAGGGACGGAATAAAGGTTAATATTTGCGGAACGTTTTCTGAGTGATCTCCGTTGACATTAAAGTTACTTTCAGCAAACTCACCGCAACAAACAATTTGTGTCCGCACCTGCTGCGGCCACGCTGCACTTACTCACACACACAGGACCGGCAGTGGAGAGAGAGATAGGGCGAGAGGGAGCGCTACGGTGTCCCTTAATAGACGTCGCCAAATCCCCGCAGCCTATAGGAATCACTGTCCTGTCGGATGAATTAAAATATCAGCAAAACGGGAAAAATAACACTGCCAAAACTCGAAAACTGTATTAAGAATTGACCCCTTACACTTGTAACGTGTCTTAAGATCTGTTGAGGATGTCCCAGCCAGGTTCGGGGGGTGGGTATGATTTGAGTTGAACCCATTTTTTCTCCTGTGTCTGGAAGAGGAGTCAGGATAGGAACATGTCTTTTGGTTCCATTAATTTCAGTAGTTAAGTTTAGGTTGTTCCCTTCAGGTTTTTGTGTTTGCTGCTTTGATGTTCGACCCTTCCAAATCTAAAGAGTTAACCACAAGGAAATTCTGGGACCGATCCCATCAGCGTCGCTTCCGTCATCGCTTTGCTCGTGTGTTTCCACAGGAGCTGATGTCCTGCGCACATGCAACTTCCGTCATACTCCCCGTAGACCGGCGGCAATGACACCGCGTAAAACCCACAGCGCGAGTGTGATGCGTTCTGTTGGAGTGTAACTCCCGCACTGTAAACAATTGTCATGTAAATTTATTTGTCTGTTTATTATTGTTTTAAATGAAATTCAACATAATTCAGCAGAGCGCGCAGACCGCAGAGAGCGCAGTGGCGCAGAGCGCACAGAGAGCGGGCAGAGCGCACAGGAGATCACTTACAAGAAATGAATAAACTTTCCAAATAAGATCCCAGAGTGGAGGCAAGGATCCACTGATGTGAGGGAAGCGGTCCGATTCTCTAAATGGATAAATACTACCGTGACCCCGGTGGGGGGTTCTGGACGATGTGTGCATGCGAATGGAATGATGAGGAGGAAGCGAGGGTTCAGCGATTTCTATTCTCACACATTGTGTTATCCACAGCAGCAGCGGCAGAGTATCAGTGTATTTCCTTTATTAGTGACATCACAGCTGTCCCATAAGTCGCTCTTCACCTCCATCTCACTAACAAACACCTCGATGTCAGTGTCTGAAAGTTTTACTTCCTCTTCACATCGCTTGATGCCGTGCCTCCGTCAGGACTCGCGGTGGAAAACCATTGGTCAGCTTCATAATTTAATATTCGTGACGTGCTATGCATTGACCATTTATAGTAGAAATTGAGCGTGTGGAGAGCGGATTTGGAGTTCAGGTTTTGCGTGCGCACGGTTTTATAAATCGGAATTAGTTTTGGCTTACGCCATTTCCTGCTTTTGGGCATAAGCACACTTTTAGTAAGAATCCTACGCACTCTTTTATAAATCCATCCCTGCTCGGCCCACGCAACACTTCCTCACACACACAGGACCGGCAGTGGGGGGAGAGAGAGAGGGGGAGAAGGGAAGTTTTAGGGGGTCCCTAAATAGACTTCGCCGACTCCCTGCAGCCTATAAGAATCACCGTCCTGTCAGGAACATTAAAACATCAGCAGAAGAGGCTGTGATTTCAGAAATATACAATTTATTTAATACGTACCAGTCAACCATATTGCACATTCCCATAGAACAAAATAAAATAAAACAAAAAGCACAATAATCAAACCAATAAATCAGAAAGAAACTATATTTAAATAAGGTCAAATAAGGCAGCCCTATAAAACAAACCTGTTGTAGTTAGTTCACACAATTTAAACCAGTTTATCAAAATGTTTGAAAACATTGACAATCATAAAACACATCATTATGTCATACCTTTAATTCATTTAAAATAAAGCAGGGATCCACGCCGTCCTTATTGTCTTGAGAGCAATTACTAAAACAGGAAAAGACAACTTAACTTAATGTCACGCACACAATAGTGAAGACTCTGTTAATTGTTCCGGCGCATTACTTACAAGTATTACTCTTATGACTGAAGATTACAGCGCGCATTTATGCCGACGCTGATACGGTCTCACCCTCACAGCTGTACGCTGGCTCTAGGGACGGAATAAAGGTTAATATTTGCGGAACGTTTTCTGAGTGATCTCCGTTGACATTAAAGTTACTTTCAGCAAACTCACCGCAACAAACAATTTGTGTCCGCACCTGCTGCGGCCACGCTGCACTTACTCACACACACAGGACCGGCAGTGGAGAGAGAGAGAGGGCGAGAGGGAGCGCTACGGTGTCCCTTAATAGACGTCGCCAAATCCCCGCAGCCTATAGGAATCACTGTCCTGTCGGATGAATTAAAATATCAGCAAAACGGGAAAAATAACACTGCCAAAACTCGAAAACTGTATTAAGAATTGACCCCTTACACTTGTAACGTGTCTTAAGATCTGTTGAGGATGTCCCAGCCAGGTTCGGGGGGTGGGTATGATTTGAGTTGAACCCATTTTTTCTCCTGTTTCTGGAAGAGGAGTCAGGATAGGAACATGTCTTTTGGTTCCATTAATTTCAGTAGTTAAGTTTAGGTTGTTCCCTTCAGGTTTTTGTGTTTGCTGCTTTGATGTTCGACCCTTCCAAATCTAAAGAGTTAACCACAAGGAAATTCTGGGACCGATCCCATCAGCGTCGCTTCCGTCATCGCTTTGCTCGTGTGTTTCCACAGGAGCTGATGTCCTGCGCACATGCAACTTCCGTCATACTCCCCGTAGACCGGCGGCAATGACACCGCGTAAAACCCACAGCGCGAGTGTGATGCGTTCTGTTGGAGTGTAACTCCCGCACTGTAAACAATTGTCATGTAAATTTATTTGTCTGTTTATTATTGTTTTAAATGAAATTCAACATAATTCAGCAGAGCGCGCAGACCGCAGAGAGCGCAGTGGCGCAGAGCGCACAGAGAGCGGGCAGAGCGCACAGGAGATCACTTACAAGAAATGAATAAACTTTCCAAATAAGATCCCAGAGTGGAGGCAAGGATCCACTGATGTGAGGGAAGCGGTCCGATTCTCTAAATGGATAAATACTACCGTGACCCCGGTGGGGGGTTCTGGACGATGTGTGCATGCGAATGGAAGGATGAGGAGGAAGCGAGGGTTCAGCGATTTCTATTCTCACACATTGTGTTATCCACAGCAGCAGCGGCAGAGTATCAGTGTATTTCCTTTATTAGTGACATCACAGCTGTCCCATAAGTCGCTCTTCACCTCCATCTCACTAACAAACACCTCGATGTCAGTGTCTGAAAGTTTTACTTCCTCTTCACATCGCTTGATGCCGTGCCTCCGTCAGGACTCGCGGTGGAAAACCATTGGTCAGCTTCATAATTTAATATTCGTGACGTGCTATGCATTGACCATTTATAGTAGAAATTGAGCGTGTACTAACTACAACAAGTTTGTTTTATAGGGCTGCCTTATTTGACCTCATTTAAATTTAGTTTCTTTCTGATTTATTGGTTTGATTATTGTGCTTTTTGTTTTATTTTATTTTGCTCTATGGGAATGTGCAATATGGTTGACTGGTACGTATTAAATAAATTGTATATTTCTGAAATCACAGCCTCTTCTGCTGATGTTTTAATGTTCCTGACAGGACGGTGATTCTTATAGGCTGCAGGGAGTCGGCGAAGTCTATTTAGGGACCCCCTAACTCTTCCCTTCTCCCCCTCTCTCTCTCCCCCCACTGCCGGTCCTGTGTGTGTGAGGAAGTGTTGCGTGGGCCGAGCAGGGATGGATTTATAAAAGAGTGCGTAGGATTCTTACTAAAAGTGTGCTTATGCCCAAAAGCAGGAAATGGCGTAAGCCAAAGCTAATTCCGATTTATAAAACCGTGCGCACGCAAAACCTGAACTCCAAATCCGCTCTCCACACGCTCAATTTCTACTATAAATGGTCAATGCATAGCACGTCACGAATATTAAATTATGAAGCTGACCAATGGTTTTCCACCGCGAGTCCTGACGGAGGCACGGCATCAAGCGATGTGAAGAGGAAGTAAAACTTTCAGACACTGACATCGAGGTGTTTGTTAGTGAGATGGAGGTGAAGAGCGACTTATGGGACAGCTGTGATGTCACTAATAAAGGAAATACACTGATACTCTGCCGCTGCTGCTGTGGATAACACAATGTGTGAGAATAGAAATCGCTGAACCCTCGCTTCCTCCTCATCCTTCCATTCGCATGCACACATCGTCCAGAACCCCCCACCGGGGTCACGGTAGTATTTATCCATTTAGAGAATCGGACCGCTTCCCTCACATCAGTGGATCCTTGCCTCCACTCTGGGATCTTATTTGGAAAGTTTATTCATTTCTTGTAAGTGATCTCCTGTGCGCTCTGCCCGCTCTCTGTGCGCTCTGCGCCACTGCGCTCTCTGCGGTCTGCGCGCTCTGCTGAATTATGTTGAATTTCATTTAAAACAATAATAAACAGACAAATAAATTTACATGACAATTGTTTACAGTGCGGGAGTTACACTCCAACAGAACGCATCACACTCGCGCTGTGGGTTTTACGCGGTGTCATTGCCGCCGGTCTACGGGGAGTATGACGGAAGTTGCATGTGCGCAGGACATCAGCTCCTGTGAAACACACGAGCAAAGCGATGACGGAAGCGACGCTGATGGGATCGGTCCCAGAATTTCCTTGTGGTTAACTCTTTAGATTTGGAAGGGTCGAACATCAAAGCAGCAAACACAAAAACCTGAAGGGAACAACCTAAACTTAACTACTGAAATTAATGGAACCAAAAGACATGTTCCTATCCTGACTCCTCTTCCAGAAACAGGAGAAAAAATGGGTTCAACTCAAATCATACCCACCCCCCGAACCTGGCTGGGACATCCACAACAGATCTTAAGACACGTTACAAGTGTAAGGGGTCAATTCTTAATACAGTTTTCGAGTTTTGGCAGTGTTATTTTTCCCGTTTTGCTGATATTTTAATTCATCCGACAGGACAGTGATTCCTATAGGCTGCGGGGATTTGGCGACGTCTATTAAGGGACACCGTAGCGCTCCCTCTCGCCCTCTCTCTCTCTCACTGCCGGTCCTGTGTGTGTGAGTAAGTGCAGCGTGGCCGCAGCAGGTGCGGACACAAATTGTTTGTTGCGGTGAGTTTGCTGAAAGTAACTTTAATGTCAACGGAGATCACTCAGAAAACGTTCCGCAAATATTAACCTTTATTCCGTCCCTAGAGCCAGCGTACAGCTGTGTGCGTGAGGGTGAGACCGTATCAGCGTCGGCATAAATGCGCGCTGTAATCTTCAGTCATAAGAGTAATACTTGTAAGTAATGCGCCGGAACAATTAACAGAGTCTTCACTATTGTGTGCGTGACATTAAGTTAAGTTGTCTTTTCCTGTTTTAGTAATTGCTCTCAAGACAATAAGGACGGCGTGGATCCCTGCTTTATTTTAAATGAATTAAAGGTATGACATAATGATGTGTTTTATGATTGTCAATGTTTTCAAACATTTTGATAAACTGGTTTAAATTGTGTGAACTAACTACAACAAGTTTGTTTCATAGGGCTGCCTTATTTGACCTTATTTAAATATAGTTTCTTTCTGATTTATTGGTTTGATTATTGTGCTTTTTGTTTTATTTTATTTTGTTCTATGGGAATGTGCAATATGGTTGACTGGTACGTATTAAATAAATTGTATATTTCTGAAATCACAGCCTCTTCTGCTGATGTTTTAATGTTCCTGACAGGACGGTGATTCTTATAGGCTGCAGGGAGTCGGCGAAGTCTATTTAGGGACCCCCTAACTCTTCCCTTCTCCCCCTCTCTCTCTCCCCCCACTGCCGGTCCTGTGTGTGTGAGGAAGTGTTGCGTGGGCCGAGCAGGGATGGATTTATAAAAGAGTGCGTAGGATTCTTACTAAAAGTGTGCTTATGCCCAAAAGCAGGAAATGGCGTAAGCCAAAGCTAATTCCGATTTATAAAACCGTGCGCACGCAAAACCTGAACTCCAAATCCGCTCTCTCCCATAGAACAAAATAAAATAAAACAAAAAGCACAATAATCAAACCAATAAATCAGAAAGAAACTATATTTAAATAAGGTCAAATAAGGCAGCCCTATAAAACAAACTTGTTGTAGTTAGTTCACACAATTTAATCCAGTTTATCAAAATGTTTGAAAACATTGACAATCATAAAACACATCATTATGTCATACCTTTAATTCATTTAAAATAAAGCAGGGATCCACGCCGTCCTTATTGTCTTGAGAGCAATTACTAAAACAGGAAAAGACAACTTAACTTAATGTCACGCACACAATAGTGAAGACTCTGTTAATTGTTCCGGCGCATTACTTACAAGTATTACTCTTATGACTGAAGATTACAGCGCGCATTTATGCCGACGCTGATACGGTCTCACCCTCACGCACACAGCTGTACGCTGGCTCTAGGGACGGAATAAAGGTTAATATTTGCGGAACGTTTTCTGAGTGATCTCCGTTGACATTAAAGTTACTTTCAGCAAACTCACCGCAACAAACAATTTGTTTCCGCACCTGCTGCGGCCACGCTGCACTTACTCACACACACAGGACCGGCAGTGGAGAGAGAGAGAGGGCGAGAGGGAGCGCTACGGTGTCCCTTAATAGACGTCGCCAAATCCCCGCAGCCTATAGGAATCACTGTCCTGTCGGATGAATTAAAATATCAGCAAAACGGGAAAAATAACACTGCCAAAACTCGAAAACTGTATTAAGAATTGACCCCTTACACTTGTAACGTGTCTTAAGATCTGTTGAGGATGTCCCAGCCAGGTTCGGGGGTGGGTATGATTTGAGTTGAACCCATTTTTTCTCCTGTTTCTGGAAGAGGAGTCAGGATAGGAACATGTCTTTTGGTTCCATTAATTTCAGTAGTTAAGTTTAGGTTGTTCCCTTCAGGTTTTTGTGTTTGCTGCTTTGATGTTCGACCCTTCCAAATCTAAAGAGTTAACCACAAGGAAATTCTGGGACCGATCCCATCAGCGTCGCTTCCGTCATCACTTTGCTCGTGTGTTTCCACAGGAGCTGATGTCCTGCGCACATGCAACTTCCGTCATACTCCCCGTAGACCGGCGGCAATGACACTGCGTAAAACCCACAGCGCGAGTGTGATGCGTTCTGTTGGAGTGTAACTCCCGCACTGTAAACAATTGTCATGTAAATTTATTTGTCTGTTTATTATTGTTTTAAATGAAATTCAACATAATTCAGCAGAGCGCGCAGACCGCAGAGAGCGCAGTGGCGCAGAGCGCACAGAGAGCGGGCAGAGCGCACAGGAGATCACTTACAAGAAATGAATAAACTTTCCAAATAAGATCCCAGAGTGGAGGCAAGGATCCACTGATGTGAGGGAAGCGGTCCGATTCTCTAAATGGATAAATACTACCGTGACCCCGGTGGGGGGTTCTGGACGATGTGTGCATGCGAATGGAATGATGAGGAGGAAGCGAGGGTTCAGCGATTTCTATTCTCACACATTGTGTTATCCACAGCAGCAGCGGCAGAGTATCAGTGTATTTCCTTTATTAGTGACATCACAGCTGTCCCATAAGTCGCTCTTCACCTCCATCTCACTAACAAACACCTCGATGTCAGTGTCTGAAAGTTTTACTTCCTCTTCACATCGCTTGATGCCGTGCCTCCGTCAGGACTCGCGGTGGAAAACCATTGGTCAGCTTCATAATTTAATATTCGTGACGTGCTATGCATTGACCATTTATAGTAGAAATTGAGCGTGTGGAGAGCGGATTTGGAGTTCAGGTTTTGCGTGCGCACGGTTTTATAAATCGGAATTAGCTTTGGCTTACGCCATTTCCTGCTTTTGGGCATAAGCACACTTTTAGTAAGAATCCTACGCACTCTTTTATAAATCCATCCCTGCTCGGCCCACGCAACACTTCCTCACACACACAGGACCGGCAGTGGGGGGAGAGAGAGAGGGGGAGAAGGGAAGAGTTAGGGGGTCCCTAAATAGACTTCGCCGACTCCCTGCAGCCTATAAGAATCACCGTCCTGTCAGGAACATTAAAACATCAGCAGAAGAGGCTGTGATTTCAGAAATATACAATTTATTTAATACGTACCAGTCAACCATATTGCACATTCCCATAGAACAAAATAAAATAAAACAAAAAGCACAATAATCAAACCAATAAATCAGAAAGAAACTATATTTAAATAAGGTCAAATAAGGCAGCCCTATAAAACAAACCTGTTGTAGTTAGTTCACACAATTTAAACCAGTTTATCAAAATGTTTGAAAACATTGACAATCATAAAACACATCATTATGTCATACCTTTAATTCATTCAAAATAAAGCAGGGATCCACGCCGTCCTTATTGTCTTGAGAGCAATTACTAAAACAGGAAAAGACAACTTAACTTAATGTCACGCACACAATAGTGAAGACTCTGTTAATTGTTCCGGCGCATTACTTACAAGTATTACTCTTATGACTGAAGATTACAGCGCGCATTTATGCCGACGCTGATACGGTCTCACCCTCACGCACACAGCTGTACGCTGGCTCTAGGGACGGAATAAAGGTTAATATTTGCGGAACGTTTTCTGAGTGATCTCCGTTGACATTAAAGTTACTTTCAGCAAACTCACCGCAACAAACAATTTGTTTCCGCACCTGCTGCGGCCACGCTGCACTTACTCACACACACAGGACCGGCAGTGGAGAGAGAGAGAGGGCGAGAGGGAGCGCTACGGTGTCCCTTAATAGACGTCGCCAAATCCCCGCAGCCTATAGGAATCACTGTCCTGTCGGATGAATTAAAATATCAGCAAAACGGGAAAAATAACACTGCCAAAACTCGAAAACTGTATTAAGAATTGACCCCTTACACTTGTAACGTGTCTTAAGATCTGTTGAGGATGTCCCAGCCAGGTTCGGGGGTGGGTATGATTTGAGTTGAACCCATTTTTTCTCCTGTTTCTGGAAGAGGAGTCAGGATAGGAACATGTCTTTTGGTTCCATTAATTTCAGTAGTTAAGTTTAGGTTGTTCCCTTCAGGTTTTTGTGTTTGCTGCTTTGATGTTCGACCCTTCCAAATCTAAAGAGTTAACCACAAGGAAATTCTGGGACCGATCCCATCAGCGTCGCTTCCGTCATCACTTTGCTCGTGTGTTTCCACAGGAGCTGATGTCCTGCGCACATGCAACTTCCGTCATACTCCCCGTAGACCGGCGGCAATGACACTGCGTAAAACCCACAGCGCGAGTGTGATGCGTTCTGTTGGAGTGTAACTCCCGCACTGTAAACAATTGTCATGTAAATTTATTTGTCTGTTTATTATTGTTTTAAATGAAATTCAACATAATTCAGCAGAGCGCGCAGACCGCAGAGAGCGCAGTGGCGCAGAGCGCACAGAGAGCGGGCAGAGCGCACAGGAGATCACTTACAAGAAATGAATAAACTTTCCAAATAAGATCCCAGAGTGGAGGCAAGGATCCACTGATGTGAGGGAAGCGGTCCGATTCTCTAAATGGATAAATACTACCGTGACCCCGGTGGGGGGTTCTGGACGATGTGTGCATGCGAATGGAATGATGAGGAGGAAGCGAGGGTTCAGCGATTTCTATTCTCACACATTGTGTTATCCACAGCAGCAGCGGCAGAGTATCAGTGTATTTCCTTTATTAGTGACATCACAGCTGTCCCATAAGTCGCTCTTCACCTCCATCTCACTAACAAACACCTCGATGTCAGTGTCTGAAAGTTTTACTTCCTCTTCACATCGCTTGATGCCGTGCCTCCGTCAGGACTCGCGGTGGAAAACCATTGGTCAGCTTCATAATTTAATATTCGTGACGTGCTATGCATTGACCATTTATAGTAGAAATTGAGCGTGTGGAGAGCGGATTTGGAGTTCAGGTTTTGCGTGCGCACGGTTTTATAAATCGGAATTAGCTTTGGCTTACGCCATTTCCTGCTTTTGGGCATAAGCACACTTTTAGTAAGAATCCTACGCACTCTTTTATAAATCCATCCCTGCTCGGCCCACGCAACACTTCCTCACACACACAGGACCGGCAGTGGGGGGAGAGAGAGAGGGGGAGAAGGGAAGAGTTAGGGGGTCCCTAAATAGACTTCGCCGACTCCCTGCAGCCTATAAGAATCACCGTCCTGTCAGGAACATTAAAACATCAGCAGAAGAGGCTGTGATTTCAGAAATATACAATTTATTTAATACGTACCAGTCAACCATATTGCACATTCCCATAGAACAAAATAAAATAAAACAAAAAGCACAATAATCAAACCAATAAATCAGAAAGAAACTATATTTAAATAAGGTCAAATAAGGCAGCCCTATAAAACAAACCTGTTGTAGTTAGTTCACACAATTTAAACCAGTTTATCAAAATGTTTGAAAACATTGACAATCATAAAACACATCATTATGTCATACCTTTAATTCATTTAAAATAAAGCAGGGATCCACGCCGTCCTTATGGTCTTGAGAGCAATTACTAAAACAGGAAAAGACAACTTAACTTAATGTCACGCACACAATAGTGAAGACTCTGTTAATTGTTCCGGCGCATTACTTACAAGTATTACTCTTATGACTGAAGATTACAGCGCGCATTTATGCCGACGCTGATACGGTCTCACCCTCACGCACACAGCTGTACGCTGGCTCTAGGGACGGAATAAAGGTTAATATTTGCGGAACGTTTTCTGAGTGATCTCCGTTGACATTAAAGTTACTTTCAGCAAACTCACCGCAACAAACAATTTGTTTCCGCACCTGCTGCGGCCACGCTGCACTTACTCACACACACAGGACCGGCAGTGGAGAGAGAGAGAGGGCGAGAGGGAGCGCTACGGTGTCCCTTAATAGACGTCGCCAAATCCCCGCAGCCTATAGGAATCACTGTCCTGTCGGATGAATTAAAATATCAGCAAAACGGGAAAAATAACACTGCCAAAACTCGAAAACTGTATTAAGAATTGACCCCTTACACTTGTAACGTGTCTTAAGATCTGTTGAGGATGTCCCAGCCAGGTTCGGGGGTGGGTATGATTTGAGTTGAACCCATTTTTTCTCCTGTTTCTGGAAGAGGAGTCAGGATAGGAACATGTCTTTTGGTTCCATTAATTTCAGTAGTTAAGTTTAGGTTGTTCCCTTCAGGTTTTTGTGTTTGCTGCTTTGATGTTCGACCCTTCCAAATCTAAAGAGTTAACCACAAGGAAATTCTGGGACCGATCCCATCAGCGTCGCTTCCGTCATCACTTTGCTCGTGTGTTTCCACAGGAGCTGATGTCCTGCGCACATGCAACTTCCGTCATACTCCCCGTAGACCGGCGGCAATGACACTGCGTAAAACCCACAGCGCGAGTGTGATGCGTTCTGTTGGAGTGTAACTCCCGCACTGTAAACAATTGTCATGTAAATTTATTTGTCTGTTTATTATTGTTTTAAATGAAATTCAACATAATTCAGCAGAGCGCGCAGACCGCAGAGAGCGCAGTGGCGCAGAGCGCACAGAGAGCGGGCAGAGCGCACAGGAGATCACTTACAAGAAATGAATAAACTTTCCAAATAAGATCCCAGAGTGGAGGCAAGGATCCACTGATGTGAGGGAAGCGGTCCGATTCTCTAAATGGATAAATACTACCGTGACCCCGGTGGGGGGTTCTGGACGATGTGTGCATGCGAATGGAATGATGAGGAGGAAGCGAGGGTTCAGCGATTTCTATTCTCACACATTGTGTTATCCACAGCAGCAGCGGCAGAGTATCAGTGTATTTCCTTTATTAGTGACATCACAGCTGTCCCATAAGTCGCTCTTCACCTCCATCTCACTAACAAACACCTCGATGTCAGTGTCTGAAAGTTTTACTTCCTCTTCACATCGCTTGATACCGTGCCTCCGTCAGGACTCGCGGTGGAAAACCATTGGTCAGCTTCATAATTTAATATTCGTGACGTGCTATGCATTGACCATTTATAGTAGAAATTGAGCGTGTGGAGAGCGGATTTGGAGTTCAGGTTTTGCGTGCGCACGGTTTTATAAATCGGAATTAGCTTTGGCTTACGCCATTTCCTGCTTTTGGGCATAAGCACACTTTTAGTAAGAATCCTACGCACTCTTTTATAAATCCATCCCTGCTCGGCCCACGCAACACTTCCTCACACACACAGGACCGGCAGTGGGGGGAGAGAGAGAGGGGGAGAAGGGAAGAGTTAGGGGGTCCCTAAATAGACTTCGCCGACTCCCTGCAGCCTATAAGAATCACCGTCCTGTCAGGAACATTAAAACATCAGCAGAAGAGGCTGTGATTTCAGAAATATACAATTTATTTAATACGTACCAGTCAACCATATTGCACATTCCCATAGAACAAAATAAAATAAAACAAAAAGCACAATAATCAAACCAATAAATCAGAAAGAAACTATATTTAAATAAGGTCAAATAAGGCAGCCCTATAAAACAAACCTGTTGTAGTTAGTTCACACAATTTAAACCAGTTTATCAAAATGTTTGAAAACATTGACAATCATAAAACACATCATTATGTCATACCTTTAATTCATTTAAAATAAAGCAGGGATCCACGCCGTCCTTATGGTCTTGAGAGCAATTACTAAAACAGGAAAAGACAACTTAACTTAATGTCACGCACACAATAGTGAAGACTCTGTTAATTGTTCCGGCGCATTACTTACAAGTATTACTCTTATGACTGAAGATTACAGCGCGCATTTATGCCGACGCTGATACGGTCTCACCCTCACGCACACAGCTGTACGCTGGCTCTAGGGACGGAATAAAGGTTAATATTTGCGGAACGTTTTCTGAGTGATCTCCGTTGACATTAAAGTTACTTTCAGCAAACTCACCGCAACAAACAATTTGTGTCCGCACCTGCTGCGGCCACGCTGCACTTACTCACACACACAGGACCGGCAGTGGAGAGAGAGAGAGGGCGAGAGGGAGCGCTACGGTGTCCTTTAATAGACGTCGCCAAATCCCCGCAGCCTATAGTAATCACTGTCCTGTCGGATGAATTAAAATATCAGCAAAACGGGAAAAATAACACTGCCAAAACTCGAAAACTGTATTAAGAATTGACCCCTTACACTTGTAACGTGTCTTAAGATCTGTTGAGGATGTCCCAGCCAGGTTCGGGGGGTGGGTATCATTTGAGTTGAACCCATTTTTTCTCCTGTTTCTGGAAGAGGAGTCAGGATAGGAACATGTCTTTTGGTTCCATTAATTTCAGTAGTTAAGTTTAGGTTGTTCCCTTCAGGTTTTTGTGTTTGCTGCTTTGATGTTCGACCCTTCCAAATCTAAAGAGTTAACCACAAGGAAATTCTGGGACCGATCCCATCAGCGTCGCTTCCGTCATCGCTTTGCTCGTGTGTTTCCACAGGAGCTGATGTCCTGCGCACATGCAACTTCCGTCATACTCCCCGTAGACCGGCGGCAATGACACCGCGTAAAACCCACAGCGCGAGTGTGATGCGTTCTGTTGGAGTGTAACTCCCGCACTGTAAACAATTGTCATGTAAATTTATTTGTCTGTTTATTATTGTTTTAAATGAAATTCAACATAATTCAGCAGAGCGCGCAGACCGCAGAGAGCGCAGTGGCGCAGAGCGCACAGAGAGCGGGCAGAGCGCACAGGAGATCACTTACAAGAAATGAATAAACTTTCCAAATAAGATCCCAGAGTGGAGGCAAGGATCCACTGATGTGAGGGAAGCGGTCCGATTCTCTAAATGGATAAATACTACCGTGACCCCGGTGGGGGGTTCTGGACGATGTGTGCATGCGAATGGAATGATGAGGAGGAAGCGAGGGTTCAGCGATTTCTATTCTCACACATTGTGTTATCCACAGCAGCAGCGGCAGAGTATCAGTGTATTTCCTTTATTAGTGACATCACAGCTGTCCCATAAGTCGCTCTTCACCTCCATCTCACTAACAAACACCTCGATGTCAGTGTCTGAAAGTTTTACTTCCTCTTCACATCGCTTGATGCCGTGCCTCCGTCAGGACTCGCGGTGGAAAACCATTGGTCAGCTTCATAATTTAATATTCGTGACGTGCTATGCATTGACCATTTATAGTAGAAATTGAGCGTGTGGAGAGCGGATTTGGAGTTCAGGTTTTGCGTGCGCACGGTTTTATAAATCGGAATTAGCTTTGGCTTACGCCATTTCCTGCTTTTGGGCATAAGCACACTTTTAGTAAGAATCCTACGCACTCTTTTATAAATCCATCCCTGCTCGGCCCACGCAACACTTCCTCACACACACAGGACCGGCAGTGGGGGGAGAGAGAGAGGGGGAGAAGGGAAGAGTTAGGGGGTCCCTAAATAGACTTCGCCGACTCCCTGCAGCCTATAAGAATCACCGTCCTGTCAGGAACATTAAAACATCAGCAGAAGAGGCTGTGATTTCAGAAATATACAATTTATTTAATACGTACCAGTCAACCATATTGCACATTCCCATAGAGCAAAATAAAATAAAACAAAAAGCACAATAATCAAACCAATAAATCAGAAAGAAACTAAATTTAAATGAGGTCAAATAAGGCAGCCCTATAAAACAAACTTGTTGTAGTTAGTTCACACAATTTAAACCAGTTTATCAAAATGTTTGAAAACATTGACAATCATAAAACACATCATTATGTCATACCTTTAATTCATTTAAAATAAAGCAGGGATCCACGCCGTCCTTATTGTCTTGAGAGCAATTACTAAAACAGGAAAAGACAACTTAACTTAATGTCACGCACACAATAGTGAAGACTCTGTTAATTGTTCCGGCGCATTACTTACAAGTATTACTCTTATGACTGAAGATTACAGCGCGCATTTATGCCGACGCTGATACGGTCTCACCCTCACGCACACAGCTGTACGCTGGCTCTAGGGACGGAATAAAGGTTAATATTTGCGGAACGTTTTCTGAGTGATCTCCGTTGACATTAAAGTTACTTTCAGCAAACTCACCGCAACAAACAATTTGTTTCCGCACCTGCTGCGGCCACGCTGCACTTACTCACACACACAGGACCGGCAGTGGAGAGAGAGAGAGGGCGAGAGGGAGCGCTACGGTGTCCCTTAATAGACGTCGCCAAATCCCCGCAGCCTATAGGAATCACTGTCCTGTCGGATGAATTAAAATATCAGCAAAACGGGAAAAATAACACTGCCAAAACTCGAAAACTGTATTAAGAATTGACCCCTTACACTTGTAACGTGTCTTAAGATCTGTTGAGGATGTCCCAGCCAGGTTCGGGGGTGGGTATGATTTGAGTTGAACCCATTTTTTCTCCTGTTTCTGGAAGAGGAGTCAGGATAGGAACATGTCTTTTGGTTCCATTAATTTCAGTAGTTAAGTTTAGGTTGTTCCCTTCAGGTTTTTGTGTTTGCTGCTTTGATGTTCGACCCTTCCAAATCTAAAGAGTTAACCACAAGGAAATTCTGGGACCGATCCCATCAGCGTCGCTTCCGTCATCACTTTGCTCGTGTGTTTCCACAGGAGCTGATGTCCTGCGCACATGCAACTTCCGTCATACTCCCCGTAGACCGGCGGCAATGACACTGCGTAAAACCCACAGCGCGAGTGTGATGCGTTCTGTTGGAGTGTAACTCCCGCACTGTAAACAATTGTCATGTAAATTTATTTGTCTGTTTATTATTGTTTTAAATGAAATTCAACATAATTCAGCAGAGCGCGCAGACCGCAGAGAGCGCAGTGGCGCAGAGCGCACAGAGAGCGGGCAGAGCGCACAGGAGATCACTTACAAGAAATGAATAAACTTTCCAAATAAGATCCCAGAGTGGAGGCAAGGATCCACTGATGTGAGGGAAGCGGTCCGATTCTCTAAATGGATAAATACTACCGTGACCCCGGTGGGGGGTTCTGGACGATGTGTGCATGCGAATGGAATGATGAGGAGGAAGCGAGGGTTCAGCGATTTCTATTCTCACACATTGTGTTATCCACAGCAGCAGCGGCAGAGTATCAGTGTATTTCCTTTATTAGTGACATCACAGCTGTCCCATAAGTCGCTCTTCACCTCCATCTCACTAACAAACACCTCGATGTCAGTGTCTGAAAGTTTTACTTCCTCTTCACATCGCTTGATGCCGTGCCTCCGTCAGGACTCGCGGTGGAAAACCATTGGTCAGCTTCATAATTTAATATTCGTGACGTGCTATGCATTGACCATTTATAGTAGAAATTGAGCGTGTGGAGAGCGGATTTGGAGTTCAGGTTTTGCGTGCGCACGGTTTTATAAATCGGAATTAGCTTTGGCTTACGCCATTTCCTGCTTTTGGGCATAAGCACACTTTTAGTAAGAATCCTACGCACTCTTTTATAAATCCATCCCTGCTCGGCCCACGCAACACTTCCTCACACACACAGGACCGGCAGTGGGGGGAGAGAGAGAGGGGGAGAAGGGAAGAGTTAGGGGGTCCCTAAATAGACTTCGCCGACTCCCTGCAGCCTATAAGAATCACCGTCCTGTCAGGAACATTAAAACATCAGCAGAAGAGGCTGTGATTTCAGAAATATACAATTTATTTAATACGTACCAGTCAACCATATTGCACATTCCCATAGAACAAAATAAAATAAAACAAAAAGCACAATAATCAAACCAATAAATCAGAAAGAAACTATATTTAAATAAGGTCAAATAAGGCAGCCCTATAAAACAAACCTGTTGTAGTTAGTTCACACAATTTAAACCAGTTTATCAAAATGTTTGAAAACATTGACAATCATAAAACACATCATTATGTCATACCTTTAATTCATTTAAAATAAAGCAGGGATCCACGCCGTCCTTATGGTCTTGAGAGCAATTACTAAAACAGGAAAAGACAACTTAACTTAATGTCACGCACACAATAGTGAAGACTCTGTTAATTGTTCCGGCGCATTACTTACAAGTATTACTCTTATGACTGAAGATTACAGCGCGCATTTATGCCGACGCTGATACGGTCTCACCCTCACGCACACAGCTGTACGCTGGCTCTAGGGACGGAATAAAGGTTAATATTTGCGGAACGTTTTCTGAGTGATCTCCGTTGACATTAAAGTTACTTTCAGCAAACTCACCGCAACAAACAATTTGTTTCCGCACCTGCTGCGGCCACGCTGCACTTACTCACACACACAGGACCGGCAGTGGAGAGAGAGAGAGGGCGAGAGGGAGCGCTACGGTGTCCCTTAATAGACGTCGCCAAATCCCCGCAGCCTATAGGAATCACTGTCCTGTCGGATGAATTAAAATATCAGCAAAACGGGAAAAATAACACTGCCAAAACTCGAAAACTGTATTAAGAATTGACCCCTTACACTTGTAACGTGTCTTAAGATCTGTTGAGGATGTCCCAGCCAGGTTCGGGGGTGGGTATGATTTGAGTTGAACCCATTTTTTCTCCTGTTTCTGGAAGAGGAGTCAGGATAGGAACATGTCTTTTGGTTCCATTAATTTCAGTAGTTAAGTTTAGGTTGTTCCCTTCAGGTTTTTGTGTTTGCTGCTTTGATGTTCGACCCTTCCAAATCTAAAGAGTTAACCACAAGGAAATTCTGGGACCGATCCCATCAGCGTCGCTTCCGTCATCACTTTGCTCGTGTGTTTCCACAGGAGCTGATGTCCTGCGCACATGCAACTTCCGTCATACTCCCCGTAGACCGGCGGCAATGACACTGCGTAAAACCCACAGCGCGAGTGTGATGCGTTCTGTTGGAGTGTAACTCCCGCACTGTAAACAATTGTCATGTAAATTTATTTGTCTGTTTATTATTGTTTTAAATGAAATTCAACATAATTCAGCAGAGCGCGCAGACCGCAGAGAGCGCAGTGGCGCAGAGCGCACAGAGAGCGGGCAGAGCGCACAGGAGATCACTTACAAGAAATGAATAAACTTTCCAAATAAGATCCCAGAGTGGAGGCAAGGATCCACTGATGTGAGGGAAGCGGTCCGATTCTCTAAATGGATAAATACTACCGTGACCCCGGTGGGGGGTTCTGGACGATGTGTGCATGCGAATGGAATGATGAGGAGGAAGCGAGGGTTCAGCGATTTCTATTCTCACACATTGTGTTATCCACAGCAGCAGCGGCAGAGTATCAGTGTATTTCCTTTATTAGTGACATCACAGCTGTCCCATAAGTCGCTATTCACCTCCATCTCACTAACAAACACCTCGATGTCAGTGTCTGAAAGTTTTACTTCCTCTTCACATCGCTTGATGCCGTGCCTCCGTCAGGACTCGCGGTGGAAAACCATTGGTCAGCTTCATAATTTAATATTCGTGACGTGCTATGCATTGACCATTTATAGTAGAAATTGAGCGTGTGGAGAGCGGATTTGGAGTTCAGGTTTTGCGTGCGCACGGTTTTATAAATCGGAATTAGCTTTGGCTTACGCCATTTCCTGCTTTTGGGCATAAGCACACTTTTAGTAAGAATCCTACGCACTCTTTTATAAATCCATCCCTGCTCGGCCCACGCAACACTTCCTCACACACACAGGACCGGCAGTGGGGGGAGAGAGAGAGGGGGAGAAGGGAAGAGTTAGGGGGTCCCTAAATAGACTTCGCCGACTCCCTGCAGCCTATAAGAATCACCGTCCTGTCAGGAACATTAAAACATCAGCAGAAGAGGCTGTGATTTCAGAAATATACAATTTATTTAATACGTACCAGTCAACCATATTGCACATTCCCATAGAACAAAATAAAATAAAACAAAAAGCACAATAATCAAACCAATAAATCAGAAAGAAACTATATTTAAATAAGGTCAAATAAGGCAGCCCTATAAAACAAACCTGTTGTAGTTAGTTCACACAATTTAAACCAGTTTATCAAAATGTTTGAAAACATTGACAATCATAAAACACATCATTATGTCATACCTTTAATTCATTTAAAATAAAGCAGGGATCCACGCCGTCCTTATGGTCTTGAGAGCAATTACTAAAACAGGAAAAGACAACTTAACTTAATGTCACGCACACAATAGTGAAGACTCTGTTAATTGTTCCGGCGCATTACTTACAAGTATTACTCTTATGACTGAAGATTACAGCGCGCATTTATGCCGACGCTGATACGGTCTCACCCTCACGCACACAGCTGTACGCTGGCTCTAGGGACGGAATAAAGGTTAATATTTGCGGAACGTTTTCTGAGTGATCTCCGTTGACATTAAAGTTACTTTCAGCAAACTCACCGCAACAAACAATTTGTGTCCGCACCTGCTGCGGCCACGCTGCACTTACTCACACACACAGGACCGGCAGTGGAGAGAGAGAGAGGGCGAGAGGGAGCGCTACGGTGTCCTTTAATAGACGTCGCCAAATCCCCGCAGCCTATAGTAATCACTGTCCTGTCGGATGAATTAAAATATCAGCAAAACGGGAAAAATAACACTGCCAAAACTCGAAAACTGTATTAAGAATTGACCCCTTACACTTGTAACGTGTCTTAAGATCTGTTGAGGATGTCCCAGCCAGGTTCGGGGGGTGGGTATCATTTGAGTTGAACCCATTTTTTCTCCTGTTTCTGGAAGAGGAGTCAGGATAGGAACATGTCTTTTGGTTCCATTAATTTCAGTAGTTAAGTTTAGGTTGTTCCCTTCAGGTTTTTGTGTTTGCTGCTTTGATGTTCGACCCTTCCAAATCTAAAGAGTTAACCACAAGGAAATTCTGGGACCGATCCCATCAGCGTCGCTTCCGTCATCGCTTTGCTCGTGTGTTTCCACAGGAGCTGATGTCCTGCGCACATGCAACTTCCGTCATACTCCCCGTAGACCGGCGGCAATGACACCGCGTAAAACCCACAGCGCGAGTGTGATGCGTTCTGTTGGAGTGTAACTCCCGCACTGTAAACAATTGTCATGTAAATTTATTTGTCTGTTTATTATTGTTTTAAATGAAATTCAACATAATTCAGCAGAGCGCGCAGACCGCAGAGAGCGCAGTGGCGCAGAGCGCACAGAGAGCGGGCAGAGCGCACAGGAGATCACTTACAAGAAATGAATAAACTTTCCAAATAAGATCCCAGAGTGGAGGCAAGGATCCACTGATGTGAGGGAAGCGGTCCGATTCTCTAAATGGATAAATACTACCGTGACCCCGGTGGGGGGTTCTGGACGATGTGTGCATGCGAATGGAATGATGAGGAGGAAGCGAGGGTTCAGCGATTTCTATTCTCACACATTGTGTTATCCACAGCAGCAGCGGCAGAGTATCAGTGTATTTCCTTTATTAGTGACATCACAGCTGTCCCATAAGTCGCTCTTCACCTCCATCTCACTAACAAACACCTCGATGTCAGTGTCTGAAAGTTTTACTTCCTCTTCACATCGCTTGATGCCGTGCCTCCGTCAGGACTCGCGGTGGAAAACCATTGGTCAGCTTCATAATTTAATATTCGTGACGTGCTATGCATTGACCATTTATAGTAGAAATTGAGCGTGTGGAGAGCGGATTTGGAGTTCAGGTTTTGCGTGCGCACGGTTTTATAAATCGGAATTAGCTTTGGCTTACGCCATTTCCTGCTTTTGGGCATAAGCACACTTTTAGTAAGAATCCTACGCACTCTTTTATAAATCCATCCCTGCTCGGCCCACGCAACACTTCCTCACACACACAGGACCGGCAGTGGGGGGAGAGAGAGAGGGGGAGAAGGGAAGAGTTAGGGGGTCCCTAAATAGACTTCGCCGACTCCCTGCAGCCTATAAGAATCACCGTCCTGTCAGGAACATTAAAACATCAGCAGAAGAGGCTGTGATTTCAGAAATATACAATTTATTTAATACGTACCAGTCAACCATATTGCACATTCCCATAGAGCAAAATAAAATAAAACAAAAAGCACAATAATCAAACCAATAAATCAGAAAGAAACTAAATTTAAATGAGGTCAAATAAGGCAGCCCTATAAAACAAACTTGTTGTAGTTAGTTCACACAATTTAAACCAGTTTATCAAAATGTTTGAAAACATTGACAATCATAAAACACATCATTATGTCATACCTTTAATTCATTTAAAATAAAGCAGGGATCCACGCCGTCCTTATTGTCTTGAGAGCAATTACTAAAACAGGAAAAGACAACTTAACTTAATGTCACGCACACAATAGTGAAGACTCTGTTAATTGTTCCGGCGCATTACTTACAAGTATTACTCTTATGACTGAAGATTACAGCGCGCATTTATGCCGACGCTGATACGGTCTCACCCTCACGCACACAGCTGTACGCTGGCTCTAGGGACGGAATAAAGGTTAATATTTGCGGAACGTTTTCTGAGTGATCTCCGTTGACATTAAAGTTACTTTCAGCAAACTCACCGCAACAAACAATTTGTGTCCGCACCTGCTGCGGCCACGCTGCACTTACTCACACACACAGGACCGGCAGTGGAGAGAGAGAGAGGGCGAGAGGGAGCGCTACGGTGTCCCTTAATAGACGTCGCCAAATCCCCGCAGCCTATAGGAATCACTGTCCTGTCGGATGAATTAAAATATCAGCAAAACGGGAAAAATAACACTGCCAAAACTCGAAAACTGTATTAAGAATAGACCCCTTACACTTGTAACGTGTCTTAAGATCTGTTGAGGATGTCCCAGCCAGGTTCGGGGGTGGGTATGATTTGAGTTGAACCCATTTTTTCTCCTGTTTCTGGAAGAGGAGTCAGGATAGGAACATGTCTTTTGGTTCCATTAATTTCAGTAGTTAAGTTTAGGTTGTTCCCTTCAGGTTTTTGTGTTTGCTGCTTTGATGTTCGACCCTTCCAAATCTAAAGAGTTAACCACAAGGAAATTCTGGGACCGATCCCATCAGCGTCGCTTCCGTCATCGCTTTGCTCGTGTGTTTCCACAGGAGCTGATGTCCTGCGCACATGCAACTTCCGTCATACTCCCCGTAGACCGGCGGCAATGACACCGCGTAAAACCCACAGCGCGAGTGTGATGCGTTCTGTTGGAGTGTAACTCCCGCACTGTAAACAATTGTCATGTAAATTTATTTGTCTGTTTATTATTGTTTTAAATGAAATTCAACATAATTCAGCAGAGCGCGCAGACCGCAGAGAGCGCAGTGGCGCAGAGCGCACAGAGAGCGGGCAGAGCGCACAGGAGATCACTTACAAGAAATGAATAAACTTTCCAAATAAGATCCCAGAGTGGAGGCAAGGATCCACTGATGTGAGGGAAGCGGTCCGATTCTCTAAATGGATAAATACTACCGTGACCCCGGTGGGGGGTTCTGGACGATGTGTGCATGCGAATGGAATGATGAGGAGGAAGCGAGGGTTCAGCGATTTCTATTCTCACACATTGTGTTATCCACAGCAGCAGCGGCAGAGTATCAGTGTATTTCCTTTATTAGTGACATCACAGCTGTCCCATAAGTCGCTCTTCACCTCCATCTCACTAACAAACACCTCGATGTCAGTGTCTGAAAGTTTTACTTCCTCTTCACATCGCTTGATGCCGTGCCGCCGTCAGGACTCGCGGTGGAAAACCATTGGTCAGCTTCATAATTTAATATTCGTGACGTGCTATGCATTGACCATTTATAGTAGAAATTGAGCGTGTGGAGAGCGGATTTGGAGTTCAGGTTTTGCGTGCGCACGGTTTTATAAATCGGAATTAGCTTTGGCTTACGCCATTTCCTGCTTTTGGGCATAAGCACACTTTTAGTAAGAATCCTACGCACTCTTTTATAAATCCATCCCTGCTCGGCCCACGCAACACTTCCTCACACACACAGGACCGGCAGTGGGGGGAGAGAGAGAGGGGGAGAAGGGAAGAGTTAGGGGGTCCCTAAATAGACTTCGCCGACTCCCTGCAGCCTATAAGAATCACCGTCCTGTCAGGAACATTAAAACATCAGCAGAAGAGGCTGTGATTTCAGAAATATACAATTTATTTAATACGTACCAGTCAACCATATTGCACATTCCCATAGAACAAAATAAAATAAAACAAAAAGCACAATAATCAAACCAATAAATCAGAAAGAAACTATATTTAAATAAGGTCAAATAAGGCAGCCCTATAAAACAAACTTGTTGTAGTTAGTTCACACAATTTAAACCAGTTTATCAAAATGTTTGAAAACATTGACAATCATAAAACACATCATTATGTCATACCTTTAATTCATTTAAAATAAAGCAGGGATCCACGCCGTCCTTATTGTCTTGAGAGCAATTACTAAAACAGGAAAAGACAACTTAACTTAATGTCACGCACACAATAGTGAAGACTCTGTTAATTGTTCCGGCGCATTACTTACAAGTATTACTCTTATGACTGAAGATTACAGCGCGCATTTATGCCGACGCTGATACGGTCTCACCCTCACGCACACAGCTGTACGCTGGCTCTAGGGACGGAATAAAGGTTAATATTTGCGGAACGTTTTCTGAGTGATCTCCGTTGACATTAAAGTTACTTTCAGCAAACTCACCGCAACAAACAATTTGTGTCCGCACCTGCTGCGGCCACGCTGCACTTACTCACACACACAGGACCGGCAGTGGAGAGAGAGAGAGGGCGAGAGGGAGCGCTACGGTGTCCCTTAATAGACGTCGCCAAATCCCCGCAGCCTATAGGAATCACTGTCCTGTCGGATGAATTAAAATATCAGCAAAACGGGAAAAATAACACTGCCAATACTCGAAAACTGTATTAAGAATTGACCCCTTACACTTGTAACGTGTCTTAAGATCTGTTGAGGATGTCCCAGCCAGGTTCGGGGGGTGGGTATCATTTGAGTTGAACCCATTTTTTCTCCTGTTTCTGGAAGAGGAGTCAGGATAGGAACATGTCTTTTGGTTCCATTAATTTCAGTAGTTAAGTTTAGGTTGTTCCCTTCAGGTTTTTGTGTTTGCTGCTTTGATGTTCGACCCTTCCAAATCTAAAGAGTTAACCACAAGGAAATTCTGGGACCGATCCCATCAGCGTCGCTTCCGTCATCGCTTTGCTCGTGTGTTTCCACAGGAGCTGATGTCCTGCGCACATGCAACTTCCGTCATACTCCCCGTAGACCGGCGGCAATGACACCGCGTAAAACCCACAGCGCGAGTGTGATGCGTTCTGTTGGAGTGTAACTCCCGCACTGTAAACAATTGTCATGTAAATTTATTTGTCTGTTTATTATTGTTTTAAATGAAATTCAACATAATTCAGCAGAGCGCGCAGACCGCAGAGAGCGCAGTGGCGCAGAGCGCACAGAGAGCGGGCAGAGCGCACAGGAGATCACTTACAAGAAATGAATAAACTTTCCAAATAAGATCCCAGAGTGGAGGCAAGGATCCACTGATGTGAGGGAAGCGGTCCGATTCTCTAAATGGATAAATACTACCGTGACCCCGGTGGGGGGTTCTGGACGATGTGTGCATGCGAATGGAATGATGAGGAGGAAGCGAGGGTTCAGCGATTTCTATTCTCACACATTGTGTTATCCACAGCAGCAGCGGCAGAGTATCAGTGTATTTCCTTTATTAGTGACATCACAGCTGTCCCATAAGTCGCTCTTCACCTCCATCTCACTAACAAACACCTCGATGTCAGTGTCTGAAAGTTTTACTTCCTCTTCACATCGCTTGATGCCGTGCCTCCGTCAGGACTCGCGGTGGAAAACCATTGGTCAGCTTCATAATTTAATATTCGTGACGTGCTATGCATTGACCATTTATAGTATAAATTGAGCGTGTGGAGAGCGGATTTGGAGTTCAGGTTTTGCGTGCGCACGGTTTTATAAATCGGAATTAGCTTTGGCTTACGCCATTTCCTGCTTTTGGGCATAAGCACACTTTTAGTAAGAATCCTACGCACTCTTTTATAAATCCATCCCTGCTCGGCCCACGCAACACTTCCTCACACACACAGGACCGGCAGTGGGGGGAGAGAGAGAGGGGGAGAAGGGAAGAGTTAGGGGGTCCCTAAATAGACTTCGCCGACTCCCTGCAGCCTATAAGAATCACCGTCCTGTCAGGAACATTAAAACATCAGCAGAAGAGGCTGTGATTTCAGAAATATACAATTTATTTAATACGTACCAGTCAACCATATTGCACATTCCCATAGAACAAAATAAAATAAAACAAAAAGCACAATAATCAAACCAATAAATCAGAAAGAAACTATATTTAAATAAGGTCAAATAAGGCAGCCCTATAAAACAAACCTGTTGTAGTTAGTTCACACAATTTAAACCAGTTTATCAAAATGTTTGAAAACATTGACAATCATAAAACACATCATTATGTCATACCTTTAATTCATTTAAAATAAAGCAGGGATCCACGCCGTCCTTATTGTCTTGAGAGCAATTACTAAAACAGGAAAAGACAACTTAACTTAATGTCACGCACACAATAGTGAAGACTCTGTTAATTGTTCCGGCGCATTACTTACAAGTATTACTCTTATGACTGAAGATTACAGCGCGCATTTATGCCGACGCTGATACGGTCTCACCCTCACGCACACAGCTGTACGCTGGCTCTAGGGACGGAATAAAGGTTAATATTTGCGGAACGTTTTCTGAGTGATCTCCGTTGACATTAAAGTTACTTTCAGCAAACTCACCGCAACAAACAATTTGTGTCCGCACCTGCTGCGGCCACGCTGCACTTACTCACACACACAGGACCGGCAGTGGAGAGAGAGAGAGGGCGAGAGGGAGCGCTACGGTGTCCCTTAATAGACGTCGCCAAATCCCCGCAGCCTATAGGAATCACTGTCCTGTCGGATGAATTAAAATATCAGCAAAACGGGAAAAATAACACTGCCAAAACTCGAAAACTGTATTAAGAATTGACCCCTTACACTTGTAACGTGTCTTAAGATCTGTTGAGGATGTCCCAGCCAGGTTCGGGGGGTGGGTATGATTTGAGTTGAACCCATTTTTTCTCCTGTTTCTGGAAGAGGAGTCAGGATAGGAACATGTCTTTTGGTTCCATTAATTTCAGTAGTTAAGTTTAGGTTGTTCCCTTCAGGTTTTTGTGTTTGCTGCTTTGATGTTCGACCCTTCCAAATCTAAAGAGTTAACCACAAGGAAATTCTGGGACCGATCCCATCAGCGTCGCTTCCGTCATCGCTTTGCTCGTGTGTTTCCACAGGAGCTGATGTCCTGCGCACATGCAACTTCCGTCATACTCCCCGTAGACCGGCGGCAATGACACCGCGTAAAACCCACAGCGCGAGTGTGATGCGTTCTGTTGGAGTGTAACTCCCGCACTGTAAACAATTGTCATGTAAATTTATTTGTCTGTTTATTATTGTTTTAAATGAAATTCAACATAATTCAGCAGAGCGCGCAGACCGCAGAGAGCGCAGTGGCGCAGAGCGCACAGAGAGCGGGCAGAGCGCACAGGAGATCACTTACAAGAAATGAATAAACTTTCCAAATAAGATCCCAGAGTGGAGGCAAGGATCCACTGATGTGAGGGAAGCGGTCCGATTCTCTAAATGGATAAATACTACCGTGACCCCGGTGGGGGGTTCTGGACGATGTGTGCATGCGAATGGAAGGATGAGGAGGAAGCGAGGGTTCAGCGATTTCTATTCTCACACATTGTGTTATCCACAGCAGCAGCGGCAGAGTATCAGTGTATTTCCTTTATTAGTGACATCACAGCTGTCCCATAAGTCGCTCTTCACCTCCATCTCACTAACAAACACCTCGATGTCAGTGTCTGAAAGTTTTACTTCCTCTTCACATCGCTTGATGCCGTGCCTCCGTCAGGACTCGCGGTGGAAAACCATTGGTCAGCTTCATAATTTAATATTCGTGACGTGCTATGCATTGACCATTTATAGTAGAAATTGAGCGTGTGGAGAGCGGATTTGGAGTTCAGGTTTTGCGTGCGCACGGTTTTATAAATCGGAATTAGCTTTGGCTTACGCCATTTCCTGCTTTTGGGCATAAGCACACTTTTAGTAAGAATCCTACGCACTCTTTTATAAATCCATCCCTGCTCGGCCCACGCAACACTTCCTCACACACACAGGACCGGCAGTGGGGGGAGAGAGAGAGGGGGAGAAGGGAAGAGTTAGGGGGTCCCTAAATAGACTTCGCCGACTCCCTGCAGCCTATAAGAATCACCGTCCTGTCAGGAACATTAAAACATCAGCAGAAGAGGCTGTGATTTCAGAAATATACAATTTATTTAATACGTACCAGTCAACCATATTGCACATTCCCATAGAACAAAATAAAATAAAACAAAAAGCACAATAATCAAACCAATAAATCAGAAAGAAACTAAATTTAAATGAGATCAAATAAGGCAACCCTATAAAACAAACTTGTTGTAGTTAGTTCACACAATTTAAACCAGTTTATCAAAATGTTTGAAAACATTGACAATCATAAAACACATCATTATGTCATACCTTTAATTCATTTAAAATAAAGCAGGGATCCACGCCGTCCTTATTGTCTTGAGAGCAATTACTAAAACAGGAAAAGACAACTTAACTTAATGTCACGCACACAATAGTGAAGACTCTGTTAATTGTTCCGGCGCATTACTTACAAGTATTACTCTTATGACTGAAGATTACAGCGCGCATTTATGCCGACGCTGATACGGTCTCACCCTCACGCACACAGCTGTACGCTGGCTCTAGGGACGGAATAAAGGTTAATATTTGCGGAACGTTTTCTGAGTGATCTCCGTTGACATTAAAGTTACTTTCAGCAAACTCACCGCAACAAACAATTTGTGTCCGCACCTGCTGCGGCCACGCTGCACTTACTCACACACACAGGACCGGCAGTGGAGAGAGAGATAGGGCGAGAGGGAGCGCTACGGTGTCCCTTAATAGACGTCGCCAAATCCCCGCAGCCTATAGGAATCACTGTCCTGTCGGATGAATTAAAATATCAGCAAAACGGGAAAAATAACACTGCCAAAACTCGAAAACTGTATTAAGAATTGACCCCTTACACTTGTAACGTGTCTTAAGATCTGTTGAGGATGTCCCAGCCAGGTTCGGGGGGTGGGTATGATTTGAGTTGAACCCATTTTTTCTCCTGTGTCTGGAAGAGGAGTCAGGATAGGAACATGTCTTTTGGTTCCATTAATTTCAGTAGTTAAGTTTAGGTTGTTCCCTTCAGGTTTTTGTGTTTGCTGCTTTGATGTTCGACCCTTCCAAATCTAAAGAGTTAACCACAAGGAAATTCTGGGACCGATCCCATCAGCGTCGCTTCCGTCATCGCTTTGCTCGTGTGTTTCCACAGGAGCTGATGTCCTGCGCACATGCAACTTCCGTCATACTCCCCGTAGACCGGCGGCAATGACACCGCGTAAAACCCACAGCGCGAGTGTGATGCGTTCTGTTGGAGTGTAACTCCCGCACTGTAAACAATTGTCATGTAAATTTATTTGTCTGTTTATTATTGTTTTAAATGAAATTCAACATAATTCAGCAGAGCGCGCAGACCGCAGAGAGCGCAGTGGCGCAGAGCGCACAGAGAGCGGGCAGAGCGCACAGGAGATCACTTACAAGAAATGAATAAACTTTCCAAATAAGATCCCAGAGTGGAGGCAAGGATCCACTGATGTGAGGGAAGCGGTCCGATTCTCTAAATGGATAAATACTACCGTGACCCCGGTGGGGGGTTCTGGACGATGTGTGCATGCGAATGGAATGATGAGGAGGAAGCGAGGGTTCAGCGATTTCTATTCTCACACATTGTGTTATCCACAGCAGCAGCGGCAGAGTATCAGTGTATTTCCTTTATTAGTGACATCACAGCTGTCCCATAAGTCGCTCTTCACCTCCATCTCACTAACAAACACCTCGATGTCAGTGTCTGAAAGTTTTACTTCCTCTTCACATCGCTTGATGCCGTGCCTCCGTCAGGACTCGCGGTGGAAAACCATTGGTCAGCTTCATAATTTAATATTCGTGACGTGCTATGCATTGACCATTTATAGTAGAAATTGAGCGTGTGGAGAGCGGATTTGGAGTTCAGGTTTTGCGTGCGCACGGTTTTATAAATCGGAATTAGCTTTGGCTTACGCCATTTCCTGCTTTTGGGCATAAGCACACTTTTAGTAAGAATCCTACGCACTCTTTTATAAATCCATCCCTGCTCGGCCCACGCAACACTTCCTCACACACACAGGACCGGCAGTGGGGGGAGAGAGAGAGGGGGAGAAGGGAAGTTTTAGGGGGTCCCTAAATAGACTTCGCCGACTCCCTGCAGCCTATAAGAATCACCGTCCTGTCAGGAACATTAAAACATCAGCAGAAGAGGCTGTGATTTCAGAAATATACAATTTATTTAATACGTACCAGTCAACCATATTGCACATTCCCATAGAACAAAATAAAATAAAACAAAAAGCACAATAATCAAACCAATAAATCAGAAAGAAACTATATTTAAATAAGGTCAAATAAGGCAGCCCTATAAAACAAACCTGTTGTAGTTAGTTCACACAATTTAAACCAGTTTATCAAAATGTTTGAAAACATTGACAATCATAAAACACATCATTATGTCATACCTTTAATTCATTTAAAATAAAGCAGGGATCCACGCCGTCCTTATTGTCTTGAGAGCAATTACTAAAACAGGAAAAGACAACTTAACTTAATGTCACGCACACAATAGTGAAGACTCTGTTAATTGTTCCGGCGCATTACTTACAAGTATTACTCTTATGACTGAAGATTACAGCGCGCATTTATGCCGACGCTGATACGGTCTCACCCTCACAGCTGTACGCTGGCTCTAGGGACGGAATAAAGGTTAATATTTGCGGAACGTTTTCTGAGTGATCTCCGTTGACATTAAAGTTACTTTCAGCAAACTCACCGCAACAAACAATTTGTGTCCGCACCTGCTGCGGCCACGCTGCACTTACTCACACACACAGGACCGGCAGTGGAGAGAGAGAGAGGGCGAGAGGGAGCGCTACGGTGTCCCTTAATAGACGTCGCCAAATCCCCGCAGCCTATAGGAATCACTGTCCTGTCGGATGAATTAAAATATCAGCAAAACGGGAAAAATAACACTGCCAAAACTCGAAAACTGTATTAAGAATTGACCCCTTACACTTGTAACGTGTCTTAAGATCTGTTGAGGATGTCCCAGCCAGGTTCGGGGGGTGGGTATGATTTGAGTTGAACCCATTTTTTCTCCTGTTTCTGGAAGAGGAGTCAGGATAGGAACATGTCTTTTGGTTCCATTAATTTCAGTAGTTAAGTTTAGGTTGTTCCCTTCAGGTTTTTGTGTTTGCTGCTTTGATGTTCGACCCTTCCAAATCTAAAGAGTTAACCACAAGGAAATTCTGGGACCGATCCCATCAGCGTCGCTTCCGTCATCGCTTTGCTCGTGTGTTTCCACAGGAGCTGATGTCCTGCGCACATGCAACTTCCGTCATACTCCCCGTAGACCGGCGGCAATGACACCGCGTAAAACCCACAGCGCGAGTGTGATGCGTTCTGTTGGAGTGTAACTCCCGCACTGTAAACAATTGTCATGTAAATTTATTTGTCTGTTTATTATTGTTTTAAATGAAATTCAACATAATTCAGCAGAGCGCGCAGACCGCAGAGAGCGCAGTGGCGCAGAGCGCACAGAGAGCGGGCAGAGCGCACAGGAGATCACTTACAAGAAATGAATAAACTTTCCAAATAAGATCCCAGAGTGGAGGCAAGGATCCACTGATGTGAGGGAAGCGGTCCGATTCTCTAAATGGATAAATACTACCGTGACCCCGGTGGGGGGTTCTGGACGATGTGTGCATGCGAATGGAAGGATGAGGAGGAAGCGAGGGTTCAGCGATTTCTATTCTCACACATTGTGTTATCCACAGCAGCAGCGGCAGAGTATCAGTGTATTTCCTTTATTAGTGACATCACAGCTGTCCCATAAGTCGCTCTTCACCTCCATCTCACTAACAAACACCTCGATGTCAGTGTCTGAAAGTTTTACTTCCTCTTCACATCGCTTGATGCCGTGCCTCCGTCAGGACTCGCGGTGGAAAACCATTGGTCAGCTTCATAATTTAATATTCGTGACGTGCTATGCATTGACCATTTATAGTAGAAATTGAGCGTGTACTAACTACAACAAGTTTGTTTTATAGGGCTGTGCGTGCGCACGGTTTTATAAATCGGAATTAGCTTTGGCTTACGCCATTTCCTGCTTTTGGGCATAAGCACACTTTTAGTAAGAATCCTACGCACTCTTTTATAAATCCATCCCTGCTCGGCCCACGCAACACTTCCTCACACACACAGGACCGGCAGTGGGGGGAGAGAGAGAGGGGGAGAAGGGAAGAGTTAGGGGGTCCCTAAATAGACTTCGCCGACTCCCTGCAGCCTATAAGAATCACCGTCCTGTCAGGAACATTAAAACATCAGCAGAAGAGGCTGTGATTTCAGAAATATACAATTTATTTAATACGTACCAGTCAACCATATTGCACATTCCCATAGAGCAAAATAAAATAAAACAAAAAGCACAATAATCAAACCAATAAATCAGAAAGAAACTAAATTTAAATGAGGTCAAATAAGGCAGCCCTATAAAACAAACTTGTTGTAGTTAGTTCACACAATTTAAACCAGTTTATCAAAAATGTTTGAAAACATTGACAATCATAAAACACATCATTATGTCATACCTTTAATTCATTTAAAATAAAGCAGGGATCCACGCCGTCCTTATTGTCTTGAGAGCAATTACTAAAACAGGAAAAGACAACTTAACTTAATGTCACGCACACAATAGTGAAGACTCTGTTAATTGTTCCGGCGCATTACTTACAAGTATTACTCTTATGACTGAAGATTACAGCGCGCATTTATGCCGACGCTGATACGGTCTCACCCTCACGCACACAGCTGTACGCTGGCTCTAGGGATGGAATAAAGGTTAATATTTGCGGAACGTTTTCTGAGTGATCTCCGTTGACATTAAAGTTACTTTCAGCAAACTCACCGCAACAAACAGTTTGTGTTCGCACCTGCTGCGGCCACGCTGCACTTACTCACACACACAGGACCGGCAGTGGAGAGAGAGAGAGGGCGAGAGGGAGCGCTACGGTGTCCCTTAATAGACGTCGCCAAATCCCCGCAGCCTATAGGAATCACTGTCCTGTCGGATGAATTAAAATATCAGCAAAACGGGAAAAATAACACTGCCAAAACTCGAAAACTGTATTAAGAATTGACCCCTTACACTTGTAACGTGTCTTAAGATCTGTTGAGGATGTCCCAGCCAGGTTCGGGGGGTGGGTATCATTTGAGTTGAACCCATTTTTTCTCCTGTTTCTGGAAGAGGAGTCAGGATAGGAACATGTCTTTTGGTTCCATTAATTTCAGTAGTTAAGTTTAGGTTGTTCCCTTCAGGTTTTTGTGTTTGCTGCTTTGATGTTCGACCCTTCCAAATCTAAAGAGTTAACCACAAGGAAATTCTGGGACCGATCCCATCAGCGTCGCTTCCGTCATCGCTTTGCTCGTGTGTTTCCACAGGAGCTGATGTCCTGCGCACATGCAACTTCCGTCATACTCCCCGTAGACCGGCGGCAATGACACCGCGTAAAACCCACAGCGCGAGTGTGATGCGTTCTGTTGGAGTGTAACTCCCGCACTGTAAACAATTGTCATGTAAATTTATTTGTCTGTTTATTATTGTTTTAAATGAAATTCAACATAATTCAGCAGAGCGCGCAGACCGCAGAGAGCGCAGTGGCGCAGAGCGCACAGAGAGCGGGCAGAGCGCACAGGAGATCACTTACAAGAAATGAATAAACTTTCCAAATAAGATCCCAGAGTGGAGGCAAGGATCCACTGATGTGAGGGAAGCGGTCCGATTCTCTAAATGGATAAATACTACCGTGACCCCGGTGGGGGGTTCTGGACGATGTGTGCATGCGAATGGAATGATGAGGAGGAAGCGAGGGTTCAGCGATTTCTATTCTCACACATTGTGTTATCCACAGCAGCAGCGGCAGAGTATAAGTGTATTTCCTTTATTAGTGACATCACAGCTGTCCCATAAGTCGCTCTTCACCTCCATCTCACTAACAAACACCTCGATGTCAGTGTCTGAAAGTTTTACTTCCTCTTCACATCGCTTGATGCCGTGCCTCCGTCAGGACTCGCGGTGGAAAACCATTGGTCAGCTTCATAATTTAATATTCGTGACGTGCTATGCATTGACCATTTATAGTAGAAATTGAGCGTGTGGAGAGCGGATTTGGAGTTCAGGTTTTGCGTGCGCACGGTTTTATAAATCGGAATTAGCTTTGGCTTACGCCATTTCCTGCTTTTGGGCATAAGCACACTTTTAGTAAGAATCCTACGCACTCTTTTATAAATCCATCCCTGCTCGGCCCACGCAACACTTCCTCACACACACAGGACCGGCAGTGGGGGGAGAGAGAGAGGGGGAGAAGGGAAGAGTTAGGGGGTCCCTAAATAGACTTCGCCGACTCCCTGCAGCCTATAAGAATCACCGTCCTGTCAGGAACATTAAAACATCAGCAGAAGAGGCTGTGATTTCAGAAATATACAATTTATTTAATACGTACCAGTCAACCATATTGCACATTCCCATAGAACAAAATAAAATAAAACAAAAAGCACAATAATCAAACCAATAAATCAGAAAGAAACTATATTTAAATAAGGTCAAATAAGGCAGCCCTATAAAACAAACTTGTTGTAGTTAGTTCACACAATTTAAACCAGTTTATCAAAATGTTTGAAAACATTGACAATCATAAAACACATCATTATGTCATACCTTTAATTCATTTAAAATAAAGCAGGGATCCACGCCGTCCTTATTGTCTTGAGAGCAATTACTAAAACAGGAAAAGACAACTTAACTTAATGTCACGCACACAATAGTGAAGACTCTGTTAATTGTTCCGGCGCATTACTTACAAGTATTACTCTTATGACTGAAGATTACAGCGCGCATTTATGCCGACGCTGATACGGTCTCACCCTCACGCACACAGCTGTACGCTGGCTCTAGGGACGGAATAAAGGTTAATATTTGCGGAACGTTTTCTGAGTGATCTCCGTTGACATTAAAGTTACTTTCAGCAAACTCACCGCAACAAACAATTTGTGTCCGCACCTGCTGCGGCCACGCTGCACTTACTCACACACACAGGACCGGCAGTGAGAGAGAGAGAGGGCGAGAGGGAGCGCTACGGTGTCCCTTAATAGACGTCGCCAAATCCCCGCAGCCTATAGGAATCACTGTCCTGTCGGATGAATTAAAATATCAGCAAAACGGGAAAAATAACACTGCCAAAACTCGAAAACTGTATTAAGAATTGACCCCTTACACTTGTAACGTGTCTTAAGATCTGTTGAGGATGTCCCAGCCAGGTTCGGGGGGTGGGTATCATTTGAGTTGAACCCATTTTTTCTCCTGTTTCTGGAAGAGGAGTCAGGATAGGAACATGTCTTTTGGTTCCATTAATTTCAGTAGTTAAGTTTAGGTTGTTCCCTTCAGGTTTTTGTGTTTGCTGCTTTGATGTTCGACCCTTCCAAATCTAAAGAGTTAACCACAAGGAAATTCTGGGACCGATCCCATCAGCGTCGCTTCCGTCATCGCTTTGCTCGTGTGTTTCCACAGGAGCTGATGTCCTGCGCACATGCAACTTCCGTCATACTCCCCGTAGACCGGCGGCAATGACACCGCGTAAAACCCACAGCGCGAGTGTGATGCGTTCTGTTGGAGTGTAACTCCCGCACTGTAAACAATTGTCATGTAAATTTATTTGTCTGTTTATTATTGTTTTAAATGAAATTCAACATAATTCAGCAGAGCGCGCAGACCGCAGAGAGCGCAGTGGCGCAGAGCGCACAGAGAGCGGGCAGAGCGCACAGGAGATCACTTACAAGAAATGAATAAACTTTCCAAATAAGATCCCAGAGTGGAGGCAAGGATCCACTGATGTGAGGGAAGCGGTCCGATTCTCTAAATGGATAAATACTACCGTGACCCCGGTGGGGGGTTCTGGACGATGTGTGCATGCGAATGGAAGGATGAGGAGGAAGCGAGGGTTCAGCGATTTCTATTCTCACACATTGTGTTATCCACAGCAGCAGCGGCAGAGTATCAGTGTATTTCCTTTATTAGTGACATCACAGCTGTCCCATAAGTCGCTCTTCACCTCCATCTCACTAACAAACACCTCGATGTCAGTGTCTGAAAGTTTTACTTCCTCTTCACATCGCTTGATGCCGTGCCTCCGTCAGGACTCGCGGTGGAAAACCATTGGTCAGCTTCATAATTTAATATTCGTGACGTGCTATGCATTGACCATTTATAGTAGAAATTGAGCGTGTGGAGAGCGGATTTGGAGTTCAGGTTTTGCGTGCGCACGGTTTTATAAATCGGAATTAGCTTTGGCTTACGCCATTTCCTGCTTTTGGGCATAAGCACACTTTTAGTAAGAATCCTACGCACTCTTTTATAAATCCATCCCTGCTCGGCCCACGCAACACTTCCTCACACACACAGGACCGGCAGTGGGGGGAGAGAGAGAGGGGGAGAAGGGAAGAGTTAGGGGGTCCCTAAATAGACTTCGCCGACTCCCTGCAGCCTATAAGAATCACCGTCCTGTCAGGAACATTAAAACATCAGCAGAAGAGGCTGTGATTTCAGAAATATACAATTTATTTAATACGTACCAGTCAACCATATTGCACATTCCCATAGAGCAAAATAAAATAAAACAAAAAGCACAATAATCAAACCAATAAATCAGAAAGAAACTAAATTTAAATGAGGTCAAATAAGGCAGCCCTATAAAACAAACTTGTTGTAGTTAGTTCACACAATTTAAACCAGTTTATCAAAATGTTTGAAAACATTGACAATCATAAAACACATCATTATGTCATACCTTTAATTCATTTAAAATAAAGCAGGGATCCACGCCGTCCTTATTGTCTTGAGAGCAATTACTAAAACAGGAAAAGACAACTTAACTTAATGTCACGCACACAATAGTGAAGACTCTGTTAATTGTTCCGGCGCATTACTTACAAGTATTACTCTTATGACTGAAGATTACAGCGCGCATTTATGCCGACGCTGATACGGTCTCACCCTCACGCACACAGCTGTACGCTGGCTCTAGGGACGGAATAAAGGTTAATATTTGCGGAACGTTTTCTGAGTGATCTCCGTTGACATTAAAGTTACTTTCAGCAAACTCACCGCAACAAACAATTTGTGTCCGCACCTGCTGCGGCCACGCTGCACTTACTCACACACACAGGACCGGCAGTGGAGAGAGAGAGAGGGCGAGAGGGAGCGCTACGGTGTCCCTTAATAGACGTCGCCAAATCCCCGCAGCCTATAGGAATCACTGTCCTGTCGGATGAATTAAAATATCAGCAAAACGGGAAAAATAACACTGCCAAAACTCGAAAACTGTATTAAGAATTGACCCCTTACACTTGTAACGTGTCTTAAGATCTGTTGAGGATGTCCCAGCCAGGTTCGGGGGGTGGGTATCATTTGACTTGAACCCATTTTTTCTCCTGTTTCTGGAAGAGGAGTCAGGATAGGAACATGTCTTTTGGTTCCATTCATTTCAGTAGTTAAGTTTAGGTTGTTCCCTTCAGGTTTTTGTGTTTGCTGCTTTGATGTTCGACCCTTCCAAATCTAAAGAGTTAACCACAAGGAAATTCTGGGACCGATCCCATCAGCGTCGCTTCCGTCATCGCTTTGCTCGTGTGTTTCCACAGGAGCTGATGTCCTGCGCACATGCAACTTCCGTCATACTCCCCGTAGACCGGCGGCAATGACACCGCGTAAAACCCACAGCGCGAGTGTGATGCGTTCTGTTGGAGTGTAACTCCCGCACTGTAAACAATTGTCATGTAAATTTATTTGTCTGTTTATTATTGTTTTAAATGAAATTCAACATAATTCAGCAGAGCGCGCAGACCGCAGAGAGCGCAGTGGCGCAGAGCGCACAGAGAGCGGGCAGAGCGCACAGGAGATCACTTACAAGAAATGAATAAACTTTCCAAATAAGATCCCAGAGTGGAGGCAAGGATCCACTGATGTGAGGGAAGCGGTCCGATTCTCTAAATGGATAAATACTACCGTGACCCCGGTGGGGGGTTCTGGACGATGTGTGCATGCGAATGGAATGATGAGGAGGAAGCGAGGGTTCAGCGATTTCTATTCTCACACATTGTGTTATCCACAGCAGCAGCGGCAGAGTATCAGTGTATTTCCTTTATTAGTGACATCACAGCTGTCCCATAAGTCGCTCTTCACCTCCATCTCACTAACAAACACCTCGATGTCAGTGTCTGAAAGTTTTACTTCCTCTTCACATCGCTTGATGCCGTGCCTCAGTCAGGACTCGCGGTGGAAAACCATTGGTCAGCTTCATAATTTAATATTCGTGACGTGCTATGCATTGACCATTTATAGTAGAAATTGAGCGTGTGGAGAGCGGATTTGGAGTTCAGGTTTTGCGTGCGCACGGTTTTATAAATCGGAATTAGCTTTGGCTTACGCCATTTCCTGCTTTTGGGCATAAGCACACTTTTAGTAAGAATCCTACGCACTCTTTTATAAATCCATCCCTGCTCGACCCACGCAACACTTCCTCACACACACAGGACCGGCAGTGGGGGGAGAGAGAGAGGGGGAGAAGGGAAGAGTTAGGGGGTCCCTAAATAGACTTCGCCGACTCCCTGCAGCCTATAAGAATCACCGTCCTGTCAGGAACATTAAAACATCAGCAGAAGAGGCTGTGATTTCAGAAATATACAATTTATTTAATACGTACCAGTCAACCATATTGCACATTCCCATAGAACAAAATAAAATAAAACAAAAAGCACAATAATCAAACCAATAAATCAGAAAGAAACTATATTTAAATAAGGTCAAATAAGGCAGCCCTATAAAACAAACTTGTTGTAGTTAGTTCACACAATTTAAACCAGTTTATCAAAATGTTTGAAAACATTGACAATCATAAAACACATCATTATGTCATACCTTTAATTCATTTAAAATAAAGCAGGGATCCACGCCGTCCTTATTGTCTTGAGAGCAATTACTAAAACAGGAAAAGACAACTTAACTTAATGTCACGCACACAATAGTGAAGACTCTGTTAATTGTTCCGGCGCATTACTTACAAGTATTACTCTTATGACTGAAGATTACAGCGCGCATTTATGCCGACGCTGATACGGTCTCACCCTCACGCACACAGCTGTACGCTGGCTCTAGGGACGGAATAAAGGTTAATATTTGCGGAACGTTTTCTGAGTGATCTCCGTTGACATTAAAGTTACTTTCAGCAAACTCACCGCAACAAACAATTTGTGTCCGCACCTGCTGCGGCCACGCTGCACTTACTCACACACACAGGACCGGCAGTGAGAGAGAGAGAGGGCGAGAGGGAGCGCTACGGTGTCCCTTAATAGACGTCGCCAAATCCCCGCAGCCTATAGGAATCACTGTCCTGTCGGATGAATTAAAATATCAGCAAAACGGGAAAAATAACACTGCCAAAACTCGAAAACTGTATTAAGAATTGACCCCTTACACTTGTAACGTGTCTTAAGATCTGTTGAGGATGTCCCAGCCAGGTTCGGGGGGTGGGTATCATTTGAGTTGAACCCATTTTTTCTCCTGTTTCTGGAAGAGGAGTCAGGATAGGAACATGTCTTTTGGTTCCATTAATTTCAGTAGTTAAGTTTAGGTTGTTCCCTTCAGGTTTTTGTGTTTGCTGCTTTGATGTTCGACCCTTCCAAATCTAAAGAGTTAACCACAAGGAAATTCTGGGACCGATCCCATCAGCGTCGCTTCCGTCATCGCTTTGCTCGTGTGTTTCCACAGGAGCTGATGTCCTGCGCACATGCAACTTCCGTCATACTCCCCGTAGACCGGCGGCAATGACACCGCGTAAAACCCACAGCGCGAGTGTGATGCGTTCTGTTGGAGTGTAACTCCCGCACTGTAAACAATTGTCATGTAAATTTATTTGTCTGTTTATTATTGTTTTAAATGAAATTCAACATAATTCAGCAGAGCGCGCAGACCGCAGAGAGCGCAGTGGCGCAGAGCGCACAGAGAGCGGGCAGAGCGCACAGGAGATCACTTACAAGAAATGAATAAACTTTCCAAATAAGATCCCAGAGTGGAGGCAAGGATCCACTGATGTGAGGGAAGCGGTCCGATTCTCTAAATGGATAAATACTACCGTGACCCCGGTGGGGGGTTCTGGACGATGTGTGCATGCGAATGGAAGGATGAGGAGGAAGCGAGGGTTCAGCGATTTCTATTCTCACACATTGTGTTATCCACAGCAGCAGCGGCAGAGTATCAGTGTATTTCCTTTATTAGTGACATCACAGCTGTCCCATAAGTCGCTCTTCACCTCCATCTCACTAACAAACACCTCGATGTCAGTGTCTGAAAGTTTTACTTCCTCTTCACATCGCTTGATGCCGTGCCTCCGTCAGGACTCGCGGTGGAAAACCATTGGTCAGCTTCATAATTTAATATTCGTGACGTGCTATGCATTGACCATTTATAGTAGAAATTGAGCGTGTGGAGAGCGGATTTGGAGTTCAGGTTTTGCGTGCGCACGGTTTTATAAATCGGAATTAGCTTTGGCTTACGCCATTTCCTGCTTTTGGGCATAAGCACACTTTTAGTAAGAATCCTACGCACTCTTTTATAAATCCATCCCTGCTCGGCCCACGCAACACTTCCTCACACACACAGGACCGGCAGTGGGGGGAGAGAGAGAGGGGGAGAAGGGAAGAGTTAGGGGGTCCCTAAATAGACTTCGCCGACTCCCTGCAGCCTATAAGAATCACCGTCCTGTCAGGAACATTAAAACATCAGCAGAAGAGGCTGTGATTTCAGAAATATACAATTTATTTAATACGTACCAGTCAACCATATTGCACATTCCCATAGAACAAAATAAAATAAAACAAAAAGCACAATAATCAAACCAATAAATCAGAAAGAAACTATATTTAAATAAGGTCAAATAAGGCAGCCCTATAAAACAAACTTGTTGTAGTTAGTTCACACAATTTAAACCAGTTTATCAAAATGTTTGAAAACATTGACAATCATAAAACACATCATTATGTCATACCTTTAATTCATTTAAAATAAAGCAGGGATCCACGCCGTCCTTATTGTCTTGAGAGCAATTACTAAAACAGGAAAAGACAACTTAACTTAATGTCACGCACACAATAGTGAAGACTCTGTTAATTGTTCCGGCGCATTACTTACAAGTATTACTCTTATGACTGAAGATTACAGCGCGCATTTATGCCGACGCTGATACGGTCTCACCCTCACGCACACAGCTGTACGCTGGCTCTAGGGACGGAATAAAGGTTAATATTTGCGGAACGTTTTCTGAGTGATCTCCGTTGACATTAAAGTTACTTTCAGCAAACTCACCGCAACAAACAATTTGTGTCCGCACCTGCTGCGGCCACGCTGCACTTACTCACACACACAGGACCGGCAGTGAGAGAGAGAGAGGGCGAGAGGGAGCGCTACGGTGTCCCTTAATAGACGTCGCCAAATCCCCGCAGCCTATAGGAATCACTGTCCTGTCGGATGAATTAAAATATCAGCAAAACGGGAAAAATAACACTGCCAAAACTCGAAAACTGTATTAAGAATTGACCCCTTACACTTGTAACGTGTCTTAAGATCTGTTGAGGATGTCCCAGCCAGGTTCGGGGGGTGGGTATCATTTGAGTTGAACCCATTTTTTCTCCTGTTTCTGGAAGAGGAGTCAGGATAGGAACATGTCTTTTGGTTCCATTAATTTCAGTAGTTAAGTTTAGGTTGTTCCCTTCAGGTTTTTGTGTTTGCTGCTTTGATGTTCGACCCTTCCAAATCTAAAGAGTTAACCACAAGGAAATTCTGGGACCGATCCCATCAGCGTCGCTTCCGTCATCGCTTTGCTCGTGTGTTTCCACAGGAGCTGATGTCCTGCGCACATGCAACTTCCGTCATACTCCCCGTAGACCGGCGGCAATGACACCGCGTAAAACCCACAGCGCGAGTGTGATGCGTTCTGTTGGAGTGTAACTCCCGCACTGTAAACAATTGTCATGTAAATTTATTTGTCTGTTTATTATTGTTTTAAATGAAATTCAACATAATTCAGCAGAGCGCGCAGACCGCAGAGAGCGCAGTGGCGCAGAGCGCACAGAGAGCGGGCAGAGCGCACAGGAGATCACTTACAAGAAATGAATAAACTTTCCAAATAAGATCCCAGAGTGGAGGCAAGGATCCACTGATGTGAGGGAAGCGGTCCGATTCTCTAAATGGATAAATACTACCGTGACCCCGGTGGGGGGTTCTGGACGATGTGTGCATGCGAATGGAAGGATGAGGAGGAAGCGAGGGTTCAGCGATTTCTATTCTCACACATTGTGTTATCCACAGCAGCAGCGGCAGAGTATCAGTGTATTTCCTTTATTAGTGACATCACAGCTGTCCCATAAGTCGCTCTTCACCTCCATCTCACTAACAAACACCTCGATGTCAGTGTCTGAAAGTTTTACTTCCTCTTCACATCGCTTGATGCCGTGCCTCCGTCAGGACTCGCGGTGGAAAACCATTGGTCAGCTTCATAATTTAATATTCGTGACGTGCTATGCATTGACCATTTATAGTAGAAATTGAGCGTGTGGAGAGCGGATTTGGAGTTCAGGTTTTGCGTGCGCACGGTTTTATAAATCGGAATTAGCTTTGGCTTACGCCATTTCCTGCTTTTGGGCATAAGCACACTTTTAGTAAGAATCCTACGCACTCTTTTATAAATCCATCCCTGCTCGGCCCACGCAACACTTCCTCACACACACAGGACCGGCAGTGGGGGGAGAGAGAGAGGGGGAGAAGGGAAGAGTTAGGGGGTCCCTAAATAGACTTCGCCGACTCCCTGCAGCCTATAAGAATCACCGTCCTGTCAGGAACATTAAAACATCAGCAGAAGAGGCTGTGATTTCAGAAATATACAATTTATTTAATACGTACCAGTCAACCATATTGCACATTCCCATAGAGCAAAATAAAATAAAACAAAAAGCACAATAATCAAACCAATAAATCAGAAAGAAACTAAATTTAAATGAGGTCAAATAAGGCCGCCCTATAAAACAAACTTGTTGTAGTTAGTTCACACAATTTAAACCAGTTTATCAAAATGTTTGAAAACATTGACAATCATAAAACACATCATTATGTCATACCTTTAATTCATTTAAAATAAAGCAGGGATCCACGCCGTCCTTATTGTCTTGAGAGCAATTACTAAAACAGGAAAAGACAACTTAACTTAATGTCACGCACACAATAGTGAAGACTCTGTTAATTGTTCCGGCGCATTACTTACAAGTATTACTCTTATGACTGAAGATTACAGCGCGCATTTATGCCGACGCTGATACGGTCTCACCCTCACGCACACAGCTGTACGCTGGCTCTAGGGACGGAATAAAGGTTAATATTTGCGGAACGTTTTCTGAGTGATCTCCGTTGACATTAAAGTTACTTTCAGCAAACTCACCGCAACAAACAGTTTGTGTCCGCACCTGCTGCGGCCACGCTGCACTTACTCACACACACAGGACCGGCAGTGGAGAGAGAGAGAGGGCGAGAGGGAGCGCTACGGTGTCCCTTAATAGACGTCGCCAAATCCCCGCAGCCTATAGGAATCACTGTCCTGTCGGATGAATTAAAATATCAGCAAAACGGGAAAAATAACACTGCCAAAACTCGAAAACTGTATTAAGAATTGACCCCTTACACTTGTAACGTGTCTTAAGATCTGTTGAGGATGTCCCAGCCAGGTTCGGGGGGTGGGTATCATTTGACTTGAACCCATTTTTTCTCCTGTTTCTGGAAGAGGAGTCAGGATAGGAACATGTCTTTTGGTTCCATTAATTTCAGTAGTTAAGTTTAGGTTGTTCCCTTCAGGTTTTTGTGTTTGCTGCTTTGATGTTCGACCCTTCCAAATCTAAAGAGTTAACCACAAGGAAATTCTGGGACCGATCCCATCAGCGTCGCTTCCGTCATCGCTTTGCTCGTGTGTTTCCACAGGAGCTGATGTCCTGCGCACATGCAACTTCCGTCATACTCCCCGTAGACCGGCGGCAATGACACCGCGTAAAACCCACAGCGCGAGTGTGATGCGTTCTGTTGGAGTGTAACTCCCGCACTGTAAACAATTGTCATGTAAATTTATTTGTCTGTTTATTATTGTTTTAAATGAAATTCAACATAATTCAGCAGAGCGCGCAGACCGCAGAGAGCGCAGTGGCGCAGAGCGCACAGAGAGCGGGCAGAGCGCACAGGAGATCACTTACAAGAAATGAATAAACTTTCCAAATAAGATCCCAGAGTGGAGGCAAGGATCCACTGATGTGAGGGAAGCGGTCCGATTCTCTAAATGGATAAATACTACCGTGACCCCGGTGGGGGGTTCTGGACGATGTGTGCATGCGAATGGAAGGATGAGGAGGAAGCGAGGGTTCAGCGATTTCTATTCTCACACATTGTGTTATCCACAGCAGCAGCGGCAGAGTATCAGTGTATTTCCTTTATTAGTGACATCACAGCTGTCCTATAAGTCGCTCTTCACCTCCATCTCACTAACAAACACCTCGATGTCAGTGTCTGAAAGTTTTACTTCCTCTTCACATCGCTTGATGCCGTGCCTCCGTCAGGACTCGCGGTGGAAAACCATTGGTCAGCTTCATAATTTAATATTCGTGACGTGCTATGCATTGACCATTTATAGTAGAAATTGAGCGTGTGGAGAGCGGATTTGGAGTTCAGGTTTTGCGTGCGCACGGTTTTATAAATCGGAATTAGCTTTGGCTTACGCCATTTCCTGCTTTTGGGCATAAGCACACTTTTAGTAAGAATCCTACGCACTCTTTTATAAATCCATCCCTGCTCGGCCCACGCAACACTTCCTCACACACACAGGACCGGCAGTGGGGGGAGAGAGAGAGGGGGAGAAGGGAAGAGTTAGGGGGTCCCTAAATAGACTTCGCCGACTCCCTGCAGCCTATAAGAATCACCGTCCTGTCAGGAACATTAAAACATCAGCAGAAGAGGCTGTGATTTCAGAAATATACAATTTATTTAATACGTACCAGTCAACCATATTGCACATTCCCATAGAGCAAAATAAAATAAAACAAAAAGCACAATAATCAAACCAATAAATCAGAAAGAAACTAAATTTAAATGAGGTCAAATAAGGCAGCCCTATAAAACAAACTTGTTGTAGTTAGTTCACACAATTTAAACCAGTTTATCAAAAATGTTTGAAAACATTGACAATCATAAAACACATCATTATGTCATACCTTTAATTCATTTAAAATAAAGCAGGGATCCACGCCGTCCTTATTGTCTTGAGAGCAATTACTAAAACAGGAAAAGACAACTTAACTTAATGTCACGCACACAATAGTGAAGACTCTGTTAATTGTTCCGGCGCATTACTTACAAGTATTACTCTTATGACTGAAGATTACAGCGCGCATTTATGCCGACGCTGATACGGTCTCACCCTCACGCACACAGCTGTACGCTGGCTCTAGGGACGGAATAAAGGTTAATATTTGCGGAACGTTTTCTGAGTGATCTCCGTTGACATTAAAGTTACTTTCAGCAAACTCACCGCAACAAACAGTTTGTGTTCGCACCTGCTGCGGCCACGCTGCACTTACTCACACACACAGGACCGGCAGTGGAGAGAGAGAGAGGGCGAGAGGGAGCGCTACGGTGTCCCTTAATAGACGTCGCCAAATCCCCGCAGCCTATAGGAATCACTGTCCTGTCGGATGAATTAAAATATCAGCAAAACGGGAAAAATAACACTGCCAAAACTCGAAAACTGTATTAAGAATTGACCCCTTACACTTGTAACGTGTCTTAAGATCTGTTGAGGATGTCCCAGCCAGGTTCGGGGGGTGGGTATCATTTGAGTTGAACCCATTTTTTCTCCTGTTTCTGGAAGAGGAGTCAGGATAGGAACATGTCTTTTGGTTCCATTAATTTCAGTAGTTAAGTTTAGGTTGTTCCCTTCAGGTTTTTGTGTTTGCTGCTTTGATGTTCGACCCTTCCAAATCTAAAGAGTTAACCACAAGGAAATTCTGGGACCGATCCCATCAGCGTCGCTTCCGTCATCGCTTTGCTCGTGTGTTTCCACAGGAGCTGATGTCCTGCGCACATGCAACTTCCGTCATACTCCCCGTAGACCGGCGGCAATGACACCGCGTAAAACCCACAGCGCGAGTGTGATGCGTTCTGTTGGAGTGTAACTCCCGCACTGTAAACAATTGTCATGTAAATTTATTTGTCTGTTTATTATTGTTTTAAATGAAATTCAACATAATTCAGCAGAGCGCGCAGACCGCAGAGAGCGCAGTGGCGCAGAGCGCACAGAGAGCGGGCAGAGCGCACAGGAGATCACTTACAAGAAATGAATAAACTTTCCAAATAAGATCCCAGAGTGGAGGCAAGGATCCACTGATGTGAGGGAAGCGGTCCGATTCTCTAAATGGATAAATACTACCGTGACCCCGGTGGGGGGTTCTGGACGATGTGTGCATGCGAATGGAATGATGAGGAGGAAGCGAGGGTTCAGCGATTTCTATTCTCACACATTGTGTTATCCACAGCAGCAGCGGCAGAGTATAAGTGTATTTCCTTTATTAGTGACATCACAGCTGTCCCATAAGTCGCTCTTCACCTCCATCTCACTAACAAACACCTCGATGTCAGTGTCTGAAAGTTTTACTTCCTCTTCACATCGCTTGATGCCGTGCCTCCGTCAGGACTCGCGGTGGAAAACCATTGGTCAGCTTCATAATTTAATATTCGTGACGTGCTATGCATTGACCATTTATAGTAGAAATTGAGCGTGTGGAGAGCGGATTTGGAGTTCAGGTTTTGCGTGCGCACGGTTTTATAAATCGGAATTAGCTTTGGCTTACGCCATTTCCTGCTTTTGGGCATAAGCACACTTTTAGTAAGAATCCTACGCACTCTTTTATAAATCCATCCCTGCTCGGCCCACGCAACACTTCCTCACACACACAGGACCGGCAGTGGGGGGAGAGAGAGAGGGGGAGAAGGGAAGAGTTAGGGGGTCCCTAAATAGACTTCGCCGACTCCCTGCAGCCTATAAGAATCACCGTCCTGTCAGGAACATTAAAACATCAGCAGAAGAGGCTGTGATTTCAGAAATATACAATTTATTTAATACGTACCAGTCAACCATATTGCACATTCCCATAGAGCAAAATAAAATAAAACAAAAAGCACAATAATCAAACCAATAAATCAGAAAGAAACTAAATTTAAATGAGGTCAAATAAGGCAGCCCTATAAAACAAACTTGTTGTAGTTAGTTCACACAATTTAAACCAGTTTATCAAAATGTTTGAAAACATTGACAATCATAAAACACATCATTATGTCATACCTTTAATTCATTTAAAATAAAGCAGGGATCCACGCCGTCCTTATTGTCTTGAGAGCAATTACTAAAACAGGAAAAGACAACTTAACTTAATGTCACGCACACAATAGTGAAGACTCTGTTAATTGTTCCGGCGCATTACTTACAAGTATTACTCTTATGACTGAAGATTACAGCGCGCATTTATGCCGACGCTGATACGGTCTCACCCTCACGCACACAGCTGTACGCTGGCTCTAGGGACGGAATAAAGGTTAATATTTGCGGAACGTTTTCTGAGTGATCTCCGTTGACATTAAAGTTACTTTCAGCAAACTCACCGCAACAAACAGTTTGTGTCCGCACCTGCTGCGGCCACGCTGCACTTACTCACACACACAGGACCGGCAGTGGAGAGAGAGAGAGGGCGAGAGGGAGCGCTACGGTGTCCCTTAATAGACGTCGCCAAATCCCCGCAGCCTATAGGAATCACTGTCCTGTCGGATGAATTAAAATATCAGCAAAACGGGAAAAATAACACTGCCAAAACTCGAAAACTGTATTAAGAATTGACCCCTTACACTTGTAACGTGTCTTAAGATCTGTTGAGGATGTCCCAGCCAGGTTCGGGGGGTGGGTATGATTTGAGTTGAACCCATTTTTTCTCCTGTTTCTGGAAGAGGAGTCAGGATAGGAACATGTCTTTTGGTTCCATTAATTTCAGTAGTTAAGTTTAGGTTGTTCCCTTCAGGTTTTTGTGTTTGCTGCTTTGATGTTCGACCCTTCCAAATCTAAAGAGTTAACCACAAGGAAATTCTGGGACCGATCCCATCAGCGTCGCTTCCGTCATCGCTTTGCTCGTGTGTTTCCACAGGAGCTGATGTCCTGCGCACATGCAACTTCCGTCATACTCCCCGTAGACCGGCGGCAATGACACCGCGTAAAACCCACAGCGCGAGTGTGATGCGTTCTGTTGGAGTGTAACTCCCGCACTGTAAACAATTGTCATGTAAATTTATTTGTCTGTTTATTATTGTTTTAAATGAAATTCAACATAATTCAGCAGAGCGCGCAGACCGCAGAGAGCGCAGTGGCGCAGAGCGCACAGAGAGCGGGCAGAGCGCACAGGAGATCACTTACAAGAAATGAATAAACTTTCCAAATAAGATCCCAGAGTGGAGGCAAGGATCCACTGATGTGAGGGAAGCGGTCCGATTCTCTAAATGGATAAATACTACCGTGACCCCGGTGGGGGGTTCTGGACGATGTGTGCATGCGAATGGAAGGATGAGGAGGAAGCGAGGGTTCAGCGATTTCTATTCTCACACATTGTGTTATCCACAGCAGCAGCGGCAGAGTATCAGTGTATTTCCTTTATTAGTGACATCACAGCTGTCCCATAAGTCGCTCTTCACCTCCATCTCACTAACAAACACCTCGATGTCAGTGTCTGAAAGTTTTACTTCCTCTTCACATCGCTTGATGCCGTGCCTCCGTCAGGACTCGCGGTGGAAAACCATTGGTCAGCTTCATAATTTAATATTCGTGACGTGCTATGCATTGACCATTTATAGTAGAAATTGAGCGTGTGGAGAGCGGATTTGGAGTTCAGGTTTTGCGTGCGCACGGTTTTATAAATCGGAATTAGCTTTGGCTTACGCCATTTCCTGCTTTTGGGCATAAGCACACTTTTAGTAAGAATCCTACGCACTCTTTTATAAATCCATCCCTGCTCGGCCCACGCAACACTTCCTCACACACACAGGACCGGCAGTGGGGGGAGAGAGAGAGGGGGAGAAGGGAAGAGTTAGGGGGTCCCTAAATAGACTTCGCCGACTCCCTGCAGCCTATAAGAATCACCGTCCTGTCAGGAACATTAAAACATCAGCAGAAGAGGCTGTGATTTCAGAAATATACAATTTATTTAATACGTACCAGTCAACCATATTGCACATTCCCATAGAGCAAAATAAAATAAAACAAAAAGCACAATAATCAAACCAATAAATCAGAAAGAAACTAAATTTAAATGAGGTCAAATAAGGCAGCCCTATAAAACAAACTTGTTGTAGTTAGTTCACACAATTTAAACCAGTTTATCAAAATGTTTGAAAACATTGACAATCATAAAACACATCATTATGTCATACCTTTAATTCATTTAAAATAAAGCAGGGATCCACGCCGTCCTTATTGTCTTGAGAGCAATTACTAAAACAGGAAAAGACAACTTAACTTAATGTCACGCACACAATAGTGAAGACTCTGTTAATTGTTCCGGCGCATTACTTACAAGTATTACTCTTATGACTGAAGATTACAGCGCGCATTTATGCCGACGCTGATACGGTCTCACCCTCACGCACACAGCTGTACGCTGGCTCTAGGGACGGAATAAAGGTTAATATTTGCGGAACGTTTTCTGAGTGATCTCCGTTGACATTAAAGTTACTTTCAGCAAACTCACCGCAACAAACAATTTGTGTCCGCACCTGCTGCGGCCACGCTGCACTTACTCACACACACAGGACCGGCAGTGGAGAGCGAGAGAGGGCGAGAGGGAGCGCTACGGTGTCCCTTAATAGACGTCGCCAAATCCCCGCAGCCTATAGGAATCACTGTCCTGTCGGATGAATTAAAATATCAGCAAAACGGGAAAAATAACACTGCCAAAACTCGAAAACTGTATTAAGAATTGACCCCTTACACTTGTAACGTGTCTTAAGATCTGTTGAGGATGTCCCAGCCAGGTTCGGGGGGTGGGTATGATTTGAGTTGAACCCATTTTTTCTCCTGTTTCTGGAAGAGGAGTCAGGATAGGAACATGTCTTTTGGTTCCATTCATTTCAGTAGTTAAGTTTAGGTTGTTCCCTTCAGGTTTTTGTGTTTGCTGCTTTGATGTTCGACCCTTCCAAATCTAAAGAGTTAACCACAAGGAAATTCTGGGACCGATCCCATCAGCGTCGCTTCCGTCATCGCTTTGCTCGTGTGTTTCCACAGGAGCTGATGTCCTGCGCACATGCAACTTCCGTCATACTCCCCGTAGACCGGCGGCAATGACACCGCGTAAAACCCACAGCGCGAGTGTGATGCGTTCTGTTGGAGTGTAACTCCCGCACTGTAAACAATTGTCATGTAAATTTATTTGTCTGTTTATTATTGTTTTAAATGAAATTCAACATAATTCAGCAGAGCGCGCAGACCGCAGAGAGCGCAGTGGCGCAGAGCGCACAGAGAGCGGGCAGAGCGCACAGGAGATCACTTACAAGAAATGAATAAACTTTCCAAATAAGATCCCAGAGTGGAGGCAAGGATCCACTGATGTGAGGGAAGCGGTCCGATTCTCTAAATGGATAAATACTACCGTGACCCCGGTGGGGGGTTCTGGACGATGTGTGCATGCGAATGGAATGATGAGGAGGAAGCGAGGGTTCAGCGATTTCTATTCTCACACATTGTGTTATCCACAGCAGCAGCGGCAGAGTATCAGTGTATTTCCTTTATTAGTGACATCACAGCTGTCCCATAAGTCGCTCTTCACCTCCATCTCACTAACAAACACCTCGATGTCAGTGTCTGAAAGTTTTACTTCCTCTTCACATCGCTTGATGCCGTGCCTCAGTCAGGACTCGCGGTGGAAAACCATTGGTCAGCTTCATAATTTAATATTCGTGACGTGCTATGCATTGACCATTTATAGTAGAAATTGAGCGTGTGGAGAGCGGATTTGGAGTTCAGGTTTTGCGTGCGCACGGTTTTATAAATCGGAATTAGCTTTGGCTTACGCCATTTCCTGCTTTTGGGCATAAGCACACTTTTAGTAAGAATCCTACGCACTCTTTTATAAATCCATCCCTGCTCGGCCCACGCAACACTTCCTCACACACACAGGACCGGCAGTGGGGGGAGAGAGAGAGGGGGAGAAGGGAAGAGTTAGGGGGTCCCTAAATAGACTTCGCCGACTCCCTGCAGCCTATAAGAATCACCGTCCTGTCAGGAACATTAAAACATCAGCAGAAGAGGCTGTGATTTCAGAAATATACAATTTATTTAATACGTACCAGTCAACCATATTGCACATTCCCATAGAGCAAAATAAAATAAAACAAAAAGCACAATAATCAAACCAATAAATCAGAAAGAAACTAAATTTAAATGAGGTCAAATAAGGCAGCCCTATAAAACAAACTTGTTGTAGTTAGTTCACACAATTTAAACCAGTTTATCAAAATGTTTGAAAACATTGACAATCATAAAACACATCATTATGTCATACCTTTAATTCATTTAAAATAAAGCAGGGATCCACGCCGTCCTTATTGTCTTGAGAGCAATTACTAAAACAGGAAAAGACAACTTAACTTAATGTCACGCACACAATAGTGAAGACTCTGTTAATTGTTCCGGCGCATTACTTACAAGTATTACTCTTATGACTGAAGATTACAGCGCGCATTTATGCCGACGCTGATACGGTCTCACCCTCACGCACACAGCTGTACGCTGGCTCTAGGGACGGAATAAAGGTTAATATTTGCGGAACGTTTTCTGAGTGATCTCCGTTGACATTAAAGTTACTTTCAGCAAACTCACCGCAACAAACAATTTGTGTCCGCACCTGCTGCGGCCACGCTGCACTTACTCACACACACAGGACCGGCAGTGGAGAGAGAGAGAGGGCGAGAGGGAGCGCTACGGTGTCCCTTAATAGACGTCGCCAAATCCCCGCAGCCTATAGGAATCACTGTCCTGTCGGATGAATTAAAATATCAGCAAAACGGGAAAAATAACACTGCCAAAACTCGAAAACTGTATTAAGAATTGACCCCTTACACTTGTAACGTGTCTTAAGATCTGTTGAGGATGTCCCAGCCAGGTTCGGGGGGTGGGTATGATTTGAGTTGAACCCATTTTTTCTCCTGTTTCTGGAAGAGGAGTCAGGATAGGAACATGTCTTTTGGTTCCATTAATTTCAGTAGTTAAGTTTAGGTTGTTCCCTTCAGGTTTTTGTGTTTGCTGCTTTGATGTTCGACCCTTCCAAATCTAAAGAGTTAACCACAAGGAAATTCTGGGACCGATCCCATCAGCGTCGCTTCCGTCATCGCTTTGCTCGTGTGTTTCCACAGGAGCTGATGTCCTGCGCACATGCAACTTCCGTCATACTCCCCGTAGACCGGCGGCAATGACACCGCGTAAAACCCACAGCGCGAGTGTGATGCGTTCTGTTGGAGTGTAACTCCCGCACTGTAAACAATTGTCATGTAAATTTATTTGTCTGTTTATTATTGTTTTAAATGAAATTCAACATAATTCAGCAGAGCGCGCAGACCGCAGAGAGCGCAGTGGCGCAGAGCGCACAGAGAGCGGGCAGAGCGCACAGGAGATCACTTACAAGAAATGAATAAACTTTCCAAATAAGATCCCAGAGTGGAGGCAAGGATCCACTGATGTGAGGGAAGCGGTCCGATTCTCTAAATGGATAAATACTACCGTGACCCCGGTGGGGGGTTCTGGACGATGTGTGCATGCGAATGGAATGATGAGGAGGAAGCGAGGGTTCAGCGATTTCTATTCTCACACATTGTGTTATCCACAGCAGCAGCGGCAGAGTATCAGTGTATTTCCTTTATTAGTGACATCACAGCTGTCCCATAAGTCGCTCTTCACCTCCATCTCACTAACAAACACCTCGATGTCAGTGTCTGAAAGTTTTACTTCCTCTTCACATCGCTTGATGCCGTGCCTCAGTCAGGACTCGCGGTGGAAAACCATTGGTCAGCTTCATAATTTAATATTCGTGACGTGCTATGCATTGACCATTTATAGTAGAAATTGAGCGTGTGGAGAGCGGATTTGGAGTTCAGGTTTTGCGTGCGCACGGTTTTATAAATCGGAATTAGCTTTGGCTTACGCCATTTCCTGCTTTTGGGCATAAGCACACTTTTAGTAAGAATCCTACGCACTCTTTTATAAATCCATCCCTGCTCGGCCCACGCAACACTTCCTCACACACACAGGACCGGCAGTGGGGGGAGAGAGAGAGGGGGAGAAGGGAAGAGTTAGGGGGTCCCTAAATAGACTTCGCCGACTCCCTGCAGCCTATAAGAATCACCGTCCTGTCAGGAACATTAAAACATCAGCAGAAGAGGCTGTGATTTCAGAAATATACAATTTATTTAATACGTACCAGTCAACCATATTGCACATTCCCATAGAACAAAATAAAATAAAACAAAAAGCACAATAATCAAACCAATAAATCAGAAAGAAACTATATTTAAATAAGGTCAAATAAGGCAGCCCTATAAAACAAACTTGTTGTAGTTAGTTCACACAATTTAAACCAGTTTATCAAAATGTTTGAAAACATTGACAATCATAAAACACATCATTATGTCATACCTTTAATTCATTTAAAATAAAGCAGGGATCCACGCCGTCCTTATTGTCTTGAGAGCAATTACTAAAACAGGAAAAGACAACTTAACTTAATGTCACGCACACAATAGTGAAGACTCTGTTAATTGTTCCGGCGCATTACTTACAAGTATTACTCTTATGACTGAAGATTACAGCGCGCATTTATGCCGACGCTGATACGGTCTCACCCTCACGCACACAGCTGTACGCTGGCTCTAGGGACGGAATAAAGGTTAATATTTGCGGAACGTTTTCTGAGTGATCTCCGTTGACATTAAAGTTACTTTCAGCAAACTCACCGCAACAAACAATTTGTGTCCGCACCTGCTGCGGCCACGCTGCACTTACTCACACACACAGGACCGGCAGTGAGAGAGAGAGAGGGCGAGAGGGAGCGCTACGGTGTCCCTTAATAGACGTCGCCAAATCCCCGCAGCCTATAGGAATCACTGTCCTGTCGGATGAATTAAAATATCAGCAAAACGGGAAAAATAACACTGCCAAAACTCGAAAACTGTATTAAGAATTGACCCCTTACACTTGTAACGTGTCTTAAGATCTGTTGAGGATGTCCCAGCCAGGTTCGGGGGGTGGGTATGATTTGAGTTGAACCCATTTTTTCTCCTGTTTCTGGAAGAGGAGTCAGGATAGGAACATGTCTTTTGGTTCCATTAATTTCAGTAGTTAAGTTTAGGTTGTTCCCTTCAGGTTTTTGTGTTTGCTGCTTTGATGTTCGACCCTTCCAAATCTAAAGAGTTAACCACAAGGAAATTCTGGGACCGATCCCATCAGCGTCGCTTCCGTCATCGCTTTGCTCGTGTGTTTCCACAGGAGCTGATGTCCTGCGCACATGCAACTTCCGTCATACTCCCCGTAGACCGGCGGCAATGACACTGCGTAAAACCCACAGCGCGAGTGTGATGCGTTCTGTTGGAGTGTAACTCCCGCACTGTAAACAATTGTCATGTAAATTTATTTGTCTGTTTATTATTGTTTTAAATGAAATTCAACATAATTCAGCAGAGCGCGCAGACCGCAGAGAGCGCAGTGGCGCAGAGCGCACAGAGAGCGGGCAGAGCGCACAGGAGATCACTTACAAGAAATGAATAAACTTTCCAAATAAGATCCCAGAGTGGAGGCAAGGATCCACTGATGTGAGGGAAGCGGTCCGATTCTCTAAATGGATAAATACTACCGTGACCCCGGTGGGGGGTTCTGGACGATGTGTGCATGCGAATGGAAGGATGAGGAGGAAGCGAGGGTTCAGCGATTTCTATTCTCACACATTGTGTTATCCACAGCAGCAGCGGCAGAGTATCAGTGTATTTCCTTTATTAGTGACATCACAGCTGTCCCATAAGTCGCTCTTCACCTCCATCTCACTAACAAACACCTCGATGTCAGTGTCTGAAAGTTTTACTTCCTCTTCACATCGCTTGATGCCGTGCCTCCGTCAGGACTCGCGGTGGAAAACCATTGGTCAGCTTCATAATTTAATATTCGTGACGTGCTATGCATTGACCATTTATAGTAGAAATTGAGCGTGTGGAGAGCGGATTTGGAGTTCAGGTTTTGCGTGCGCACGGTTTTATAAATCGGAATTAGCTTTGGCTTACGCCATTTCCTGCTTTTGGGCATAAGCACACTTTTAGTAAGAATCCTACGCACTCTTTTATAAATCCATCCCTGCTCGGCCCACGCAACACTTCCTCACACACACAGGACCGGCAGTGGGGGGAGAGAGAGAGGGGGAGAAGGGAAGAGTTAGGGGGTCCCTAAATAGACTTCGCCGACTCCCTGCAGCCTATAAGAATCACCGTCCTGTCAGGAACATTAAAACATCAGCAGAAGAGGCTGTGATTTCAGAAATATACAATTTATTTAATACGTACCAGTCAACCATATTGCACATTCCCATAGAACAAAATAAAATAAAACAAAAAGCACAATAATCAAACCAATAAATCAGAAAGAAACTAAATTTAAATAAGGTCAAATAAGGCAGCCCTATAAAACAAACTTGTTGTAGTTAGTTCACACAATTTAAACCAGTTTATCAAAATGTTTGAAAACATTGACAATCATAAAACACATCATTATGTCATACCTTTAATTCATTTAAAATAAAGCAGGGATCCACGCCGTCCTTATTGTCTTGAGAGCAATTACTAAAACAGGAAAAGACAACTTAACTTAATGTCACGCACACAATAGTGAAGACTCTGTTAATTGTTCCGGCGCATTACTTACAAGTATTACTCTTATGACTGAAGATTACAGCGCGCATTTATGCCGACGCTGATACGGTCTCACCCTCACGCACACAGCTGTACGCTGGCTCTAGGGACGGAATAAAGGTTAATATTTGCGGAACGTTTTCTGAGTGATCTCCGTTGACATTAAAGTTACTTTCAGCAAACTCACCGCAACAAACAATTTGTGTCCGCACCTGCTGCGGCCACGCTGCACTTACTCACACACACAGGACCGGCAGTGGAGAGAGAGAGAGGGCGAGAGGGAGCGCTACGGTGTCCCTTAATAGACGTCGCCAAATCCCCGCAGCCTATAGGAATCACTGTCCTGTCGGATGAATTAAAATATCAGCAAAACGGGAAAAATAACACTGCCAAAACTCGAAAACTGTATTAAGAATTGACCCCTTACACTTGTAACGTGTCTTAAGATCTGTTGAGGATGTCCCAGCCAGGTTCGGGGGGTGGGTATCATTTGAGTTGAACCCATTTTTTCTCCTATTTCTGGAAGAGGAGTCAGGATAGGAACATGTCTTTTGGTTCCATTAATTTCAGTAGTTAAGTTTAGGTTGTTCCCTTCAGGTTTTTGTGTTTGCTGCTTTGATGTTCGACCCTTCCAAATCTAAAGAGTTAACCACAAGGAAATTCTGGGACCGATCCCATCAGCGTCGCTTCCGTCATCGCTTTGCTCGTGTGTTTCCACAGGAGCTGATGTCCTGCGCACATGCAACTTCCGTCATACTCCCCGTAGACCGGCGGCAATGACACCGCGTAAAACCCACAGCGCGAGTGTGATGCGTTCTGTTGGAGTGTAACTCCCGCACTGTAAACAATTGTCATGTAAATTTATTTGTCTGTTTATTATTGTTTTAAATGAAATTCAACATAATTCAGCAGAGCGCGCAGACCGCAGAGAGCGCAGTGGCGCAGAGCGCACAGAGAGCGGGCAGAGCGCACAGGAGATCACTTACAAGAAATGAATAAACTTTCCAAATAAGATCCCAGAGTGGAGGCAAGGATCCACTGATGTGAGGGAAGCGGTCCGATTCTCTAAATGGATAAATACTACCGTGACCCCGGTGGGGGGTTCTGGACGATGTGTGCATGCGAATGGAAGGATGAGGAGGAAGCGAGGGTTCAGCGATTTCTATTCTCACACATTGTGTTATCCACAGCAGCAGCGGCAGAGTATCAGTGTATTTCCTTTATTAGTGACATCACAGCTGTCCCATAAGTCGCTCTTCACCTCCATCTCACTAACAAACACCTCGATGTCAGTGTCTGAAAGTTTTACTTCCTCTTCACATCGCTTGATGCCGTGCCTCCGTCAGGACTCGCGGTGGAAAACCATTGGTCAGCTTCATAATTTAATATTCGTGACGTGCTATGCATTGACCATTTATAGTAGAAATTGAGCGTGTGGAGAGCGGATTTGGAGTTCAGGTTTTGCGTGCGCACGGTTTTATAAATCGGAATTAGCTTTGGCTTACGCCATTTCCTGCTTTTGGGCATAAGCACACTTTTAGTAAGAATCCTACGCACTCTTTTATAAATCCATCCCTGCTCGGTCCACGCAACACTTCCTCACACACACAGGACCGGCAGTGGGGGGAGAGAGAGAGGGGGAGAAGGGAAGAGTAAGGGGGTCCCTAAATAGACTTCGCCGACTCCCTGCAGCCTATAAGAATCACCGTCCTGTCAGGAACATTAAAACATCAGCAGAAGAGGCTGTGATTTCAGAAATATACAATTTATTTAATACGTACCAGTCAACCATATTGCACATTCCCATAGAACAAAATAAAATAAAACAAAAAGCACAATAATCAAACCAATAAATCAGAAAGAAACTAAATTTAAATAAGGTCAAATAAGGCAGCCCTATAAAACAAACTTGTTGTAGTTAGTTCACACAATTTAAACCAGTTTATCAAAATGTTTGAAAACATTGACAATCATAAAACACATCATTATGTCATACCTTTAATTCATTTAAAATAAAGCAGGGATCCACGCCGTCCTTATTGTCTTGAGAGCAATTACTAAAACAGGAAAAGACAACTTAACTTAATGTCACGCACACAATAGTGAAGACTCTGTTAATTGTTCCGGCGCATTACTTACAAGTATTACTCTTATGACTGAAGATTACAGCGCGCATTTATGCCGACGCTGATACGGTCTCACCCTCACGCACACAGCTGTACGCTGGCTCTAGGGACGGAATAAAGGTTAATATTTGCGGAACGTTTTCTGAGTGATCTCCGTTGACATTAAAGTTACTTTCAGCAAACTCACCGCAACAAACAATTTGTGTCCGCACCTGCTGCGGCCACGCTGCACTTACTCACACACACAGGACCGGCAGTGGAGAGAGAGAGAGGGCGAGAGGGAGCGCTACGGTGTCCCTTAATAGACGTCGCCAAATCCCCGCAGCCTATAGGAATCACTGTCCTGTCGGATGAATTAAAATATCAGCAAAACGGGAAAAATAACACTGCCAAAACTCGAAAACTGTATTAAGAATTGACCCCTTACACTTGTAACGTGTCTTAAGATCTGTTGAGGATGTCCCAGCCAGGTTCGGGGGTGGGTATGATTTGAGTTGAACCCATTTTTTCTCCTGTTTCTGGAAGAGGAGTCAGGATAGGAACATGTCTTTTGGTTCCATTCATTTCAGTAGTTAAGTTTAGGTTGTTCCCTTCAGGTTTTTGTGTTTGCTGCTTTGATGTTCGACCCTTCCAAATCTAAAGAGTTAACCACAAGGAAATTCTGGGACCGATCCCATCAGCGTCGCTTCCGTCATCGCTTTGCTCGTGTGTTTCCACAGGAGCTGATGTCCTGCGCACATGCAACTTCCGTCATACTCCCCGTAGACCGGCGGCAATGACACCGCGTAAAACCCACAGCGCGAGTGTGATGCGTTCTGTTGGAGTGTAACTCCCGCACTGTAAACAATTGTCATGTAAATTTATTTGTCTGTTTATTATTGTTTTAAATGAAATTCAACATAATTCAGCAGAGCGCGCAGACCGCAGAGAGCGCAGTGGCGCAGAGCGCACAGAGAGCGGGGAGAGCGCACAGGAGATCACTTACAAGAAATGAATAAACTTTCCAAATAAGATCCCAGAGTGGAGGCAAGGATCCACTGATGTGAGGGAAGCGGTCCGATTCTCTAAATGGATAAATACTACCGTGACCCCGGTGGGGGGTTCTGGACGATGTGTGCATGCGAATGGAATGATGAGGAGGAAGCGAGGGTTCAGCGATTTCTATTCTCACACATTGTGTTATCCACAGCAGCAGCGGCAGAGTATCAGTGTATTTCCTTTATTAGTGACATCACAGCTGTCCCATAAGTCGCTCTTCACCTCCATCTCACTAACAAACACCTCGATGTCAGTGTCTGAAAGTTTTACTTCCTCTTCACATCGCTTGATGCCGTGCCTCCGTCAGGACTCGCGGTGGAAAACCATTGGTCAGCTTCATAATTTAATATTCGTGACGTGCTATGCATTGACCATTTATAGTAGAAATTGAGCGTGTGGAGAGCGGATTTGGAGTTCAGGTTTTGCGTGCGCACGGTTTTATAAATCGGAATTAGCTTTGGCTTACGCCATTTCCTGCTTTTGGGCATAAGCACACTTTTAGTAAGAATCCTACGCACTCTTTTATAAATCCATCCCTGCTCGGCCCACGCAACACTTCCTCACACACACAGGACCGGCAGTGGGGGGAGAGAGAGAGGGGGAGAAGGGAAGAGTTAGGGGGTCCCTAAATAGACTTCGCCGACTCCCTGCAGCCTATAAGAATCACCGTCCTGTCAGGAACATTAAAACATCAGCAGAAGAGGCTGTGATTTCAGAAATATACAATTTATTTAATACGTACCAGTCAACCATATTGCACATTCCCATAGAACAAAATAAAATAAAACAAAAAGCACAATAATCAAACCAATAAATCAGAAAGAAACTATATTTAAATAAGGTCAAATAAGGCAGCCCTATAAAACAAACTTGTTGTAGTTAGTTCACACAATTTAAACCAGTTTATCAAAATGTTTGAAAACATTGACAATCATAAAACACATCATTATGTCATACCTTTAATTCATTTAAAATAAAGCAGGGATCCACGCCGTCCTTATTGTCTTGAGAGCAATTACTAAAACAGGAAAAGACAACTTAACTTAATGTCACGCACACAATAGTGAAGACTCTGTTAATTGTTCCGGCGCATTACTTACAAGTATTACTCTTATGACTGAAGATTACAGCGCGCATTTATGCCGACGCTGATACGGTCTCACCCTCACGCACACAGCTGTACGCTGGCTCTAGGGACGGAATAAAGGTTAATATTTGCGGAACGTTTTCTGAGTGATCTCCGTTGACATTAAAGTTACTTTCAGCAAACTCACCGCAACAAACAATTTGTGTCCGCACCTGCTGCGGCCACGCTGCACTTACTCACACACACAGGACCGGCAGTGGAGAGAGAGAGAGGGCGAGAGGGAGCGCTACGGTGTCCCTTAATAGACGTCGCCAAATCCCCGCAGCCTATAGGAATCACTGTCCTGTCGGATGAATTAAAATATCAGCAAAACGGGAAAAATAACACTGCCAAAACTCGAAAACTGTATTAAGAATTGACCCCTTACACTTGTAACGTGTCTTAAGATCTGTTGAGGATGTCCCAGCCAGGTTCGGGGGGTGGGTATCATTTGAGTTGAACCCATTTTTTCTCCTGTTTCTGGAAGAGGAGTCAGGATAGGAACATGTCTTTTGGTTCCATTAATTTCAGTAGTTAAGTTTAGGTTGTTCCCTTCAGGTTTTTGTGTTTGCTGCTTTGATGTTCGACCCTTCCAAATCTAAAGAGTTAACCACAAGGAAATTCTGGGACCGATCCCATCAGCGTCGCTTCCGTCATCGCTTTGCTCGTGTGTTTCCACAGGAGCTGATGTCCTGCGCACATGCAACTTCCGTCATACTCCCCGTAGACCGGCGGCAATGACACCGCGTAAAACCCACAGCGCGAGTGTGATGCGTTCTGTTGGAGTGTAACTCCCGCACTGTAAACAATTGTCATGTAAATTTATTTGTCTGTTTATTATTGTTTTAAATGAAATTCAACATAATTCAGCAGAGCGCGCAGACCGCAGAGAGCGCAGTGGCGCAGAGCGCACAGAGAGCGGGCAGAGCGCACAGGAGATCACTTACAAGAAATGAATAAACTTTCCAAATAAGATCCCAGAGTGGAGGCAAGGATCCACTGATGTGAGGGAAGCGGTCCGATTCTCTAAATGGATAAATACTACCGTGACCCCGGTGGGGGGTTCTGGACGATGTGTGCATGCGAATGGAAGGTTGAGGAGGAAGCGAGGGTTCAGCGATTTCTATTCTCACACATTGTGTTATCCACAGCAGCAGCGGCAGAGTATCAGTGTATTTCCTTTATTAGTGACATCACAGCTGTCCCATAAGTCGCTCTTCACCTCCATCTCACTAACAAACACCTCGATGTCAGTGTCTGAAAGTTTTACTTCCTCTTCACATCGCTTGATGCCGTGCCTCCGTCAGGACTCGCGGTGGAAAACCATTGGTCAGCTTCATAATTTAATATTCGTGACGTGCTATGCATTGACCATTTATAGTAGAAATTGAGCGTGTGGAGAGCGGATTTGGAGTTCAGGTTTTGCGTGCGCACGGTTTTATAAATCGGAATTAGCTTTGGCTTACGCCATTTCCTGCTTTTGGGCATAAGCACACTTTTAGTAAGAATCCTACGCACTCTTTTATAAATCCATCCCTGCTCGGCCCACGCAACACTTCCTCACACACACAGGACCGGCAGTGGGGGGAGAGAGAGAGGGGGAGAAGGGAAGAGTTAGGGGGTCCCTAAATAGACTTCGCCGACTCCCTGCAGCCTATAAGAATCACCGTCCTGTCAGGAACATTAAAACATCAGCAGAAGAGGCTGTGATTTCAGAAATATACAATTTATTTAATACGTACCAGTCAACCATATTGCACATTCCCATAGAACAAAATAAAATAAAACAAAAAGCACAATAATCAAACCAATAAATCAGAAAGAAACTAAATTTAAATAAGGTCAAATAAGGCAGCCCTATAAAACAAACTTGTTGTAGTTAGTTCACACAATTTAAACCAGTTTATCAAAATGTTTGAAAACATTGACAATCATAAAACACATCATTATGTCATACCTTTAATTCATTTAAAATAAAGCAGGGATCCACGCCGTCCTTATTGTCTTGAGAGCAATTACTAAAACAGGAAAAGACAACTTAACTTAATGTCACGCACACAATAGTGAAGACTCTGTTAATTGTTCCGGCGCATTACTTACAAGTATTACTCTTATGACTGAAGATTACAGCGCGCATTTATGCCGACGCTGATACGGTCTCACCCTCACGCACACAGCTGTACGCTGGCTCTAGGGACGGAATAAAGGTTAATATTTGCGGAACGTTTTCTGAGTGATCTCCGTTGACATTAAAGTTACTTTCAGCAAACTCACCGCAACAAACAGTTTGTGTCCGCACCTGCTGCGGCCACGCTGCACTTACTCACACACACAGGACCGGCAGTGGAGAGAGAGAGAGGGCGAGAGGGAGCGCTACGGTGTCCCTTAATAGACGTCGCCAAATCCCCGCAGCCTATAGGAATCACTGTCCTGTCGGATGAATTAAAATATCAGCAAAACGGGAAAAATAACACTGCCAAAACTCGAAAACTGTATTAAGAATTGACCCCTTACACTTGTAACGTGTCTTAAGATCTGTTGAGGATGTCCCAGCCAGGTTCGGGGGGTGGGTATCATTTGAGTTGAACCCATTTTTTCTCCTGTTTCTGGAAGAGGAGTCAGGATAGGAACATGTCTTTTGGTTCCATTAATTTCAGTAGTTAAGTTTAGGTTGTTCCCTTCAGGTTTTTGTGTTTGCTGCTTTGATGTTCGACCCTTCCAAATCTAAAGAGTTAACCACAAGGAAATTCTGGGACCGATCCCATCAGCGTCGCTTCCGTCATCGCTTTGCTCGTGTGTTTCCACAGGAGCTGATGTCCTGCGCACATGCAACTTCCGTCATACTCCCCGTAGACCGGCGGCAATGACACCGCGTAAAACCCACAGCGCGAGTGTGATGCGTTCTGTTGGAGTGTAACTCCCGCACTGTAAACAATTGTCATGTAAATTTATTTGTCTGTTTATTATTGTTTTAAATGAAATTCAACATAATTCAGCAGAGCGCGCAGACCGCAGAGAGCGCAGTGGCGCAGAGCGCACAGAGAGCGGGCAGAGCGCACAGGAGATCACTTACAAGAAATGAATAAACTTTCCAAATAAGATCCCAGAGTGGAGGCAAGGATCCACTGATGTGAGGGAAGCGGTCCGATTCTCTAAATGGATAAATACTACCGTGACCCCGGTGGGGGGTTCTGGACGATGTGTGCATGCGAATGGAAGGATGAGGAGGAAGCGAGGGTTCAGCGATTTCTATTCTCACACATTGTGTTATCCACAGCAGCAGCGGCAGAGTATCAGTGTATTTCCTTTATTAGTGACATCACAGCTGTCCCATAAGTCGCTCTTCACCTCCATCTCACTAACAAACACCTCGATGTCAGTGTCTGAAAGTTTTACTTCCTCTTCACATCGCTTGATGCCGTGCCTCCGTCAGGACTCGCGGTGGAAAACCATTGGTCAGCTTCATAATTTAATATTCGTGACGTGCTATGCATTGACCATTTATAGGAGAAATTGAGCGTGTGGAGAGCGGATTTGGAGTTCAGGTTTTGCGTGCGCACGGTTTTATAAATCGGAATTAGCTTTGGCTTACGCCATTTCCTGCTTTTGGGCATAAGCACACTTTTAGTAAGATTCCTACGCACTCTTTTATAAATCCATCCCTGCTCGGCCCACGCAACACTTCCTCACACACACAGGACCGGCAGTGGGGGGAGAGAGAGAGGGGGAGAAGGGAAGAGTTAGGGGGTCCCTAAATAGACTTCGCCGACTCCCTGCAGCCTATAAGAATCACCGTCCTGTCAGGAACATTAAAACATCAGCAGAAGAGGCTGTGATTTCAGAAATATACAATTTATTTAATACGTACCAGTCAACCATATTGCACATTCCCATAGAGCAAAATAAAATAAAACAAAAAGCACAATAATCAAACCAATAAATCAGAAAGAAACTAAATTTAAATGAGGTCAAATAAGGCAGCCCTATAAAACAAACTTGTTGTAGTTAGTTCACACAATTTAAACCAGTTTATCAAAATGTTTGAAAACATTGACAATCATAAAACACATCATTATGTCATACCTTTAATTCATTTAAAATAAAGCAGGGATCCACGCCGTCCTTATTGTCTTGAGAGCAATTACTAAAACAGGAAAAGACAACTTAACTTAATGTCACGCACACAATAGTGAAGACTCTGTTAATTGTTCCGGCGCATTACTTACAAGTATTACTCTTATGACTGAAGATTACAGCGCGCATTTATGCCGACGCTGATACGGTCTCACCCTCACGCACACAGCTGTACGCTGGCTCTAGGGACGGAATAAAGGTTAATATTTGCGGAACGTTTTCTGAGTGATCTCCGTTGACATTAAAGTTACTTTCAGCAAACTCACCGCAACAAACAGTTTGTGTCCGCACCTGCTGCGGCCACGCTGCACTTACTCACACACACAGGACCGGCAGTGGAGAGAGAGAGAGGGCGAGAGGGAGCGCTACGGTGTCCCTTAATAGACGTCGCCAAATCCCCGCAGCCTATAGGAATCACTGTCCTGTCGGATGAATTAAAATATCAGCAAAACGGGAAAAATAACACTGCCAAAACTCGAAAACTGTATTAAGAATTGACCCCTTACACTTGTAACGTGTCTTAAGATCTGTTGAGGATGTCCCAGCCAGGTTCGGGGGGTGGGTATCATTTGAGTTGAACCCATTTTTTCTCCTGTTTCTGGAAGAGGAGTCAGGATAGGAACATGTCTTTTGGTTCCATTAATTTCAGTAGTTAAGTTTAGGTTGTTCCCTTCAGGTTTTTGTGTTTGCTGCTTTGATGTTCGACCCTTCCAAATCTAAAGAGTTAACCACAAGGAAATTCTGGGACCGATCCCATCAGCGTCGCTTCCGTCATCGCTTTGCTCGTGTGTTTCCACAGGAGCTGATGTCCTGCGCACATGCAACTTCCGTCATACTCCCCGTAGACCGGCGGCAATGACACCGCGTAAAACCCACAGCGCGAGTGTGATGCGTTCTGTTGGAGTGTAACTCCCGCACTGTAAACAATTGTCATGTAAATTTATTTGTCTGTTTATTATTGTTTTAAATGAAATTCAACATAATTCAGCAGAGCGCGCAGACCGCAGAGAGCGCAGTGGCGCAGAGCGCACAGAGAGCGGGCAGAGCGCACAGGAGATCACTTACAAGAAATGAATAAACTTTCCAAATAAGATCCCAGAGTGGAGGCAAGGATCCACTGATGTGAGGGAAGCGGTCCGATTCTCTAAATGGATAAATACTACCGTGACCCCGGTGGGGGGTTCTGGACGATGTGTGCATGCGAATGGAAGGATGAGGAGGAAGCGAGGGTTCAGCGATTTCTATTCTCACACATTGTGTTATCCACAGCAGCAGCGGCAGAGTATCAGTGTATTTCCTTTATTAGTGACATCACAGCTGTCCCATAAGTCGCTCTTCACCTCCATCTCACTAACAAACACCTCGATGTCAGTGTCTGAAAGTTTTACTTCCTCTTCACATCGCTTGATGCCGTGCCTCCGTCAGGACTCGCGGTGGAAAACCATTGGTCAGCTTCATAATTTAATATTCGTGACGTGCTATGCATTGACCATTTATAGTAGAAATTGAGCGTGTGGAGAGCGGATTTGGAGTTCAGGTTTTGCGTGCGCACGGTTTTATAAATCGGAATTAGCTTTGGCTTACGCCATTTCCTGCTTTTGGGCATAAGCACACTTTTAGTAAGAATCCTACGCACTCTTTTATAAATCCATCCCTGCTCGGCCCACGCAACACTTCCTCACACACACAGGACCGGCAGTGGGGGGTGTAAGGGAAATGTAACATGTGACCATAATATAATCATGTTTATGTATACTTGGATTGATCATCATTGAATCTCTAACAAATGTAACTTTGATGTTGCTGTTTCCTGTAGAACTGAGTGAGTGTTGGCCTGATTACTCCAGTCACAGTAATCTAATTAGTCCGGACACAGTGTGATAGTAATTAGCTATTCAGGCATTATGATTGATGTAAGGAACTACTTTGATGTTCCTTACACAAACTCACCTAACAAAGACCTTACAGCACGGGGGATTTGTGGTGGTTGTAGACAATAAGAAGGGATCTTGGAGACAGATGTTACACTCCAGGGGTCTGAGAGCAGGGGACAGGATACCCGTCACCTATTTCCTTTATATCAAAGAGGCTGATCAATAAGTTTGTTCCTCTCTAGGAGGAGCTTGAAGATGTTTGAAGTGCTGCTTCTCCTGTGTCATTAACTGTTTAACAACCCCCTCCCGAATGGGTGGGGTTAGCCAAATGTATAAATACCAACCACTGTCTTCTGTCGGTGTGCATATGACAAACTCAACTCTGTTGTATGTACCATGCTCGAGCATTAAATGTGTGACAATACTGTAAGAGAATTGTGTCTCGTTTCCTCCTTGCTAAAGGTGGAATTGTAGAAATTGCCACGACAATTTGGGGGCTCGTCCGGGATCCTAACTCATTCACGCTTCAAACCATTCTCAAGACCAAGTTTAAATCTGCGCGCAGTCGGTGAGGGGATTTTCTTTTTATTAATTATTATTGCCCAAGACCCGAAGTCTACCTCTCCTGAAGGGCAAGTCGTAATCGACTCCCAGGGTGAGAAGAGGCTGCTTGTGAGATTATGGAATGAAGATTGTTTGATACGGCATCTGAAATTTTTCTTTGAAGGAGGATACAGTATTGAAGAGCACGGGGTGACGCGTAAGGTAGAGTGACATTACTTAGGGGTGATGACCCATTGATAAAGGAATTAATAAGAATAATATCAATTAATGTCATCTATTTGCTGGTAAGTGAGTGACTGCGAATTTAATTTAAATGGGGAAACTTAATAGCAAGCCTTTTACTGAAGTGTGTGATCTAATGGGATGTGCAAAAATTATGTGTGAGAAACATGGTGATGACTCCTGTAAACAGCTTCTGGTGTGGATAGAAAAGTTTGCATTTTCTGAGAACGATAGTTTTCGTATAATTCAAAAACAGGCGCTACAAGTTGAATTGGGAAAATATGACCAAATGAAGGGTAAAACTAAATAAATTAGATAGCATTGATAATGTGTGATTCAGAATTGTTAAATGTAACAGATAAGTAGTGAGCAGGGGTGCAAGAGGGGGGGAAGGGAAACTAATCAATGTCCTCAGCTCTCACATTCACAGAAAGAACTGGATCTCCTCCCTGCCTCAGCCGCTCATCAGAGCCACCTGAACCAACAGCCTGCTATCTCATACCGAGACCTCCAAGGACAGTCTGCCTCAACAGGACGCACCACATCAGGCGCAGCATTCGCTCCAACTCCATGTCACCAGAATCAGGGTGAGGCTGCTGCAACCATCGCGACACAAGACAGTCTTGGGTCAGACAGACTCAGTCCCATCTCAACAAGAACAAGAGCAGACGCAGATGCAGTGATGTATGTCTACAGAGCCTGGACACCAGAGGAGATGCGCTGCATTTCCAGTGAACTGTCAGACATAGCGTCACAAGGAGGGCCTGCCATTTTCGAAGTACTGTCCCAAATTGTATAACAGTAAAGGCAGACTTTGAGAGAAACCAGAAGTCTCTTGCTCCACAGCATGAAACTGAAATGGCAAGGGGCCAAGTATAAAGGGACTGGCCAGGGACAGACATGCGCTATGACTGGAGAACAGATGCGGTTTCGCGGACATGTGAAGAGACTCTATGAGAACAACCTGCTGGAAAGGTGGTCAAATCTATTAAAGTCTTCAAAGATAAACGCTGAATGTTGCCACCAGAAGACCCAGACCACTGTGCGAGAGACTGTAACACGACAAGGCTGAAAAGGAGATCCACTGGACTTATTTTTCACGTATCCCAGAGACTGCACAGAGGATGAGGCATGGCTTGAGGCAGAGGCGGAGGAGACTCCAGATTCAGGTGAACGCACCCCCAACACCACACGTACAAACATTACAAAGAATTGTTTAACATGGCAAAAAGCAAGTGGATCTGAAGTTTTACCTGAAATATCTCTACAGGTAGCAGGCAAAATATCTAATTTCTGGTTGATTCTGGGGCCGCAAAACAACATTATCTTCCAAAATTGGTTGGTATATATATTTTCACTGTTGGGGCATCAGGCACCAAAATTAAATAATCATATACCACACCATGGTCTGTTACCAAAACAGATGGGGATATAAAATACATGTTGACTTGAAAATTTGTTAGGAGGACACCAAATGTGGTCTTAGGCTTGATTTTTGCATTGTAAACAGGAAGGGGTTTAAGTCACCAGAACATGAGATATCCATAGTGAATATGTACAACCAGATCATGGTTAGCCACTGTACCTACACCAATGGGACCTGTTACCCACTGGACCAAGGTATATAACCTCAGATCTGCTTGAAATAGCACACACACACACACACACACACTGCGTCATGCAAGTATCTGACTTACATTGCACAGCAACAGTTAGTGAAGGAACAGACATTAAAAAAAAAACTGGTTCCAGGAAGATTAAAGAAAGCAATTGTATTAGTAGGGATTTGGTGTATTATGATAATAGATTGTAAGCATTGACTGTTGTGTCGACCCCACAATAGGCAAATCTTTAATATACTTAACCCATCACCAGATATATTTCTAGCTAAAGCAAATGATGTGCAGTGGGAAAATTTGGCACACATGGTCACTGAGTGTTCACAAGATTGTAAATGGGAGGATAGGGGAGAAGGAATTCAATATTCTTCCTCAATGCAAACACACAGATGCCCATTTTCAGAGCATTTTTATGGGGGAACACAAAAATGTGTATTTAGAACAAACCGCTAAATTTAAACAAAAGGTTTGCAGTTTAACAATTGACTCTTCAGAGTTACAAAAAGTGCAACAAAATGTATGGACTAATGATAAGTATGATCTGGGATTATTTTAAACTGAACATCTCAATGTGACACCAAAGAGCACATAACGTTAATGTTGGAGCGCACATCCACTCAATCCAGAAGCAGCAGCAGGTATAACACCAGAATTTTAAAACTGGTAGAAAACCGGAGTCATCATTCCATGTGCACACTCACCAGTAAGAATGCCTATTAAATAGATTAAAATAAAACAAAAAAGAGAGGATAATATAAAAGATTCTCTGGTTCCACCAGAAAGCATGTAGTTTTTGTTTACTTTGAATTGTTTATTTTGCTAATGCATTTTTCAGTGTCCCAGTTCATCCACACTCTCAGTATTGGTTTGCTTTCACAATTCCGGATAAATCATATACGTTCAGACGTATGTCCAACAGTTTTGTGGAATCCCGCGCAGTCAGGTCACGGGTTATGCAAGTGAGTCTGGAGGACTTGGCATTACCAGCGGTAAGCAAGTGAGTCTGGAGGACTTGGCATTACCAGCGGTAAGCGCGCTGATATAAATGTTGATGATTCGATGATTTGTTCACCAACAACACAGGCCTTTAAAGTCGACACAGTAGCATGCTAAAATATCTTGCAGACCAGGGCCACGAGGCCAGCCTGGCTAAGCTGCAATTTGTCCAGAAAAGTGTAACTTTCCTAGGACACAAAATTTCTAGTAGCGGTAAAAACATTGAGCTCAAATGAGTGGAAGCCATCCTAAAGATTCTAACACCGCGTTCTAAAAAACAATTAATGTAATTTTTTTTAGGGATGACGGACTACTGTAAACAGTGGATCTGTGATTATGCATCCCTGGAGGCTCCACTCCTGTATGTTATGCATGGCCAAGGACTGACACCAACCGACAACCTGACGTGGATGACAGACGCTGACACAGCATTTACCTAACTACAACAGACTGACTTCGACACCTACACTGGGACCACCAGATCAAAACAGATCATTTACACAGACTGTAAATGAGGAACGGGGTTTCATGACAACAGTTTAGTGCAAACGACCAGTGGCATATTTATCCTCCAAGACATTAGATAGCTTGGCATTGGGTCAGCCTCTCTGTCTAAGAGCAGAATGATATCAAGAGGTCACATTGTTAATGCCATATTCTGGATCGTCCATTCTGCTAGAGCAGCAACCTAATTCTATTAACAGCCATTTTACTCTGTAAAGTGTGAAGCTCACACTAAAGGTGATTCTGTTTTTCAACAGGTAATGCTCAAGCAGATACAGCAGCAGAGGAAGCGGCAACTAACCAACATACTGTCATTGATATTCCTTTTTCCTTTCTCTCACAGATTTAGCAGAAGCACAGAGCCATGCTAACAACATAGAGAAAGCGGAATGTAAATGTTTTAACAATGTATGTCAATCTAAGGACGGCCGTCCATGTGTGTTTAAATGTTTATTTGTTGTTTTGTTTGTTTCTGTTTTATTGAAAATTGTCTGGTTTCCAAAACTACTCTTTTACGTTTTATTTCAAAATGTTTACATTTTCTGACAGGCAACACTACAGGAGGCCAGGACGTACAACCCCCTGGCCAACCGATTGATCGCTTGCAAATGGATTTCATTGAACTAACACCATGTGAAGGAAAGGAGCATTGTCATGTGGCTGTTGACATATATTCCCTACAGGTAAAGCAGATGCCTCTGCAGTCGCAACGGTGTTAGTGCGAGAAAACATTTACCCTAGAAACAAGGGGTGGAGCAGTTGAAAGAGAACATTGGAACAATTAAAAACAAATGGTCAAGTGCTGTGATGACACAGAACTCTCATGGATCAAAGCACTACCGGTAGTGTTTACTGACCATGAGAGGGAGGGGAAGGGCCCGAACAGGTATGTACTGTGTGGACATAACCAAAATGTTGAGCCTTATACACACAGGTAAATGCAGCAATCCCGCAACCAGCAGAGGGCCAGTTGCATAATTGGAAACCAGGAGACTGGGTGCTGATATAAGTCCGCCACTTGAGACGGAGGCCCAGGGAGAAAGTGTCGCTTCCCTCACAGACGAGGAACAAAGCAGAAGAAAGACGACAGCTCTCACTGAGGTGTAAAACCATACCAACAACCAACAGCTGTTGCAGATAAAGGAAGAAACGGCGAGAAAGAGACAGAAGGAACTAAAAAAAAAGAAAAAAAAAAAAGAGAAGAAAGACCAGTACCAACTCATCATAAACCAACCCGACAGTAAAATGGACATCATTTATTTTATCTTATAATTATTTAACAGAGCGCACAGACCAAGTGAGTTCAAAACTGACTGTAGAAAATATCCAAATTCAAGATCATTGTGCATGCAATGCTCCAACCACATGTAGAATTCCTAGCTCTGCCTGCTAGCTTCAATGACACAGAATGCTGGCCAGTAAGTAATCCAGAATATACTTTTTGCGTCATGGCAGGAATGTGGATAGCACCATGGAAAACTCAAACCCAAATAATGTTCTTAGAATTTAAATCTGAATTATTGTTCAAAGCCTATATTTTCATCTAAATCCTCAGCCCGCAACTGCTCAGTCGCTTGGCATCCTCTGCCAGTGCATCCTATGTCAAATGTTTCTTCTGTGTACAGGATCCTAGCCAAATAATTACAGCAAATGCTTATTTAAATCAAACAAAAACTGTTTCTTTTAACAGACAGTCTGCACTGCCAGAGAAGGTGTATTTAGTCTGTGGGGACCAGTGTTACAGCTGCTTACCAAGAGAATCCCACAGTCGTTTGTTCATGTTTTTGATTGCCATTTCTGTTATCACTTGTAAGATTGGTCTGATTCGCAAACAATGCACTTAGGCCATTGTTACCGCTATGCAAATTGACCTCTACCCTATCTCAGACTGGATTCCACCATATGATGACGTTGATAATATATCACACAACTGAAGTATCCTCAATCGTCAACTTCGGATAGAGTGGGATTTCCCCCACCTTATAAAGTGTTATTGATCCATAATGATCAAAATGACGGATTGTAAGGGAAATGTAACATGTGACCATAATATAATCATGTTTATGTATACTTGGATTGATCATCATTGAATCTCTAACAAATGTAACTTTGATGTTGCTGTTTCCTGTAGAACTGAGTGAGTGTTGGCCTGATTACTCCAGTCACAGTAATCTAATTAGTCCGGACACAGTGTGATAGTAATTAGCTATTCAGGCATTATGATTGATGTAAGGAACTACTTTGATGTTCCTTACACAAACTCACCTAACAAAGACCTTACAGCACGGGGGATTTGTGGTGGTTGTAGACAATAAGAAGGGATCTTGGAGACAGATGTTACACTCCAGGGGTCTGAGAGCAGGGGACAGGATACCCGTCACCTATTTCCTTTATATCAAAGAGGCTGATCAATAAGTTTGTTCCTCTCTAGGAGGAGCTTGAAGATGTTTGAAGTGCTGCTTCTCCTGTGTCATTAACTGTTTAACAACCCCCTCCCGAATGGGTGGGGTTAGCCAAATGTATAAATACCAACCACTGTCTTCTGTCGGTGTGCATATGACAAACTCAACTCTGTTGTATGTACCATGCTCGAGCATTAAATGTGTGACAATACTGTAAGAGAATTGTGTCTCGTTTCCTCCTTGCTAAAGGTGGGATTGTAGAAATTGCCACGACAGGGGAGAGAGAGAGGGGGAGAAGGGAAGAGTTAGGGGGTCCCTAAATAGACTTCGCCGACTCCCTGCAGCCTATAAGAATCACCGTCCTGTCAGGAACATTAAAACATCAGCAGAAGAGGCTGTGATTTCAGAAATATACAATTTATTTAATACGTACCAGTCAACCATATTGCACATTCCCATAGAACAAAATAAAATAAAACAAAAAGCACAATAATCAAACCAATAAATCAGAAAGAAACTAAATTTAAATAAGGTCAAATAAGGCAGCCCTATAAAACAAACTTGTTGTAGTTAGTTCACACAATTTAAACCAGTTTATCAAAATGTTTGAAAACATTGACAATCATAAAACACATCATTATGTCATACCTTTAATTCATTTAAAATAAAGCAGGGATCCACGCCGTCCTTATTGTCTTGAGAGCAATTACTAAAACAGGAAAAGACAACTTATCTTAATGTCACGCACACAATAGTGAAGACTCTGTTAATTGTTCCGGCGCATTACTTACAAGTATTACTCTTATGACTGAAGATTACAGCGCGCATTTATGCCGACGCTGATACGGTCTCACCCTCACGCACACAGCTGTACGCTGGCTCTAGGGACGGAATAAAGGTTAATATTTGCGGAACGTTTTCTGAGTGATCTCCGTTGACATTAAAGTTACTTTCAGCAAACTCACCGCAACAAACAGTTTGTGTCCGCACCTGCTGCGGCCACGCTGCACTTACTCACACACACAGGACCGGCAGTGGAGAGAGAGAGAGGGCGAGAGGGAGCGCTACGGTGTCCCTTAATAGACGTCGCCAAATCCCCGCAGCCTATAGGAATCACTGTCCTGTCGGATGAATTAAAATATCAGCAAAACGGGAAAAATAACACTGCCAAAACTCGAAAACTGTATTAAGAATTGACCCCTTACACTTGTAACGTGTCTTAAGATCTGTTGAGGATGTCCCAGCCAGGTTCGGGGGGTGGGTATGATTTGAGTTGAACCCATTTTTTCTCCTGTTTCTGGAAGAGGAGTCAGGATAGGAACATGTCTTTTGGTTCCATTAATTTCAGTAGTTAAGTTTAGGTTGTTCCCTTCAGGTTTTTGTGTTTGCTGCTTTGATGTTCGACCCTTCCAAATCTAAAGAGTTAACCACAAGGAAATTCTGGGACCGATCCCATCAGCGTCGCTTCCGTCATCGCTTTGCTCGTGTGTTTCCACAGGAGCTGATGTCCTGCGCACATGCAACTTCCGTCATACTCCCCGTAGACCGGCGGCAATGACACCGCGTAAAACCCACAGCGCGAGTGTGATGCGTTCTGTTGGAGTGTAACTCCCGCACTGTAAACAATTGTCATGTAAATTTATTTGTCTGTTTATTATTGTTTTAAATGAAATTCAACATAATTCAGCAGAGCGCGCAGACCGCAGAGAGCGCAGTGGCGCAGAGCGCACAGAGAGCGGGCAGAGCGCACAGGAGATCACTTACAAGAAATGAATAAACTTTCCAAATAAGATCCCAGAGTGGAGGCAAGGATCCACTGATGTGAGGGAAGCGGTCCGATTCTCTAAATGGATAAATACTACCGTGACCCCGGTGGGGGGTTCTGGACGATGTGTGCATGCGAATGGAATGATGAGGAGGAAGCGAGGGTTCAGCGATTTCTATTCTCACACATTGTGTTATCCACAGCAGCAGCGGCAGAGTATCAGTGTATTTCCTTTATTAGTGACATCACAGCTGTCCCATAAGTCGCTCTTCACCTCCATCTCACTAACAAACACCTCGATGTCAGTGTCTGAAAGTTTTACTTCCTCTTCACATCGCTTGATGCCGTGCCTCCGTCAGGACTCGCGGTGGAAAACCATTGGTCAGCTTCATAATTTAATATTCGTGACGTGCTATGCATTGACCATTTATAGTAGAAATTGAGCGTGTGGAGAGCGGATTTGGAGTTCAGGTTTTGCGTGCGCACGGTTTTATAAATCGGAATTAGCTTTGGCTTACGCCATTTCCTGCTTTTGGGCATAAGCACACTTTTAGTAAGAATCCTACGCACTCTTTTATAAATCCATCCCTGCTCGGCCCACGCAACACTTCCTCACACACACAGGACCGGCAGTGGGGGGAGAGAGAGAGGGGGAGAAGGGAAGAGTTAGGGGGTCCCTAAATAGACTTCGCCGACTCCCTGCAGCCTATAAGAATCACCGTCCTGTCAGGAACATTAAAACATCAGCAGAAGAGGCTGTGATTTCAGAAATATACAATTTATTTAATACGTACCAGTCAACCATATTGCACATTCCCATAGAACAAAATAAAATAAAACAAAAAGCACAATAATCAAACCAATAAATCAGAAAGAAACTAAATTTAAATAAGGTCAAATAAGGCAGCCCTATAAAACAAACTTGTTGTAGTTAGTTCACACAATTTAAACCAGTTTATCAAAATGTTTGAAAACATTGACAATCATAAAACACATCATTATGTCATACCTTTAATTCATTTAAAATAAAGCAGGGATCCACGCCGTCCTTATTGTCTTGAGAGCAATTACTAAAACAGGAAAAGACAACTTATCTTAATGTCACGCACACAATAGTGAAGACTCTGTTAATTGTTCCGGCGCATTACTTACAAGTATTACTCTTATGACTGAAGATTACAGCGCGCATTTATGCCGACGCTGATACGGTCTCACCCTCACGCACACAGCTGTACGCTGGCTCTAGGGACGGAATAAAGGTTAATATTTGCGGAACGTTTTCTGAGTGATCTCCGTTGACATTAAAGTTACTTTCAGCAAACTCACCGCAACAAACAGTTTGTGTCCGCACCTGCTGCGGCCACGCTGCACTTACTCACACACACAGGACCGGCAGTGGAGAGAGAGAGAGGGCGAGAGGGAGCGCTACGGTGTCCCTTAATAGACGTCGCCAAATCCCCGCAGCCTATAGGAATCACTGTCCTGTCGGATGAATTAAAATATCAGCAAAACGGGAAAAATAACACTGCCAAAACTCGAAAACTGTATTAAGAATTGACCCCTTACACTTGTAACGTGTCTTAAGATCTGTTGAGGATGTCCCAGCCAGGTTCGGGGGGTGGGTATCATTTGAGTTGAACCCATTTTTTCTCCTGTTTCTGGAAGAGGAGTCAGGATAGGAACATGTCTTTTGGTTCCATTAATTTCAGTAGTTAAGTTTAGGTTGTTCCCTTCAGGTTTTTGTGTTTGCTGCTTTGATGTTCGACCCTTCCAAATCTAAAGAGTTAACCACAAGGAAATTCTGGGACCGATCCCATCAGCGTCGCTTCCGTCATCGCTTTGCTCGTGTGTTTCCACAGGAGCTGATGTCCTGCGCACATGCAACTTCCGTCATACTCCCCGTAGACCGGCGGCAATGACACCGCGTAAAACCCACAGCGCGAGTGTGATGCGTTCTGTTGGAGTGTAACTCCCGCACTGTAAACAATTGTCATGTAAATTTATTTGTCTGTTTATTATTGTTTTAAATGAAATTCAACATAATTCAGCAGAGCGCGCAGACCGCAGAGAGCGCAGTGGCGCAGAGCGCACAGAGAGCGGGCAGAGCGCACAGGAGATCACTTACAAGAAATGAATAAACTTTCCAAATAAGATCCCAGAGTGGAGGCAAGGATCCACTGATGTGAGGGAAGCGGTCCGATTCTCTAAATGGATAAATACTACCGTGACCCCGGTGGGGGGTTCTGGACGATGTGTGCATGCGAATGGAAGGATGAGGAGGAAGCGAGGGTTCAGCGATTTCTATTCTCACACATTGTGTTATCCACAGCAGCAGCGGCAGAGTATCAGTGTATTTCCTTTATTAGTGACATCACAGCTGTCCTATAAGTCGCTCTTCACCTCCATCTCACTAACAAACACCTCGATGTCAGTGTCTGAAAGTTTTACTTCCTCTTCACATCGCTTGATGCCGTGCCTCCGTCAGGACTCGCGGTGGAAAACCATTGGTCAGCTTCATAATTTAATATTCGTGACGTGCTATGCATTGACCATTTATAGTAGAAATTGAGCGTGTGGAGAGCGGATTTGGAGTTCAGGTTTTGCGTGCGCACGGTTTTATAAATCGGAATTAGCTTTGGCTTACGCCATTTCCTGCTTTTGGGCATAAGCACACTTTTAGTAAGAATCCTACGCACTCTTTTATAAATCCATCCCTGCTCGGCCCACGCAACACTTCCTCACACACACAGGACCGGCAGTGGGGGGAGAGAGAGAGGGGGAGAAGGGAAGAGTTAGGGGGTCCCTAAATAGACTTCGCCGACTCCCTGCAGCCTATAAGAATCACCGTCCTGTCAGGAACATTAAAACATCAGCAGAAGAGGCTGTGATTTCAGAAATATACAATTTATTTAATACGTACCAGTCAACCATATTGCACATTCCCATAGAGCAAAATAAAATAAAACAAAAAGCACAATAATCAAACCAATAAATCAGAAAGAAACTAAATTTAAATGAGGTCAAATAAGGCAGCCCTATAAAACAAACTTGTTGTAGTTAGTTCACACAATTTAAACCAGTTTATCAAAATGTTTGAAAACATTGACAATCATAAAACACATCATTATGTCATACCTTTAATTCATTTAAAATAAAGCAGGGATCCACGCCGTCCTTATTGTCTTGAGAGCAATTACTAAAACAGGAAAAGACAACTTAACTTAATGTCACGCACACAATAGTGAAGACTCTGTTAATTGTTCCGGCGCATTACTTACAAGTATTACTCTTATGACTGAAGATTACAGCGCGCATTTATGCCGACGCTGATACGGTCTCACCCTCACGCACACAGCTGTACGCTGGCTCTAGGGACGGAATAAAGGTTAATATTTGCGGAACGTTTTCTGAGTGATCTCCGTTGACATTAAAGTTACTTTCAGCAAACTCACCGCAACAAACAATTTTTTTCTGCACCTGCTGCGGCCACGCTGCACTTACTCACACACACAGGACCGGCAGTGGAGAGAGAGAGAGGGCGAGAGGGAGCGCTACGGTGTCCCTTAATAGACGTCGCCAAATCCCCGCAGCCTATAGGAATCACTGTCCTGTCGGATGAATTAAAATATCAGCAAAACGGGAAAAATAACACTGCCAAAACTCGAAAACTGTATTAAGAATTGACCCCTTACACTTGTAACGTGTCTTAAGATCTGTTGAGGATGTCCCAGCCAGGTTCGGGGGGTGGGTATGATTTGAGTTGAACCCATTTTTTCTCCTGTTTCTGGAAGAGGAGTCAGGATAGGAACATGTCTTTTGGTTCCATTAATTTCAGTAGTTAAGTTTAGGTTGTTCCCTTCAGGTTTTTGTGTTTGCTGCTTTGATGTTCGACCCTTCCAAATCTAAAGAGTTAACCACAAGGAAATTCTGGGACCGATCCCATCAGCGTCGCTTCCGTCATCGCTTTGCTCGTGTGTTTCCACAGGAGCTGATGTCCTGCGCACATGGAACTTCCGTCATACTCCCCGTAGACCGGCGGCAATGACACCGCGTAAAACCCACAGCGCGAGTGTGATGCGTTCTGTTGGAGTGTAACTCCCGCACTGTAAACAATTGTCATGTAAATTTATTTGTCTGTTTATTATTGTTTTAAATGAAATTCAACATAATTCAGCAGAGCGCGCAGACCGCAGAGAGCGCAGTGGCGCAGAGCGCACAGAGAGCGGGCAGAGCGCACAGGAGATCACTTACAAGAAATGAATAAACTTTCCAAATAAGATCCCAGAGTGGAGGCAAGGATCCACTGATGTGAGGGAAGCGGTCCGATTCTCTAAATGGATAAATACTACCGTGACCCCGGTGGGGGGTTCTGGACGATGTGTGCATGCGAATGGAATGATGAGGAGGAAGCGAGGGTTCAGCGATTTCTATTCTCACACATTATGTTATCCACAGCAGCAGCGGCAGAGTATCAGTGTATTTCCTTTATTAGTGACATCACAGCTGTCCCATAAGTCGCTCTTCACCTCCATCTCACTAACAAACACCTCGATGTCAGTGTCTGAAAGTTTTACTTCCTCTTCACATCGCTTGATGCCGTGCCTCCGTCAGGACTCGCGGTGGAAAACCATTGGTCAGCTTCATAATTTAATATTCGTGACGTGCTATGCATTGACCATTTATAGTAGAAATTGAGCGTGTGGAGAGCGGATTTGGAGTTCAGGTTTTGCGTGCGCACGGTTTTATAAATCGGAATTAGCTTTGGCTTACGCCATTTCCTGCTTTTGGGCATAAGCACACTTTTAGTAAGAATCCTACGCACTCTTTTATAAATCCATCCCTGCTCGGCCCACGCAACACTTCCTCACACACACAGGACCGGCAGTGGGGGGAGAGAGAGAGGGGGAGAAGGGAAGAGTTAGGGGGTCCCTAAATAGACTTCGCCGACTCCCTGCAGCCTATAAGAATCACCGTCCTGTCAGGAACATTAAAACATCAGCAGAAGAGGCTGTGATTTCAGAAATATACAATTTATTTAATACGTACCAGTCAACCATATTGCACATTCCCATAGAACAAAATAAAATAAAACAAAAAGCACAATAATCAAACCAATAAATCAGAAAGAAACTATATTTAAATAAGGTCAAATAAGGCAGCCCTATAAAACAAACTTGTTGTAGTTAGTTCACACAATTTAAACCAGTTTATCAAAATGTTTGAAAACATTGACAATCATAAAACACATCATTATGTCATACCTTTAATTCATTTAAAATAAAGCAGGGATCCACGCCGTCCTTATTGTCTTGAGAGCAATTACTAAAACAGGAAAAGACAACTTAACTTAATGTCACGCACACAATAGTGAAGACTCTGTTAATTGTTCCGGCGCATTACTTACAAGTATTACTCTTATGACTGAAGATTACAGCGCGCATTTATGCCGACGCTGATACGGTCTCACCCTCACGCACACAGCTGTACGCTGGCTCTAGGGACGGAATAAAGGTTAATATTTGCGGAACGTTTTCTGAGTGATCTCCGTTGACATTAAAGTTACTTTCAGCAAAATCACCGCAACAAACAGTTTGTGTCCGCACCTGCTGCGGCCACGCTGCACTTACTCACACACACAGGACCGGCAGTGGAGAGAGAGAGAGGGCGAGAGGGAGCGCTACGGTGTCCCTTAATAGACGTCGCCAAATCCCCGCAGCCTATAGGAATCACTGTCCTGTCGGATGAATTAAAATATCAGCAAAACGGGAAAAATAACACTGCCAAAACTCGAAAACTGTATTAAGAATTGACCCCTTACACTTGTAACGTGTCTTAAGATCTGTTGAGGATGTCCCAGCCAGGTTCGGGGGGTGGGTATGATTTGAGTTGAACCCATTTTTTCTCCTGTTTCTGGAAGAGGAGTCAGGATAGGAACATGTCTTTTGGTTCCATTAATTTCAGTAGTTAAGTTTAGGTTGTTCCCTTCAGGTTTTTGTGTTTGCTGCTTTGATGTTCGACCCTTCCAAATCTAAAGAGTTAACCACAAGGAAATTCTGGGACCGATCCCATCAGCGTCGCTTCCGTCATCGCTTTGCTCGTGTGTTTCCACAGGAGCTGATGTCCTGCGCACATGCAACTTCCGTCATACTCCCCGTAGACCGGCGGCAATGACACCGCGTAAAACCCACAGCGCGAGTGTGATGCGTTCTGTTGGAGTGTAACTCCCGCACTGTAAACAATTGTCATGTAAATTTATTTGTCTGTTTATTATTGTTTTAAATGAAATTCAACATAATTCAGCAGAGCGCGCAGACCGCAGAGAGCGCAGTGGCGCAGAGCGCACAGAGAGCGGGCAGAGCGCACAGGAGATCACTTACAAGAAATGAATAAACTTTCCAAATAAGATCCCAGAGTGGAGGCAAGGATCCACTGATGTGAGGGAAGCGGTCCGATTCTCTAAATGGATAAATACTACCGTGACCCCGGTGGGGGGTTCTGGACGATGTGTGCATGCGAATGGAAGGATGAGGAGGAAGCGAGGGTTCAGCGATTTCTATTCTCACACATTGTGTTATCCACAGCAGCAGCGGCAGAGTATCAGTGTATTTCCTTTATTAGTGACATCACAGCTGTCCCATAAGTCGCTCTTCACCTCCATCTCACTAACAAACACCTCGATGTCAGTGTCTGAAAGTTTTACTTCCTCTTCACATCGCTTGATGCCGTGCCTCCGTCAGGACTCGCGGTGGAAAACCATTGGTCAGCTTCATAATTTAATATTCGTGACGTGCTATGCATTGACCATTTATAGTAGAAATTGAGCGTGTGGAGAGCGGATTTGGAGTTCAGGTTTTGCGTGCGCACGGTTTTATAAATCGGAATTAGCTTTGGCTTACGCCATTTCCTGCTTTTGGGCATAAGCACACTTTTAGTAAGAATCCTACGCACTCTTTTATAAATCCATCCCTGCTCGGCCCACGCAACACTTCCTCACACACACAGGACCGGCAGTGGGGGGAGAGAGAGAGGGGGAGAAGGGAAGAGTTAGGGGGTCCCTAAATAGACTTCGCCGACTCCCTGCAGCCTATAAGAATCACCGTCCTGTCAGGAACATTAAAACATCAGCAGAAGAGGCTGTGATTTCAGAAATATACAATTTATTTAATACGTACCAGTCAACCATATTGCACATTCCCATAGAGCAAAATAAAATAAAACAAAAAGCACAATAATCAAACCAATAAATCAGAAAGAAACTAAATTTAAATGAGGTCAAATAAGGCAGCCCTATAAAACAAACTTGTTGTAGTTAGTTCACACAATTTAAACCAGTTTATCAAAATGTTTGAAAACATTGACAATCATAAAACACATCATTATGTCATACCTTTAATTCATTTAAAATAAAGCAGGGATCCACGCCGTCCTTATTGTCTTGAGAGCAATTACTAAAACAGGAAAAGACAACTTAACTTAATGTCACGCACACAATAGTGAAGACTCTGTTAATTGTTCCGGCGCATTACTTACAAGTATTACTCTTATGACTGAAGATTACAGCGCGCATTTATGCCGACGCTGATACGGTCTCACCCTCACGCACACAGCTGTACGCTGGCTCTAGGGACGGAATAAAGGTTAATATTTGCGGAACGTTTTCTGAGTGATCTCCGTTGACATTAAAGTTACTTTCAGCAAACTCACCGCAACAAACAATTTGTGTCCGCACCTGCTGCGGCCACGCTGCACTTACTCACACACACAGGACCGGCAGTGGAGAGAGAGAGAGGGCGAGAGGGAGCTCTACGGTGTCCCTTAATAGACGTCGCCAAATCCCCGCAGCCTATAGGAATCACTGTCCTGTCGGATGAATTAAAATATCAGCAAAACGGGAAAAATAACACTGCCAAAACTCGAAAACTGTATTAAGAATTGACCCCTTACACTTGTAACGTGTCTTAAGATCTGTTGAGGATGTCCCAGCCAGGTTCGGGGGGTGGGTATGATTTGAGTTGAACCCATTTTTTCTCCTGTTTCTGGAAGAGGAGTCAGGATAGGAACATGTCTTTTGGTTCCATTAATTTCAGTAGTTAAGTTTAGGTTGTTCCCTTCAGGTTTTTGTGTTTGCTGCTTTGATGTTCGACCCTTCCAAATCTAAAGAGTTAACCACAAGGAAATTCTGGGACCGATCCCATCAGCGTCGCTTCCGTCATCGCTTTGCTCGTGTGTTTCCACAGGAGCTGATGTCCTGCGCACATGCAACTTCCGTCATACTCCCCGTAGACCGGCGGCAATGACACCGCGTAAAACCCACAGCGCGAGTGTGATGCGTTCTGTTGGAGTGTAACTCCCGCACTGTAAACAATTGTCATGTAAATTTATTTGTCTGTTTATTATTGTTTTAAATGAAATTCAACATAATTCAGCAGAGCGCGCAGACCGCAGAGAGCGCAGTGGCGCAGAGCGCACAGAGAGCGGGCAGAGCGCACAGGAGATCACTTACAAGAAATGAATAAACTTTCCAAATAAGATCCCAGAGTGGAGGCAAGGATCCACTGATGTGAGGGAAGCGGTCCGATTCTCTAAATGGATAAATACTACCGTGACCCCGGTGGGGGGTTCTGGACGATGTGTGCATGCGAATGGAATGATGAGGAGGAAGCGAGGGTTCAGCGATTTCTATTCTCACACATTGTGTTATCCACAGCAGCAGCGGCAGAGTATCAGTGTATTTCCTTTATTAGTGACATCACAGCTGTCCCATAAGTCGCTCTTCACCTCCATCTCACTAACAAACACCTCGATGTCAGTGTCTGAAAGTTTTACTTCCTCTTCACATCGCTTGATGCCGTGCCTCCGTCAGGACTCGCGGTGGAAAACCATTGGTCAGCTTCATAATTTAATATTCGTGACGTGCTATGCATTGACCATTTATAGTAGAAATTGAGCGTGTGGAGAGCGGATTTGGAGTTCAGGTTTTGCGTGCGCACGGTTTTATAAATCGGAATTAGCTTTGGCTTACGCCATTTCCTGCTTTTGGGCATAAGCACACTTTTAGTAAGAATCCTACGCACTCTTTTATAAATCCATCCCTGCTCGGCCCACGCAACACTTCCTCACACACACAGGACCGGCAGTGGGGGGAGAGAGAGAGGGGGAGAAGGGAAGAGTTAGGGGGTCCCTAAATAGACTTCGCCGACTCCCTGCAGCCTATAAGAATCACCGTCCTGTCAGAAACATTAAAACATCAGCAGAAGAGGCTGTGATTTCAGAAATATACAATTTATTTAATACGTACCAGTCAACCATATTGCACATTCCCATAGAGCAAAATAAAATAAAACAAAAAGCACAATAATCAAACCAATAAATCAGAAAGAAACTAAATTTAAATGAGGTCAAATAAGGCAGCCCTATAAAACAAACTTGTTGTAGTTAGTTCACACAATTTAAACCAGTTTATCAAAATGTTTGAAAACATTGACAATCATAAAACACATCATTATGTCATACCTTTAATTCATTTAAAATAAAGCAGGGATCCACGCCGTCCTTATTGTCTTGAGAGCAATTACTAAAACAGGAAAAGACAACTTAACTTAATGTCACGCACACAATAGTGAAGACTCTGTTAATTGTTCCGGCGCATTACTTACAAGTATTACTCTTATGACTGAAGATTACAGCGCGCATTTATGCCGACGCTGATACGGTCTCACCCTCACGCACACAGCTGTACGCTGGCTCTAGGGACGGAATAAAGGTTAATATTTGCGGAACGTTTTCTGAGTGATCTCCGTTGACATTAAAGTTACTTTCAGCAAACTCACCGCAACAAACAATTTGTGTCCGCACCTGCTGCGGCCACGCTGCACTTACTCACACACACAGGACCGGCAGTGGAGAGAGAGAGAGGGCGAGAGGGAGCTCTACGGTGTCCCTTAATAGACGTCGCCAAATCCCCGCAGCCTATAGGAATCACTGTCCTGTCGGATGAATTAAAATATCAGCAAAACGGGAAAAATAACACTGCCAAAACTCGAAAACTGTATTAAGAATTGACCCCTTACACTTGTAACGTGTCTTAAGATCTGTTGAGGATGTCCCAGCCAGGTTCGGGGGGTGGGTATGATTTGAGTTGAACCCATTTTTTCTCCTGTTTCTGGAAGAGGAGTCAGGATAGGAACATGTCTTTTGGTTCCATTAATTTCAGTAGTTAAGTTTAGGTTGTTCCCTTCAGGTTTTTGTGTTTGCTGCTTTGATGTTCGACCCTTCCAAATCTAAAGAGTTAACCACAAGGAAATTCTGGGACCGATCCCATCAGCGTCGCTTCCGTCATCGCTTTGCTCGTGTGTTTCCACAGGAGCTGATGTCCTGCGCACATGCAACTTCCGTCATACTCCCCGTAGACCGGCGGCAATGACACCGCGTAAAACCCACAGCGCGAGTGTGATGCGTTCTGTTGGAGTGTAACTCCCGCACTGTAAACAATTGTCATGTAAATTTATTTGTCTGTTTATTATTGTTTTAAATGAAATTCAACATAATTCAGCAGAGCGCGCAGACCGCAGTGGCGCAGAGCGCACAGAGAGCGGGCAGAGCGCACAGGAGATCACTTACAAGAAATGAATAAACTTTCCAAATAAGATCCCAGAGTGGAGGCAAGGATCCACTGATGTGAGGGAAGCGGTCCGATTCTCTAAATGGATAAATACTACCGTGACCCCGGTGGGGGGTTCTGGACGATGTGTGCATGCGAATGGAAGGATGAGGAGGAAGCGAGGGTTCAGCGATTTCTATTCTCACACATTGTGTTATCCACAGCAGCAGCGGCAGAGTATCAGTGTATTTCCTTTATTAGTGACATCACAGCTGTCCCATAAGTCGCTCTTCACCTCCATCTCACTAACAAACACCTCGATGTCAGTGTCTGAAAGTTTTACTTCCTCTTCACATCGCTTGATGCCGTGCCTCCGTCAGGACTCGCGGTGGAAAACCATTGGTCAGCTTCATAATTTAATATTCGTGACGTGCTATGCATTGACCATTTATAGTAGAAATTGAGCGTGTGGAGAGCGGATTTGGAGTTCAGGTTTTGCGTGCGCACGGTTTTATAAATCGGAATTAGCTTTGGCTTACGCCATTTCCTGCTTTTGGGCATAAGCACACTTTTAGTAAGAATCCTACGCACTCTTTTATAAATCCATCCCTGCTCGGCCCACGCAACACTTCCTCACACACACAGGACCGGCAGTGGGGGGAGAGAGAGAGAGGGAGAAGGGAAGAGTTAGGGGGTCCCTAAATAGACTTCGCCGACTCCCTGCAGCCTATAAGAATCACCGTCCTGTCAGGAACATTAAAACATCAGCAGAAGAGGCTGTGATTTCAGAAATATACAATTTATTTAATACGTACCAGTCAACCATATTGCACATTCCCATAGAGCAAAATAAAATAAAACAAAAAGCACAATAATCAAACCAATAAATCAGAAAGAAACTAAATTTAAATGAGGTCAAATAAGGCAGCCCTATAAAACAAACTTGTTGTAGTTAGTTCACACAATTTAAACCAGTTTATCAAAATGTTTGAAAACATTGACAATCATAAAACACATCATTATGTCATACCTTTAATTCATTTAAAATAAAGCAGGGATCCACGCCGTCCTTATTGTCTTGAGAGCAATTACTAAAACAGGAAAAGACAACTTAACTTAATGTCACGCACACAATAGTGAAGACTCTGTTAATTGTTCCGGCGCATTACTTACAAGTATTACTCTTATGACTGAAGATTACAGCGCGCATTTATGCCGACGCTGATACGGTCTCACCCTCACGCACACAGCTGTACGCTGGCTCTAGGGACGGAATAAAGGTTAATATTTGCGGAACGTTTTCTGAGTGATCTCCGTTGACATTAAAGTTACTTTCAGCAAACTCACCGCAACAAACAGTTTGTGTCCGCACCTGCTGCGGCCACGCTGCACTTACTCACACACACAGGACCGGCAGTGGAGAGAGAGAGAGGGCGAGAGGGAGCGCTACGGTGTCCCTTAATAGACGTCGCCAAATCCCCGCAGCCTATAGGAATCACTGTCCTGTCGGATGAATTAAAATATCAGCAAAACGGGAAAAATAACACTGCCAAAACTCGAAAACTGTATTAAGAATTGACCCCTTACACTTGTAACGTGTCTTAAGATCTGTTGAGGATGTCCCAGCCAGGTTCGGGGGGTGGGTATGATTTGAGTTGAACCCATTTTTTCTCCTGTTTCTGGAAGAGGAGTCAGGATAGGAACATGTCTTTTGGTTCCATTAATTTCAGTAGTTAAGTTTAGGTTGTTCCCTTCAGGTTTTTGTGTTTGCTGCTTTGATGTTCGACCCTTCCAAATCTAAAGAGTTAACCACAAGGAAATTCTGGGACCGATCCCATCAGCGTCGCTTCCGTCATCGCTTTGCTCGTGTGTTTCCACAGGAGCTGATGTCCTGCGCACATGCAACTTCCGTCATACTCCCCGTAGACCGGCGGCAATGACACCGCGTAAAACCCACAGCGCGAGTGTGATGCGTTCTGTTGGAGTGTAACTCCCGCACTGTAAACAATTGTCATGTAAATTTATTTGTCTGTTTATTATTGTTTTAAATGAAATTCAACATAATTCAGCAGAGCGCGCAGACCGCAGAGAGCGCAGTGGCGCAGAGCGCACAGAGAGCGGGCAGAGCGCACAGGAGATCACTTACAAGAAATGAATAAACTTTCCAAATAAGATCCCAGAGTGGAGGCAAGGATCCACTGATGTGAGGGAAGCGGTCCGATTCTCTAAATGGATAAATACTACCGTGACCCCGGTGGGGGGTTCTGGACGATGTGTGCATGCGAATGGAAGGATGAGGAGGAAGCGAGGGTTCAGCGATTTCTATTCTCACACATTGTGTTATCCACAGCAGCAGCGGCAGAGTATCAGTGTATTTCCTTTATTAGTGACATCACAGCTGTCCTATAAGTCGCTCTTCACCTCCATCTCACTAACAAACACCTCGATGTCAGTGTCTGAAAGTTTTACTTCCTCTTCACATCGCTTGATGCCGTGCCTCCGTCAGGACTCGCGGTGGAAAACCATTGGTCAGCTTCATAATTTAATATTCGTGACGTGCTATGCATTGACCATTTATAGTAGAAATTGAGCGTGTGGAGAGCGGATTTGGAGTTCAGGTTTTGCGTGCGCACGGTTTTATAAATCGGAATTAGCTTTGGCTTACGCCATTTCCTGCTTTTGGGCATAAGCACACTTTTAGTAAGAATCCTACGCACTCTTTTATAAATCCATCCCTGCTCGGCCCACGCAACACTTCCTCACACACACAGGACCGGCAGTGGGGGGAGAGAGAGAGGGGGAGAAGGGAAGAGTTAGGGGGTCCCTAAATAGACTTCGCCGACTCCCTGCAGCCTATAAGAATCACCGTCCTGTCAGGAACATTAAAACATCAGCAGAAGAGGCTGTGATTTCAGAAATATACAATTTATTTAATACGTACCAGTCAACCATATTGCACATTCCCATAGAGCAAAATAAAATAAAACAAAAAGCACAATAATCAAACCAATAAATCAGAAAGAAACTAAATTTAAATGAGGTCAAATAAGGCAGCCCTATAAAACAAACTTGTTGTAGTTAGTTCACACAATTTAAACCAGTTTATCAAAATGTTTGAAAACATTGACAATCATAAAACACATCATTATGTCATACCTTTAATTCATTTAAAATAAAGCAGGGATCCACGCCGTCCTTATTGTCTTGAGAGCAATTACTAAAACAGGAAAAGACAACTTAACTTAATGTCACGCACACAATAGTGAAGACTCTGTTAATTGTTCCGGCGCATTACTTACAAGTATTACTCTTATGACTGAAGATTACAGCGCGCATTTATGCCGACGCTGATACGGTCTCACCCTCACGCACACAGCTGTACGCTGGCTCTAGGGATGGAATAAAGGTTAATATTTGCGGAACGTTTTCTGAGTGATCTCCGTTGACATTAAAGTTACTTTCAGCAAACTCACCGCAACAAACAGTTTGTGTCCGCACCTGCTGCGGCCACGCTGCACTTACTCACACACACAGGACCGGCAGTGGAGAGCCCTATAAAACAAACTTGTTGTAGTTAGTTCACACAATTTAAACCAGTTTATCAAAATGTTTGAAAACATTGACAATCATAAAACACATCATTATGTCATACCTTTAATTCATTTAAAATAAAGCAGGGATCCACGCCGTCCTTATTGTCTTGAGAGCAATTACTAAAACAGGAAAAGACAACTTAACTTAATGTCACGCACACAATAGTGAAGACTCTGTTAATTGTTCCGGCGCATTACTTACAAGTATTACTCTTATGACTGAAGATTACAGCGCGCATTTATGCCGACGCTGATACGGTCTCACCCTCACGCACACAGCTGTACGCTGGCTCTAGGGACGGAATAAAGGTTAATATTTGCGGAACGTTTTCTGAGTGATCTCCGTTGACATTAAAGTTACTTTCAGCAAACTCACCGCAACAAACAGTTTGTGTCCGCACCTGCTGCGGCCACGCTGCACTTACTCACACACACAGGACCGGCAGTGGAGAGAGAGAGAGGGCGAGAGGGAGCGCTACGGTGTCCCTTAATAGACGTCGCCAAATCCCCGCAGCCTATAGGAATCACTGTCCTGTCGGATGAATTAAAATATCAGCAAAACGGGAAAAATAACACTGCCAAAACTCGAAAACTGTATTAAGAATTGACCCCTTACACTTGTAACGTGTCTTAAGATCTGTTGAGGATGTCCCAGCCAGGTTCGGGGGGTGGGTATGATTTGAGTTGAACCCATTTTTTCTCCTGTTTCTGGAAGAGGAGTCAGGATAGGAACATGTCTTTTGGTTCCATTAATTTCAGTAGTTAAGTTTAGGTTGTTCCCTTCAGGTTTTTGTGTTTGCTGCTTTGATGTTCGACCCTTCCAAATCTAAAGAGTTAACCACAAGGAAATTCTGGGACCGATCCCATCAGCGTCGCTTCCGTCATCGCTTTGCTCGTGTGTTTCCACAGGAGCTGATGTCCTGCGCACATGCAACTTCCGTCATACTCCCCGTAGACCGGCGGCAATGACACCGCGTAAAACCCACAGCGCGAGTGTGATGCGTTCTGTTGGAGTGTAACTCCCGCACTGTAAACAATTGTCATGTAAATTTATTTGTCTGTTTATTATTGTTTTAAATGAAATTCAACATAATTCAGCAGAGCGCGCAGACCGCAGAGAGCGCAGTGGCGCAGAGCGCACAGAGAGCGGGCAGAGCGCACAGGAGATCACTTACAAGAAATGAATAAACTTTCCAAATAAGATCCCAGAGTGGAGGCAAGGATCCACTGATGTGAGGGAAGCGGTCCGATTCTCTAAATGGATAAATACTACCGTGACCCCGGTGGGGGGTTCTGGACGATGTGTGCATGCGAATGGAAGGATGAGGAGGAAGCGAGGGTTCAGCGATTTCTATTCTCACACATTGTGTTATCCACAGCAGCAGCGGCAGAGTATCAGTGTATTTCCTTTATTAGTGACATCACAGCTGTCCCATAAGTCGCTCTTCACCTCCATCTCACTAACAAACACCTCGATGTCAGTGTCTGAAAGTTTTACTTCCTCTTCACATCGCTTGATGCCGTGCCTCCGTCAGGACTCGCGGTGGAAAACCATTGGTCAGCTTCATAATTTAATATTCGTGACGTGCTATGCATTGACCATTTATAGTAGAAATTGAGCGTGTGGAGAGCGGATTTGGAGTTCAGGTTTTGCGTGCGCACGGTTTTATAAATCGGAATTAGCTTTGGCTTACGCCATTTCCTGCTTTTGGGCATAAGCACACTTTTAGTAAGAATCCTACGCACTCTTTTATAAATCCATCCCTGCTCGGCCCACGCAACACTTCCTCACACACACAGGACCGGCAGTGGGGGGAGAGAGAGAGGGGGAGAAGGGAAGAGTTAGGGGGTCCCTAAATAGACTTCGCCGACTCCCTGCAGCCTATAAGAATCACCGTCCTGTCAGGAACATTAAAACATCAGCAGAAGAGGCTGTGATTTCAGAAATATACAATTTATTTAATACGTACCAGTCAACCATATTGCACATTCCCATAGAGCAAAATAAAATAAAACAAAAAGCACAATAATCAAACCAATAAATCAGAAAGAAACTAAATTTAAATGAGGTCAAATAAGGCAGCCCTATAAAACAAACTTGTTGTAGTTAGTTCACACAATTTAAACCAGTTTATCAAAATGTTTGAAAACATTGACAATCATAAAACACATCATTATGTCATACCTTTAATTCATTTAAAATAAAGCAGGGATCCACGCCGTCCTTATTGTCTTGAGAGCAATTACTAAAACAGGAAAAGACAACTTAACTTAATGTCACGCACACAATAGTGAAGACTCTGTTAATTGTTCCGGCGCATTACTTACAAGTATTACTCTTATGACTGAAGATTACAGCGCGCATTTATGCCGACGCTGATACGGTCTCACCCTCACGCACACAGCTGTACGCTGGCTCTAGGGACGGAATAAAGGTTAATATTTGCGGAACGTTTTCTGAGTGATCTCCGTTGACATTAAAGTTACTTTCAGCAAACTCACCGCAACAAACAATTTGTGTCCGCACCTGCTGCGGCCACGCTGCACTTACTCACACACACAGGACCGGCAGTGGAGAGAGAGAGAGGGCGAGAGGGAGCTCTATGGTGTCCCTTACTAGACGTCGCCAAATCCCCGCAGCCTATAGGAATCACTGTCCTGTCGGATGAATTAAAATATCAGCAAAACGGGAAAAATAACACTGCCAAAACTCGAAAACTGTATTAAGAATTGACCCCTTACACTTGTAACGTGTCTTAAGATCTGTTGAGGATGTCCCAGCCAGGTTCGGGGGGTGGGTATGATTTGAGTTGAACCCATTTTTTCTCCTGTTTCTGGAAGAGGAGTCAGGATAGGAACATGTCTTTTGGTTCCATTAATTTCAGTAGTTAAGTTTAGGTTGTTCCCTTCAGGTTTTTGTGTTTGCTGCTTTGATGTTCGACCCTTCCAAATCTAAAGAGTTAACCACAAGGAAATTCTGGGACCGATCCCATCAGCGTCGCTTCCGTCATCGCTTTGCTCGTGTGTTTCCACAGGAGCTGATGTCCTGCGCACATGCAACTTCCGTCATACTCCCCGTAGACCGGCGGCAATGACACCGCGTAAAACCCACAGCGCGAGTGTGATGCGTTCTGTTGGAGTGTAACTCCCGCACTGTAAACAATTGTCATGTAAATTTATTTGTCTGTTTATTATTGTTTTAAATGAAATTCAACATAATTCAGCAGAGCGCGCAGACCGCAGTGGCGCAGAGCGCACAGAGAGCGGGCAGAGCGCACAGGAGATCACTTACAAGAAATGAATAAACTTTCCAAATAAGATCCCAGAGTGGAGGCAAGGATCCACTGATGTGAGGGAAGCGGTCCGATTCTCTAAATGGATAAATACTACCGTGACCCCGGTGGGGGGTTCTGGACGATGTGTGCATGCGAATGGAATGATGAGGAGGAAGCGAGGGTTCAGCGATTTCTATTCTCACACATTGTGTTATCCACAGCAGCAGCGGCAGAGTATCAGTGTATTTCCTTTATTAGTGACATCACAGCTGTCCCATAAGTCGCTCTTCACCTCCATCTCACTAACAAACACCTCGATGTCAGTGTCTGAAAGTTTTACTTCCTCTTCACATCGCTTGATGCCGTGCCTCCGTCAGGACTCGCGGTGGAAAACCATTGGTCAGCTTCATAATTTAATATTCGTGACGTGCTATGCATTGACCATTTATAGTAGAAATTGAGCGTGTGGAGAGCGGATTTGGAGTTCAGGTTTTGCGTGCGCACGGTTTTATAAATCGGAATTAGCTTTGGCTTACGCCATTTCCTGCTTTTGGGCATAAGCACACTTTTAGTAAGAATCCTACGCACTCTTTTATAAATCCATCCCTGCTCGGCCCACGCAACACTTCCTCACACACACAGGACCGGCAGTGGGGGGAGAGAGAGAGGGGGAGAAGGGAAGAGTTAGGGGGTCCCTAAATAGACTTCGCCGACTCCCTGCAGCCTATAAGAATCACCGTCCTGTCAGGAACATTAAAACATCAGCAGAAGAGGCTGTGATTTCAGAAATATACAATTTATTTAATACGTACCAGTCAACCATATTGCACATTCCCATAGAACAAAATAAAATAAAACAAAAAGCACAATAATCAAACCAATAAATCAGAAAGAAACTAAATTTAAATAAGGTCAAATAAGGCAGCCCTATAAAACAAACTTGTTGTAGTTAGTTCACACAATTTAAACCAGTTTATCAAAATGTTTGAAAACATTGACAATCATAAAACACATCATTATGTCATACCTTTAATTCATTTAAAATAAAGCAGGGATCCACGCCGTCCTTATTGTCTTGAGAGCAATTACTAAAACAGGAAAAGACAACTTATCTTAATGTCACGCACACAATAGTGAAGACTCTGTTAATTGTTCCGGCGCATTACTTACAAGTATTACTCTTATGACTGAAGATTACAGCGCGCATTTATGCCGACGCTGATACGGTCTCACCCTCACGCACACAGCTGTACGCTGGCTCTAGGGACGGAATAAAGGTTAATATTTGCGGAACGTTTTCTGAGTGATCTCCGTTGACATTAAAGTTACTTTCAGCAAACTCACCGCAACAAACAGTTTGTGTCCGCACCTGCTGCGGCCACGCTGCACTTACTCACACACACAGGACCGGCAGTGGAGAGAGAGAGAGGGCGAGAGGGAGCGCTACGGTGTCCCTTAATAGACGTCGCCAAATCCCCGCAGCCTATAGGAATCACTGTCCTGTCGGATGAATTAAAATATCAGCAAAACGGGAAAAATAACACTGCCAAAACTCGAAAACTGTATTAAGAATTGACCCCTTACACTTGTAACGTGTCTTAAGATCTGTTGAGGATGTCCCAGCCAGGTTCGGGGGGTGGGTATCATTTGAGTTGAACCCATTTTTTCTCCTGTTTCTGGAAGAGGAGTCAGGATAGGAACATGTCTTTTGGTTCCATTAATTTCAGTAGTTAAGTTTAGGTTGTTCCCTTCAGGTTTTTGTGTTTGCTGCTTTGATGTTCGACCCTTCCAAATCTAAAGAGTTAACCACAAGGAAATTCTGGGACCGATCCCATCAGCGTCGCTTCCGTCATCGCTTTGCTCGTGTGTTTCCACAGGAGCTGATGTCCTGCGCACATGCAACTTCCGTCATACTCCCCGTAGACCGGCGGCAATGACACCGCGTAAAACCCACAGCGCGAGTGTGATGCGTTCTGTTGGAGTGTAACTCCCGCACTGTAAACAATTGTCATGTAAATTTATTTGTCTGTTTATTATTGTTTTAAATGAAATTCAACATAATTCAGCAGAGCGCGCAGACCGCAGTGGCGCAGAGCGCACAGAGAGCGGGCAGAGCGCACAGGAGATCACTTACAAGAAATGAATAAACTTTCCAAATAAGATCCCAGAGTGGAGGCAAGGATCCACTGATGTGAGGGAAGCGGTCCGATTCTCTAAATGGATAAATACTACCGTGACCCCGGTGGGGGGTTCTGGACGATGTGTGCATGCGAATGGAATGATGAGGAGGAAGCGAGGGTTCAGCGATTTCTATTCTCACACATTGTGTTATCCACAGCAGCAGCGGCAGAGTATCAGTGTATTTCCTTTATTAGTGACATCACAGCTGTCCCATAAGTCGCTCTTCACCTCCATCTCACTAACAAACACCTCGATGTCAGTGTCTGAAAGTTTTACTTCCTCTTCACATCGCTTGATGCCGTGCCTCCGTCAGGACTCGCGGTGGAAAACCATTGGTCAGCTTCATAATTTAATATTCGTGACGTGCTATGCATTGACCATTTATAGTAGAAATTGAGCGTGTGGAGAGCGGATTTGGAGTTCAGGTTTTGCGTGCGCACGGTTTTATAAATCGGAATTAGCTTTGGCTTACGCCATTTCCTGCTTTTGGGCATAAGCACACTTTTAGTAAGAATCCTACGCACTCTTTTATAAATCCATCCCTGCTCGGCCCACGCAACACTTCCTCACACACACAGGACCGGCAGTGGGGGGAGAGAGAGAGGGGGAGAAGGGAAGAGTTAGGGGGTCCCTAAATAGACTTCGCCGACTCCCTGCAGCCTATAAGAATCACCGTCCTGTCAGGAACATTAAAACATCAGCAGAAGAGGCTGTGATTTCAGAAATATACAATTTATTTAATACGTACCAGTCAACCATATTGCACATTCCCATAGAACAAAATAAAATAAAACAAAAAGCACAATAATCAAACCAATAAATCAGAAAGAAACTAAATTTAAATAAGGTCAAATAAGGCAGCCCTATAAAACAAACTTGTTGTAGTTAGTTCACACAATTTAAACCAGTTTATCAAAATGTTTGAAAACATTGACAATCATAAAACACATCATTATGTCATACCTTTAATTCATTTAAAATAAAGCAGGGATCCACGCCGTCCTTATTGTCTTGAGAGCAATTACTAAAACAGGAAAAGACAACTTATCTTAATGTCACGCACACAATAGTGAAGACTCTGTTAATTGTTCCGGCGCATTACTTACAAGTATTACTCTTATGACTGAAGATTACAGCGCGCATTTATGCCGACGCTGATACGGTCTCACCCTCACGCACACAGCTGTACGCTGGCTCTAGGGACGGAATAAAGGTTAATATTTGCGGAACGTTTTCTGAGTGATCTCCGTTGACATTAAAGTTACTTTCAGCAAACTCACCGCAACAAACAGTTTGTGTCCGCACCTGCTGCGGCCACGCTGCACTTACTCACACACACAGGACCGGCAGTGGAGAGAGAGAGAGGGCGAGAGGGAGCGCTACGGTGTCCCTTAATAGACGTCGCCAAATCCCCGCAGCCTATAGGAATCACTGTCCTGTCGGATGAATTAAAATATCAGCAAAACGGGAAAAATAACACTGCCAAAACTCGAAAACTGTATTAAGAATTGACCCCTTACACTTGTAACGTGTCTTAAGATCTGTTGAGGATGTCCCAGCCAGGTTCGGGGGGTGGGTATCATTTGAGTTGAACCCATTTTTTCTCCTGTTTCTGGAAGAGGAGTCAGGATAGGAACATGTCTTTTGGTTCCATTAATTTCAGTAGTTAAGTTTAGGTTGTTCCCTTCAGGTTTTTGTGTTTGCTGCTTTGATGTTCGACCCTTCCAAATCTAAAGAGTTAACCACAAGGAAATTCTGGGACCGATCCCATCAGCGTCGCTTCCGTCATCGCTTTGCTCGTGTGTTTCCACAGGAGCTGATGTCCTGCGCACATGCAACTTCCGTCATACTCCCCGTAGACCGGCGGCAATGACACCGCGTAAAACCCACAGCGCGAGTGTGATGCGTTCTGTTGGAGTGTAACTCCCGCACTGTAAACAATTGTCATGTAAATTTATTTGTCTGTTTATTATTGTTTTAAATGAAATTCAACATAATTCAGCAGAGCGCGCAGACCGCAGAGAGCGCAGTGGCGCAGAGCGCACAGAGAGCGGGCAGAGCGCACAGGAGATCACTTACAAGAAATGAATAAACTTTCCAAATAAGATCCCAGAGTGGAGGCAAGGATCCACTGATGTGAGGGAAGCGGTCCGATTCTCTAAATGGATAAATACTACCGTGACCCCGGTGGGGGGTTCTGGACGATGTGTGCATGCGAATGGAAGGATGAGGAGGAAGCGAGGGTTCAGCGATTTCTATTCTCACACATTGTGTTATCCACAGCAGCAGCGGCAGAGTATCAGTGTATTTCCTTTATTAGTGACATCACAGCTGTCCTATAAGTCGCTCTTCACCTCCATCTCACTAACAAACACCTCGATGTCAGTGTCTGAAAGTTTTACTTCCTCTTCACATCGCTTGATGCCGTGCCTCCGTCAGGACTCGCGGTGGAAAACCATTGGTCAGCTTCATAATTTAATATTCGTGACGTGCTATGCATTGACCATTTATAGTAGAAATTGAGCGTGTGGAGAGCGGATTTGGAGTTCAGGTTTTGCGTGCGCACGGTTTTATAAATCGGAATTAGCTTTGGCTTACGCCATTTCCTGCTTTTGGGCATAAGCACACTTTTAGTAAGAATCCTACGCACTCTTTTATAAATCCATCCCTGCTCGGCCCACGCAACACTTCCTCACACACACAGGACCGGCAGTGGGGGGAGAGAGAGAGGGGGAGAAGGGAAGAGTTAGGGGGTCCCTAAATAGACTTCGCCGACTCCCTGCAGCCTATAAGAATCACCGTCCTGTCAGGAACATTAAAACATCAGCAGAAGAGGCTGTGATTTCAGAAATATACAATTTATTTAATACGTACCAGTCAACCATATTGCACATTCCCATAGAACAAAATAAAATAAAACAAAAAGCACAATAATCAAACCAATAAATCAGAAAGAAACTAAATTTAAATAAGGTCAAATAAGGCAGCCCTATAAAACAAACTTGTTGTAGTTAGTTCACACAATTTAAACCAGTTTATCAAAATGTTTGAAAACATTGACAATCATAAAACACATCATTATGTCATACCTTTAATTCATTTAAAATAAAGCAGGGATCCACGCCGTCCTTATTGTCTTGAGAGCAATTACTAAAACAGGAAAAGACAACTTAACTTAATGTCACGCACACAATAGTGAAGACTCTGTTAATTGTTCCGGCGCATTACTTACAAGTATTACTCTTATGACTGAAGATTACAGCGCGCATTTATGCCGACGCTGATACGGTCTCACCCTCACGCACACAGCTGTACGCTGGCTCTAGGGACGGAATAAAGGTTAATATTTGCGGAACGTTTTCTGAGTGATCTCCGTTGACATTAAAGTTACTTTCAGCAAAATCACCGCAACAAACAGTTTGTGTCCGCACCTGCTGCGGCCACGCTGCACTTACTCACACACACAGGACCGGCAGTGGAGAGAGAGAGAGGGCGAGAGGGAGCGCTACGGTGTCCCTTAATAGACGTCGCCAAATCCCCGCAGCCTATAGGAATCACTGTCCTGTCGGATGAATTAAAATATCAGCAAAACGGGAAAAATAACACTGCCAAAACTCGAAAACTGTATTAAGAATTGACCCCTTACACTTGTAACGTGTCTTAAGATCTGTTGAGGATGTCCCAGCCAGGTTCGGGGGGTGGGTATGATTTGAGTTGAACCCATTTTTTCTCCTGTTTCTGGAAGAGGAGTCAGGATAGGAACATGTCTTTTGGTTCCATTAATTTCAGTAGTTAAGTTTAGGTTGTTCCCTTCAGGTTTTTGTGTTTGCTGCTTTGATGTTCGACCCTTCCAAATCTAAAGAGTTAACCACAAGGAAATTCTGGGACCGATCCCATCAGCGTCGCTTCCGTCATCGCTTTGCTCGTGTGTTTCCACAGGAGCTGATGTCCTGCGCACATGCAACTTCCGTCATACTCCCCGTAGACCGGCGGCAATGACACCGCGTAAAACCCACAGCGCGAGTGTGATGCGTTCTGTTGGAGTGTAACTCCCGCACTGTAAACAATTGTCATGTAAATTTATTTGTCTGTTTATTATTGTTTTAAATGAAATTCAACATAATTCAGCAGAGCGCGCAGACCGCAGTGGCGCAGAGCGCACAGAGAGCGGGCAGAGCGCACAGGAGATCACTTACAAGAAATGAATAAACTTTCCAAATAAGATCCCAGAGTGGAGGCAAGGATCCACTGATGTGAGGGAAGCGGTCCGATTCTCTAAATGGATAAATACTACCGTGACCCCGGTGGGGGGTTCTGGACGATGTGTGCATGCGAATGGAAGGATGAGGAGGAAGCGAGGGTTCAGCGATTTCTATTCTCACACATTGTGTTATCCACAGCAGCAGCGGCAGAGTATCAGTGTATTTCCTTTATTAGTGACATCACAGCTGTCCCATAAGTCGCTCTTCACCTCCATCTCACTAACAAACACCTCGATGTCAGTGTCTGAAAGTTTTACTTCCTCTTCACATCGCTTGATGCCGTGCCTCCGTCAGGACTCGCGGTGGAAAACCATTGGTCAGCTTCATAATTTAATATTCGTGACGTGCTATGCATTGACCATTTATAGTAGAAATTGAGCGTGTGGAGAGCGGATTTGGAGTTCAGGTTTTGCGTGCGCACGGTTTTATAAATCGGAATTAGCTTTGGCTTACGCCATTTCCTGCTTTTGGGCATAAGCACACTTTTAGTAAGAATCCTACGCACTCTTTTATAAATCCATCCCTGCTCGGCCCACGCAACACTTCCTCACACACACAGGACCGGCAGTGGGGGGAGAGAGAGAGAGGGAGAAGGGAAGAGTTAGGGGGTCCCTAAATAGACTTCGCCGACTCCCTGCAGCCTATAAGAATCACCGTCCTGTCAGGAACATTAAAACATCAGCAGAAGAGGCTGTGATTTCAGAAATATACAATTTATTTAATACGTACCAGTCAACCATATTGCACATTCCCATAGAGCAAAATAAAATAAAACAAAAAGCACAATAATCAAACCAATAAATCAGAAAGAAACTAAATTTAAATGAGGTCAAATAAGGCAGCCCTATAAAACAAACTTGTTGTAGTTAGTTCACACAATTTAAACCAGTTTATCAAAATGTTTGAAAACATTGACAATCATAAAACACATCATTATGTCATACCTTTAATTCATTTAAAATAAAGCAGGGATCCACGCCGTCCTTATTGTCTTGAGAGCAATTACTAAAACAGGAAAAGACAACTTAACTTAATGTCACGCACACAATAGTGAAGACTCTGTTAATTGTTCCGGCGCATTACTTACAAGTATTACTCTTATGACTGAAGATTACAGCGCGCATTTATGCCGACGCTGATACGGTCTCACCCTCACGCACACAGCTGTACGCTGGCTCTAGGGACGGAATAAAGGTTAATATTTGCGGAACGTTTTCTGAGTGATCTCCGTTGACATTAAAGTTACTTTCAGCAAACTCACCGCAACAAACAGTTTGTGTCCGCACCTGCTGCGGCCACGCTGCACTTACTCACACACACAGGACCGGCAGTGGAGAGAGAGAGAGGGCGAGAGGGAGCGCTACGGTGTCCCTTAATAGACGTCGCCAAATCCCCGCAGCCTATAGGAATCACTGTCCTGTCGGATGAATTAAAATATCAGCAAAACGGGAAAAATAACACTGCCAAAACTCGAAAACTGTATTAAGAATTGACCCCTTACACTTGTAACGTGTCTTAAGATCTGTTGAGGATGTCCCAGCCAGGTTCGGGGGGTGGGTATGATTTGAGTTGAACCCATTTTTTCTCCTGTTTCTGGAAGAGGAGTCAGGATAGGAACATGTCTTTTGGTTCCATTAATTTCAGTAGTTAAGTTTAGGTTGTTCCCTTCAGGTTTTTGTGTTTGCTGCTTTGATGTTCGACCCTTCCAAATCTAAAGAGTTAACCACAAGGAAATTCTGGGACCGATCCCATCAGCGTCGCTTCCGTCATCGCTTTGCTCGTGTGTTTCCACAGGAGCTGATGTCCTGCGCACATGCAACTTCCGTCATACTCCCCGTAGACCGGCGGCAATGACACCGCGTAAAACCCACAGCGCGAGTGTGATGCGTTCTGTTGGAGTGTAACTCCCGCACTGTAAACAATTGTCATGTAAATTTATTTGTCTGTTTATTATTGTTTTAAATGAAATTCAACATAATTCAGCAGAGCGCGCAGACCGCAGAGAGCGCAGTGGCGCAGAGCGCACAGAGAGCGGGCAGAGCGCACAGGAGATCACTTACAAGAAATGAATAAACTTTCCAAATAAGATCCCAGAGTGGAGGCAAGGATCCACTGATGTGAGGGAAGCGGTCCGATTCTCTAAATGGATAAATACTACCGTGACCCCGGTGGGGGGTTCTGGACGATGTGTGCATGCGAATGGAAGGATGAGGAGGAAGCGAGGGTTCAGCGATTTCTATTCTCACACATTGTGTTATCCACAGCAGCAGCGGCAGAGTATCAGTGTATTTCCTTTATTAGTGACATCACAGCTGTCCTATAAGTCGCTCTTCACCTCCATCTCACTAACAAACACCTCGATGTCAGTGTCTGAAAGTTTTACTTCCTCTTCACATCGCTTGATGCCGTGCCTCCGTCAGGACTCGCGGTGGAAAACCATTGGTCAGCTTCATAATTTAATATTCGTGACGTGCTATGCATTGACCATTTATAGTAGAAATTGAGCGTGTGGAGAGCGGATTTGGAGTTCAGGTTTTGCGTGCGCACGGTTTTATAAATCGGAATTAGCTTTGGCTTACGCCATTTCCTGCTTTTGGGCATAAGCACACTTTTAGTAAGAATCCTACGCACTCTTTTATAAATCCATCCCTGCTCGGCCCACGCAACACTTCCTCACACACACAGGACCGGCAGTGGGGGGAGAGAGAGAGGGGGAGAAGGGAAGAGTTAGGGGGTCCCTAAATAGACTTCGCCGACTCCCTGCAGCCTATAAGAATCACCGTCCTGTCAGGAACATTAAAACATCAGCAGAAGAGGCTGTGATTTCAGAAATATACAATTTATTTAATACGTACCAGTCAACCATATTGCACATTCCCATAGAGCAAAATAAAATAAAACAAAAAGCACAATAATCAAACCAATAAATCAGAAAGAAACTAAATTTAAATGAGGTCAAATAAGGCAGCCCTATAAAACAAACTTGTTGTAGTTAGTTCACACAATTTAAACCAGTTTATCAAAATGTTTGAAAACATTGACAATCATAAAACACATCATTATGTCATACCTTTAATTCATTTAAAATAAAGCAGGGATCCACGCCGTCCTTATTGTCTTGAGAGCAATTACTAAAACAGGAAAAGACAACTTAACTTAATGTCACGCACACAATAGTGAAGACTCTGTTAATTGTTCCGGCGCATTACTTACAAGTATTACTCTTATGACTGAAGATTACAGCGCGCATTTATGCCGACGCTGATACGGTCTCACCCTCACGCACACAGCTGTACGCTGGCTCTAGGGACGGAATAAAGGTTAATATTTGCGGAACGTTTTCTGAGTGATCTCCGTTGACATTAAAGTTACTTTCAGCAAACTCACCGCAACAAACAGTTTGTGTCCGCACCTGCTGCGGCCACGCTGCACTTACTCACACACACAGGACCGGCAGTGGAGAGAGAGAGAGGGCGAGAGGGAGCGCTACGGTGTCCCTTAATAGACGTCGCCAAATCCCCGCAGCCTATAGGAATCACTGTCCTGTCGGATGAATTAAAATATCAGCAAAACGGGAAAAATAACACTGCCAAAACTCGAAAACTGTATTAAGAATTGACCCCTTACACTTGTAACGTGTCTTAAGATCTGTTGAGGATGTCCCAGCCAGGTTCGGGGGGTGGGTATGATTTGAGTTGAACCCATTTTTTCTCCTGTTTCTGGAAGAGGAGTCAGGATAGGAACATGTCTTTTGGTTCCATTAATTTCAGTAGTTAAGTTTAGGTTGTTCCCTTCAGGTTTTTGTGTTTGCTGCTTTGATGTTCGACCCTTCCAAATCTAAAGAGTTAACCACAAGGAAATTCTGGGACCGATCCCATCAGCGTCGCTTCCGTCATCGCTTTGCTCGTGTGTTTCCACAGGAGCTGATGTCCTGCGCACATGCAACTTCCGTCATACTCCCCGTAGACCGGCGGCAATGACACCGCGTAAAACCCACAGCGCGAGTGTGATGCGTTCTGTTGGAGTGTAACTCCCGCACTGTAAACAATTGTCATGTAAATTTATTTGTCTGTTTATTATTGTTTTAAATGAAATTCAACATAATTCAGCAGAGCGCGCAGACCGCAGAGAGCGCAGTGGCGCAGAGCGCACAGAGAGCGGGCAGAGCGCACAGGAGATCACTTACAAGAAATGAATAAACTTTCCAAATAAGATCCCAGAGTGGAGGCAAGGATCCACTGATGTGAGGGAAGCGGTCCGATTCTCTAAATGGATAAATACTACCGTGACCCCGGTGGGGGGTTCTGGACGATGTGTGCATGCGAATGGAAGGATGAGGAGGAAGCGAGGGTTCAGCGATTTCTATTCTCACACATTGTGTTATCCACAGCAGCAGCGGCAGAGTATCAGTGTATTTCCTTTATTAGTGACATCACAGCTGTCCCATAAGTCGCTCTTCACCTCCATCTCACTAACAAACACCTCGATGTCAGTGTCTGAAAGTTTTACTTCCTCTTCACATCGCTTGATGCCGTGCCTCCGTCAGGACTCGCGGTGGAAAACCATTGGTCAGCTTCATAATTTAATATTCGTGACGTGCTATGCATTGACCATTTATAGTAGAAATTGAGCGTGTGGAGAGCGGATTTGGAGTTCAGGTTTTGCGTGCGCACGGTTTTATAAATCGGAATTAGCTTTGGCTTACGCCATTTCCTGCTTTTGGGCATAAGCACACTTTTAGTAAGAATCCTACGCACTCTTTTATAAATCCATCCCTGCTCGGCCCACGCAACACTTCCTCACACACACAGGACCGGCAGTGGGGGGAGAGAGAGAGGGGGAGAAGGGAAGAGTTAGGGGGTCCCTAAATAGACTTCGCCGACTCCCTGCAGCCTATAAGAATCACCGTCCTGTCAGGAACATTAAAACATCAGCAGAAGAGGCTGTGATTTCAGAAATATACAATTTATTTAATACGTACCAGTCAACCATATTGCACATTCCCATAGAGCAAAATAAAATAAAACAAAAAGCACAATAATCAAACCAATAAATCAGAAAGAAACTAAATTTAAATGAGGTCAAATAAGGCAGCCCTATAAAACAAACTTGTTGTAGTTAGTTCACACAATTTAAACCAGTTTATCAAAATGTTTGAAAACATTGACAATCATAAAACACATCATTATGTCATACCTTTAATTCATTTAAAATAAAGCAGGGATCCACGCCGTCCTTATTGTCTTGAGAGCAATTACTAAAACAGGAAAAGACAACTTAACTTAATGTCACGCACACAATAGTGAAGACTCTGTTAATTGTTCCGGCGCATTACTTACAAGTATTACTCTTATGACTGAAGATTACAGCGCGCATTTATGCCGACGCTGATACGGTCTCACCCTCACGCACACAGCTGTACGCTGGCTCTAGGGACGGAATAAAGGTTAATATTTGCGGAACGTTTTCTGAGTGATCTCCGTTGACATTAAAGTTACTTTCAGCAAACTCACCGCAACAAACAATTTGTGTCCGCACCTGCTGCGGCCACGCTGCACTTACTCACACACACAGGACCGGCAGTGGAGAGAGAGAGAGGGCGAGAGGGAGCTCTATGGTGTCCCTTACTAGACGTCGCCAAATCCCCGCAGCCTATAGGAATCACTGTCCTGTCGGATGAATTAAAATATCAGCAAAACGGGAAAAATAACACTGCCAAAACTCGAAAACTGTATTAAGAATTGACCCCTTACACTTGTAACGTGTCTTAAGATCTGTTGAGGATGTCCCAGCCAGGTTCGGGGGGTGGGTATGATTTGAGTTGAACCCATTTTTTCTCCTGTTTCTGGAAGAGGAGTCAGGATAGGAACATGTCTTTTGGTTCCATTAATTTCAGTAGTTAAGTTTAGGTTGTTCCCTTCAGGTTTTTGTGTTTGCTGCTTTGATGTTCGACCCTTCCAAATCTAAAGAGTTAACCACAAGGAAATTCTGGGACCGATCCCATCAGCGTCGCTTCCGTCATCGCTTTGCTCGTGTGTTTCCACAGGAGCTGATGTCCTGCGCACATGCAACTTCCGTCATACTCCCCGTAGACCGGCGGCAATGACACCGCGTAAAACCCACAGCGCGAGTGTGATGCGTTCTGTTGGAGTGTAACTCCCGCACTGTAAACAATTGTCATGTAAATTTATTTGTCTGTTTATTATTGTTTTAAATGAAATTCAACATAATTCAGCAGAGCGCGCAGACCGCAGTGGCGCAGAGCGCACAGAGAGCGGGCAGAGCGCACAGGAGATCACTTACAAGAAATGAATAAACTTTCCAAATAAGATCCCAGAGTGGAGGCAAGGATCCACTGATGTGAGGGAAGCGGTCCGATTCTCTAAATGGATAAATACTACCGTGACCCCGGTGGGGGGTTCTGGACGATGTGTGCATGCGAATGGAAGGATGAGGAGGAAGCGAGGGTTCAGCGATTTCTATTCTCACACATTGTGTTATCCACAGCAGCAGCGGCAGAGTATCAGTGTATTTCCTTTATTAGTGACATCACAGCTGTCCCATAAGTCGCTCTTCACCTCCATCTCACTAACAAACACCTCGATGTCAGTGTCTGAAAGTTTTACTTCCTCTTCACATCGCTTGATGCCGTGCCTCCGTCAGGACTCGCGGTGGAAAACCATTGGTCAGCTTCATAATTTAATATTCGTGACGTGCTATGCATTGACCATTTATAGTAGAAATTGAGCGTGTGGAGAGCGGATTTGGAGTTCAGGTTTTGCGTGCGCACGGTTTTATAAATCGGAATTAGCTTTGGCTTACGCCATTTCCTGCTTTTGGGCATAAGCACACTTTTAGTAAGAATCCTACGCACTCTTTTATAAATCCATCCCTGCTCGGCCCACGCAACACTTCCTCACACACACAGGACCGGCAGTGGGGGGAGAGAGAGAGAGGGAGAAGGGAAGAGTTAGGGGGTCCCTAAATAGACTTCGCCGACTCCCTGCAGCCTATAAGAATCACCGTCCTGTCAGGAACATTAAAACATCAGCAGAAGAGGCTGTGATTTCAGAAATATACAATTTATTTAATACGTACCAGTCAACCATATTGCACATTCCCATAGAGCAAAATAAAATAAAACAAAAAGCACAATAATCAAACCAATAAATCAGAAAGAAACTAAATTTAAATGAGGTCAAATAAGGCAGCCCTATAAAACAAACTTGTTGTAGTTAGTTCACACAATTTAAACCAGTTTATCAAAATGTTTGAAAACATTGACAATCATAAAACACATCATTATGTCATACCTTTAATTCATTTAAAATAAAGCAGGGATCCACGCCGTCCTTATTGTCTTGAGAGCAATTACTAAAACAGGAAAAGACAACTTAACTTAATGTCACGCACACAATAGTGAAGACTCTGTTAATTGTTCCGGCGCATTACTTACAAGTATTACTCTTATGACTGAAGATTACAGCGCGCATTTATGCCGACGCTGATACGGTCTCACCCTCAGGCACACAGCTGTACGCTGGCTCTAGGGACGGAATAAAGGTTAATATTTGCGGAACGTTTTCTGAGTGATCTCCGTTGACATTAAAGTTACTTTCAGCAAACTCACCGCAACAAACAATTTGTGTCCGCACCTGCTGCGGCCACGCTGCACTTACTCACACACACAGGACCGGCAGTGGAGAGAGAGAGAGGGCGAGAGGGAGCGCTACGGTGTCCCTTAATAGACGTCGCCAAATCCCCGCAGCCTATAGGAATCACTGTCCTGTCGGATGAATTAAAATATCAGCAAAACGGGAAAAAATAACACTGCCAAAACTCGAAAACTGTATTAAGAATTGACCCCTTACACTTGTAACGTGTCTTAAGATCTGTTGAGGATGTCCCAGCCAGGTTCGGGGGGTGGGTATGATTTGAGTTGAACCCATTTTTTCTCCTGTTTCTGGAAGAGGAGTCAGGATAGGAACATGTCTTTTGGTTCCATTAATTTCAGTAGTTAAGTTTAGGTTGTTCCCTTCAGGTTTTTGTGTTTGCTGCTTTGATGTTCGACCCTTCCAAATCTAAAGAGTTAACCACAAGGAAATTCTGGGACCGATCCCATCAGCGTCGCTTCCGTCATCGCTTTGCTCGTGTGTTTCCACAGGAGCTGATGTCCTGCGCACATGCAACTTCCGTCATACTCCCCGTAGACCGGCGGCAATGACACCGCGTAAAACCCACAGCGCGAGTGTGATGCGTTCTGTTGGAGTGTAACTCCCGCACTGTAAACAATTGTCATGTAAATTTATTTGTCTGTTTATTATTGTTTTAAATGAAATTCAACATAATTCAGCAGAGCGCGCAGACCGCAGAGAGCGCAGTGGCGCAGAGCGCACAGAGAGCGGGCAGAGCGCACAGGAGATCACTTACAAGAAATGAATAAACTTTCCAAATAAGATCCCAGAGTGGAGGCAAGGATCCACTGATGTGAGGGAAGCGGTCCGATTCTCTAAATGGATAAATACTACCGTGACCCCGGTGGGGGGTTCTGGACGATGTGTGCATGCGAATGGAAGGATGAGGAGGAAGCGAGGGTTCAGCGATTTCTATTCTCACACATTGTGTTATCCACAGCAGCAGCGGCAGAGTATCAGTGTATTTCCTTTATTAGTGACATCACAGCTGTCCCATAAGTCGCTCTTCACCTCCATCTCACTAACAAACACCTCGATGTCAGTGTCTGAAAGTTTTACTTCCTCTTCACATCGCTTGATGCCGTGCCTCCGTCAGGACTCGCGGTGGAAAACCATTGGTCAGCTTCATAATTTAATATTCGTGACGTGCTATGCATTGACCATTTATAGTAGAAATTGAGCGTGTGGAGAGCGGATTTGGAGTTCAGGTTTTGCGTGCGCACGGTTTTATAAATCGGAATTAGCTTTGGCTTACGCCATTTCCTGCTTTTGGGCATAAGCACACTTTTAGTAAGAATCCTACGCACTCTTTTATAAATCCATCCCTGCTCGGCCCACGCAACACTTCCTCACACACACAGGACCGGCAGTGGGGGGAGAGAGAGAGGGGGAGAAGGGAAGAGTTAGGGGGTCCCTAAATAGACTTCGCCGACTCCCTGCAGCCTATAAGAATCACCGTCCTGTCAGGAACATTAAAACATCAGCAGAAGAGGCTGTGATTTCAGAAATATACAATTTATTTAATACGTACCAGTCAACCATATTGCACATTCCCATAGAGCAAAATAAAATAAAACAAAAAGCACAATAATCAAACCAATAAATCAGAAAGAAACTAAATTTAAATGAGGTCAAATAAGGCAGCCCTATAAAACAAACTTGTTGTAGTTAGTTCACACAATTTAAACCAGTTTATCAAAATGTTTGAAAACATTGACAATCATAAAACACATCATTATGTCATACCTTTAATTCATTTAAAATAAAGCAGGGATCCACGCCGTCCTTATTGTCTTGAGAGCAATTACTAAAACAGGAAAAGACAACTTAACTTAATGTCACGCACACAATAGTGAAGACTCTGTTAATTTTTCCGGCGCATTACTTACAAGTATTACTCTTATGACTGAAGATTACAGCGCGCATTTATGCCGACGCTGATACGGTCTCACCCTCACGCACACAGCTGTACGCTGGCTCTAGGGACGGAATAAAGGTTAATATTTGCGGAACGTTTTCTGAGTGATCTCCGTTGACATTAAAGTTACTTTCAGCAAACTCACCGCAACAAACAATTTGTGTCCGCACCTGCTGCGGCCACGCTGCACTTACTCACACACACAGGACCGGCAGTGGAGAGAGAGAGAGGGCGAGAGGGAGCGCTACGGTGTCCCTTAATAGACGTCGCCAAATCCCCGCAGCCTATAGGAATCACTGTCCTGTCGGATGAATTAAAATATCAGCAAAACGGGAAAAATAACACTGCCAAAACTCGAAAACTGTATTAAGAATTGACCCCTTACACTTGTAACGTGTCTTAAGATCTGTTGAGGATGTCCCAGCCAGGTTCGGGGGGTGGGTATCATTTGAGTTGAACCCATTTTTTCTCCTGTTTCTGGAAGAGGAGTCAGGATAGGAACATGTCTTTTGGTTCCATTAATTTCAGTAGTTAAGTTTAGGTTGTTCCCTTCAGGTTTTTGTGTTTGCTGCTTTGATGTTCGACCCTTCCAAATCTAAAGAGTTAACCACAAGGAAATTCTGGGACCGATCCCATCAGCGTCGCTTCCGTCATCGCTTTGCTCGTGTGTTTCCACAGGAGCTGATGTCCTGCGCACATGCAACTTCCGTCATACTCCCCGTAGACCGGCGGCAATGACACCGCGGAAAACCCACAGCGCGAGTGTGATGCGTTCTGTTGGAGTGTAACTCCCGCACTGTAAACAATTGTCATGTAAATTTATTTGTCTGTTTATTATTGTTTTAAATGAAATTCAACATAATTCAGCAGAGCGCGCAGACCGCAGAGAGCGCAGTGGCGCAGAGCGCACAGAGAGCGGGCAGAGCGCACAGGAGATCACTTACAAGAAATGAATAAACTTTCCAAATAAGATCCCAGAGTGGAGGCAAGGATCCACTGATGTGAGGGAAGCGGTCCGATTCTCTAAATGGATAAATACTACCGTGACCCCGGTGGGGGGTTCTGGACGATGTGTGCATGCGAATGGAAGGATGAGGAGGAAGCGAGGGTTCAGCGATTTCTATTCTCACACATTGTGTTATCCACAGCAGCAGCGGCAGAGTATCAGTGTATTTCCTTTATTAGTGACATCACAGCTGTCCCATAAGTCGCTCTTCACCTCCATCTCACTAACAAACACCTCGATGTCAGTGTCTGAAAGTTTTACTTCCTCTTCACATCGCTTGATGCCGTGCCTCCGTCAGGACTCGCGGTGGAAAACCATTGGTCAGCTTCATAATTTAATATTCGTGACGTGCTATGCATTGACCATTTATAGTAGAAATTGAGCGTGTGGAGAGCGGATTTGGAGTTCAGGTTTTGCGTGCGCACGGTTTTATAAATCGGAATTAGCTTTGGCTTACGCCATTTCCTGCTTTTGGGCATAAGCACACTTTTAGTAAGAATCCTACGCACTCTTTTATAAATCCATCCCTGCTCGGCCCACGCAACACTTCCTCACACACACAGGACCGGCAGTGGGGGGAGAGAGAGAGGGGGAGAAGGGAAGAGTTAGGGGGTCCCTAAATAGACTTCGCCGACTCCCTGCAGCCTATAAGAATCACCGTCCTGTCAGGAACATTAAAACATCAGCAGAAGAGGCTGTGATTTCAGAAATATACAATTTATTTAATACGTACCAGTCAACCATATTGCACATTCCCATAGAGCAAAATAAAATAAAACAAAAAGCACAATAATCAAACCAATAAATCAGAAAGAAACTAAATTTAAATGAGGTCAAATAAGGCAGCCCTATAAAACAAACTTGTTGTAGTTAGTTCACACAATTTAAACCAGTTTATCAAAATGTTTGAAAACATTGACAATCATAAAACACATCATTATGTCATACCTTTAATTCATTTAAAATAAAGCAGGGATCCACGCCGTCCTTATTGTCTTGAGAGCAATTACTAAAACAGGAAAAGACAACTTAACTTAATGTCACGCACACAATAGTGAAGACTCTGTTAATTGTTCCGGCGCATTACTTACAAGTATTACTCTTATGACTGAAGATTACAGCGCGCATTTATGCCGACGCTGATACGGTCTCACCCTCACGCACACAGCTGTACGCTGGCTCTAGGGACGGAATAAAGGTTAATATTTGCGGAACGTTTTCTGAGTGATCTCCGTTGACATTAAAGTTACTTTCAGCAAACTCACCGCAACAAACAATTTGTGTCCGCACCTGCTGCGGCCACGCTGCACTTACTCACACACACAGGACCGGCAGTGGAGAGAGAGAGAGGGCGAGAGGGAGCGCTACGGTGTCCCTTAATAGACGTCGCCAAATCCCCGCAGCCTATAGGAATCACTGTCCTGTCGGATGAATTAAAATATCAGCAAAACGGGAAAAAATAACACTGCCAAAACTCGAAAACTGTATTAAGAATTGACCCCTTACACTTGTAACGTGTCTTAAGATCTGTTGAGGATGTCCCAGCCAGGTTCGGGGGGTGGGTATGATTTGAGTTGAACCCATTTTTTCTCCTGTTTCTGGAAGAGGAGTCAGGATAGGAACATGTCTTTTGGTTCCATTAATTTCAGTAGTTAAGTTTAGGTTGTTCCCTTCAGGTTTTTGTGTTTGCTGCTTTGATGTTCGACCCTTCCAAATCTAAAGAGTTAACCACAAGGAAATTCTGGGACCGATCCCATCAGCGTCGCTTCCGTCATCGCTTTGCTCGTGTGTTTCCACAGGAGCTGATGTCCTGCGCACATGCAACTTCCGTCATACTCCCCGTAGACCGGCGGCAATGACACCGCGTAAAACCCACAGCGCGAGTGTGATGCGTTCTGTTGGAGTGTAACTCCCGCACTGTAAACAATTGTCATGTAAATGTATTTGTCTGTTTATTATTGTTTTAAATGAAATTCAACATAATTCAGCAGAGCGCGCAGACCGCAGAGAGCGCAGTGGCGCAGAGCGCACAGAGAGCGGGCAGAGCGCACAGGAGATCACTTACAAGAAATGAATAAACTTTCCAAATAAGATCCCAGAGTGGAGGCAAGGATCCACTGATGTGAGGGAAGCGGTCCGATTCTCTAAATGGATAAATACTACCGTGACCCCGGTGGGGGGTTCTGGACGATGTGTGCATGCGAATGGAAGGATGAGGAGGAAGCGAGGGTTCAGCGATTTCTATTCTCACACATTGTGTTATCCACAGCAGCAGCGGCAGAGTATCAGTGTATTTCCTTTATTAGTGACATCACAGCTGTCCCATAAGTCGCTCTTCACCTCCATCTCACTAACAAACACCTCGATGTCAGTGTCTGAAAGCTTTACTTCCTCTTCACATCGCTTGATGCCGTGCCTCCGTCAGGACTCGCGGTGGAAAACCATTGGTCAGCTTCATAATTTAATATTCGTGACGTGCTATGCATTGACCATTTATAGTAGAAATTGAGCGTGTGGAGAGCGGATTTGGAGTTCAGGTTTTGCGTGCGCACGGTTTTATAAATCGGAATTAGCTTTGGCTTACGCCATTTCCTGCTTTTGGGCATAAGCACACTTTTAGTAAGAATCCTACGCACTCTTTTATAAATCCATCCCTGCTCGGCCCACGCAACACTTCCTCACACACACAGGACCGGCAGTGGGGGGAGAGAGAGAGGGGGAGAAGGGAAGAGTTAGGGGGTCCCTAAATAGACTTCGCCGACTCCCTGCAGCCTATAAGAATCACCGTCCTGTCAGGAACATTAAAACATCAGCAGAAGAGGCTGTGATTTCAGAAATATACAATTTATTTAATACGTACCAGTCAACCATATTGCACATTCCCATAGAGCAAAATAAAATAAAACAAAAAGCACAATAATCAAACCAATAAATCAGAAAGAAACTAAATTTAAATGAGGTCAAATAAGGCAGCCCTATAAAACAAACTTGTTGTAGTTAGTTCACACAATTTAAACCAGTTTATCAAAATGTTTGAAAACATTGACAATCATAAAACACATCATTATGTCATACCTTTAATTCATTTAAAATAAAGCGGGGATCCACGCCGTCCTTATTGTCTTGAGAGCAATTACTAAAACAGGAAAAGACAACTTAACTTAATGTCACGCACACAATAGTGAAGACTCTGTTAATTGTTCCGGCGCATTACTTACAAGTATTACTCTTATGACTGAAGATTACAGCGCGCATTTATGCCGACGCTGATACGGTCTCACCCTCACGCACACAGCTGTACGCTGGCTCTAGGGACGGAATAAAGGTTAATATTTGCGGAACGTTTTCTGAGTGATTTCCGTTGACATTAAAGTTACTTTCAGCAAACTCACCGCAACAAACAATTTGTTTCCGCACCTGCTGCGGCCACGCTGCACTTACTCACACACACAGGACCGGCAATGGAGAGAGAGAGAGGGCGAGAGGGAGCGCTACGGTGTCCCTTAATAGACGTCGCCAAATCCCCGCAGCCTATAGGAATCACTGTCCTGTCGGATGAATTAAAATATCAGCAAAACGGGAAAAATAACACTGCCAAAACTCGAAAACTGTATTAAGAATTGACCCCTTACACTTGTAACGTGTCTTAAGATCTGTTGAGGATGTCCCAGCCAGGTTCGGGGGTGGGTATGATTTGAGTTGAACCCATTTTTTCTCCTGTTTCTGGAAGAGGAGTCAGGATAGGAACATGTCTTTTGGTTCCATTAATTTCAGTAGTTAAGTTTAGGTTGTTCCCTTCAGGTTTTTGTGTTTGCTGCTTTGATGTTCGACCCTTCCAAATCTAAAGAGTTAACCACAAGGAAATTCTGGGACCGATCCCATCAGCGTCGCTTCCGTCATCGCTTTGCTCGTGTGTTTCCACAGGAGCTGATGTCCTGCGCACATGCAACTTCCGTCATACTCCCCGTAGACCGGCGGCAATGACACTGCGTAAAACCCACAGCGCGAGTGTGATGCGTTCTGTTGGAGTGTAACTCCCGCACTGTAAATAATTGTCATGTAAATTTATTTGTCTGTTTATTATTGTTTTAAATGAAATTCAACATAATTCAGCAGAGCGCGCAGACCGCAGAGAGCGCAGTGGCGCAGAGCGCACAGAGAGCGGGCAGAGCGCACAGGAGATCACTTACAAGAAATGAATAAACTTTCCAAATAAGATCCCAGAGTGGAGGCAAGGATCCACTGATGTGAGGGAAGCGGTCCGATTCTCTAAATGGATAAATACTACCGTGACCCCGGTGGGGGGTTCTGGACGATGTGTGCATGCGAATGGAATGATGAGGAGGAAGCGAGGGTTCAGCGATTTCTATTCTCACACATTGTGTTATCCACAGCAGCAGCGGCAGAGTATCAGTGTATTTCCTTTATTAGTGACATCACAGCTGTCCCATAAGTCGCTCTTCACCTCCATCTCACTAACAAACACCTCGATGTCAGTGTCTGAAAGTTTTACTTCCTCTTCACATCGCTTGATGCCGTGCCTCCGTCAGGACTCGCGGTGGAAAACCATTGGTCAGCTTCATAATTTAATATTCGTGACGTGCTATGCATTGACCATTTATAGTAGAAATTGAGCGTGTGGAGAGCGGATTTGGAGTTCAGGTTTTGCGTGCGCACGGTTTTATAAATCGGAATTAGCTTTGGCTTACGCCATTTCCTGCTTTTGGGCATAAGCACACTTTTAGTAAGAATCCTACGCACTCTTTTATAAATCCATCCCTGCTCGGCCCACGCAACACTTCCTCACACACACAGGACCGGCAGTGGGGGGAGAGAGAGAGGGGGAGAAGGGAAGAGTTAGGGGGTCCCTAAATAGACTTCGCCGACTCCCTGCAGCCTATAAGAATCACCGTCCTGTCAGGAACATTAAAACATCAGCAGAAGAGGCTGTGATTTCAGAAATATACAATTTATTTAATACGTACCAGTCAACCATATTGCACATTCCCATAGAACAAAATAAAATAAAACAAAAAGCACAATAATCAAACCAATAAATCAGAAAGAAACTATATTTAAATAAGGTCAAATAAGGCAGCCCTATAAAACAAACTTGTTGTAGTTAGTTCACACAATTTAAACCAGTTTATCAAAATGTTTGAAAACATTGACAATCATAAAACACATCATTATGTCATACCTTTAATTCATTTAAAATAAAGCAGGGATCCACGCCGTCCTTATTGTCTTGAGAGCAATTACTAAAACAGGAAAAGACAACTTAACTTAATGTCACGCACACAATAGTGAAGACTCTGTTAATTGTTCCGGCGCATTACTTACAAGTATTACTCTTATGACTGAAGATTACAGCGCGCATTTATGCCGACGCTGATACGGTCTCACCCTCACGCACACAGCTGTACGCTGGCTCTAGGGACGGAATAAAGGTTAATATTTGCGGAACGTTTTCTGAGTGATCTCCGTTGACATTAAAGTTACTTTCAGCAAACTCACCGCAACAAACAATTTGTGTCCGCACCTGCTGCGGCCACGCTGCACTTACTCACACACACAGGACCGGCAGTGGAGAGAGAGAGAGGGCGAGAGGGAGCGCTACGGTGTCCCTTAATAGACGTCGCCAAATCCCCGCAGCCTATAGGAATCACTGTCCTGTCGGATGAATTAAAATATCAGCAAAACGGGAAAAATAACACTGCCAAAACTCGAAAACTGTATTAAGAATTGACCCCTTACACTTGTAACGTGTCTTAAGATCTGTTGAGGATGTCCCAGCCAGGTTCGGGGGGTGGGTATCATTTGAGTTGAACCCATTTTTTCTCCTGTTTCTGGAAGAGGAGTCAGGATAGGAACATGTCTTTTGGTTCCATTAATTTCAGTAGTTAAGTTTAGGTTGTTCCCTTCAGGTTTTTGTGTTTGCTGCTTTGATGTTCGACCCTTCCAAATCTAAAGAGTTAACCACAAGGAAATTCTGGGACCGATCCCATCAGCGTCGCTTCCGTCATCGCTTTGCTCGTGTGTTTCCACAGGAGCTGATGTCCTGCGCACATGCAACTTCCGTCATACTCCCCGTAGACCGGCGGCAATGACACCGCGTAAAACCCACAGCGCGAGTGTGATGCGTTCTGTTGGAGTGTAACTCCCGCACTGTAAACAATTGTCATGTAAATTTATTTGTCTGTTTATTATTGTTTTAAATGAAATTCAACATAATTCAGCAGAGCGCGCAGACCGCAGAGAGCGCAGTGGCGCAGAGCGCACAGAGAGCGGGCAGAGCGCACAGGAGATCACTTACAAGAAATGAATAAACTTTCCAAATAAGATCCCAGAGTGGAGGCAAGGATCCACTGATGTGAGGGAAGCGGTCCGATTCTCTAAATGGATAAATACTACCGTGACCCCGGTGGGGGGTTCTGGACGATGTGTGCATGCGAATGGAAGGATGAGGAGGAAGCGAGGGTTCAGCGATTTCTATTCTCACACATTGTGTTATCCACAGCAGCAGCGGCAGAGTATCAGTGTATTTCCTTTATTAGTGACATCACAGCTGTCCCATAAGTCGCTCTTCACCTCCATCTCACTAACAAACACCTCGATGTCAGTGTCTGAAAGTTTTACTTCCTCTTCACATCGCTTGATGCCGTGCCTCCGTCAGGACTCGCGGTGGAAAACCATTGGTCAGCTTCATAATTTAATATTCGTGACGTGCTATGCATTGACCATTTATAGTAGAAATTGAGCGTGTGGAGAGCGGATTTGGAGTTCAGGTTTTGCGTGCGCACGGTTTTATAAATCGGAATTAGCTTTGGCTTACGCCATTTCCTGCTTTTGGGCATAAGCACACTTTTAGTAAGAATCCTACGCACTCTTTTATAAATCCATCCCTGCTCGGCCCACGCAACACTTCCTCACACACACAGGACCGGCAGTGGGGGGAGAGAGAGAGGGGGAGAAGGGAAGAGTTAGGGGGTCCCTAAATAGACTTCGCCGACTCCCTGCAGCCTATAAGAATCACCGTCCTGTCAGGAACATTAAAACATCAGCAGAAGGGGCTGTGATTTCAGAAATATACAATTTATTTAATACGTACCAGTCAACCATATTGCACATTCCCATAGAGCAAAATAAAATAAAACAAAAAGCACAATAATCAAACCAATAAATCAGAAAGAAACTAAATTTAAATGAGGTCAAATAAGGCAGCCCTATAAAACAAACTTGTTGTAGTTAGTTCACACAATTTAAACCAGTTTATCAAAATGTTTGAAAACATTGACAATCATAAAACACATAATTATGTCATACCTTTAATTCATTTAAAATAAAGCAGGGATCCACGCCGTCCTTATTGTCTTGAGAGCAATTACTAAAACAGGAAAAGACAACTTAACTTAATGTCACGCACACAATAGTGAAGACTCTGTTAATTGTTCCTGCGCATTACTTACAAGTATTACTCTTATGACTGAAGATTACAGCGCGCATTTATGCCGACGCTGATACGGTCTCACCCTCACGCACACAGCTGTACGCTGGCTCTAGGGACGGAATAAAGGTTAATATTTGCGGAACGTTTTCTGAGTGATCACCGTTGACATTAAAGTTACTTTCAGCAAACTCACCGCAACAAACAATTTGTGTCCGCACCTGCTGCGGCCACGCTGCACTTACTCACACACACAGGACCGGCAGTGGAGAGAGAGAGAGGGCGAGAGGGAGCGCTACGGTGTCCCTTAATAGACGTCGCCAAATCCCCGCAGCCTATAGGAATCACTGTCCTGTCGGATGAATTAAAATATCAGCAAAACGGGAAAAATAACACTGCCAAAACTCGAAAACTGTATTAAGAATTGACCCCTTACACTTGTAACGTGTCTTAAGATCTGTTGAGGATGTCCCAGCCAGGTTCGGGGGTGGGTATCATTTGAGTTGAACCCATTTTTTCTCCTGTTTCTGGAAGAGGAGTCAGGATAGGAACATGTCTTTTGGTTCCATTAATTTCAGTAGTTAAGTTTAGGTTGTTCCCTTCAGGTTTTTGTGTTTGCTGCTTTGATGTTCGACCCTTCCAAATCTAAAGAGTTAACCACAAGGAAATTCTGGGACCGATCCCATCAGCGTCGCTTCCGTCATCGCTTTGCTCGTGTGTTTCCACAGGAGCTGATGTCCTGCGCACATGCAACTTCCGTCATACTCCCCGTAGACCGGCGGCAATGACACCGCGTAAAACCCACAGCGCGAGTGTGATGCGTTCTGTTGGAGTGTAACTCCCGCACTGTAAACAATTGTCATGTAAATTTATTTGTCTGTTTATTATTGTTTTAAATGAAATTCAACATAATTCAGCAGAGCGCGCAGACCGCAGAGAGCGCAGTGGCGCAGAGCGCACAGAGAGCGGGCAGAGCGCACAGGAGATCACTTACAAGAAATGAATAAACTTTCCAAATAAGATCCCAGAGTGGAGGCAAGGATCCACTGATGTGAGGGAAGCGGTCCGATTCTCTAAATGGATAAATACTACCGTGACCCCGGTGGGGGGTTCTGGACGATGTGTGCATGCGAATGGAAGGATGAGGAGGAAGCGAGGGTTCAGCGATTTCTATTCTCACACATTGTGTTATCCACAGCAGCAGCGGCAGAGTATCAGTGTATTTCCTTTATTAGTGACATCACAGCTGTCCCATAAGTCGCTCTTCACCTCCATCTCACTAACAAACACCTCGATGTCAGTGTCTGAAAGTTTTACTTCCTCTTCACATCGCTTGATGCCGTGCCTCCGTCAGGACTCGCGGTGGAAAACCATTGGTCAGCTTCATAATTTAATATTCGTGACGTGCTATGCATTGACCATTTATAGTAGAAATTGAGCGTGTGGAGAGCGGATTTGGAGTTCAGGTTTTGCGTGCGCACGGTTTTATAAATCGGAATTAGCTTTGGCTTACGCCATTTCCTGCTTTTGGGCATAAGCACACTTTTAGTAAGAATCCTACGCACTCTTTTATAAATCCATCCCTGCTCGGCCCACGCAACACTTCCTCACACACACAGGACCGGCAGTGGGGGGAGAGAGAGAGGGGGAGAAGGGAAGAGTTAGGGGGTCCCTAAATAGACTTCGCCGACTCCCTGCAGCCTATAAGAATCACCGTCCTGTCAGGAACATTAAAACATCAGCAGAAGAGGCTGTGATTTCAGAAATATACAATTTATTTAATACGTACCAGTCAACCATATTGCACATTCCCATAGAGCAAAATAAAATAAAACAAAAAGCACAATAATCAAACCAATAAATCAGAAAGAAACTAAATTTAAATGAGGTCAAATAAGGCAGCCCTATAAAACAAACTTGTTGTAGTTAGTTCACACAATTTAAACCAGTTTATCAAAATGTTTGAAAACATTGACAATCATAAAACACATCATTATGTCATACCTTTAATTCATTTAAAATAAAGCAGGGATCCACGCCGTCCTTATTGTCTTGAGAGCAATTACTAAAACAGGAAAAGACAACTTAACTTAATGTCACGCACACAATAGTGAAGACTCTGTTAATTGTTCCGGCGCATTACTTACAAGTATTACTCTTATGACTGAAGATTACAGCGCGCATTTATGCCGACGCTGATACGGTCTCACCCTCACGCACACAGCTGTACGCTGGCTCTAGGGACGGAATAAAGGTTAATATTTGCGGAACGTTTTCTGAGTGATCTCCGTTGACATTAAAGTTACTTTCAGCAAACTCACCGCAACAAACAATTTGTGTCCGCACCTGCTGCGGCCACGCTGCACTTACTCACACACACAGGACCGGCAGTGGAGAGAGAGAGAGGGCGAGAGGGAGCTCTACAGTGTCCCTTAATAGACGTCGCCAAATCCCCGCAGCCTATAGGAATCACTGTCCAGTCGGATGAATTAAAATATCAGCAAAACGGGAAAAATAACACTGCCAAAACTCGAAAACTGTATTAAGAATTGACCCCTTACACTTGTAACGTGTCTTAAGATCTGTTGAGGATGTCCCAGCCAGGTTCGGGGGGTGGGTATGATTTGAGTTGAACCCATTTTTTCTCCTGTTTCTGGAAGAGGAGTCAGGATAGGAACATGTCTTTTGGTTCCATTAATTTCAGTAGTTAAGTTTAGGTTGTTCCCTTCAGGTTTTTGTGTTTGCTGCTTTGATGTTCGACCCTTCCAAATCTAAAGAGTTAACCACAAGGAAATTCTGGGACCGATCCCATCAGCGTCGCTTCCGTCATCGCTTTGCTCGTGTGTTTCCACAGGAGCTGATGTCCTGCGCACATGCAACTTCCGTCATACTCCCCGTAGACCGGCGGCAATGACACCGCGTAAAACCCACAGCGCGAGTGTGATGCGTTCTGTTGGAGTGTAACTCCCGCACTGTAAACAATTGTCATGTAAATTTATTTGTCTGTTTATTATTGTTTTAAATGAAATTCAACATAATTCAGCAGAGCGCGCAGACCGCAGAGAGCGCAGTGGCGCAGAGCGCACAGAGAGCGGGCAGAGCGCACAGGAGATCACTTACAATAAATGAATAAACTTTCCAAATAAGATCCCAGAGTGGAGGCAAGGATCCACTGATGTGAGGGAAGCGGTCCGATTCTCTAAATGGATAAATACTACCGTGACCCCGGTGGGGGGTTCTGGACGATGTGTGCATGCGAATGGAAGGATGAGGAGGAAGCGAGGGTTCAGCGATTTATATTCTCACACATTGTGTTATCCACAGCAGCAGCGGCAGAGTATCACTGTATTTCCTTTATTAGTGACATCACAGCTGTCCCATAAGTCGCTCTTCACCTCCATCTCACTAACAAACACCTCGATGTCAGTGTCTGAAAGTTTTACTTCCTCTTCACATCGCTTGATGCCGTGCCTCCGTCAGGACTCGCGGTGGAAAACCATTGGTCAGCTTCATAATTTAATATTCGTGACGTGCTATGCATTGACCATTTATAGTAGAAATTGAGCGTGTGGAGAGCGGATTTGGAGTTCAGGTTTTGCGTGCGCACGGTTTTATAAATCGGAATTAGCTTTGGCTTACGCCATTTCCTGCTTTTGGGCATAAGCACACTTTTAGTAAGAATCCTACGCACTCTTTTATAAATCCATCCCTGCTCGGCCCACGCAACACTTCCTCACACACACACAGGACCGGCAGTGGGGGGAGAGAGAGAGGGGGAGAAGGGAAGAGTTAGGGGGTCCCTAAATAGACTTCGCCGACTCCCTGCAGCCTATAAGAATCACCGTCCTGTCAGGAACATTAAAACATCAGCAGAAGAGGCTGTGATTTCAGAAATATACAATTTATTTAATACGTACCAGTCAACCATATTGCACATTCCCATAGAGCAAAATAAAATAAAACAAAAAGCACAATAATCAAACCAATAAATCAGAAAGAAACTAAATTTAAATGAGGTCAAATAAGGCAGCCCTATAAAACAAACTTGTTGTAGTTAGTTCACACAATTTAAACCAGTTTATCAAAATGTTTGAAAACATTGACAATCATAAAACACATCATTATGTCATACCTTTAATTCATTTAAAATAAAGCAGGGATCCACGCCGTCCTTATTGTCTTGAGAGCAATTACTAAAACAGGAAAAGACAACTTAACTTAATGTCAAGCACACAATAGTGAAGACTCTGTTAATTGTTCCGGCGCATTACTTACAAGTATTACTCTTATGACTGAAGATTACAGCGCGCATTTATGCCGACGCTGATACGCTCTCACCCTCACGCACACAGCTGTACGTTGGCTCTAGGGACGGAATAAAGGTTAATATTTGCGGAACGTTTTCTGAGTGATCTCCGTTGACATTAAAGTTACTTTCAGCAAACTCACCGCAACAAACAATTTGTGTCCGCACCTGCTGCGGCCACGCTGCACTTACTCACACACACAGGACCGGCAGTGGAGAGAGAGAGAGGGCGAGAGGGAGCTCTACGGTGTCCCTTAATAGACGTCGCCAAATCCCCGCAGCCTATAGGAATCACTGTCCTGTCGGATGAATTAAAATATCAGCAAAACGGGAAAAATAACACTGCCAAAACTCGAAAACTGTATTAAGAATTGACCCCTTACACTTGTAACGTGTCTTAAGATCTGTTGAGGATGTCCCAGCCAGGTTCGGGGGGTGGGTATGATTTGAGTTGAACCCATTTTTTCTCCTGTTTCTGGAAGAGGAGTCAGGATAGGAACATGTCTTTTGGTTCCATTAATTTCAGTAGTTAAGTTTAGGTTGTTCCCTTCAGGTTTTTGTGTTTGCTGCTTTGATGTTCGACCCTTCCAAATCTAAAGAGTTAACCACAAGGAAATTCTGGGACCGATCCCATCAGCGTCGCTTCCGTCATCGCTTTGCTCGTGTGTTTCCACAGGAGCTGATGTCCTGCGCACATGCAACTTCCGTCATACTCCCCGTAGACCGGCGGCAATGACACCGCGTAAAACCCACAGCGCGAGTGTGATGCGTTCTGTTGGAGTGTAACTCCCGCACTGTAAACAATTGTCATGTAAATTTATTTGTCTGTTTATTATTGTTTTAAATGAAATTCAACATAATTCAGCAGAGCGCGCAGACCGCAGAGAGCGCAGTGGCGCAGAGCGCACAGAGAGCGGGCAGAGCGCACAGGAGATCACTTACAAGAAATGAATAAACTTTCCAAATAAGATCCCAGAGTGGAGGCAAGGATCCACTGATGTGAGGGAAGCGGTCCGATTCTCTAAATGGATAAATACTACCGTGACCCCGGTGGGGGGTTCTGGACGATGTGTGCATGCGAATGGAATGATGAGGAGGAAGCGAGGGTTCAGCGATTTCTATTCTCACACATTGTGTTATCCACAGCAGCAGCGGCAGAGTATCAGTGTATTTCCTTTATTAGTGACATCACAGCTGTCCCATAAGTCGCTCTTCACCTCCATCTCACTAACAAACACCTCGATGTCAGTGTCTGAAAGTTTTACTTCCTCTTCACATCGCTTGATGCCGTGCCTCCGTCAGGACTCGCGGTGGAAAACCATTGGTCAGCTTCATAATTTAATATTCGTGACGTGCTATGCATTGACCATTTATAGTAGAAATTGAGCGTGTGGAGAGCGGATTTGGAGTTCAGGTTTTGCGTGCGCACGGTTTTATAAATCGGAATTAGCTTTGGCTTACGCCATTTCCTGCTTTTGGGCATAAGCACACTTTTAGTAAGAATCCTACGCACTCTTTTATAAATCCATCCCTGCTCGGCCCACGCAACACTTCCTCACACACACAGGACCGGCAGTGGGGGGAGAGAGAGAGGGGGAGAAGGGAAGAGTTAGGGGGTCCCTAAATAGACTTCGCCGACTCCCTGCAGCCTATAAGAATCACCGTCCTGTCAGGAACATTAAAACATCAGCAGAAGAGGCTGTGATTTCAGAAATATACAATTTATTTAATACGTACCAGTCAACCATATTGCACATTCCCATAGAGCAAAATAAAATAAAACAAAAAGCACAATAATCAAACCAATAAATCAGAAAGAAACTAAATTTAAATGAGGTCAAATAAGGCAGCCCTATAAAACAAACTTGTTGTAGTTAGTTCACACAATTTAAACCAGTTTATCAAAATGTTTGAAAACATTGACAATCATAAAACACATCATTATGTCATACCTTTAATTCATTTAAAATAAAGCAGGGATCCACGCCGTCCTTATTGTCTTGAGAGCAATTACTAAAACAGGAAAAGACAACTTAACTTAATGTCAAGCACACAATAGTGAAGACTCTGTTAATTGTTCCGGCGCATTACTTACAAGTATTACTCTTATGACTGAAGATTACAGCGCGCATTTATGCCGACGCTGATACGCTCTCACCCTCACGCACACAGCTGTACGTTGGCTCTAGGGACGGAATAAAGGTTAATATTTGCGGAACGTTTTCTGAGTGATCTCCGTTGACATTAAAGTTACTTTCAGCAAACTCACCGCAACAAACAATTTGTGTCCGCACCTGCTGCGGCCACGCTGCACTTACTCACACACACAGGACCGGCAGTGGAGAGAGAGAGAGGGCGAGAGGGAGCTCTACGGTGTCCCTTAATAGACGTCGCCAAATCCCCGCAGCCTATAGGAATCACTGTCCTGTCGGATGAATTAAAATATCAGCAAAACGGGAAAAATAACACTGCCAAAACTCGAAAACTGTATTAAGAATTGACCCCTTACACTTGTAACGTGTCTTAAGATCTGTTGAGGATGTCCCAGCCAGGTTCGGGGGGTGGGTATGATTTGAGTTGAACCCATTTTTTCTCCTGTTTCTGGAAGAGGAGTCAGGATAGGAACATGTCTTTTGGTTCCATTAATTTCAGTAGTTAAGTTTAGGTTGTTCCCTTCAGGTTTTTGTGTTTGCTGCTTTGATGTTCGACCCTTCCAAATCTAAAGAGTTAACCACAAGGAAATTCTGGGACCGATCCCATCAGCGTCGCTTCCGTCATCGCTTTGCTCGTGTGTTTCCACAGGAGCTGATGTCCTGCGCACATGCAACTTCCGTCATACTCCCCGTAGACCGGCGGCAATGACACCGCGTAAAACCCACAGCGCGAGTGTGATGCGTTCTGTTGGAGTGTAACTCCCGCACTGTAAACAATTGTCATGTAAATTTATTTGTCTGTTTATTATTGTTTTAAATGAAATTCAACATAATTCAGCAGAGCGCGCAGACCGCAGAGAGCGCAGTGGCGCAGAGCGCACAGAGAGCGGGCAGAGCGCACAGGAGATCACTTACAAGAAATGAATAAACTTTCCAAATAAGATCCCAGAGTGGAGGCAAGGATCCACTGATGTGAGGGAAGCGGTCCGATTCTCTAAATGGATAAATACTACCGTGACCCCGGTGGGGGGTTCTGGACGATGTGTGCATGCGAATGGAAGGATGAGGAGGAAGCGAGGGTTCAGCGATTTCTATTCTCACACATTGTGTTATCCACAGCAGCAGCGGCAGAGTATCAGTGTATTTCCTTTATTAGTGACATCACAGCTGTCCCATAAGTCGCTCTTCACCTCCATCTCACTAACAAACACCTCGATGTCAGTGTCTGAAAGTTTTACTTCCTCTTCACATCGCTTGATGCCGTGCCTCCGTCAGGACTCGCGGTGGAAAACCATTGGTCAGCTTCATAATTTAATATTCGTGACGTGCTATGCATTGACCATTTATAGTAGAAATTGAGCGTGTGGAGAGCGGATTTGGAGTTCAGGTTTTGCGTGCGCACGGTTTTATAAATCGGAATTAGCTTTGGCTTACGCCATTTCCTGCTTTTGGGCATAAGCACACTTTTAGTAAGAATCCTACGCACTCTTTTATAAATCCATCCCTGCTCGGCCCACGCAACACTTCCTCACACACACAGGACCGGCAGTGGGGGGAGAGAGAGAGGGGGAGAAGGGAAGAGTTAGGGGGTCCCTAAATAGACTTCGCCGACTCCCTGCAGCCTATAAGAATCACCGTCCTGTCAGGAACATTAAAACATCAGCAGAAGAGGCTGTGATTTCAGAAATATACAATTTATTTAATACGTACCAGTCAACCATATTGCACATTCCCATAGAGCAAAATAAAATAAAACAAAAAGCACAATAATCAAACCAATAAATCAGAAAGAAACTAAATTTAAATGAGGTCAAATAAGGCAGCCCTATAAAACAAACTTGTTGTAGTTAGTTCACACAATTTAAACCAGTTTATCAAAATGTTTGAAAACATTGACAATCATAAAACACATCATTATGTCATACCTTTAATTCATTTAAAATAAAGCAGGGATCCACGCCGTCCTTATTGTCTTGAGAGCAATTACTAAAACAGGAAAAGACAACTTAACTTAATGTCACGCACACAATAGTGAAGACTCTGTTAATTGTTCCGGCGCATTACTTACAAGTATTACTCTTATGACTGAAGATTACAGCGCGCATTTATGCCGACGCTGATACGGTCTCACCCTCACGCACACAGCTGTACGCTGGCTCTAGGGACGGAATAAAGGTTAATATTTGCGGAACGTTTTCTGAGTGATCTCCGTTGACATTAAAGTTACTTTCAGCAAACTCACCGCAACAAACAATTTGTGTCCGCACCTGCTGCGGCCACGCTGCACTTACTCACACACACAGGACCGGCAGTGGAGAGAGAGAGAGGGCGAGAGGGAGCTCTACAGTGTCCCTTAATAGACGTCGCCAAATCCCCGCAGCCTATAGGAATCACTGTCCAGTCGGATGAATTAAAATATCAGCAAAACGGGAAAAATAACACTGCCAAAACTCGAAAACTGTATTAAGAATTGACCCCTTACACTTGTAACGTGTCTTAAGATCTGTTGAGGATGTCCCAGCCAGGTTCGGGGGGTGGGTATGATTTGAGTTGAACCCATTTTTTCTCCTGTTTCTGGAAGAGGAGTCAGGATAGGAACATGTCTTTTGGTTCCATTAATTTCAGTAGTTAAGTTTAGGTTGTTCCCTTCAGGTTTTTGTGTTTGCTGCTTTGATGTTCGACCCTTCCAAATCTAAAGAGTTAACCACAAGGAAATTCTGGGACCGATCCCATCAGCGTCGCTTCCGTCATCGCTTTGCTCGTGTGTTTCCACAGGAGCTGATGTCCTGCGCACATGCAACTTCCGTCATACTCCCCGTAGACCGGCGGCAATGACACCGCGTAAAACCCACAGCGCGAGTGTGATGCGTTCTGTTGGAGTGTAACTCCCGCACTGTAAACAATTGTCATGTAAATTTATTTGTCTGTTTATTATTGTTTTAAATGAAATTCAACATAATTCAGCAGAGCGCGCAGACCGCAGAGAGCGCAGTGGCGCAGAGCGCACAGAGAGCGGGCAGAGCGCACAGGAGATCACTTACAATAAATGAATAAACTTTCCAAATAAGATCCCAGAGTGGAGGCAAGGATCCACTGATGTGAGGGAAGCGGTCCGATTCTCTAAATGGATAAATACTACCGTGACCCCGGTGGGGGGTTCTGGACGATGTGTGCATGCGAATGGAAGGATGAGGAGGAAGCGAGGGTTCAGCGATTTATATTCTCACACATTGTGTTATCCACAGCAGCAGCGGCAGAGTATCACTGTATTTCCTTTATTAGTGACATCACAGCTGTCCCATAAGTCGCTCTTCACCTCCATCTCACTAACAAACACCTCGATGTCAGTGTCTGAAAGTTTTACTTCCTCTTCACATCGCTTGATGCCGTGCCTCCGTCAGGACTCGCGGTGGAAAACCATTGGTCAGCTTCATAATTTAATATTCGTGACGTGCTATGCATTGACCATTTATAGTAGAAATTGAGCGTGTGGAGAGCGGATTTGGAGTTCAGGTTTTGCGTGCGCACGGTTTTATAAATCGGAATTAGCTTTGGCTTACGCCATTTCCTGCTTTTGGGCATAAGCACACTTTTAGTAAGAATCCTACGCACTCTTTTATAAATCCATCCCTGCTCGGCCCACGCAACACTTCCTCACACACACACAGGACCGGCAGTGGGGGGAGAGAGAGAGGGGGAGAAGGGAAGAGTTAGGGGGTCCCTAAATAGACTTCGCCGACTCCCTGCAGCCTATAAGAATCACCGTCCTGTCAGGAACATTAAAACATCAGCAGAAGAGGCTGTGATTTCAGAAATATACAATTTATTTAATACGTACCAGTCAACCATATTGCACATTCCCATAGAGCAAAATAAAATAAAACAAAAAGCACAATAATCAAACCAATAAATCAGAAAGAAACTAAATTTAAATGAGGTCAAATAAGGCAGCCCTATAAAACAAACTTGTTGTAGTTAGTTCACACAATTTAAACCAGTTTATCAAAATGTTTGAAAACATTGACAATCATAAAACACATCATTATGTCATACCTTTAATTCATTTAAAATAAAGCAGGGATCCACGCCGTCCTTATTGTCTTGAGAGCAATTACTAAAACAGGAAAAGACAACTTAACTTAATGTCAAGCACACAATAGTGAAGACTCTGTTAATTGTTCCGGCGCATTACTTACAAGTATTACTCTTATGACTGAAGATTACAGCGCGCATTTATGCCGACGCTGATACGGTCTCACCCTCACGCACACAGCTGTACGCTGGCTCTAGGGACGGAATAAAGGTTAATATTTGCGGAACGTTTTCTGAGTGATCTCCGTTGACATTAAAGTTACTTTCAGCAAACTCACCGCAACAAACAATTTGTGTCCGCACCTGCTGCGGCCACGCTGCACTTACTCACACACACAGGACCGGCAGTGGAGAGAGAGAGAGGGCGAGAGGGAGCGCTACGGTGTCCCTTAATAGACGTCGCCAAATCCCCGCAGCCTATAGGAATCACTGTCCTGTCGGATGAATTAAAATATCAGCAAAACGGGAAAAATAACACTGCCAAAACTCGAAAACTGTATTAAGAATTGACCCCTTACACTTGTAACGTGTCTTAAGATCTGTTGAGGATGTCCCAGCCAGGTTCGGGGGTGGGTATCATTTGAGTTGAACCCATTTTTTCTCCTGTTTCTGGAAGAGGAGTCAGGATAGGAACATGTCTTTTGGTTCCATTAATTTCAGTAGTTAAGTTTAGGTTGTTCCCTTCAGGTTTTTGTGTTTGCTGCTTTGATGTTCGACCCTTCCAAATCTAAAGAGTTAACCACAAGGAAATTCTGGGACCGATCCCATCAGCGTCGCTTCCGTCATCGCTTTGCTCGTGTGTTTCCACAGGAGCTGATGTCCTGCGCACATGCAACTTCCGTCATACTCCCCGTAGACCGGCGGCAATGACACCGCGTAAAACCCACAGCGCGAGTGTGATGCGTTCTGTTGGAGTGTAACTCCCGCACTGTAAACAATTGTCATGTAAATTTATTTGTCTGTTTATTATTGTTTTAAATGGAATTCAACATAATTCAGCAGAGCGCGCAGACCGCAGAGAGCGCAGTGGCGCAGAGCGCACAGAGAGCGGGCAGAGCGCACAGGAGATCACTTACAAGAAATGAATAAACTTTCCAAATAAGATCCCAGAGTGGAGGCAAGGATCCACTGATGTGAGGGAAGCGGTCCGATTCTCTAAATGGATAAATACTACCGTGACCCCGGTGGGGGGTTCTGGACGATGTGTGCATGCGAATGGAAGGATGAGGAGGAAGCGAGGGTTCAGCGATTTCTATTCTCACACATTGTGTTATCCACAGCAGCAGCGGCAGAGTATCAGTGTATTTCCTTTATTAGTGACATCACAGCTGTCCCATAAGTCGCTCTTCACCTCCATCTCACTAACAAACACCTCGATGTCAGTGTCTGAAAGTTTTACTTCCTCTTCACATCGCTTGATGCCGTGCCTCCGTCAGGACTCGCGGTGGAAAACCATTGGTCAGCTTCATAATTTAATATTCGTGACGTGCTATGCATTGACCATTTATAGTAGAAATTGAGCGTGTGGAGAGCGGATTTGGAGTTCAGGTTTTGCGTGCGCACGGTTTTATAAATCGGAATTAGCTTTGGCTTACGCCATTTCCTGCTTTTGGGCATAAGCACACTTTTAGTAAGAATCCTACGCACTCTTTTATAAATCCATCCCTGCTCGGCCCACGCAACACTTCCTCACACACACAGGACCGGCAGTGGGGGGAGAGAGAGAGGGGGAGAAGGGAAGAGTTAGGGGGTCCCTAAATAGACTTCGCCGACTCCCTGCAGCCTATAAGAATCACCGTCCTGTCAGGAACATTAAAACATCAGCAGAAGAGGCTGTGATTTCAGAAATATACAATTTATTTAATACGTACCAGTCAACCATATTGCACATTCCCATAGAGCAAAATAAAATAAAACAAAAAGCACAATAATCAAACCAATAAATCAGAAAGAAACTAAATTTAAATGAGGTCAAATAAGGCAGCCCTATAAAACAAACTTGTTGTAGTTAGTTCACACAATTTAAACCAGTTTATCAAAATGTTTGAAAACATTGACAATCATAAAACACATCATTATGTCATACCTTTAATTCATTTAAAATAAAGCAGGGATCCACGCCGTCCTTATTGTCTTGAGAGCAATTACTAAAACAGGAAAAGACAACTTAACTTAATGTCACGCACACAATAGTGAAGACTCTGTTAATTGTTCCGGCGCATTACTTACAAGTATTACTCTTATGACTGAAGATTACAGCGCGCATTTATGCCGACGCTGATACGGTCTCACCCTCACGCACACAGCTGTACGCTGGCTCTAGGGACGGAATAAAGGTTAATATTTGCGGAACGTTTTCTGAGTGATCTCCGTTGACATTAAAGTTACTTTCAGCAAACTCACCGCAACAAACAATTTGTGTCCGCACCTGCTGCGGCCACGCTGCACTTACTCACACACACAGGACCGGCAGTGGAGAGAGAGAGAGGGCGAGAGGGAGCTCTACAGTGTCCCTTAATAGACGTCGCCAAATCCCCGCAGCCTATAGGAATCACTGTCCAGTCGGATGAATTAAAATATCAGCAAAACGGGAAAAATAACACTGCCAAAACTCGAAAACTGTATTAAGAATTGACCCCTTACACTTGTAACGTGTCTTAAGATCTGTTGAGGATGTCCCAGCCAGGTTCGGGGGGTGGGTATGATTTGAGTTGAACCCATTTTTTCTCCTGTTTCTGGAAGAGGAGTCAGGATAGGAACATGTCTTTTGGTTCCATTAATTTCAGTAGTTAAGTTTAGGTTGTTCCCTTCAGGTTTTTGTGTTTGCTGCTTTGATGTTCGACCCTTCCAAATCTAAAGAGTTAACCACAAGGAAATTCTGGGACCGATCCCATCAGCGTCGCTTCCGTCATCGCTTTGCTCGTGTGTTTCCACAGGAGCTGATGTCCTGCGCACATGCAACTTCCGTCATACTCCCCGTAGACCGGCGGCAATGACACCGCGTAAAACCCACAGCGCGAGTGTGATGCGTTCTGTTGGAGTGTAACTCCCGCACTGTAAACAATTGTCATGTAAATTTATTTGTCTGTTTATTATTGTTTTAAATGAAATTCAACATAATTCAGCAGAGCGCGCAGACCGCAGAGAGCGCAGTGGCGCAGAGCGCACAGAGAGCGGGCAGAGCGCACAGGAGATCACTTACAATAAATGAATAAACTTTCCAAATAAGATCCCAGAGTGGAGGCAAGGATCCACTGATGTGAGGGAAGCGGTCCGATTCTCTAAATGGATAAATACTACCGTGACCCCGGTGGGGGGTTCTGGACGATGTGTGCATGCGAATGGAAGGATGAGGAGGAAGCGAGGGTTCAGCGATTTATATTCTCACACATTGTGTTATCCACAGCAGCAGCGGCAGAGTATCACTGTATTTCCTTTATTAGTGACATCACAGCTGTCCCATAAGTCGCTCTTCACCTCCATCTCACTAACAAACACCTCGATGTCAGTGTCTGAAAGTTTTACTTCCTCTTCACATCGCTTGATGCCGTGCCTCCGTCAGGACTCGCGGTGGAAAACCATTGGTCAGCTTCATAATTTAATATTCGTGACGTGCTATGCATTGACCATTTATAGTAGAAATTGAGCGTGTGGAGAGCGGATTTGGAGTTCAGGTTTTGCGTGCGCACGGTTTTATAAATCGGAATTAGCTTTGGCTTACGCCATTTCCTGCTTTTGGGCATAAGCACACTTTTAGTAAGAATCCTACGCACTCTTTTATAAATCCATCCCTGCTCGGCCCACGCAACACTTCCTCACACACACACAGGACCGGCAGTGGGGGGAGAGAGAGAGGGGGAGAAGGGAAGAGTTAGGGGGTCCCTAAATAGACTTCGCCGACTCCCTGCAGCCTATAAGAATCACCGTCCTGTCAGGAACATTAAAACATCAGCAGAAGAGGCTGTGATTTCAGAAATATACAATTTATTTAATACGTACCAGTCAACCATATTGCACATTCCCATAGAGCAAAATAAAATAAAACAAAAAGCACAATAATCAAACCAATAAATCAGAAAGAAACTAAATTTAAATGAGGTCAAATAAGGCAGCCCTATAAAACAAACTTGTTGTAGTTAGTTCACACAATTTAAACCAGTTTATCAAAATGTTTGAAAACATTGACAATCATAAAACACATCATTATGTCATACCTTTAATTCATTTAAAATAAAGCAGGGATCCACGCCGTCCTTATTGTCTTGAGAGCAATTACTAAAACAGGAAAAGACAACTTAACTTAATGTCAAGCACACAATAGTGAAGACTCTGTTAATTGTTCCGGCGCATTACTTACAAGTATTACTCTTATGACTGAAGATTACAGCGCGCATTTATGCCGACGCTGATACGCTCTCACCCTCACGCACACAGCTGTACGTTGGCTCTAGGGACGGAATAAAGGTTAATATTTGCGGAACGTTTTCTGAGTGATCTCCGTTGACATTAAAGTTACTTTCAGCAAACTCACCGCAACAAACAATTTGTGTCCGCACCTGCTGCGGCCACGCTGCACTTACTCACACACACAGGACCGGCAGTGGAGAGAGAGAGAGGGCGAGAGGGAGCTCTACGGTGTCCCTTAATAGACGTCGCCAAATCCCCGCAGCCTATAGGAATCACTGTCCTGTCGGATGAATTAAAATATCAGCAAAACGGGAAAAATAACACTGCCAAAACTCGAAAACTGTATTAAGAATTGACCCCTTACACTTGTAACGTGTCTTAAGATCTGTTGAGGATGTCCCAGCCAGGTTCGGGGGGTGGGTATGATTTGAGTTGAACCCATTTTTTCTCCTGTTTCTGGAAGAGGAGTCAGGATAGGAACATGTCTTTTGGTTCCATTAATTTCAGTAGTTAAGTTTAGGTTGTTCCCTTCAGGTTTTTGTGTTTGCTGCTTTGATGTTCGACCCTTCCAAATCTAAAGAGTTAACCACAAGGAAATTCTGGGACCGATCCCATCAGCGTCGCTTCCGTCATCGCTTTGCTCGTGTGTTTCCACAGGAGCTGATGTCCTGCGCACATGCAACTTCCGTCATACTCCCCGTAGACCGGCGGCAATGACACCGCGTAAAACCCACAGCGCGAGTGTGATGCGTTCTGTTGGAGTGTAACTCCCGCACTGTAAACAATTGTCATGTAAATTTATTTGTCTGTTTATTATTGTTTTAAATGAAATTCAACATAATTCAGCAGAGCGCGCAGACCGCAGAGAGCGCAGTGGCGCAGAGCGCACAGAGAGCGGGCAGAGCGCACAGGAGATCACTTACAAGAAATGAATAAACTTTCCAAATAAGATCCCAGAGTGGAGGCAAGGATCCACTGATGTGAGGGAAGCGGTCCGATTCTCTAAATGGATAAATACTACCGTGACCCCGGTGGGGGGTTCTGGACGATGTGTGCATGCGAATGGAATGATGAGGAGGAAGCGAGGGTTCAGCGATTTCTATTCTCACACATTGTGTTATCCACAGCAGCAGCGGCAGAGTATCAGTGTATTTCCTTTATTAGTGACATCACAGCTGTCCCATAAGTCGCTCTTCACCTCCATCTCACTAACAAACACCTCGATGTCAGTGTCTGAAAGTTTTACTTCCTCTTCACATCGCTTGATGCCGTGCCTCCGTCAGGACTCGCGGTGGAAAACCATTGGTCAGCTTCATAATTTAATATTCGTGACGTGCTATGCATTGACCATTTATAGTAGAAATTGAGCGTGTGGAGAGCGGATTTGGAGTTCAGGTTTTGCGTGCGCACGGTTTTATAAATCGGAATTAGCTTTGGCTTACGCCATTTCCTGCTTTTGGGCATAAGCACACTTTTAGTAAGAATCCTACGCACTCTTTTATAAATCCATCCCTGCTCGGCCCACGCAACACTTCCTCACACACACAGGACCGGCAGTGGGGGGAGAGAGAGAGGGGGAGAAGGGAAGAGTTAGGGGGTCCCTAAATAGACTTCGCCGACTCCCTGCAGCCTATAAGAATCACCGTCCTGTCAGGAACATTAAAACATCAGCAGAAGAGGCTGTGATTTCAGAAATATACAATTTATTTAATACGTACCAGTCAACCATATTGCACATTCCCATAGAGCAAAATAAAATAAAACAAAAAGCACAATAATCAAACCAATAAATCAGAAAGAAACTAAATTTAAATGAGGTCAAATAAGGCAGCCCTATAAAACAAACTTGTTGTAGTTAGTTCACACAATTTAAACCAGTTTATCAAAATGTTTGAAAACATTGACAATCATAAAACACATCATTATGTCATACCTTTAATTCATTTAAAATAAAGCAGGGATCCACGCCGTCCTTATTGTCTTGAGAGCAATTACTAAAACAGGAAAAGACAACTTAACTTAATGTCACGCAAACAATAGTGAAGACTCTGTTAATTGTTCCGGCGCATTACTTACAAGTATTACTCTTATGACTGAAGATTACAGCGCGCATTTATGCCGACGCTGATACGGTCTCACCCTCACGCACACAGCTGTACGCTGGCTCTAGGGACGGAATAAAGGTTAATATTTGCGGAACGTTTTCTGAGTGATCTCCGTTGACATTAAAGTTACTTTCAGCAAACTCACCGCAACAAACAGTTTGCGTCCGCACCTGCTGCGGCCACGCTGCACTTACTCACACACACAGGACCGGCAGTGGAGAGAGAGAGAGGGCGAGAGGGAGCGCTACGGTGTCCCTTAATAGACGTCGCCAAATCCCCGCAGCCTATAGGAATCACTGTCCTGTCGGATGAATTAAAATATCAGCAAAACGGGAAAAATAACACTGCCAAAACTCGAAAACTGTATTAAGAATTGACCCCTTACACTTGTAACGTGTCTTAAGATCTGTTGAGGATGTCCCAGCCAGGTTCGGGGGGTGGGTATCATTTGAGTTGAACCCATTTTTTCTCCTGTTTCTGGAAGAGGAGTCAGGATAGGAACATGTCTTTTGGTTCCATTAATTTCAGTAGTTAAGTTTAGGTTGTTCCCTTCAGGTTTTTGTGTTTGCTGCTTTGATGTTCGACCCTTCCAAATCTAAAGAGTTAACCACAAGGAAATTCTGGGACCGATCCCATCAGCGTCGCTTCCGTCATCGCTTTGCTCGTGTGTTTCCACAGGAGCTGATGTCCTGCGCACATGCAACTTCCGTCATACTCCCCGTAGACCGGCGGCAATGACACCGCGTAAAACCCACAGCGCGAGTGTGATGCGTTCTGTTGGAGTGTAACTCCCGCACTGTAAACAATTGTCATGTAAATTTATTTGTCTGTTTATTATTGTTTTAAATGAAATTCAACATAATTCAGCAGAGCGCGCAGACCGCAGAGAGCGCAGTGGCGCAGAGCGCACAGAGAGCGGGCAGAGCGCACAGGAGATCACTTACAAGAAATGAATAAACTTTCCAAATAAGATCCCAGAGTGGAGGCAAGGATCCACTGATGTGAGGGAAGCGGTCCGATTCTCTAAATGGATAAATACTACCGTGACCCCGGTGGGGGGTTCTGGACGATGTGTGCATGCGAATGGAAGGATGAGGAGGAAGCGAGGGTTCAGCGATTTCTATTCTCACACATTGTGTTATCCACAGCAGCAGCGGCAGAGTATCAGTGTATTTCCTTTATTAGTGACATCACAGCTGTCCCATAAGTCGCTCTTCACCTCCATCTCACTAACAAACACCTCGATGTCAGTGTCTGAAAGTTTTACTTCCTCTTCACATCGCTTGATGCCGTGCCTCCGTCAGGACTCGCGGTGGAAAACCATTGGTCAGCTTCATAATTTAATATTCGTGACGTGCTATGCATTGACCATTTATAGTAGAAATTGAGCGTGTGGAGAGCGGATTTGGAGTTCAGGTTTTGCGTGCGCACGGTTTTATAAATCGGAATTAGCTTTGGCTTACGCCATTTCCTGCTTTTGGGCATAAGCACACTTTTAGTGAGAATCCTACGCACTCTTTTATAAATCCATCCCTGCTCGGCCCACGCAACACTTCCTCACACACACAGGACCGGCAGTGGGGGGAGAGAGAGAGGGGGAGAAGGGAAGAGTTAGGGGGTCCCTAAATAGACTTCGCCGACTCCCTGCAGCCTATAAGAATCACCGTCCTGTCAGGAACATTAAAACATCAGCAGAAGAGGCTGTGATTTCAGAAATATACAATTTATTTAATACGTACCAGTCAACCATATTGCACATTCCCATAGAACAAAATAAAATAAAACAAAAAGCACAATAATCAAACCAATAAATCAGAAAGAAACTAAATTTAAATAAGGTCAAATAAGGCAGCCCTATAAAACAAACTTGTTGTAGTTAGTTCACACAATTTAAACCAGTTTATCAAAATGTTTGAAAACATTGACAATCATAAAACACATCATTATGTCATACCTTTAATTCATTTAAAATAAAGCAGGGATCCACGCCGTCCTTATTGTCTTGAGAGCAATTACTAAAACAGGAAAAGACAACTTAACTTAATGTCACGCACACAATAGTGAAGACTCTGTTAATTGTTCCGGCGCATTACTTACAAGTATTACTCTTATGACTGAAGATTACAGCGCGCATTTATGCCGACGCTGATACAGTCTCACCCTCACGCACACAGCTGTACGCTGGCTCTAGGGAAGGAATAAAGGTTAATATTTGCGGAACGTTTTCTGAGTGATCTCCGTTGACATTAAAGTTACTTTCAGCAAACTCACCGCAACAAACAATTTGTGTCCGCACCTGCTGCGGCCACGCTGCACTTACTCACACACACAGGACCGGCAGTGGAGAGAGAGAGAGGGCGAGAGGGAGCGCTACGGTGTCCCTTAATAGACGTCGCCAAATCCCCGCAGCCTATAGGAATCACTGTCCTGTCGGATGAATTAAAATATCAGCAAAACGGGAAAAATAACACTGCCAAAACTCGAAAACTGTATTAAGAATTGACCCCTTACACTTGTAACGTGTCTTAAGATCTGTTGAGGATGTCCCAGCCAGGTTCGGGGGGTGGGTATCATTTGAGTTGAACCCATTGTAACCCACTTGACAGGTAAGTACACACTAGGTTCGCAGGGCAAAGTAATAAGAAGAGATTGGACACCGCAATGAGTAAAAGGAACACACAGGTAGATTTAAGCAAAACACTGTATTAACATATATAGAAAATAAACAGTTTGCATACACTGCCGACAGTTACTTTTGTTCTTATTTGAAATGTCTTTTTTACCGGATGCACCCTAAATAAAATAAAATGTTTTACCCAAAAGAAATAGTTCAATTCGAAAGTTCTTGGAAGTCCTTCCCCACAACCCTACCACTCTGGCAGGACAGAGAATGAAGAATGGAAAGGTTCCTCCTCAATCCAAAATGCTCACGCGGGTAGCTCGCCATCCCCCTCGTCAGGGAGAGAATCACTCCAAATCCACGGTCCAGGATCTCAGGGTATCCAAAAAACCCAGCCTGTATAATATAACAGACTGATATAAATCTATTCAACCTTTCTTAACTGTACAGTTTAATTTTATCAATATCAATGTATAATGCAACTTTTCACTGTTAACTTGTTAAAAGATAACTGCTGCATCGCAATATTAACACATGAAATGTCCACTTCACTGTTTTGTAGTGAGAAAACCATTAATATAAGACCACTCACAGTTCACCATTAAATGCTCAGATTACTGATACCTCGTACCTATACACACCACAGCACAGTAATATACAGAATATATAGCTTCATAACCCATGAAACTCAGCTAAATGATGTCTTTCTCTGTTCATACAATGTAAATAACATGCACGCATACTCATTTTACACACATATTCCCGTTTTCCTTTACTATCATTAGAAAAATACCACAACACTGTGACTTTATGTTCCCACTCGGTAGCTAACCCACCACGAGGCTAAGCTAATTCACAGAGCTATTTGCTAATACAGATAGTACTCACCGGGACAATAAAATAATAAAACAAACACAAGATGTTCCCAGGGTCGCTTCAGTGGTTCACCGGACTTTTCTCTGTTTACACAGTTCCTCCTTTTAACAATATAAAGTGTATTTTTTAAAGTTTCATCACTCCAAACCTCTGTGTCTCAATTATCGTCCTGCTGCTCTCTGTGTATTTTTCACACACTACCGCAGCGTCTCTAACGTGAAGGAGGCGGGACATGCGTTGCCTTAACCAATAGCAACTCAGCTAAACTGAAATGAACCAATGAAATCAATTTGAAAAGTTTTTCTTCACAGGACCATCTACTGAATCAAAAAGACCTCTGAGATCAAATGAAATGATCAATGAAATGAAGAATAAAATAAAGAATGTAGTTATGAATTAAATAATAAATGTATAAATTAAATAAAAATAATTCTCAGTGAAAGAATATATTTCTAACATATTTCTCATATTTGTAACACTTTCTTCCAACATATTTAGTAACAGTTGGGTTTCTTTTTTCAACAGGTTACACACTCCCCCCTTAAATGTATGCACGTCCCGTTGCATGCACAAAGGGCTGCTGGGTAACTACTGATTCTGCCACTTCCAAAGGAATGTTTGTTAACCAATCTCTACTGGCATTGTTATTAAGAGAATTGGTGAAGGCGGTACTCAATCCTTGAAACAAGGAAGTAACAACAGAAACTAGGGGATTCCCCAACTCAGGGTAATGGAACCTACGTGATGGCTCACGTTGTCTGAGTGATCTTCTGACAGGAATGTCTGCTTCTGTTTTTTCCTCTGTCTCTTCTTGAGTTGGTATCTCTGCCTCTGTATGATCTTTAGCTTCTGGTTCCATAAGACTTCCTTCCACAGGTTCTGAACTAGTATCAGGTAGGTCTCCAGGTAAGTTATGAGTTTCCTTTTCAGGTACATTTTGATTTTCCATCCCAGATAAGTTTGCTTTTTCCTTCTCAGATGGATTTTCTGTTTCCTTTTCAGGTGAGTTTTCTATTTCCGTTTCAGGTGAGTTTTCTGTTTCCTTTTCAGGTAAGTTTTCTGTTTCCTTTTCAGGTGAGTTTCCTATTTCCTTTTCAGGTGAGTTTTCTATTTCCTTTTCAGACTGAAGGACAGCACTTGGCCTTACAGCTCCTGGATCTGAATCCGCATTGACCTGATATGGGTGAGGTGTTACAGGGCTTTGACTATGATTACCCAGGGCGGGTGATGGATTGTGTCTTGGTATATCATACACTTTGACAAACCTCCTGTCTTTGACATCTGGTAAGGCAGCAGTTGCATTCCAGCTTTCACACTTGTCATCATCGTCTGAAGCAAAGGGTTCTTTATCTTGTTGGATGGCACTTTGCTGCCTTGTTCGAGGTCTCTTTGGACTGCTTTTCATCTTTTGTTCCTCTCTCTCAGTTTCAGGAAGAAATCCACATGGAAGTAAAAGGTCTCTGTGTAGCGTCCGTAGGGGACCTTCCTCCTTTTCTGGTTTCACAGAGTAGACAGGTAAGTCTCCCATCTGCTTGGTAACCACATAGATCATTGGCTCCCAACGATCGGCCAGTTTATGTTTGTTCCGGAGGCGGAGGTTACGGACCAGGACTCTATCCCCGACAGCCAGTGTAGATTCTCTGACAACTTTATCGAATCGCCTCTTGTTTTTCTCTGCAACCTTGCGAGAGTTTTCGATGGCAACCTGATAACTTTCTTCCAGGTGAGATTTCAGGTTCCTTACATACTGAGAATGTGAACTGGACTCTTTTCCCTTGACTGGCAATCCAAAGGCTAAGTCTATGGGTAACCGGGGTTGTCTCCCAAACATTAACTCATATGGGGAGAACCCGGTCACATCATTTCGGGTGCAATTGTAAGCATGAGTGAGAGGTTTGACATGGTCTCGCCACTGTATCTTCTCTTTGTCTTTCAGAGTGCCTAGCATGCTGAGGAGTGTTCGGTTATACCGTTCAACAGGGTTTCCCCTGGGATGGTAAGGGCTTGTCCTTACCTTACGAATACCTGCCAATGCACATAGCTCCTTGATGGTATGAGACTCAAAGTCCCTACCCTGGTCGCTGTGAAGGCGTTCAGGAAAACCATAATGGCCCAAGAAGTGTTCCCATAAGGTTTTAGCGACGGTACTAGCTTTCTGATCTCTGGTAGGGATGGCTACGGCATATTTAGTGAAATGATCCGTAATAACGAGGATGTCCTTAGTGTTGTGGCTGTCTGGCTCTAGTGAAAGGAAATCCATACAGACCAACTCCATTGGTCTAGTTGTTTTGATGTTCACGAGTGGGGCAGCCTTGTCCGGTTGGGTCTTCCTTCGAACACATCGCTCACATGTTTTCACTTTTCTCTCTACATCAGCAGCCATCTTTGGCCAGTAGAATCGTGATCTGGTGAGTTCAAGGGTACGTTCAATCCCTAAATGTCCCATGTCATCATGGAGATTCCTGAGTACAATAGGCCGTAGGACATCTGGGAGTACCAGCTGAAATAGGGTTTGTCCCTCACACTCCCGTGTCCTGTACAAAAGGCCTGACTTCAGTTGAAGCCGTTTCCACTCTCTCAGGATCAACCGTTCTTCAGGAGAATCTGCCGTGTGATCTGCAGGTAAGTTGTCGGATTCCACCAAACTGATAACACTGCTGATGCCAGGGTCTTCTCTTTGCAGTTTCATGAGATCAGACTCACTGTATTTAGGCACTGTTAGGATCCCATCCTGTGACTCATCCTCCTCAAGGACAGCAGGAATTGCATCTGCATGAATGGCAAGTGAGTCAACATAGCCAGGGAAAGGTGAGAGCTCTTGATCTTGCTTCACAGTATGCCTTTGACAAGTAGCTTCGACAATTTCTGGAGTCACCAGTTCAAACTTGTTTATTGATGTCAGTAGCTGAGAAGTGAACTGGTCAATCCTTTGGCTTTCCTCTTGTGATGTGGCATCATTTTCCAGCGCACCATGATGTCTCCTTGACAGACCATCAGCATCCATGTTCTGCTTGCCAGCTCGATACTTGATGTCAAAAGTGAATGTTGAGAGCGCAGCTAACCAACGGTAGCTCGCAGCATCAAGCTTGGCTGTGGTAAGTAGGTATGTCAAGGGATTGTTATCTGTGATAACAGTGAAAGAGTTTCCATACAGATAGTCATGAAACTTCTCTGTGATGGCCCATTTAAGGGCCAAGAATTCAAGCTTGTGCGCTGGATATCTTGCTTCACTGCAGGAGAGTCCTCTACTGGCATAAGCAATTACACGCAGTTTCCCGTTTTGCTCTTGATATAGAGCAGCTCCTAATCCTGTCGTGCTGGCATCAGTGTGGAGCACGTAAGGAAGTTTAGGATCTGCGTAACCAAGGACTGGAGATGATGTCAGTTTGTGTATGATCGCCTCAAAGGCTTGTTGACACTCAGTGCCCCAGCGTTCACCAAAAGGCTCTTTTGGGTTGAGGTATTTCCCATCACTGAGGCCTATCTTGACTCCTTTCCGCCGTGGTGGGTAGCCAGCAGTGAGTTTGGTCAAGGGCCTGACTATCCTTGAATAATCCTTCACAAACCTCCGGTAGTAACCGGAAAATCCGAGGAAGGATTGGAGTTCCTTTAAGTTCTGTGGTCCCGGCCAGGTTTTCAAGGCTTGAACCTTTTCAGGGTCGGTCTTCACTCCATCGCTGGACACAATATGCCCCAAATAACGCACTGAAGTCTGAAAGAACTTACATTTATCAGGTGAAAGCCTCAAGCCATATTCCCTGAGACGGTTGAGCACGTGGGTGAGCCTAGACTCATGCTCCTCCAGAGTGTCCGAAAACACTATTAGGTCATCAAGGAAGACCAGGACCTCCCTCAGATGAATGTCACTCATGCACTTTTCCATGAGCCGTTGAAATGTGCTCGGTGCATTGGTGACTCCCTGAGGCATCCGGTTGAATTCCCAGAATCCAAAGGGGCACACAAAGGCAGTTTTTGGCTTGTCACTTTCATTCATCTCAATTTGGTAGTACCCAGACTTCAAGTCCATCACTGAAAACCACTTGGATCCAGCGAGAGCAGAAAATGACTCCTCCAAGTTTGGTAAGGCATAAGAGTCTTTTATCGTTTGCAAGTTTAACTTTCTATAGTCCACACATAGGCGTACATCGCCATTCTTCTTTCTCACCACCACAATTGGCGATGAAAATGGGGACTCTGATTCTCGGATTACGCCTGCATCAAGAAGGGTTTGGAGGTGCTTTTTGACTGCTTCATAATCACGAGGGTGAATTGGACGGGGTCTCTGTTTGATGGGTGTCTCGTCTTTCAACTTGATGTGGTGTTGGATTTTCGTCGCATGACCAAAATCGAGGTCATGCTGGGCAAACACATCAGAGAAGGTGTTGAGCTTCAGAGTGACTCTTTCCTTCCACTTCTCAGGTAGAGAGGGCCCAAAGTCAAAGCTTTTTCCAGGACACGTCTCCGTTTGATGAGTGGAGCAGTCAACAACATGCTTCTGACCATCCCCATCAATTAGGTGATTCTCCACTACAGCATCTGCAACAGTCAGGTCTGCAATGACACAGTTGGTAGGTAGAATGATGTCATGTTCAGTTTCATTTCTAAGGAGAACAGGCAATTTGTTGGAGCCATGCTCTGGCAAGGAAATGAGACAACAGTCTACAAACACGCCACCTGGCAGAGTTGATCTTGATGGTTGTTCAATCAGAGCACATTTCTCTGTGTTGACTAGGTTGACACACATATAGCCTTCAAGCAGCACTCTTTGTTTTGCTGGGAGAACTGCTTGTTCCCTTCCTCTGAGCTTCACAAAGCCGAGTTCTCCGCTTGTTGCTTGTTTTCTCCTCAGTTGTAGTGTGCGAAGGACCTGTCTGTAGCCATAGCAGGATGAATTATGGGAAAGTGAAAACTCATCACAACACTGATCATAGAGGGGATCTAAAGTGTTGGTGCCGATCAACAATGGGACACCACTGTTTGACCGGAGGTCAGGAACGATTAAAGCCAAGGTTGAAATTTCAGGCTCTGACTCAAGAAGGGCTCTAGGGAACTTGAGGTCAACCTCTATATAACCCAGGTAAGGAACAGGTTGGCCGTTTGCTCCCTCTACTTCAAGGATGTTGCTGATGGGCTTGATAGGATGATCAGATAGATGGGTCTGATAAAAGGACTGGGCCACCGTGGTGACCTGTGACCCTGTGTCTAGTAAACAACTACAGTCCACCCCATCCACATTTACATTGGCTGTACACTTGCTGCCTACAAGACGTTTTGGCAATTCCCTTTGTCGTTTGACTCTGTGGCTGTGAGTCATGGGTTTTTGTTCGCCTGTAGATGGGGGATATAGTGGTTTCTTGGCTTCCATTTTCCCCTCAACAGAAGCCTGTTCTAGTTTGACTGGCGAGTGGTGAGTGAACCATTCTGAGCTTCCCATGCACGCTGCTTCTCCCGGAGCTCTGCTCTCTTGGCCTGCACAAGGGTGGGATTGGGTATGTTATCACATGTAGATGCAATGTGCCCATCTTCACCACATTTGAAGCAATACCATGGCTTCGGTTTCACTGTCACAGTCATTTGCTGGAGTTGTCCTTCCGGCTGGGTATTTTTTGTCTTCTGTTTCTGTCTTACACTTACTGTTGTTTTCTTTTTCACAGGTTTCTCTGAACTACATGCACTGAGTTTTGCCACCTGAACCTGAAGTTCAGCAATCTGTTTCTGTATGTCTTTGGTCATGTTTAAGAAGGCATCCTCTGTATTCTGTGGCATGACAATATCCTCGTCGTAGGACATGTGTGCAGCGTGCATGTTTGACATGACTTTTGGCTTTGTGAACCCAAGGTGCTGCTTCATTCTGCTGGTTTTGTTAGCCTGTTTGTCCTCCTCAGTTCGCAGTAAGAGCAGGAGCTCTGCAAAAGATGGTGGCTTACTCCTGAGCTGTTCAAGCTGAAGACTGGTGATCAGAATACTATTCCAACATCCACGACAGAATTGCTTGAGACGTTGTTTGTCAGAGTCGCCGGCAGCGATTCCTCCTTTATTTACCACATATCTCAATGCTGTATGAAGTCGCTGCAGGTAATCAGACGCTTTCTCCCCAGCATTTTGATTGATGTTCAAGAATCGTGCAAAAAGCTCATCCCCATCTTCGACAGTGGCATAAGCAGAATCAAGTAAGTTCAGGTACTCTTTTGGTGAAGCTTGAGGCCCTAATGACTTGACTATGTTTGCAGCAGGGGCCGAAAGACTTTCAACAATTTTCCTCACCATTTGGGAGTCAGGGATAGATGGGTCATGCAAGCAGAACTCCACACTGTTGCACCACGTGTCATAGTCGACTTCAAAGTTTGGCTGAGGATGTCGCGCAGAAAACTGTTTCAGTTTACAAGGAAATTGAATGTGAGATGAAACTTCACTGCTCTTGACAATGTGCTCAACCACAACACGCTGTACTTCTGGTGTGCTGAGTTGATCTGAAGGCAAGTGGAAAGTGCTGGTTCTTTCTCCTCTTGGAGAGAGAAAATCTCTGACCTCGATGCCAGTCTGGGGTTTGTAAGAGTCCTGACTCACTTCATTGGGGACACTGACAAAGCTAGGGCCTGCAGCTTGGATATCACTTTGTGTAAGGGGTGGCTCAATTTCCACAGGCTCTTCACTGACCTCAAGTGGGGTTTGAGTTCTAATGGATTTACTGATCCTAGCCAGCTCCTCACGAAGGATGTCTACAAACTCCCTGCCGCTCAACTTAGCTAAGTCTTTCAACCCAGAAAGGTAAGTATTTGTTGCACTGGTGCCTGCATCACTTGTGTAAACGCTGGCAAGACTCTGAACATGGTGGATAACTTCAGGATTGGCAGTGCATGGTCTTCGGTAAGGTAAGACGTTGGCTTCAAGGTCTTTCACAGCGGTGCCATGTTCAAACTCTGCAATTGCCTGGGTCTCAGAGTCTGCGCTAGGTACTCTGATTATCCTAGCGATAGATCCATATTGCTTGAGTAAATCAAAGATTTCATTGTCAACCTCAGTGTTGGTTAACCCACTAACTAAAACAGCATTTGGGATTTTCACACTCTCTGTCAAAATAATATCCGTGTTTAACCAAGGTAAAACTGAAATGTCAATAAACTTGAAAATGATATGGGTTAATACAACCAAAATACCTCAAATGTTGAATTCTCTTCCAAATACACTCGGTCACAGTCCAGTTACTCAAAAGATGTCCATTTAATTTGATTATGAATGTGAATTCATAAATTGCTCCTGGCTAGCTCGCCAAGTTTTACTGTGTAACCCACTTGACAGGTAAGTACACACTAGGTTCGCAGGGCAAAGTAATAAGAAGAGATTGGACACCGCAATGAGTAAAAGGAACACACAGGTAGATTTAAGCAAAACACTGTATTAACATATATAGAAAATAAACAGTTTGCATACACTGCCGACAGTTACTTTTGTTCTTATTTGAAATGTCTTTTTTACCGGGTGCACCCTAAATAAAATAAAATGTTTTACCCAAAAGAAATAGTTCAATTCGAAAGTTCTTGGAAGTCCTTCCCCACAACCCTACCACTCTGGCAGGACAGAGAATGAAGAATGGAAAGGTTCCTCCTCAATCCAAAATGCTCACGCGGGTAGCTCGCCATCCCCCTCGTCAGGGAGAGAATCACTCCAAATCCACGGTCCAGGATCTCAGGGTATCCAAAAAACCCAGCCTGTATAATATAACAGACTGATATAAATCTATTCAACCTTTCTTAACTGTACAGTTTAATTTTATCAATATCAATGTATAATGCAACTTTTCACTGTTAACTTGTTAAAAGATAACTGCTGCATCGCAATATTAACACATGAAATGTCCACTTCACTGTTTTGTAGTGAGAAAACCATTAATATAAGACCACTCACAGTTCACCATTAAATGCTCAGATTACTGATACCTCGTACCTATACACACCACAGCACAGTAATATACAGAATATATAGCTTCATAACCCATGAAACTCAGCTAAATGATGTCTTTCTCTGTTCATACAATGTAAATAACATGCACGCATACTCATTTTACACACATATTCCCGTTTTCCTTTACTATCATTAGAAAAATACCACAACACTGTGACTTTATGTTCCCACTCGGTAGCTAACCCACCACGAGGCTAAGCTAATTCACAGAGCTATTTGCTAATACAGATAGTACTCACCGGGACAATAAAATAATAAAACAAACACAAGATGTTCCCAGGGTCGCTTCAGTGGTTCACCGGACTTTTCTCTGTTTACACAGTTCCTCCTTTTAACAATATAAAGTGTATTTTTTAAAGTTTCATCACTCCAAAACCTCTGTGTCTCAATTATCGTCCTGCTGCTCTCTGTGTATTTTTCACACACTACCGCAGCGTCTCTAACGTGAAGGAGGCGGGACATGCGTTGCCTTAACCAATAGCAACTCAGCTAAACTGAAATGAACCAATGAAATCAATTTGAAAAGTTTTTCTTCACAGGACCATCTACTGAATCAAAAAGACCTCTGAGATCAAATGAAATGATCAATGAAATGAAGAATAAAATAAAGAATGTAGATATGAATTAAATAATAAATGTATAAATTAAATAAAAATAATTCTCAGTGAAAGAATATATTTCTAACATATTTCTCATATTTGTAACACTTTCTTCCAACATATTTAGTAACAGTTGGGTTTCTTTTTTCAACAGGTTACACCATTTTTTCTCCTGTTTCTGGAAGAGGAGTCAGGATAGGAACATGTCTTTTGGTTCCATTAATTTCAGTAGTTAAGTTTAGGTTGTTCCCTTCAGGTTTTTGTGTTTGCTGCTTTGATGTTCGACCCTTCCAAATCTAAAGAGTTAACCACAAGGAAATTCTGGGACCGATCCCATCAGCGTCGCTTCCGTCATCGCTTTGCTCGTGTGTTTCCACAGGAGCTGATGTCCTGCGCACATGCAACTTCCGTCATACTCCCCGTAGACCGGCGGCAATGACACCGCGTAAAACCCACAGCGCGAGTGTGATGCGTTCTGTTGGAGTGTAACTCCCGCACTGTAAACAATTGTCATGTAAATTTATTTGTCTGTTTATTATTGTTTTAAATGAAATTCAACATAATTCAGCAGAGCGCGCAGACCGCAGAGAGCGCAGTGGCGCAGAGCGCACAGAGAGCGGGCAGAGCGCACAGGAGATCACTTACAAGAAATGAATAAACTTTCCAAATAAGATCCCAGAGTGGAGGCAAGGATCCACTGATGTGAGGGAAGCGGTCCGATTCTCTAAATGGATAAATACTACCGTGACCCCGGTGGGGGGTTCTGGACGATGTGTGCATGCGAATGGAAGGATGAGGAGGAAGCGAGGGTTCAGCGATTTCTATTCTCACACATTGTGTTATCCACAGCAGCAGCGGCAGAGTATCAGTGTATTTCCTTTATTAGTGACATCACAGCTGTCCCATAAGTCGCTCTTCACCTCCATCTCACTAACAAACACCTCGATGTCAGTGTCTGAAAGTTTTACTTCCTCTTCACATCGCTTGATGCCGTGCCTCCGTCAGGACTCGCGGTGGAAAACCATTGGTCAGCTTCATAATTTAATATTCGTGACGTGCTATGCATTGACCATTTATAGTAGAAATTGAGCGTGTGGAGAGCGGATTTGGAGTTCAGGTTTTGCGTGCGCACGGTTTTATAAATCGGAATTAGCTTTGGCTTACGCCATTTCCTGCTTTTGGGCATAAGCACACTTTTAGTAAGAATCCTACGCACTCTTTTATAAATCCATCCCTGCTCGGCCCACGCAACACTTCCTCACACACACAGGACCGGCAGTGGGGGGAGAGAGAGAGGGGGAGAAGGGAAGAGTTAGGGGGTCCCTAAATAGACTTCGCCGACTCCCTGCAGCCTATAAGAATCACCGTCCTGTCAGGAACATTAAAACATCAGCAGAAGAGGCTGTGATTTCAGAAATATACAATTTATTTAATACGTACCAGTCAACCATATTGCACATTCCCATAGAACAAAATAAAATAAAACAAAAAGCACAATAATCAAACCAATAAATCAGAAAGAAACTAAATTTAAATAAGGTCAAATAAGGCAGCCCTATAAAACAAACTTGTTGTAGTTAGTTCACACAATTTAAACCAGTTTATCAAAATGTTTGAAAACATTGACAATCATAAAACACATCATTATGTCATACCTTTAATTCATTTAAAATAAAGCAGGGATCCACGCCGTCCTTATTGTCTTGAGAGCAATTACTAAAACAGGAAAAGACAACTTAACTTAATGTCACGCACACAATAGTGAAGACTCTGTTAATTGTTCCGGCGCATTACTTACAAGTATTACTCTTATGACTGAAGATTACAGCGCGCATTTATGCCGACGCTGATACGGTCTCACCCTCACGCACACAGCTGTACGCTGGCTCTAGGGACGGAATAAAGGTTAATATTTGCGGAACGTTTTCTGAGTGATCTCCGTTGACATTAAAGTTACTTTCAGCAAACTCACCGCAACAAACAGTTTGTGTCCGCACCTGCTGCGGCCACGCTGCACTTACTCACACACACAGGACCGGCAGTGGAGAGAGAGAGAGGGCGAGAGGGAGCGCTACGGTGTCCCTTAATAGACGTCGCCAAATCCCCGCAGCCTATAGGAATCACTGTCCTGTCGGATGAATTAAAATATCAGCAAAACGGGAAAAATAACACTGCCAAAACTCGAAAACTGTATTAAGAATTGACCCCTTACACTTGTAACGTGTCTTAAGATCTGTTGAGGATGTCCCAGCCAGGTTCGGGGGGTGGGTATCATTTGAGTTGAACCCATTTTTTCTCCTGTTTCTGGAAGAGGAGTCAGGATAGGAACATGTCTTTTGGTTCCATTAATTTCAGTAGTTAAGTTTAGGTTGTTCCCTTCAGGTTTTTGTGTTTGCTGCTTTGATGTTCGACCCTTCCAAATCTAAAGAGTTAACCACAAGGAAATTCTGGGACCGATCCCATCAGCGTCGCTTCCGTCATCGCTTTGCTCGTGTGTTTCCACAGGAGCTGATGTCCTGCGCACATGCAACTTCCGTCATACTCCCCGTAGACCGGCGGCAATGACACCGCGTAAAACCCACAGCGCAAGTGTGATGCGTTCTGTTGGAGTGTAACTCCCGCACTGTAAACAATTGTCATGTAAATTTATTTGTCTGTTTATTATTGTTTTAAATGAAATTCAACATAATTCAGCAGAGCGCGCAGACCGCAGAGAGCGCAGTGGCGCAGAGCGCACAGAGAGCGGGCAGAGCGCACAGGAGATCACTTACAAGAAATGAATAAACTTTCCAAATAAGATCCCAGAGTGGAGGCAAGGATCCACTGATGTGAGGGAAGCGGTCCGATTCTCTAAATGGATAAATACTACCGTGACCCCGGTGGGGGGTTCTGGACGATGTGTGCATGCGAATGGAAGGATGAGGAGGAAGCGAGGGTTCAGCGATTTCTATTCTCACACATTGTGTTATCCACAGCAGCAGCGGCAGAGTATCAGTGTATTTCCTTTATTAGTGACATCACAGCTGTCCCATAAGTCGCTCTTCACCTCCATCTCACTAACAAACACCTCGATGTCAGTGTCTGAAAGTTTTACTTCCTCTTCACATCGCTTGATGCCGTGCCTCCGTCAGGACTCGCGGTGGAAAACCATTGGTCAGCTTCATAATTTAATATTCGTGACGTGCTATGCATTGACCATTTATAGTAGAAATTGGGCGTGTGGAGAGCGGATTTGGAGTTCAGGTTTTGCGTGCGCACGGTTTTATAAATCGGAATTAGCTTTGGCTTACGCCATTTCCTGCTTTTGGGCATAAGCACACTTTTAGTAAGAATCCTACGCACTCTTTTATAAATCCATCCCTGCTCGGCCCACGCTACACTTCCTCACACACACAGGACCGGCAGTGGGGGGAGAGAGAGAGGGGGAGAAGGGAAGAGTTAGGGGGTCCCTAAATAGACTTCGCCGACTCCCTGCAGCCTATAAGAATCACCGTCCTGTCAGGAACATTAAAACATCAGCAGAAGAGGCTGTGATTTCAGAAATATACAATTTATTTAATACGTACCAGTCAACCATATTGCACATTCCCATAGAACTAAATAAAATAAAACAAAAAGCACAATAATCAAACCAATAAATCAGAAAGAAACTAAATTTAAATAAGGTCAAATAAGGCAGCCCTATAAAACAAACTTGTTGTAGTTAGTTCACACAATTTAAACCAGTTTATCAAAATGTTTGAAAACATTGACAATCATAAAACACATCATTATGTCATACCTTTAATTCATTTAAAATAAAGCAGGGATCCACGCCGTCCTTATTGTCTTGAGAGCAATTACTAAAACAGGAAAAGACAACTTAACTTAATGTCACGCACACAATAGTGAAGACTCTGTTAATTGTTCCGGCGCATTACTTACAAGTATTACTCTTATGACTGAAGATTACAGCGTGCATTTATGCCGACGCTGATACAGTCTCACCCTCACGCACACAGCTGTACGCTGGCTCTAGGGACGGGATAAAGGTTCATATTTGCGGAACGTTTTTTGAGTGATCTCCGTTGACATTAAAGTTACTTTCAGCAAACTCACCGCAACAAACAGTTTGTGTCCGCACCTGCTGCGGCCACGCTGCACTTACTCACACACACAGGACCGGCAGTGGAGAGAGAGAGAGGGCGAGAGGGAGCGCTACGGTGTCACTTAATAGACGTCGCCAAATCCCCGCAGCCTATTGGAATCACTGTCCTGTCGGATGAATTAAAATATCAGCAAAACGGGAAAAATAACACTGCCAAAACTCGAAAACTGTATTAAGAATTGACCCCTTACACTTGTAACGTGTCTTAAGATCTGTTGAGGATGTCCCAGCCAGGTTCGGGTGGTGGGTATCATTTGAGTTGAACCCATTTTTTCTCCTGTTTCTGGAAGAGGAGTCAGGATAGGAACATGTCTTTTGGTTCCATTAATTTCAGTAGTTAAGTTTAGGTTGTTCGCTTCAGGTTTTTGTGTTTGCTGCTTTGATGTTCGACCCTTCCAAATCTAAAGAGTTAACCACAAGGAAATTCTGGGACCGATCCCATCAGCGTCGCTTCCGTCATCGCTTTGCTTGTGTGTTTCCACAGGAGCTGATGTCCTGCGCACATGCAACTTCCATCATACTCCCCGTAGACCGGCGGCAATGACACCGCGTAAAACCCACAGCGCAGTGTGATGCGTTCTGTTGGAGTGTAACTCCCGCACTGTAAACAATTGTCATGTAAATTTATTTGTCTGTTTATTATTGTTTTAAATGAAATTCAACATAATTCAGCAGAGCGCGCAGACCGCAGAGAGCGCAGTGGCGCAGAGCGCACAGAGAGCGGGCAGAGCGCACAGGAGATCACTTACAAGAAATGAATAAACTTTCCAAATAAGATCCCAGAGTGGAGGCAAGGATCCACTGATGTGAGGGAAGCGGTCCGATTCTCTAAATGGATAAATACTACCGTGACCCCGGTGGGGGGTTCTGGACGATATGTGCATGCGAATGGAAGGATGAGGAGGAAGCGAGGGTTCAGCGATTTCTATTCTCACACATTGTGTTATCCACAGCAGCAGCGGCCGAGTATCAGTGTATTTCCTTTATTAGTGACATCGCAGCTGTCCCATAAGTAGCTCTTTACCTCCATCTCACTAACAAACACCTCGATGTCAGTGTCTGAAAGTTTTACTTCCTCTTCACATCGCTTGATGCCGTGCCTCCGTCAGGACTCGCGGTGGAAAACCATTGGTCAGCTTCATAATGTAATATTCGTGACGTGCTTTGCAATGACCATTCATAGTAGAAATTGGGCGTGTGGAGAGCGGATTTGGAGTTCAGGTTTTGCGTGCGCACGGTTTTATAAATCGGAATTAGCTTTGGCTTACGCCATTTCCTGCTTTTTTTGGCGTAAGCACACTTTTAGTAAGAATCCTACGCACTCTTTTATAAATCCATCCCTGCTCGGCCCACGCTACACTTCCTCACACACACAGGACCGGCAGTGGGGGGAGAGAGAGAGGGGGAGAAGGGAAGAGTTAGGGGGTCCCTAAATAGACTTCGCCGACTCCCTGCAGCCTATAAGAATCACCGTCCTGTCAGGAACATTAAAACATCAGCAGAAGAGGCTGTGATTTCAGAAATATACAATTTATTTAATACGTACCAGTCAACCATATTGCACATTCCCATAGAACAAAATAAAATAAAACAAAAAGCACAATAATCAAACCAATAAATCAGAAAGAAACTAAATTTAAATAAGGTCAAATAAGGCACCCCTATAAAACAAACTTGTTGTAGTTAGTTCACACAATTTAAACCAGTTTATCAAAATGTTTGAAAACATTGACAATCATAAAACACATCATTATGTCATACCTTTAATTCATTTAAAATAAAGCAAGGATCCACGCCGTCCTTATTGTCTTGAGAGCAATTACTAAAACAGGAAAAGACAACTTAACTTAATGTCACGCACACAATAGTGAAGACTCTGTTAATTGTTCCGGCGCATTACTTACAAGTATTACTCTTATGACTGAAGATTACAGCGTGCATTTATGCCGACGCTGATACAGTCTCACCCTCACGCACACAGCTGTACGCTGGCTCTAGGGACGGGATAAAGGTTAATATTTGCGGAACGTTTTTTGAGTGATCTCCGTTGACATTAAAGTTACTTTCAGCAAACTCACCGCAACAAACAGTTTGTGTCCGCACCTGCTGCGGCCACGCTGCACTTACTCACACACACAGGACCGGCAGTGGAGAGAGAGAGAGGGCGAGAGGGAGCGCTACGGTGTCACTTAATAGACGTCGCCAAATCCCCGCAGCCTATTGGAATCACTGTCCTGTCGGATGAATTAAAATATCAGCAAAACGGGAAAAATAACACTGCCAAAACTCGAAAACTGTATTAAGAATTGACCCCTTACACTTGTAACGTGTCTTAAGATCTGTTGAGGATGTCCCAGCCAGGTTCGGGTGGTGGGTATCATTTGAGTTGAACCCATTTTTTCTCCTGTTTCTGGAAGAGGAGTCAGGATAGGAACATGTCTTTTGGTTCCATTAATTTCAGTAGTTAAGTTTAGGTTGTTCGCTTCAGGTTTTTGTGTTTGCTGCTTTGATGTTCGACCCTTCCAAATCTAAAGAGTTAACCACAAGGAAATTCTGGGACCGATCCCATCAGCGTCGCTTCCGTCATCGCTTTGCTTGTGTGTTTCCACAGGAGCTGATGTCCTGCGCACATGCAACTTCCATCATACTCCCCGTAGACCGGCGGCAATGACACCGCGTAAAACCCACAGCGCAGTGTGATGCGTTCTGTTGGAGTGTAACTCCCGCACTGTAAACAATTGTCATGTAAATTTATTTGTCTGTTTATTATTGTTTTAAATGAAATTCAACATAATTCAGCAGAGCGCGCAGACCGCAGAGAGCGCAGTGGCGCAGAGCGCACAGAGAGCGGGCAGAGCGCACAGGAGATCACTTACAAGAAATGAATAAACTTTCCAAATAAGATCCCAGAGTGGAGGCAAGGATCCACTGATGTGAGGGAAGCGGTCCGATTCTCTAAATGGATAAATACTACCGTGACCCCGGTGGGGGGTTCTGGACGATATGTGCATGCGAATGGAAGGATGAGGAGGAAGCGAGGGTTCAGCGATTTCTATTCTCACACATTGTGTTATCCACAGCAGCAGCGGCCGAGTATCAGTGTATTTCCTTTATTAGTGACATCGCAGCTGTCCCATAAGTAGCTCTTTACCTCCATCTCACTAACAAACACCTCGATGTCAGTGTCTGAAAGTTTTACTTCCTCTTCACATCGCTTGATGCCGTGCCTCCGTCAGGACTCGCGGTGGAAAACCATTGGTCAGCTTCATAATGTAATATTCGTGACGTGCTTTGCAATGACCATTCATAGTAGAAATTGGGCGTGTGGAGAGCGGATTTGGAGTTCAGGTTTTGCGTGCGCACGGTTTTATAAATCGGAATTAGCTTTGGCTTACGCCATTTCCTGCTTTTTTTGGCGTAAGCACACTTTTAGTAAGAATCCTACGCACTCTTTTATAAATCCATCCCTGCTCGGCCCACGCTACACTTCCTCACACACACAGGACCGGCAGTGGGGGGAGAGAGAGAGGGGGAGAAGGGAAGAGTTAGGGGGTCCCTAAATAGACTTCTAGCTGTGATATTTGAAGTATAAATGTATCTGATCATGCACCTCTGTCCTGCACTGCACTTATAAGCCACAAAGTTGGAAAAACATTGTGGAGGTTGAATACAAGTACTCTACACAACACACAATTTTAGAGCCAAATGAGAAAGGAAATGAAAACGTATCTTGAAGAAAATGATAACCGGGAGGTTGATTCAGCAATAGTGTGGGATGCCTTAAAAGCAGTCATCAGGGGGAGAATTATATCTTACTGTGCCCATGAAAAGAAACAAAAACTATTAAGATTAATAAACCTTAATAAAGAACTAACATTGTTAGGACTGCAAAGAAGCACTGAGTGGGCCCGAGCACATGCATTTTTAAGTGTTGCATCGTTTTGCCTGAAAAAAATTAATAATGACTGAGGAAATATTGACACAGAGCTGTTCAGGCTTGGAATCTGATCATGAGACAGGAGTTTGGTGGTGATAGGACAATGCACAGAGGATTTATGACAACATTGTCTCCTTTGGCCAAGGATGAACCTTCGCTGGACTTCAAAAAATGTGGAATATGGCCAAAATGGCTACTAAATGCAAAATAGCAGGCTTCCTGCTACGTTTTTCCAATTGCACCTAGACACTTTTTTGTTTGTCTGGTCATGATACATTGATTTTTGTGAACACGTTCCGGGGATCTCGGGGGGCACCAGAGACATTTTGCGACGCCCATTGAAAATTCCTCCAGAATACGTACATTTTCACTACTTTCTAACTTTAACCATGAATAATAATAATCATTACAATTTCAATAGGGCCTCCCACTGTCAGTGCTCGGGCCCTAATTAAACAATCTTGAGACACAGCATAAGACAGAGCAGAAAACTAATGTGCTGATAAAAAATAAAGAAAGTAAGGAACAAAATAAATGTAGTACACTCACAGGAAAGATATTTACAAATCAGAAATATTGTGAGTCAGGCCCAAAAATCAACAAATTTCTGGCAAGAAAACTGCAAAAACAGCCAGCAGACAAAACTATATACAATATAAAAAGGGACCCAGTTTCTAAATCTATACACTATAAACAAGGTGAAATACAGAATGTTTAAAAAAAAAAAAAATACTATAAATCTCTGTATACGCAACCACATCTAGAGAGCGAGCAACAAATTTGCGAATTCCTCAATCTGCCTGTTCCATCAGAAGAACAAAAATCAAATATTGACCACAGCAGTATTTGAGAGAGAACTGAACAGCGCTATCTCTAAGCTTAAAGCTAATAAATCACCCGGTCCGGATGGCCTTCCTTCAGAGTGGTATAAGACATTTCGTTTTGAGTTAGTGCCAAGCCTTCTTAGGGCCTGCAACACAACCTTAATGGACGCCAAAATGCCTCCATCTTGGAGCGAGGCAGTGATCTCCATTATCCACAAAGAAGGAAAGGACAAACTGGAATGTGGATCTTACAGACCAATCTCAGTGTTGAACGTGGACTACAAATTATACACAACCATACTTGCTAAAAGACTTGAAAACATCCTTCCTCAACTTGTACATAATGACCAAACTGGATTCATCTCACAAAGACAAACCCATGATACCATCAGGCGATCGTTGCACATATTAAAATCATATTCAACAGAACAATCTTGAAGCCTACCTAATCAGATTGGATGCCTTGAAGACCTTTGACTCTTTGGCGTGCATAACAGTTTTATCAAGGGCATTCGTACGCTATATGCCAAACCATCAGCCTGGATAAAAATAAACGGGTATCGCTCAGATACCATTATATAAGGGCGCGGAACATGACAGGGTTGCCCATTTTCCCCATTACTTTTCACACTTCATATAGAACCTCTCGCGCAGTGGATAAGAAAGATGGAAAAGGCATCTGCATAAATGGAGAAGACCACAAGGTAGCATTGTACGCCGATGATATCCTGATCTATTCAAGTACCCCCTCAAGCTTTCAGAATTAATGAACCTGCTAGAAACATTTGGTAGATATGCAGGATATAAACTAAATCTGCAAAAATCACAGATTGACTTTTAACTCTACGCCTCCCCAAAAATTAGAGATAAATTTCATTTTCACTGGGACCAGAGTTCATTGAAATATTAAGGAATACACCAACCGAAACTGGCAGTGATAAATTATGCCCACCTCCTAGGTCAAATTAAAGAGGAGATACACAGATGGATCTCTATTTCTTTCCTCAGTCTCAGCCATAGAATTGACCTAATTTTAGGAATTATTTCTATGCTGCCCAGACTAAACCCCTGATTAACATATGTACCCCACATTTTGGTTCCAGATGGAAAGACATTGAATTCTCCATCATGAGAGATAACCCAATACATGCAGTATTGGCACATACAAATTTGGGAAAACTCCACGGCTCAAATTCCAGTAACAAAATCTGGAATACAATTAAAAGGAGAATATAAATTAGATCCTAAACTACAAATAATTCAGTGGTGCACTTATGATCCTGGGTTCAAGCCAATTGACTAACAGCTTGTAAAAAAGCGCTCACAAGGCGCTGGCTGCTTCCTGAGCCCCCACGATACAAGACTGGATAGATATAGTAAATTACATTTATGTTATGGAAAGGATTACTTTTTCCCTTCGTCTTCTGGAAAACTGTGTTCATTCGATTATGGAACAAATGGGTGAGATATGTAAAACCCTTAAGGGCAGACTTTGTGGAGGTATTGAATGAATGACCCTGTAATGTTGCCTTGATTTAGCAAGCCTCATCTACCTCTCCCCCAAGTCACCCCCTAAGATGTGTTTTTTTTGGGGTCGTTTTATTCATTTATTCATTATTGATCTGGGATTATTGTCTACCTGTACACACTGTACCTCTCCCGAAATGTACAAAGTTACCCAATTTTGAAAGGTTGACAGCCGATGAAAGAAGCACAAAGACTTATATACACACACACAAGGAAGGCAGGGGCAATTGGACACAGGTGGAACACATGAGGACTGGTGCAGACAATCACAGACTAGGAAGTGAAGAAAGAAAACACAATGGGAACAGAGACTACAAAATAAAAAAGGAAACAGAACAACGGGTCACCGAAACAACTCAGACAAACAAACACAAGGAAGTCAAGAAACACAAGGTAATAATAGTACAGAAAACACTCTTAATAAAGATGGCGTAAAAAAACACTGAAAAATACAAAACCATGACACCTTCAGCAATTCAACAATACAAAAACGTTAATCTTCCCTTCCACGGCAACATAAAGGCTTTAATGGAGACTCTTAGTACTAAATGTACATAATGCTCATTTGTAATACTGTCAAGTATTCATGTTCTACTTGACAGTCTGGAGGAAACGCTTTCCAGGGTGGAAGATGTCTATAAATCAATTGAAAATTGAGAAATGTTTTCAGTTTATCATATACCTATACTCGTGTTTTACACGTTTTTATTCAAGTTATTCAACCTGTGCTGTAAAGCGTAAAATAATGCAAAATAATGAAGTAATTTACGAACTGGAGTGGAATATTTTTGGAAAATTTGATGGACTGAACAGTTGTAACCATTTCTATAATCTATATTGACTGTATATTATCTAGGACTACATCCAAATTAAATTTGATCACTAGCCACCTTGTCCATATCTCATCAAATCAATATTCACATTAATTTTGGACCTAAAAGTAATTGCCTGCATCATACCCAGCCCTACTGTCTTTACCCAAGTGTGGGTCATAGCATCTTTCACTCGTCATTGATTTGAGGACTGAATGAGTGTAACGCGTATGTTACGGTTTGAAGGAGGAGATGGACCCAGGATGCAGAGGTTATAACAAAAAGGGGATTTAATATACAAAAAACGTCTTTCACAAGACAAAAACAAAACAAGAACACTAACAAAAGTAACACTGGCGACAAGGCGCACTGAGAACAAGGAACGAGGAAGCAGGAGAAGCTGGTCGAAACCGCAGGAACAAACAAACCATTTCTCACGACGTGGGGAGAAAACAACTAGTACAAACCGACACCGGGCTTGGGGAACACAGAGGCTTAAGAAGACACAGAGGGAAGGCAGGAACAATTAACCCCAGGTGAAACACATGAGGACTGGGAAGACAATCACCGAAAGGAAGTGAAGATGGAAACCACACACAAGGGACAGATACTACAAAATAAAACAGGAAACAGAAAATACACTGAGGAGACTGAAATTAACAAACTAAAATGACAGGACACCACAGCGTAACTACTCTTGATGACGTTATCCAGGCAATTGCTGGTGCAGTAACCACTGTTGTCAAAACCTTTGACATCACAGTGTCACACTAAAAAACATGTTGGAGAGGGGCATAATGCAATGGCAATGCCCCAAAAAACCATCCCCAACTAACCAAATGAAATTTACCTTTTTAGGTGAAGCTGGTAAAGATACAAGAGCTCTCCGCATATAATTTCTGACAGGTATGTGTAGGATACAAAAAAAAAAATCCATAGAGAATAATGTGAAAGGTTTTAGAGTTTCACATAAGTTGTACTTTAAATTTCGTATTTATGCAAGATGTAATTTTATCAGGAAATGTAATGTAATTCATAATTTAAATATTGTTTAAGGATTGGTGGAGGGCATCGAAAAGCGATTCTTTTAGAACAGCACACGGCAGAACACCTAACTATTCACGGTCTGATTTGGACAAAGGTCATTTCAGGTATGTGCTTCATGGGCAACTTCAGTGTCTGGTATATGGATTGGGTTAATCTTGGCAACCATTGACTCCATCCAAACTTCCATCTCTTTTAGCTCCGTTTTTCGGTCTCCACCTACTCCTGAGGGAAATATCTGTATATTTTCCTGCTAAATGTTCCACTATGTTCTCCAGTTAGTCTACAGCTAACTGGCTGTTTGCGGTTTGGTGCTGAGCAAGTACTATACAATAGGTTTTTAGAGCTTTTCGAGCAAAACAGCTGCCCGCTGCAGCCAAAAGTGACATTATTAGAGCACTAAGAGTGAATAAAAACAGTAAACCAAAACAAGGAGCTCCGATATCGGTAGAGCTTAGGGGAATTAAAGAGTTGGGTGTTATCTTTTGTCTCCTACATCACAGCGAGCAACAACAAAATTAAAACGCTTTCTTAACAATTCATTGTAATTAACCATTTACATCAATTTTAAATTGGCACCTATGCCCTTTTCGTTTTTTTAAGGACTGTTGGAGAAATAATGGCTGCCAGCTTGGCCCAAGGAGGACCAGCTCCGAATTGCATGATGCTTTGGTGCTACAAGTTCCTGTGCACTGGGTCCATGGACATTGAAGACTAGGACAAAAACCATCTGGGAGATGAATGTACTGATCTGTTATCAAGAGTAAGAAAGAAAACCATGCCTCAAGAGTCATGCCACATTAGTTTTATCGGAGGGGGTTGTTTGGTGATGAAAGATGCCTCCATATACGTCACCTGCCACCAGATCAGCCAATAGCTGCATTCCATTGCAATAGCCGGGTTTCAACGAGTAGAGGGCGGTGGCTATACATATTTGTAAACACACTATGTAGAATTCAAATACCTATAACTTAAATGTCAAGATTTGAACCTGAATCTATCAGCTACACTACTAAATAACCATATACACAGATTTTCAGCTGAAAAGTCGTTTGGGGTTTTAATTACTCTTTAAATATCCAAGCGAAATTACAGTTACAGAGTCTTCGTAGCATAAGCCTTTGTTGACATAAACTAAAGACTAATCAGCAGTCTAGATCTGACAAAACATGGAGACAACCAAGATACGATCACATTTCATTGATCACCTGGAAGAACCTTTACGAATTGAACAGATCAGGGCACAGACTATCTCTGTCACTCATACTATCCTGTTATCAGGAGCAGGCTATACAATAGTCAACATACCTGTAGCTCGAATTGTTTCATTCTTGAAAAGTTACCAATATAGCTTGATGTGTATGTTTACAATACAAAAGCTGTTAGCTGTCGGTTTTAATTTCAGGTGGAGGAAGTCACTGAGACAACGATTCAACGTCTCACAGACGAGATCTTGAATGGTGGGTACACAGGATCCAACACTTTGGAGAAAAAGGATGAAATAATCCGGTATGTTGGAGGTGCTGGTGCTTAATTGTACGGTTTCAGAATCTAAAATGTGTACGTGTGTGTATTGGCATGAATGTTTCTAGATTTCAAAAACCATAAAAGCTATAACCCTACACTTTGGCATCATCACCTGACAACATGGTGAAGCTATAACAATCACTTTTTCATTACTTAATATAACCATCATCCTATTGAGACGAAGTCATTAAGTCACTATTTTACTTATAAATGTATTCCTGACCAGACTTTGTCAATTTTTTATTCCCTTTAGCTGCTATTGTGCCACAGCTGGATTACCATGTTTGAAAATGCTGATGAAAATCATTTGGTGGCTAAACATGGCTCTTCACATGAGTAATGCGGCACCATTTGGTTTCATTCTATTCCCAACTAACATTTGAAATCCTTAAGTTTAAGTATTCTGTGATTAACCATGTCTATGCTTTAAATGATTGTACATATGTGTTTGTGTGTTCATGTCATTTATTACAAAAACAATGCTGTTACCAATTCTGCTGCAGATAAGGGATGGCTTGAAGCTGTATGGCTTGTGTGATATCATGGCCAATTACCCAGATATCTGTCAGCCTTTGTTTGTGCCAGGAGTAGAAATGACACTAACTGCAGCGTCGATACATGTTTAAGATTCATATTTTCTGTTGCATAATGATAGTCTTTTTTAAGTTCTATATGACTTAGAACTTAAGTTCAAATGGTGTACTCTGTGTGCTCCAGTTAGGATGCAGAGTTTTACAAAAAGTGTATTCTTAATGAAAAAAGTCTTAAACAGAAAAAACAACTAAAGGCACACAGGGGAAACACTGGAGGCAAACAAAGAGAAGCACAAAACTGGAGCTCAGGAGACAAGGCAAAACAAAAAGCACAGGGAACATTTAGACAGCATTTAGACAACAAACAGATACGGACAAAGGGAAGCACAGAGACATATATACACACACAAGGAAGGCAGGGGCAATTGGACACAGGTGGAACACATGAGGACTGGTGCAGTCAATCAGACAGGAAGTGGAGAAAGAAAACACACTAGGAACAGAGACTACTAAATAAAACAAGAAACAGAACAAAAGTTCACCGAAACAACTCAGACAAACACACACAAGGAAGTCAAGAAACACGAAGTAATAATAAAAAAGAAAACACTCAAACCATGACACCTTCAGCAATTCAACAATACAGAAACGTTAATCTTGTTCCCTTCTCCGACTCTTCGTACTAAATGTACATAATGGTCATTTGTAATACTTGCGTATTCATGTTTTACTTGACAGTCTGGAGGAAACGCTTTCCAGGGTGGAAGGTGTCTATAAATAAACTGAAAATTGAGAAATGTTTTCAGTTTATCATCTACCTATACTCATGTTTTTATTCAAGTTATTCAACCTGTGCTGTGGAAAGAGGAAAAGGAAAGGAAAAATTATGCAAAATAATGAAGTAATTTACGAACTGGAGTGGAATATTTTTGGAAAAATTTGATGGACTGAACAGTTTGTAACCATTTCTATAATCTATATTGACTGTATATTATCTAGAACCACATCCAAATTAAATTTGATCACTAGCCACCTTGACCATATCTCACCAAATCAATATTCACATTAATTTTGGACCTAAAAGTAATAGCCTACATCATACCCAGCCCTACTGTCTGTACCAAAGTGTGGGTCATAGCATCTTTCACTAGTCATTGATTTGAGCACTGAATGAGTGTAACGCGTAACAACTCTTTTCCTTTCCTTTCCCCCCTCTTCAGTCTTGATGACGTTATCCATGCAATTGCTGGTGTAGGAACCACAGATGGCAAAACCTTTGACATCACTGAGTCACGCCAAAACATGTCGGAGAGGGGCCTAATGCTATGGCATTGTCCAAAAAAAACATCCCCAACTAACCAACTGAAAGTTACCTTTTTAGGTGAAGCTGGTATAGATACAGCAAATAATTTCTGACAGGTATGTGTAGGATACAAAAACTAAAAAATATTCCATAGAGAATAATTTGAAAGGTTCTAGAGTTTCACATAAGTTGTACTTTAAATATTGTATTATGCAAGATATGTAATCTTGCCTTTTATCAGGAAATGTAATGTAATGCATAATTCTCATCTTGTTTAAGGAATGGTGGAGGGCATCCAAAAGTGATACTTTGTGAACAGCACACATGGCAGATCACCTAACTATTCAAGGTCTGATTTGGACAAAGGTAATTTCAAGTATGTGCTTTATGCACCACTTCGGTCTCTGGTATCTGGATTGGGTTAATCTGGGCAACCATTGACTAATAATATATTTAAACCTTCAATTCTCCACTTGGGAGCAGGTGAAACGAGCTCTTAACACAACTTTGACATATCACCTTTTAAGTTGAAATGGCAAATATCGCAGCAAACAGTTGTACATTTCCAAATACAGTGGATACATATCAACATTATCATTCATTTGGAGTCATGTTTCTGTCCACTTGTTGCATCACAATTCAAACTTCCATCTCTTTTAGCTCTGTTTTTGGTCTCCACCTACTCCTGAGGGAAATATCTGTATATTTTCCTGCTAAATGTTCCACTATATATAGTATTGATGGCGAGATGAAGCTTCATGAAGCTTTGAAGCTTTCCATGCAATGGGCCGAAGCTCATGGGCCAAAGCTTCATGGTGCTTCATTTGCTCTACACCGCCATCAAGTGGACATTAAATGTAAATGTAATTATAATGAAACCATGGCTTTGGTATGTGAAGCTTTGAATTGAATAAATTAATGAATGATGTTTGTGATGCCAGTGAATGAATTATGAAGTCATTTATATTGTGTCTGTCTTTATGATACAATGGCGGGGTCAAAAGAGAAAGTGGAAACAAATTGGTGAGAGGGTTGTGATGTGAATGTGCTTATGTTACTTGGATTGTGACTGTGCTTATATGTGTGGGGACAAAATGTAACACATACAATAGGGATATCCCTATTGTATGTGTTACACCGTGAACATTGTCCTAAATCTCCACCACTGTGCAGAGTGGCATGATTACTTTTTCACTTGTGTTGGTTAATTGCAAAGTGGATGTGTTAACCACACATCTACCAGCAATCCGCTCAACAGGAAAAAATGATGCTGGGTATGATGTGTCTGTGCTTTGTTAGCTCCAAACTTCTACTTCTTTCCTTTTCCATATATTCCGTATATATATATAGAGATGGCGCCGAGGAAGGCTGCCGTGTCTCACGCTCTCCCATAGCTCTGCTCTTTTTTTTCTATCTTGTTATTTATTCTACTTTATTTTGCATCATGCACTCCGGTAAAGCGAGCCCTATCATCATATATGATAGAGAACAACTTCCGTCCATCGGGTTGACGGTAAAAAACACTTTTTCACCGCCACCAGCTACAAACAAAGGAGACTTCCCATGGCGCTGTTTACCTGCCGTATCCCTGGAACACGGAGGCGATGAAGGAAACGAGGGTCGCGGGCCGGCGTCCTGGTCTGGCTGAGGAAACGTGAGAACCGCCCTCCTCTACCGAGCATTCTTCTGGCTAATGTGCAGTCCCTGGACAACAAGCTGGACGAGCTTCGTAGCAGGATGGCTTTCCAACGGGACATTAAGTTTTGTAACGTGTTGGTTTTCACGGAGACTTGGCTCGACCCCTCGATCCCGGACTCCGCCATTGTTCCCGAGGGGGTCTCATTCACCGCCAGGACCGAACAACAAACTCAGGTAAGAGCAAGGGACGAGGTGTCTGCTTCATGGTGAATAATCTGTGGTGCTCGGATGTGAGAATTATTTCTTCAGGCTGTACTCCGGACCTGGAGCCCCTCATGATCAGATGCCGACCTTATTACATCCCGAGGGAGTTTACATCGGTCATCATAACAGCGGTGTACATTCCGCCACCTCTACATGTGGCTCTACATTCCGGACCTCTACACCCAGCGGTACAGGAAGAAGAGCAGCCGGATTATTAAAGACTGTGACGCCCCGGCTTTGACAGTAGGCTCTGTGGATTGTATGTGTGCATGACTCCTGTTTCTCCATTCAACATGTAGGAGGAGCTGGAGATTGCAGGTGGTGGTTAATGAGGGGCGGGGCTCCAGGTGATGGCCACCAGGTGATGGCCATCACTATAAAAACGGTGTCCCGGGACCTCAAGGCCCTCTTGTCCTGCTCTGACCACCTGACGCGGGAAGGCTGTCTGCCCCTGTCTTTTGTATATATTTTGTCAAATAAATGTGAGAATTGTTAAACGTTACCCGACGGTGTCTGTCTTCCCTATGTCATGACTATTGTGAGCTAGATAGCCGTGACATATGGGGGCTCGTCAGACTTTTGGATCTGGAAATTGTCTGCTGTGTGCAGTGTTAAAATTGTCTGCTTTGTGCAGTGGTAAAGTCGTCTGCTGTTAACTGTGATAGCGACGTGCGGTTAATAAACTCTAGATTATCCTACGATCTGAGGTGACGTGAGGTGAGTAGGTCTAGTGGTAACGGGCGAGGGTTTTGTGAATGAAGTTGTAGTAGTAGGCGTGGCCTGCTGTTTACTCGTCTGTTTGTTTGGGAAGACCTGCACTGTCTGAGTGGTAACGTTAGCGTGTTTGCGGAGTTGTAAACTCAGATCTCGATGCGATATGCACTCGGTTTTGTTTTGTGTGGTGTGATTGTTGGTTTTTCGTGGTGGGGCAGCGGGTTACGCGAGCAAGAGCTCTCCCCATTTAGAGCGCCTCCGCGCTGGGTTTTAGGTTCCAGTGACGGGAGTCTGGACCGGTGGGCACCGCCGCTGAGTAAGGCTGCATCGACTTTGGTCGGGATGGCTGGCATCTGACGGTATTGGTGAGTGTTCATTTATTTTGTTCACTGATCCCCGGTTCTTGGGCTCCGTCAGAAGCTAGGTCAGTTTAGTCGGGGGGTAAATGTTTAGGGGGAATGCTCCGTGAATTGTTTGCCCTACTGTGTTAACCGCGTTTCGTGAGCCCCGCGGCGGCCCTCCTACTCGCGGCGGCCCTCCTGCTCGTCGCGGAGGTAATGAATATTCATTTGATCGTGAATTAAGTGCTGGGTTGCACTGGTTATGAGCGCAGTGGAAAACTTTTTTGATGCTCCGTCGGAGAGCTTGTTGCTGACGCTAACAGTAAAGGAGTTAATAAGTGTCGCTGATTATTATTCTATTGAGATTACGCTGCCTAGATCTGCAAGGAAAGACCGGTTGGTAGATCTCATTCGTGAGGGCTTACAAACACAACAGGTGTTGCCTTTTTTTTGTAGTCCAATTATGGATTCAGATCAGAAGTCAGAGGCTGAGGCATCTGCTATTTCTCATACTATATTAACTTTTGAACAGCAAAAAGCGATTTTGCAAATGCAAATGGAGCAAAAGAGATTAGACGCTGGAGAAAGGGAAAAGGAACGTTTATTGGAACAGGAAAAAATACGTTTCAACGCTGTGGAAAGGGAAAAGGAACGTTTATTGGAACAGGAAAAAATACAGTTAGAGCACACTCGTCTAAACCTGATGGCAGAGGGGAAATACGGCAATTCCAATCAGCCATCAGGCTTATCAAATATGGTTAAGTTTCTCCCGAAGTTCAACGAACGGGACCCAGATGTTTTCTTTTCCTTATTTGAAAGTGTCGCTTGTGATCTCAAGTGGACTAGTGAGGACAAGGTTTTATTGCTACAGACTGCTTTGCATGGGCATGCCCAAGAAGCTTTTGTCGCTCTGTCTGCTGTGGAGCGTAAAGATTACAAGACTGTTAAAGATGCCGTGTTGAAGGCATATCAACTAGTACCAGAGGCTTATCGACAACGTTTTCGTAATCATCAAAAGTCAAATAAACAAACTTATGCTGAGGTAGGCAGGGACCTATCCAATTTGTTTCATCGTTGGCTTGCAGCTGAGGATGTTGAGGATTTTGATGCATTGTGCAATTTAATGATTGTAGAGCAGTTCAAGAATATCTTGCATGAAAGGGTGGCTATTTATGTAAGCGAACACAAGGTAAAAACGGTCTCTGAGGCTAGTTCCCTCGCTGATGGATATTTCTTAACACACAAGAATCATTTCCGTGAATTTGCGCAGCGCAAAGATTATTATCAGCGGGAGCAGCGATCTGATCTTGTTAATACTGTCCCACGATTTAATGCTGGTCCTACCGTGAGATATAACACTGCGGCGGTGGGTAAAGGGAATGATGGCAAGCTTGACAATGTGTGTCATAAATGCCATAAGCCAGGTCACTGGAGACGCCAATGTCCGGAGTGGTCACATAATAGGCCTAGAGAAGGCATGGTCAGCACCAAAGACGTAGGGTGCGTGTCTGCTGTTCGTTTTGCTGGTGTGTGGAACGCACAAAACGTAGATGGAATCAATGCTTTCCCTTCCAAGCGTTCTATTTCAGGGGAAAACGAAAATTTGAATGTTGTGCCTAAGACTATTCCTGACGCTGATTACACTCCATTCGTTAGTGATGGCTATGTGTCCTTGGTTGGTGACTTTCGTAGAGTGCCAGTCAGGATATTGCGCGACACTGGCGCCTCTGAGAGTTTTATTCGTCAGTCTGTTCTCCCTTTTTCCTCGACCTCAGACACTGATAGTGTGGTCTTGATTCGAGGAATTGGGTTACATTCGTTTCCCGTACCGCTGCATAGGATTCAACTGAATTCTGGCTTTGTAAACAGCGAAGTGATTATTGCTGTTCGTCCATCGCTGCCGGTGGATGGCATTGATCTGATTATGGGCAATAATCTGGCACATGATTGTGTTTTTCCCTGTCAGTTTCCGCCACCACCTGTGGTCAGTACAGGCGTGTTACTGTCACCTGAGTCTGACAAATGTTTTGAGGATTTTCCCGAGGTGTTCACTGCCTGCGCGGTGACTCGTGCTATGGCTCGTGGGCAGGTAGAGAAAGCGCCAGTCGTTTCGGGGTCGTTGTCTAAATTGTTCATTCCCGACTTACCAGTACCGTTATCTGTTGATCAGGTTATTGATGCTCAGAAAACTGATACCACTTTGGATAAGTATGTTGCTATGGCTAATGATAATCAGAGTGTAGATCATGGTTATTTTGTCCAAAATGGTTTACTGCTTCGCAGGTGGTTGCCTCATGCAGGTGCTGATGTGGCAGGTCAGGTGCTGCAGGTGGTAATGCCTGCCGTGTATCGTGAGTTAGCGTTGAAAGCTGCTCATGGCGAAACATCTGGTCATTTTGGTATAAGAAAGACTTATAACCATGTGTTGCAGCATTTTTACTGGCCTCGCATTAAACGTGATGTTGCGGGATTTGTAAAATCATGTCACGTTTGCCAGGTTGCTGGGAAGCCCAATGAGACCATAAAACCTGCGCCACTGAAGCCTATCCACTCGGTTGATATTCCTTTTGAGTACTTAATTATTGACTGTGTTGGACCCCTGCCAAGGTCAAAGTCTGGTATGGAATATATGGTCACGGTGATGTGTCAGGCTACTAGATATCCTGCAGCATATGCAGTGAGATCGATTAGCACTAAAGCTGTAGTGAAATCGTTGTCTCACTTTATTTCCATATTTGGCATCCCAAAAGTTATTCAAAGCGACCGTGGTTCAAACTTTACATCTAAGTCCTTTGCTGAGGCATTGAAACAGCTAAGCATTAGGCATAATCTCAGCAGCGCATATCATGCGCAAAGCCAGGGGGCGCTGGAGCGTTTTCATGCCACCTTGAAGTCCTTGTTGCGTGCTTATTGTATAGAGCTAAAGCGGGAATGGGAAGAGGGTTTACCATGGCTCCTGCTGGCGGCACGTGCTGTCGTGCAGGAGAGTACAGGGTATAGCCCTAATGACCTCGTCTTTGGCCACAAGGTGCGTACTCCTCTGTCTATTTTAGGCAGTGATTTGGACCGTACAGAGCCACCAGAGAACTTGGCAGAGTATGTTCAGGGTTTTCGTCGCAAGCTGTTCCTGGCATGGAAAATGGCGTGTGAAAATCTAAGTAATGCTCAAAAGAAAATGAAGAATCTGTATGACCGAAAGGCACTGGTGAGGGCTTTTAGCCCAGGAGATCAAGTTCTGGCATTGCTGCCTATAGCGGGTTCACCGTTCGAGGCCAAGTACTTGGGGCCGTATACTGTCATCCGCCAGGTCTCAGAAGTTAATTATGTGGTGTCAACTCCTGAAAGAAGACGCAAAACACAGCTTTGTCATATCAACCTGCTCAAGCCTTATTTCCCTTCATCTTCACAGATGCAGGAGAAGGAGGCAAGGCTGAAACCAGTAGGGCTTGCTATGGGGTCAGATGCACCCAACATCACTCAGGTGGCAGCTGAGGATGGCGTGTGTGGGCCCGATGATGCAGTGTTGCAGGCTCGGCTAGTTAATAGCGAAATGCTGGCTAATTTGGATAGTCTTCTTAGTCATTTGAAGAGTGAACATCGGGAGCAACTAAAAAGTTTAATTTTTGAGTTTTCATCCCTATTTTCTGACACACCGACCTGTACCAGCGTGATCGAACATGACATAGATGTGGGAGACGCAAAACCGGTTCGTCAAAGGTTTTATCGCGTCTCACTCGACAAGCGGAAAGTCTTGATTCATCTGTGCAGTACCTCCTTGATAATGGATTAGCCGTACCATCTTATTCCAGCTGGGCTTCTCCTTGTCTGCTGGTAAAGAAATCTGATGCTTCCTTCAGATTTTGCACAGACTATAGGAAGGTTAACACGGTGACAAAAATTGACTCGTTTCCGTTACCACGAATCGAAGATTGCGTTGACCAGGTGGGTAGTGCCCGGTTTGTCAGCAAATTTGACTTGCTTAAGGGTTACTACCAAGTGCCATTGACTCCCAGGGCCCAAGAAATTTCAGCGTTTGTAACATCGTCTGGACTTTACTCTTATACCAGGATGAGTTTTGGACTGCGCAACGCCCCTTCAACCTTCTAGAGACTCATGGATAGAGTTGTGGGAGGGTTGGAGGGTTGTGCAGTGTATTTAGATGATGCTGTCTGTTATGCAGACACCTGGGATACACATCTGGTCCGCATTCGTGCTTTTTTCGAGCGGCTGCGGGCGGCTAATCTGACAGTAAACCTTGCGAAATGTGAATTTGCGAAGGCCACTGTGGTTTACTTGGGCAAGGTGGTAGGGCAGGGGGTAGTGCGGCCTGTGAGGGCAAAAGTGTTGGCCATCGACAGGTTCCCCCCTCCTGGGACGAAGAAAGAGCTGATGCGATTCCTTGGAATGGCTGGTTATTATAGGAATTTTTGTTCAAACTTTTCAACAGTGGTGGCCCCATTGACCGATTTGTTAAAGGGCACTGTTAAGTATGAGTGGTCCTCTGAGTGTCAGATAGCATTTGATAATGGAAAGCTGTTGTTGACCTCTGCTCCGGTGATGGCTGCGCCAAGACTGGAACAACCTTTTTTGTTACAGGTTGATGCCAGCCAAGTAGGTGCGGGCGCAGTCTTGTTGCAAAAGGACGACACTGGGATGGACAGGCCAGTGTGTTTTTTTTCGCGCAAGTTCAATAAACATCAATTGAACTATTCAACGATTGAAAAGGAGGGTTTAGCCTTAATATGGGCTCTCCAACATTTCGATGTTTATGTTGGGGGAGGTTTATATCCTGTTGTGGTGTTCACAGACCACAATCCCCTCACATTCATTCAGTCTCTCAAAAATTCGAATCAGCGCTTAATGCGCTGGGCACTTTTTTTGCAGCCGTACAGACTGAACATTCGGCACATCCGTGGCCGGGAAAATGTGATGGCTGACGCCCTTTCTCGAGCCCCGGAGGAATGAATGAATGAATGAATGAATGAATGAATGAATGAATGTGTTTGTCTGTTTGTTTTCTGTCTGTCTCGTGTCTTGTTCTGTTTCAGCTGTCCCGTGTGTCTGGCGCCGGATATATGGGAGGATGGGACGGTATCAAGGCCATTAGTGAGACTGTGTGGACTGGGTGAATGGTCGTTTGGTGTGAAGGTGCAGCATGTGTGGGTGTTCACTTAGGCCTATGATTGTGTACACATGTGTTGGTGTTTTGGGATTTCTAATAATGGTTAATTATTAGTAGAAATATTGTTGATTGGGGTTTTTGGGTTGTTTTACCAGAAACCCATGGTATGGGCTCCTGTCTTTTGGGGGGGAGTGATGTGACGCCCCGGCTTTGACAGTAGGCTCTGTGGATTGTATGTGTGCATGACTCCTGTTTCTCCATTCAACATGTAGGAGGAGCTGGAGATTGCAGGTGGTGGTTAATGAGGGGCGGGGCTCCAGGTGATGGCCACCAGCTGATGGCCATCACTATACAAACGGTGTCCCGGGACCTCAAGGCCCTCTTGTCCTGCTCTGACCACCTGACGCGGGAAGGCTGTCTGCCCCTGTCTTTTGTATATATTTTGTCAAATAAATGTGAGAATTGTTAAACGTTACCCGACGGTGTCTGTCTTCCCTATGTCATGACTATTGTGAGCTAGACAGCCGTGACAAGACCCCTTTCACCCCAGCCATAAAAATTTTTGCCTGCTGCCGTCTGGCCGACGGTACCGCAGCATCCGGGCCCGCACCACCAGGCTCAGAGACAGTTTCTTCCCCCAGGCCATTAGACTTTTAAACTCCTCTGAACTGCCATTACTTCACCAAACCAGTACTGTGACATATTTGCACCATTGCACCTAATTGCACTATTGTTGTTTTTATTTTCTCTTCAGCTGTTTATATATATATATACTTTATTTTCTATTTAAAATTTTGATATTCTATTTCATACTATTACTATTTTATTTTTTAGACTGTAATTACTTGAGCATTACTAGAAGAGAGCCTGTGACTCAAGCATTTCACTGCCAGCGACTGCTTAATGTTATTGTTGTGCATTTGATAATAAAAATCTTGAATCTTGAATAAAAATATCTGTCGAGCCAAAATACTGGCAAATTCAGCACCATATTCACATGTCCATGGCAAACTAAGCTGTTGACCCTGCTGAAATTCCCTTCAATTGTTTTATTGCTTTTTATTAAAACACTCAACACTTTTATCCAAAGCGACTTACAAGAAGTGCTTTTCTTTCTTTGTCCGTTTTTGCAAGGTATTTAAATATATAATGATGTTTAACCCTTGTGTTGTCCCAGGGTCTGGTTGACCCAGCATGTGTTTGTGTGTGTGTGTGTGACAGTCTCCCGTCTTTGTGCGTGGCGTGCAGCAATACAAATTATTTTCTTCTTCTTCTTATAATTATTATTTTTATTATCACCGAGCAACAACAGGCTCGGGTACGCAACGCTGGCAGCCGGGGATGCTCGTTGCGCATGCCCTCGGGTCACTGGTACCCCGGCCGACGTGCTACAGGCCCTACGTCTTCGCGTGTGTCCTGTGCAGCTATAAAAAAAGAATCAAAATGAATTTCCTTATTCCTTTATTATTATTATCACTGAGCAAGAGTCTTTTTCTTCTTCTTCTTCTTCTTCTTCTTCTTCTCGTTCGCATCACCGAGCAACAACAGGCTCGGGTACGCAACGCTGGCAGCCGGGGTCCTAGTGACCCGAGGGCACGCGCAGCGAGCATCCCCGGCTGCCAGCGTGTGTCCTGTGCAGCTATAAAAAAAGAATAAAAATGAATTTCCTTCTTCCTTTATTATCACTGAGCAAGAGTCTTCTTCTTCTTCTTCTTCTTCTTCTTCTCGTTTGCATCACCGAGCAACAACAGGTTCCATTACGCAACGGAAGGAGCCGGGTCTGTGCAAGTCGCAAGTGTGTCGTTCAGCTATAAGAGAAATAATAAAAATGTATTTCTTTTTTATTATTATTACTGCGCACGAGTCTTCTTTTTCTTCTCCTTCTTCTACTTCTTCTTCTTCTCATCAAGGAGCAAGAACAGGCTCGAGGACACGACGCTGACAGCCAGGTCGGTCCAGCGTCGCGAGTCTAAGGGTAACAGGGACCCCGACCGACAAGCGACCGGCCTCATGTCACACCCGCCCTACGTCTTTGAGTGTGTCTTGCAGCTATAAGAGAAATTATTTTTTTTAATTTTTTTTTAATTATTATTACTGCGCACGAGTCTTCTTTTTCTTCTCCTTCTCCTTCTCCTTCTTCTCCTTCTCATCACCGAGCAAGAACAGGCTCGAGTACACGACGGGGGTAACCGGACAGGCCCAGCTCCGCGAGTCTCAGGGTCACGGGGACGCCGATGGGAGAGACGGTCCTCAACGCGAGCAGCCGTGCAAGCCCCTCAGCGCGAGCCTTCGGGTCTCAGAGACCCAGGCCGATGAGACTCACCAACGCGGGCATCCCAGGGGTCCTACGTCACACCGGCGCGCAACTTGGAGCGGGTGTGACAAATACATCTGCAAGGGCTGTTCGCTTTTCTATTGCCCTTCATGCGCGTGCTGATGTGTGGTGGGCTGTGCGTGTGCAGATGTGCGGGTGCGTCTGTGTGTTTGAAGCAGGGTATCGTAACAAGCGTTAGTCAAATCGCTACCCAAATGCTCACAGCCAACAGCATGGGGAAGCAGGGACAACACGAGTTTAAAAAAAAATATATATATATATATATATAATTTTTTTTAGGCGGGCCAATTTAAAATGGATGGCGGGCCGCAGATGGCCCACGGGCCGTAGTTTGGGCACCCCTGCCGTAGATGATGTAGATATTCATGGTTCCTGTAGCTCTTCCCTTTCCACAGAGTACAACAGAAAATGTTATTTTGAGGAGAATTTTCCATACGTGCATCCACAACCCATTTTTGGGGGGTTTGATGAAAATAGAAAGGAGCAATATGCTCAGTATGTTCCTATAAAACATACATTGACAACTCTGCTAAAACATACCTATGTGCTGGAACAGGGTTCTACATCTGAGAATGAAAGTACACCCTAATATTTTAAATGATGTGTGTGATGAATCGGTATTTAAATCTAATCCTCTCTTCGCTGAGTCAGGGCTCACTTTAAAAGTCATACTTTATCAAGATGCTTTTGAGGTGGTAAATCCCCTCGGCTCGGCAAAGAAAAAACATAAGATGCTTGGAGTCTACTTCACTCCAATTTCTTTTCATCGATCCACTGTCCAGCAGCTTTTGCTTTTGTGCCGAGAAGCTGATTTCAAATATTTTGGCTACGAGAAAGTGTTCTCTCAATTGATAACCGATCTTGCAGAACTGGAGACAAATGGACAGAATATTTCTGGAAACATTGTTAAGGCAACTGTCTTTTGCATTGCCGGTGACAATTTGGGGTCACATAACATAGGTGGATTTACAGAAAATTTCAGTACATCTCAACATTTCTGCCAATATTGTCACATAACCAGAAGTGAGCTAGACAATTTGGAACACCATGCTCCAATCCGTACAGTACAAGAGTACAATGACACTGTTCAAGAACTGCAAAATGGTGATGCGAGTTTAGTCAGAGGTGTGAAATTAAACTCTGTCTTTAATTCACTGATATTTTTTCATGTTTGCCAGCCAGGCCTCCCACCCTGTATTGGCCATGATCTCTTTGAGGGTGTTGTGGCATCTTACCTTGCCATTTACCTGACCCATTTTGTCAAGGTGAAGAAATTCTTCACATATTCACAGCTTAATCGAAGGATCAAACAGTTTAGTTACCAGGGAGCTTATGGTAGCTCTAAACCAGCTGAAGTTTCAGAAAAGGGTGTGAAATTAGGTGGCAAGGCAACAGAAAACTGGTCTTTGCTGAGGCTTCTCCCCATTATCATTGGCGAAAAGATCACAGATACAGAGGATCCTGTATGGCAACTGACTGTCAAGCTGAAAAAGCTAGTGGAATTGATTTGCACCCCTACTATATCAGTACCCCAGGTTGCATTGCTCAATGTTCTAATTGGTGATTATCTGGAAGCAAGGAAAGAAATGTTCCCTTCACAAAAACTAAAACCAAAGCATCATTACCTCACCCACTACCCTGCCTTAATACTAAAGTTTGGCCCACTCATTCGGCTGTGGACGATGAGGTTCGAGAGCAAACATTCATATTTCAAAAGATGTGTGCGAAGGACACAAAACTTCAATGTCACACACTTGCAAAGAACCATCAGCTACTGCAGGCATACCTACATTCTGGCTCCTTTTTTGCACCCTCTTTGGTGGTTAAGAACTCCACTCCTTTCTTTCCTACTGTACAGCGAAGCAGTGCGCTCTGCAGTAGGAGAAACCTTAGTCAAAGAACCCAATGTTGAGTCAGCTACCGAGGTGCAGTGGAAAGGCACTCGGTACAAAAAGGGACTCTTTCTGTGTCTAAACCAAGGTGAGGTACTTGACTTCAGACAGATTGAGCTCATGCATGTGTACTTTATTGTCAAACCTCATGACGTGTCCTATATGGCAGAATTTGGATTGTATGAAGTGAAACAAGCAAGGCAGAGCATGAAATGTTGGCAGCCTGAGCGGAAACTAGATTAGTATCCTTTGCCTGTGTACATGCTTTGTGGGACAAGAGTAATTTCACTTAAGCATAGCATTGTTGACTCAGAGTAATCTGGAGTTTGAGAGATTAAAATCTGACAGTAATGCTTGAAGAACAGTATTTTCATCCCTTCTAGTCCTCCTAGTCAAGGATACAGAGAGTCCCCCTCTGTCTTTCATCAAATCAAGTCTTCCTAAACTGAGAGACCCTGAGCCTTTGTTTGAGCGTCTGCAAGATTTAGGAGTTAAGGACCTGAGCTTCCTGCAAGAGAGTGACCTCCTTTCTGTCCTGAGACCAATTGAAGTCAGGAAAATTCTGTCACTGCTCAAAAAGACAAGTATGTGTTTCAATTTGTACACAAAAAACTTTCACATTAGAAAAATGTGCAGTCCAATACTGCGGCTCTACTATGAATTATACTTTAAAGAATCTTCTCTACATTTTTGTTGATGTTTTCAAAAAGGTGATGACTATAAATTATACCTTGTTCATCATTGATTTCATAGTGGGTGGTAGTGGTGGTTTACTGTACTGCATTATATTGAGAAAGGAAAACTTTGATATGTACCAATTGGCTACTGAGTATATAATTATGTTAGTTATTAATATACCCAGATTGACCTATGTGATGTCTGTATGGTTACATATTACTACTATGTGTTCTTTATTAAGGCCAACAAGATGTCTTGGACAGTCCTCCAAGCAACCAGAGCAACGAACAGTTCAGCAGAGCCGGTACCAGTGCAAGTCCAGCAACACAGTCTGACGAGATGCCCCTTTCTGGTGAGTACATACCTCTGTTGCACAGAATCACTCTCATTCGGGTTAGATGGGCTGAAAAATTATATAATCTACCTGTAACTTAAAAAACAATCAGGTCTCCCAGCCAACAACAATAAAGGAAACATATGAAAAATGCTAATGCTAATAAAGAATACTCATGAACTCACCCGTGTGACCACTCAGGTAATATTTCCACCGTAGCTCTGCTTACTGCTTACTTTCTTTTCCTCTCCTTTCCATTCCTGCAGTCAGTATCAGGACTACTAACTCCATGCTGGGGTTAAAATGCTATCCACTGACCATTTGTGGAAAGACATTAATGATTCCCCTCAAGGCTGTGTTCTTTCACCTCTTCTCTTCACCCTGTATACCAACAGCTGCACCTCCAGTCACCAGTCCGTCAAACTCCTTAAGTTCGCGGATGACACCACCGTCATTGGGCTCATCTCTGATGGGGATGAGTCCGCCTACAGGTGGGAGATTGACCATCTGGTGACCTGGTGGGATCAGAACAACCTGGAGCTCAACGCTCTGAAAACAGTGGAGATGATTGTGGACTTCAGAAGGAACCCAGCCCCACCCACCCCCATCACTCTGAGAGAATCCCCAGTCGTCACTGCGGAGTCCTTCCGCTTCCTGGGCACCATCATCTCCCAGGACCTCAAATGGGAGCTGGACATCAGCTCCATCACCAAAAGAGGACAACAGAGGATGTACTTCCTGCGGCAGCTGAAGAAATTCAACCTGCCAAAGTCAATGATGGTTCACTTCTAAACCTGCATCATCGAGTCCATCCTCACCTCCTCCATCACCATCTGGTTCGCTGCTGCCACCGCAAACGACAAAAGGAGGCAGCAGCGGATCATCCGTTCTGCTGAGAAGGTGATCCGCTGCAATCTGCCATCTCTACAGGACCTGTTTGCCTCTAGGACCCCGAGGCGTGCAGGCAAGATTGTGGCTGATCCTTCCCACCCGGGTCACAAACTCTTTGAGCTTCTTCCCTCGGGCAGGAGGCTGCGGGCCATCAGGACCAAAACCTCCCACCACAAGAACAGCTTCTTCCCGGCCGCAGTTGGCCTTATCAACAAGGCCCGGGACAATGAGGGTGGTGTCATCCACGAGGCCCGTGACTCTGACTTTTATTCCGCCCCCTAACCTCAAGTATGTGTTAAATTGTGTCTGTTCACCGTGCGATTAAATTATTGAAATTAAACAAAAACAGAACGAGAACTCCACACAAAAATCGAATACAAATTAAAACAACCTCTGAAACAACACAGGAAACCCAGACTTTTAAATGTGGTCTTTTAAACATTAGATCACTGTCAAAAAAGGCTCTTTTAGTTAATGAAATAGTCTCAGATTACAACATAGATTTATTGTCCCTCACTGAGACGTGGCTGCATCCTGATGAATATGTCTGTCTAAATGAATCTACTCCCCCCAGTCATATCAATTCACAGGTTCCTAGAGAAATTGGGCGAGGAGGTGGAGTTGCTGCCATTTTTAACTCCAGTCTATCAATTAATCCTAAACCTAAACTCAGCTACAAATCATTTGAATGTATGGTTCTTAGTCTTCCACGCCAATCCAGGAACCACCAACAGCCAATCATATTTGTTGTAGTTTACCTTGCTCCGGCGGCTTATTCTGAATTTTTAAAGGAATTCCCTGAGTTTTTATCAAACTTAGTCCTAAAGACCAATACAATTATTATTGTTGGTGACTTTAATATTCATGTTGACAATAATAAAGATTGCCTTAGCGTAGCATTTATTTCAATACTAGACTCTATTGGTTTCAGTCAGTGTGTGCACAAACCTACTCATTGTTGTAACCACACACTTGACTTGGTATTATCGTACGGTGTCGGAATTGAAAATTTAACAGTACTTCCGCGCAATCCAGTTCTATCAGACCATAATTTAATAACCTTTGATTTTTCAATAACTGAATATATGCCACTAATAAAAAATGCATTTTCTAGATGTCTACCGGATAGTGCTGTAGCTAAATTTAAGGAAATAATTCCAATTACATTTAAACCCGTATTAGCAGTAGATATAAACTACAAATTCTTTAAAAACCTGAGCTCCATTGAGATGGACCACCTCGGTGATAGCTCTGCAGACTCATTACGATTAACATTAGACTCAATAGCGCCTCTAAAAAAGAAAAATGTCAAACATAGTAAATTAGCTCTGTGGTATAATTCCCAGACAAATGAGTTAAAACAATTATCAAGAAAACTAGAAAGGAAGTGGCGCTCCAGCAACCATGTTGAAAATCGAATAGACTGGAAGAATAGTGTTAAAGAATATAAAAAGGCTCTCCACAAAGCAAGAGCCGCCTACTATTCAAAACTAATAGAAGAGAATAGAAACAACCCCAGGTTTCTCTTCAACACTGTAGCCAGGCTGACAGAGAGTCACACGTCCTATTTGTATTCGTATTCCTCGATCCCTAAATAGCAATATCTTTATGACCTTTTTTAATGATAAAATTCAAACTATTAGAAATAAAATCAACCATCTCCTGCCCTCAATTGGCACTAATACCCTCCCAACAACAGAGATCTCAGAAACGGCTGAGAATCCTACCCATTACTTAGACAGCTTCTCTCTGATCACCCGTGATCAGTTTACCAAAATAATCTCAGGTTCTAAACCAACAACCTGTATCTTAGATCCCATTCCTACAAAATTACTTAAAGAAATTCTGCCCCTACTCAAAAAAAACACCCTAGACCCAGAGGTTTTAGCCAATTACAGGCCAATATCTAATCTCCCCTTCATGTCTAAAATCTTAGAAAAAGTTGTAGCCGATCAGCTGTGTGAGTTTCTCCAGGAAAATAATATATATGAAGACTTTCAGTCGGGGTTTAGAGCCAATCACAGTACAGAGACAGCCTTGGCAAAAGTCACTAATGACCTTTTAATAGCCTCAGATCAGGGACTTGTGTCTGTCTTCGTTCTGTTAGATCTCAGTGCAGCATTAGATTTTTTACAAAGACTCAAACAGTTAATTAACATTAATGGAACCGCCCTCAACTGGTTTAAATCGTATTTTTCTGATCGCTCTCAATTCGTGCAAATTAATGATGAGTCATCTGTGCGCACCAAAGTTAACCATGGTGTTCCACAGGGCTCTGTGCTCGGCCCAATTTTATTCTCATTATATATGCTTCCACTAGGAAACATTATCAGGACACAGTCTGTAAATTTCCACTGCTATGCGGATGACACCCAGTTATATTTGTCAATAAAACCTGAACAAAGTAATCAATTAACTAAACTTCGAACATGTCTCAAGGACATAAAAACCTGGATGACCCGCAATTTTCTCTTATTAAACTCAGACAAAACAGAGGTTATAATACTTGGCCCCAAACACCTTAGAGATACATTATGTAATGATATAGCTGCGCTAGACGACATTGCCCTTGCTTCCAATGAAACAGTCAGGAACTTGGGAGTGATCTTCGATTCTGATTTATCCTTTAATAGTCACTTAAAACAAATTTCTAGGACATGCTTTTTTCCACTTGCGTAATATTTCAAAAATTAGACATGTCCTTTCACAAAAAGATGCAGAAAAACTAGTCCATGCCTTTGTTACATCGAGACTGGACAATTGTAATTCATTATTATCAGGCTCCAGCAGTAAGTCGTTAAAGACTCTACAGCTTGTCCAAAATGCCGCAGGACGTGTCCTGCGATCCTTCGATTGATCCTTCGATGTCGGCTCTTCCTATCATTGTGAAGCAGAATTCACCAAGCGTTGGATTGTTCACCCACTAATAGGGAACGTGAGCTGGGATTAGACCGTCGTGAGACAGGTTAGTTTTACCCTACTGATGACAAAGAGAAGAGAGCACATTTCTCCAGTATTAGCATCGCTACACTGGCTTCCAGTTAAATCTAGAATAGAATGTAAAATTCTTCTCCTCACCTTCAAGGCCCTTAATAATATAGCGCCTTTTTACCTTAAAGAGCTGTTAGTACCTTATAAACCCACTAGAGCACTCCGCTCACAGAATTCAAGCCTACTTGTCGTCTCATAAGTCTTTAAAAGTAGAGTAGGAGCCAGAGCTTTTAGCCATCAAGCTCCTCTGCTGTGGAATAATCTACCACTTTCAGTTTCGGGAGGCAGACACAATCTGTTCGTTTAAGAGTAGGCTCAAAACCTTCCTTTTTGATAAAGCTTATAGTTAGAGCTAATTAGTGAGCCAGAGCATTACTTGTTCTATTTTATGACACATGACACACGGAGCTTCTCTTTCCAGCTTCTCCTTCCTCTTCTCCATCCCTATCCCCCTTCCCCGGAATCCCTTTGCTTTATCACCCGCAGATCCAGGGCCTCTGTGGCCTCACCATGGATTGCGGTTTGTGGATCGCGCACCGGGGGTCGCAGTGTTGGATCCAGTGTGGCGGATTCTGAGTTATGTGGGCTAATCGTGGTGCTGGTGGCGGACCCTGTGTCGCGTTGGCATTTGGCACGGGCGGTGGACCAGGACCGCGGTGGTGGCTCGTGATGGGTCCTGGTGGGCGGCGGTGGACCGTGACTGAGGACTGGAGTGGCGTCTGGTCTGGATGGTGGATCGTAGTGATGTGTCGGTCGTGAACGATTCGTTCATTTTGAACGAATCCTTACAAGGACTCGGGAGTAACGAGTCCTCTCAAAGAGAGATTCGTTCATTTTCTCGTGGCCGCGCATCGGGACTGTTGCATAGGCTGATGCAGGTCACGTGAAAAAGGATCCAAAGACTCGTATCCGGCAGATGAACGAATCACTGATCCGAAGACTCTGTTGGCAGAAGAACGAAACACTGATCTGAAGACACGGTCGGGAGGTGAACGATTCGTTCATCTGCCGGGTACGAGTCTTTGGATCATTTTCTACCTGACCTCCATAGGCTCAGAAGAGGAAACAGTTACCTCATTCCCTTTCGCGTGACCGCTGTTAAAAAGCAGCCATGACTGACAGCTTTTGTGTGGCAGATCATATATTTTTTAAGAAAACCACCTCTATTAAATACAGTAAAACATGACAGTTTGTATGGTTTTAAATTGTCATTTATTGTCACACTGGCATTTAATTATCACGGGAAATAATTACACTGCACTAAACTGTAAGTGTAAATGTAAAGTGAAAATAACAAAACCAGTCATTACGACTTGTGAATAGGGCTGAACGATTAAGATTTAATATGCGATTCTTTTATTTTATCCTCTCTTTCCCCCCCCCCAAAAATAATGAATGATTTAAATATGACCAACACAATATTAGATACTGTACAATATTCTTTCCCACATTTTTATTTGAATGCAGCGTTGTTATAGTCAGTGGATCAGCAGCAGTTTAAGCTCTGTGTCCGCGGATGCGGCGGGCCAGCTGGATGTGCTGTCAGCGTGCGAATCAGCAGCTCCATAGATTCCCGTTCATGTCCGGGTGGACATGCAGCGGTATGGAGGTGCCGGGCGATTTCCCCGTGCGCCGCCCGCACCGCGGTCACCGGCGAGATGAGCTCGCTCTGTGTGGCCGACACGTCGGCCGAAGACTCTGTGGGCAGATGAACCCGATCATTGATCCAAACAAACGGTCGGGAGTTGAACGATTCGTTCATCTGCGGGGTACGAGTCTTTGGATCGTTTGCACCGCCCCCCCTTGAAACGAACGAATGACTCAAAAAGAGATTCGTTCATTTTACTGAACGAGATTCAAAGAACCGACACGGTAAAAAGATCCGAACTTCCCATCACTAGTGGATCGTGGTCTGGATGGTTGCTGACCATGGACTGTGATTGCAGCGGGACTGCTTGGCATATCATGTTGGGGTTGTCCTTCGGGATGTCTACCCTCATCAAATGCTGCTAGAGACTTTAATCTTTAATCTTGAAGACTTTAATCTTGATGATGTTTTCCTGCACGTGGCATCTATTGCACTTCTTTCCTTCCTGGGAGAGGGATCCCTTACATGTGGCTCTCTCTGAGGTTTCTACGTATTTTTACCCTGTTAAAAGGGTTTTTTGTAGTTTTTCCTTACTCTTGCTGAGGATTAAGGACAGAGGATGTCACACCCTGTTAAAGCCCTATGAGATGAATTGTAATTTGTGAATATGGGCTGTACAAATAAAATTTGAATGATTGAAATTAACACATTATATAATATCATATTATATTATACAGCATTACATTGCATATTGCAATCGGACACTGTTTACTGTTTTGCATATTGCATATCACTCTTTACTTCACTTTTTATATCTTTTATCTTTTATATATTTTTATTCAGAAATGTTTATTTCAAAATAAATGTTACTTTGTATAAATATTGGAAAAAAGTGAGTAAATACTTTTCCTATGTATGTTGTATTAATTGCGTTTCTATGTTATTGCGTTTTTATTTTTCTATGTTCATTGTATGCACCAATTACCAGCGCAAATTCCTTGTAGGTGTAAACCTACTTGGCAATAAAATACTTCTGATTCTGATTCTGATTCTGATACTGATCTTTGAGTCAAAATTATGCAGGTTACATTATACAATGTGGAAAAATGGATGGCTTTAAAATAACTGTTGCATCAGTAGGTGTTTACTTGGAGCCAAATAATTAGATTTCATTCAGAACTAGGGCTACGTTGTAGCACTAACGGGCCCGAGCACAGGCAATTTCAAGTCTGTTGCGGTCGGGGAAGAGAGAGCGATCGATGACCAAGCGCACGTCTCTGCCTTGTGTGCGTTTTAAGCTCTGCAGCAAGAATAAACGCTTCACTTCCTGTAGCCAGCAGGTGGCGCTATGATTTTAAGTCATGGTGTCTTTGTAGATGTCATCAGGTCGCGACTCTTGTCTTACATGTCTAGTTTGGAGTCGATGGGACCAAATATGTCTAAGATATAGAAGCTTGTGTTTTCATGGCGTTCATCACACTTTGCCGCCACGCCACGGTCAGACGGTGTGTCAGAAAGTTGTTTCTTTGATAACTTTTTATCTCCATATTGTTGTGATGACACTAATCTAAATTTTTTGTTGATCTGATGAAAGCTCTCCGAGAAGTACATAAAAAAAGAACATGTACCAAAAACAAGACATTTCCTGCTGCCACCAGGGGGCGCTGTCATTTTAAGTCAAGATTTTTGTGTTGTTGTCTTCAGGTCGCGACTCTTGTCTTACATGTGTAGTTTGGAGTCCATGGTACCAAATATGTCTGAGATATAGAAGCTCGTGTTTTGATGGCGTTTCGTCACACTTTGACGCCCCGCCACAGTCAGACGGTGTGGCGAAAAGTTTTTTCTTTGATAACTTTAGATCTTCATTTTGTTGTGATGACAGTCTTCTAAATTTTAAGTTGATCTGACAGGACAAGAAATACAGCACGTCCCATTAGACAAAATTTAATGCTGCATTGTGTTTTGCATTGGACCTTTAAAAAAAGGTATTTCGAAAATCTGTCCTCTAACTTTTGCAATAAAGACCCACACACTTGTAAATCATGCACATGGATTATAGGATAACTGATCTCAGCACATCGTTTATAAATGATTTGTAAACTGGATCATAACTGTTCTATAGATTAATTTCTAAACTGATTGAATATTTGCTCTTGGCTGTTTCTTACACAGCTGACACTATGAGGCTCAGAACAAACTTCTGGCTCATGATCAGAGTCAAAGCCTGAACAGCTCTATGTGTCAATATTTCCTCAGTGTCATAGCGCCACCTACTGATTTCCCATGAAACAGGAAGTACTTTGTAAATCCACTCTGCATTATCCAACCGGCCCCCAAATTCTTACCTATGATCAGGATTCTTACCTGAAGATCTCCACATATAAATTAGGGTCATATCGCCACATACTTACTGTACCCTTGTTACCCAACTATCAGGACAATTGGCTCCAGTGGCCCCGCCTAGCCTCTGTCCAGCATGCCTTCTCGACGACGCAAGATAAGGAAACTCCCAAAGAAGTATGAGGTAAAGAAACCATGTCTCTGCTTCCTAGATTAGTTATTAATTTCTATGACATTATTTGCGTTATTATTTTTATGATAGCATAAAAGATCTATATCAGGGTTTTGTCTAAATTGTTGAGTGCTTAGATTCTCTCGGTCCGACTTGCCCCTCTCAATTTCACACTCTCTCACACACCCAGCTTCCGTCACACATTGAATCTGATTCTCTGGGAAACACATGTTGATTGCTGTGTTTAGCAAATGACAAGATCCCATCAACTGTATTATATGATTCAGACGTCTCAAAAAACAAATGATGTTGAGTTTCTTTGCTGCAGATTCATTATTGTTTTTCAACACCATGAACACAAGCTTCAGTAATTGTTTTCCTTGTGTTGTTCACATGCACCCACCAATCTGTACACGTACACATTGAATGTCACAAATATGTTTAGTGTGTGTTCAAATTGCTTGGTATGTGTTTAGATCGGACCACACATTTCTGATTTGGGATGAATTGTTGTACACAATGGCTAATGTTGTTTTTCATTTGTAGTTCCTGTAATACCTATTTGTGACCATACTGATCTATTCTCTCTATAGTTGGTATTTAGAAAAAATTTCCACATGATAATCAGCTTTTCAAGCATTTACATTTTTACTGAGATGGTTTTGTTTTCTGATCATCATTACCTTGTTTGGGTGGGTGTGGGGGTTGAATGTTGAATATATGTGTTAAGTTTATAGTTGACTATTAAGAAAAGGAATCACCTTTGGTCGTACCTTTGAATCTTCTTGATGGATTCTCCCTTCCCAAAGGTGCAGAAGTTGATGGTTCTTGCTGCAGCCTCAGTGTCAGGAAACCCCTCTGTGTCCTTCAGGCCAACTTTAACTCCTGGAGAAGGAGGACAAGATGTGGAGATGACCCCAGTGGATTCGGTCAGGCATATAATTCTGCGTTTCTGTCCAGAACATTGTTCCTATATACTAAATATAACTAGTTTGTGTCTAACACATTCTCTGATGCTAATTATGTTCTTGTTTTATTCCCACAGCCCACAAGACAATTGCCTCAACTACCTAGGGCAACCCTAGGTCTATCTCATTGGTACTGATGCATCACTATCAGAGATGCTCTGATTGATTTGGTATCAATACACCGAAATACATTAGTGATTATACCATAAAAACAATATATATAATAATTTTTATTTCAAAGATTGCTGGCAATTGTGTAAACTTTTTTCAATGTAGATTAAATGTCAACAAGTCGTCTGTGCTTCCTTTTATAATTATTTTGTTTTTCAAAATCATGTCTTTTGCGATCGTTTCCAATGGAAACAAGAGAATTACCCCAACATTTTTGTAGTAATAAGCTCCAACAATGATAATGAAATGAAAATGAAAAACAAGACAATTACAACGATTTTCAAATGTTTTGCATATGTCCGACTTCTTTTTGTGAAGTTTATGAAGTTCAGTCGTACTTACTGTGCCCTTGTTACCCATCTATAAGGACAATTGGCCCGTGTAGCCCCACCTATCCTCTGACCAGCAGGCCTGCAGCCAAATGCGGTGGCTCTGGACAAGGACCATTATCTATATCTTAACTCTCAATTAGTTTTCCAGTGTTTATCAGGTTTATACACAGTTATACAATGTACCCACTGCCTCCAACATCACTGCTGTCACTCCTGGTGTGGCTGTGAGTTGACACACAAATGGATGAATATTCCAAATCTCTGCAGATCAAACTTGATTTAAGCTGCATCAGTTGTGTTCTATATTGTTAATGTCAACTTAGCTTCATAAGTTTTTTTTGTGTTCCTTGATAATTATGTTTTCTTAAAATATATATATTTTTTTTTCTCATCTGTAGGATGCCAAGAGAGTCCCAGCTGCATCCTCATCCCCCCTGTCACCAGTAAGTGCTTATTTAATAATGCTCCTGTAGTTGTCTAAGTTGCTAACAATACGGAAGTGTCTGAATTACATACAAATGTCTGTGGCCTGTCTGAGCCATACACATTGATTATCCCATTCTTATGCTCAATTGTCTTTAAAATATTAAGCTTTTCTGCTGTAGAGAGGTTGACTCAACTCTGCTGGTTATAAAGCAGGAGCATCATAAGACATGCAGTGTTTGCACCATCACAGTCTTTATTCATCACTCCACTTTCCTGATGACTTAGTCTTAACAGTGGAAGTCTTTATCGTCTTGACATGGCATTTGGCGTCCACACATTTCTGATTATGGACAATTTGTGTAAAGTTTATAGTTCTTTGTGTTTCATCAGCAGCAGTCAGGCATCATCCGTTGGTTGACAGACAAAGTCAAGAGCATCGTTCCTTCCTGGCTGCAGAAAGACTTCAAGAATGAAGATGCTACTGAAGAAGAGGGTGCTGTACCAGGGACAGACCAGAACTGCCAGTCGCCGCCTCCTCCTCCTCCAAATGGCAGCGAAGAGGGACCTCCTCGTCTTGATGGGTACTCCTCCCACGCCTCTGACAAAGGTAACAGCAAAGTTCCATGAAAGATATCACTCCAACTTCCGTTTAATGCACCTTTTAAAAAGATGTTAAATCACCTGCCCAGGTGATTGATTGGAATGAAAACCTACAGTCTGTTGAGTCTCTTAGGGACACTGTTGGAATCCTTTCTGTGAAAATTGCATTCATCACTGGTCTTGTGTGATGAACAGGTTTGAATAGGATTTCTTTGCACTGGCTGAGATTGAAAATGTCATAAATTATTTGTGTTGCAGTAGGTAGAGGCTCCTGTTTAGTTGGTGTTTGCGACTCTATTTCTCCTATGAATGGAGATAGAATTCAGACTGAATTCGAACTGGTCTGAGATGAATCTCCTTTTGCTTTTCAGATGTCCGCACTTCAAAAACGACATCACTTCCCAAGCTTTGGTCCACAGAGATGAACAAAACAAACTCTGGACCTCAGCCTTTCAAGCTCAGTCTGAAAAGGCCTCCATACACACTGCCCGTTTCCAATGTGAGTATCACATGAGTAACACTTTGGAGGTGCACATGGTAGCAAGCTGCTTGGGTTACTCTTCCTTCTGCCTTCTCACAAGTTAAGACTATCCACCCCCACAGCTCAGGAGTTTATTTATTGGCCAACCACGATCTGCGTCAGAATCTATGAGAAATTTTAAAAAACGATTTTTGGAGTTTAAATGTACTTTGTTATTTCATGTGTAATATAATAATGGGTTTATGTTTGAGGATGCCATTAATTAATCACCCAGTGAACGAGTTTTGCTCAAACCCTAACTAATGTAAGCTTTTCTCTTGCAGTCGACATTAAACAGCACAGCACTGAACTCCAGCCAACTTGGATATTCACCCTTCTACCCTGGGACCACCATGTATGGAGGGGCAGCGGCAGTCAGGAGCCTTCACACACGTTCTGGAACACCATACCAGGTACGCTAGTGAGAACCATACACATTAAAACCTGAGTCGAGTTACTTTATAGTAAACATTAGTTTATTATGGTCATTCTTTGTGTACATTCAATGTCATACGTTTGTCATCCCTGAGTAGGTTAGCAATGAATTTCTGACATGACAGCGACTGGATGTTATTAATTAAACTGGAGACTAATTTGGCTCATCTGATCCATAGGCCCCAGTGAGGAGACAGATCAAGGCCAAGCCTGCTGGAGCTCAGCCCTGTGGGGTGACGAGTGCCACGGCCAGACGCATCCTGCTGTCATTTTAGTGCATTTCAATCCCATCAGCGCCTCCACCTTCCCCACCTTCAGCTTCTCCCTCCTTTCTTCTCCCCCCTTTTTCCCCTTTTCCACCTTCCCCACCTCCAGTTTCTCCCCTCTTTCTGCTCCCACCACCTCCACTGCCTCAAACATCATCCACCTTCAGCTTCTCCCCTCTTTCTGCTCCACAACCACCACCCCCCTCTCTCCATCAACAGGGTTTGGGGATATCAACCCGCTTAACTGGACCTGTGAAGTCTGCTTGGTGCCGAACAAGCCATCAGATGCAAAATGTGTTTGCTGTAGTACCCCACAGCCCAAATCCTCATCCAAATCTATGGACAGTAAGCCATCAGCCACAACCTCAGTTGGGATGGATAGCAGCACGAAGGCCACCTCCACCACTATGACCACCTAAGGCAGGGGTGTCCAAACTACGGCCCGCGGGCCATCTGCGGCCCGCCATCCATTTTAAATTGGCCCGCCTCAATAAAATTAAAATTAGAAAAAAAAAAAAAAAAAATTATATATATATTTTTTTTAACCCTTGTGTTGTCCCTGCTTCCCCATGCTGTTTGCTGTGAGCGTTTTTTGTAGCGATTTGACAAACGCTCGTCGCGATACCCTGCTTCAAACACACAGACGCACGCGCACACGTGCATACGCACAGCCCGCCACACATCAACACGCGCACGAAGGGCAACAGAAAAGCGAACAGCCCTTGCAGATGTATTTGTCACACCCGCTCCAAGTTGCCCAATGGTGTGACGTAGGACCCCTGGGACCGCCCACGTTGGGGATTCTCTTCGGCGTGGGTCTCTGCGACCCGAAGGCTCACGCCGGGGGGGGGGGGGGGGTCGCCGCGCTGCCGCTCGCGTCGAGGGCCGTCTCTCCGATCGGGGTCCTCGTGACCCTGAGACTCGCAACGCTGAACTGACAGGCTCCCTCCGTTTGTGTTATCGAAACCTGCTCCTGCTCGGTGATGAGAAGAAGAAGAAGAAGAAGGAGAAGAAGAAGAAGAAGACGAAGAAGAAGAAGAAGAAGAAGAAGATGATGATGATGAAGCACAAGACCCACAGACGCACACGCGTACACGCACAGCCCGCCACACATCAGCACGCGAAAGATGGGCAATAGAAAAGTGAACAGCCCTTGCAGATGTATCTGTCACACCCGCGGCACTTTGCGTGAGTTTTACAGTCCTTGTTCCTGGGGCATATCTGACACCTCTTCCTCTTACTCGCCGCGAGCGGGGCTGCCACGGAGGCTGCGGCGGCTGCGACGACCTGGGCTACACAGGAGGCCGGACCCTGGGGTTGTTGTTGTTGTTGTGGCTGTTGTCGTGGCTGTTGTTGCTGCAGGGTCAGGCCCGGAGGGGCGGCCGGACGCTCGTGCCGGGTGTCTTCTCGGTCGCTGTCAACGTCTCTCGGCTCGGCGGTGGCGGCGGCCGCTTTCACGGCCTTCACGACCGCGGCGGACGCCTCGGTGCGAGGGACGCGCTCCCTCCGCGCGATGTACGGAGCCACGAGAGCCTTTCCCAGCTGCTCGAGGAACACCCTCCGCTTGTTCTGCTTGCCCGACATCCAGTCGGGGTTGACCTCTCGCCATATCACAAAGGCGTTGTAGGAAGAGACGTCGAGGATGTTTTGGAAGACGACCAGGGGCCAGCGCGCTGTCTTCCTCCTGCAGCTGTACGTTCCGATCACCTTGTCCAGGTTGTCCACGCCTCCTTTGTTGCGGTTGTAGTCAAGGCGACGACCGGTTTGCCGTCCGCGCGGTCGCTGACGTCCGCCTCCGAGTGCCGCGTGCGAGAGCTCCGGCTTGTTCTTCCGAACCGTGCCGACAACGGTGACGTTCCTCTCCAGGAGCCGCCGCGCCAGTTCGTAGGAGGTGAAGTAATTGACGTTGCGCCTGCTCAGTCCCTCGGTGACGTCGAGCACGACCCGCAGCCCCAGGTTCCTCTCCGGGAGCCCGCCGCTCGGCTTTCCGGTGTAGACTTGCATCTTCCAAGCGTAGCTGGACACGGCGTCGCACGCCACCCACGACTTGATCCCGTATTTCGCCGGCTTGCTGGGCATGTACTGTCGGAACGGACACCGGCCTGTCGCGTGTGAGCGTGCGCGTGCGTGCGTGTTTGAGGGGGGGGGTAGGGGAGAGGATAGAGGAGAAGAGACGAAACGTGAACATCGACAATATCTTCAGGAAAGAAGACAAAATAAGAGAATCTCCGAGTCGCCAGGTGCATACCGGCGGTCAACCCGCGAGGCCACGTGACACGTAACGCGACGAGAAAAAATACACGGCTGCGATACACGACATAACAAACACGACGAAAAGAATAACAAAAAGAATAACCTCTGAACGGAACCAGTTGCTCGTCCACGGTCACTTCGGGCCCCGGGTTGTAGAGGAGCGGCAGCCTCGTCGCCCAAGCGTCCCAGACCTCTCGCACGGCCGCCAATTTGTCGGATGCGCGTCTCTCACGTCTCGTCTCGCGGTCGTCGAATCGCAGCAGTCTGGAGTATGTGTGAAAGACCTTCAGGGGCATCGTGGCGCGGAATATCGCGCGGCCGCTCTCGGCGTCCCACAGGCTGGCGGCTGCCTCGCCCCGGGACCTGTAGACGCCCGCCAAGATCAGCAGCCCCATGTAGGCCCGCAGGTCGGTCGCGTCCATCCCTTTCCAGCCGTCGCCGTATTTCCGACGACCCTCCAGATTAGTCATCTCCAGGACGATGTTCTCTACCGTCGGCGTGACAAACAGGCCGAACGTCGAGACCGCGTCGCTGACGCCGGACGTCGCGTGCGTCGTGGGGCCCGGGAAGGGACCCCGACGGGCGTAGCGGAGGAGGAGGAGGAGGAGGAGGAGGTGGAGGTGGAGGTGGAGGCGGAGCGGCCCTCGCGGTGGTACGGCGTCGAGGACCATCTTATTTCTCCGTTTTTGGACAGGAAGGTCTCTCTTTGCACGAGTCCTTGTCCTCCTCCTCCTACTCCATCATCATCATCTTCTTCTTCTTCTTCTTCTTCTTCTTCTTCTTCCGAAGATGTGCACGATGAGGAATCTGCAGCAGCGGCGTCGCGCACCAGGTCGTAGTCTTCGTCGCCGCAGTCGTCGGCGTCTTCTTCTTCGTCTTCCTCTTCGTCTTCTTCTTCTACTACGTCTTCTTCTTCTTCTTCTTCTTCTTCTTCTTCTTCTTCTTCTTCTTCTTCTTTTTCTTCTTCTTCTTCTTCTTCGTTGGTGGAGGTGTAGTTGTGAAGACAGAGGAGGTGAAGGAAAGCGCGTTCAAACTTATTCAGATTTCTGTATGTTTATTGTATGTTCATTGTTGTGTAGTGTTTGTGTACGTTTAGTGTAGTTTGTCTGTGTGTTTGCCGTGTCTGTGGGGGGGATGGCGTCCGCAGGGACGCCGCCGATGTCCCTGAGACATGGCGTCAGGCTGGTGCCTCAGCTCAGCTCCACGGTGGAGCAGGTGCTGTTGGCTGTGGGGGAGCAGGTGGGACATGAGAACATCTCTTACGCTTCCAGGATGAACAAGGCGCTGGTGATCTTTTTTAAAGATCCAGACTCGGTCACTAAGCTAATTGAGAGCGGTTTAACTTTAGAGGAGGAGTTCATTCAAGTGTCCCCGCTAGCGGTAGCTTCCACCCGGATCACCGTGTCCGGTGTCCCCCCGTTCATCCCCAATGAAGCTCTGGAGAGAGAGCTGAGGAGGTTCGGGAAGTTCGCGAGTGGGTTCCGCGCGGTGGCTCTGGGGTGCAGAGACACGAAGCTGAAGCACATCCAGTCTCTGAGGAGACAAGCCTTTATGTTTCTGGAGAATGAGTCTCAGACACTAGACGTGTCTTTCCGGGTTCGCTACGAGGAACAGTTCTACATGGTTTATGCGAGCTCGGGGAGCATGAAGTGTTTTCAGTGTGGAGAAGTGGGACACAAGAAAGTGACGTGCCCGAACGGGAGACGGGCGGGGGGGGCCGCTGGAGCGGAAGGAGGGGAGGGCAGCGCTGGGGTGACTCGGCCTGCGTGGGGCCGGTCGGCCGGTGCTGCTGCGTCCTCTGCGGCTACTGGTTCTGCTGCTGCGGCTCCCGGTGCTGCGGATGCGGTTCCGGGGGCGGCGGCTCCCGGTGCCGCGGATGCGGTTACGGGGGCTGAGGCTCCCGGTGCCGCGGATGCGGTTCCGGTGGCTCCCGGTGCCGCGGATGCGGTTCCGGTGGCTGCGGCTCCCGGGTCGGCTCCGGTGGTACCGGTAGTGCCGGTGGCTGCGGTGAGGTCGAAGAAGAGATGTGAGAAACAGGTTGAAATAGAAAAGGTGGTTGTTGCCGAGCAACAACAGGAGATGCAGTGTGGTCCTGCACAGCAGGCAGAACCACAGGCTGAAGTAAACAACAGTCAGGTTAGTGAGATGGATGTGGAGGAAGATTATGAATCTGATAATGTGTCTCTAGCTGACAGCATCTCACTAAGCGCAGATTTATATTCATTAAAAGAGGTCAATGAGTTTCTGGATGAATCATTTGGCAAAGCAGTGGAAGTAGGGGAGTACTTCCCAGACGTAGAAAAGTTCATTCAGACAGTCAGTACACTGCAGAAGGTGGTGGGGACGGATGTCCTGGATGAGAAAAGAAGGTATAGGCTCAGGAAGCATGTCACTGCGGCTAAAAAAGGTCTACCATGTAATATACGGTCCAAGAGAAGAAAAAGTTGTAAATAAAATTGACCATGACCATTCATCACTGGGTGTTTTCTTTCTGCTGTGTGTACCTGTTTGTCTTTTTAAGCTGCATTTTTTATCCTCTCATGGCATTACGGGTAGCCTCATTAAACATTAACGGGGGTAGAAGTGCTCAGAAAAGGTTTTTAGTATCAGAACTTTTTAAAGTAAAAAAGCTGGATGTCCTTTTTTTACAGGAGACACACAGTGATTGCCTGAATGAGACAGACTGGGGAGTATGGTGGGGGGGGGCAGCACATACTCAGCCATGGCTCTAACCTGAGCGCAGGAGTCGCTGTGTTATTTTCTCCCTCTTTAAACATGACAATTCTATCCAGCACAGAGAGCATGGCAGGCAGGTTTCTGACTATAAGAGTAGAAATACACAGTATTATTTTTAATTTAATCAACGTGTATGCACACAACCAAGGTCCTGAACGGGTTACTCTTTTTAAATTATTAAAAAACATGTTGGGTAGTGTTGGTCAAGGGGAATGTATTGTAATGGGGGGGGGATTGGAACTGCTGCACGGATGTCAATCTGGACCGAACAGGACAGGAGCTCCATCCTCAGTCCTCCTCTTTCCTGGGCCAGACAGTCAAGGAGGCAGATCTAGTGGACCCGTGGAGGAGGCAACATCCTTCGGCCAGGCAGTACACCTGGATAAAGATAACAGACGGCAGGATCCATGGTGCCCGGCTGGACAGATTTTACATATCCGCTCCTTTTATTACCCGTGTGACAAACTGTCAAATTCACCCGGTTGGCTTCACAGACCATCATTTAGTTCTAGTAGATCTACTTTTATCTCCTGCTAGAAAGCCTGGATCCTTCTGGCATTTTAATGTTAAGCTTTTAAAGGATTTAAATTTCTGTGGGAATTTTAAGCTGTTCTGGGCCAACTGGGAATCAAAGAAAGAGTTGTTTCCCTCCCTGTGTCAGTGGTGGGAGGTTGGCAAGGGTCAAATTAAGGTGTTCTGCCAGCAATACACTGCGTACTCTTCAGGGAACATTAAAAGAGCAATGGAGCAGCTAGAGGCTGACATAAAGGAGCTGGAAAGTGTACCTACCAACACGGAGACATTAAAAACTAAAAAACAACAACTAAACTCCTTTCTCCAGGAGAAGGCCAAAGGAGCTCTGGTTCGAGCTCGGTTCCAGAAATTAAAAGACATAGACGCACCCACTTCTTTCTTTTTTAATCTGGAGAGATCCGTGGCCCAGGGGAAGCAGATGGTGGGTCTCCGGCTGCCGGATGGGAATATAACAGCAGAACCAGCCGAGATGAGGAGACACGCAGTGGAGTTTTATTCCGACCTGTTTGGGGCAGAGGAGTGTGACGCTGAAGCTGTGGCCGAGTTGCTGCAGGACCTCCCACAGCTGAGTCCAGGTGAGAGGGACATCCTGAGCTCGGACATCACTCTGGAGGAGCTGACCACTGCAGTTTCGCAGATGGCTGCAGGCAAGTCACCAGGTTTGGATGGATTACCGGCAGATTTTTTAAAACATTTCTGGAACATTATGGGACAGGATCTGCTGGATGTCTTGAAGGAGTCGTTTGGGAAGGGGCTTCTTCCAGCCTCCTGCAGACGAGCTGTAATATCACTCCTGCCGAAGAAAGGGGATCTGACCCTGCTGAAAAACTGGAGACCCGTCTCTCTTTTATGTAGTGACTATAAAGTTTTATCTAAGGTTTTAGCAAATAGATTCAAGTTTTTTATGGAAGTGTTTATTGGTGCTGACCAATCCTATTGTGTACCAGGTAGGTCAATGCAAGACAATTTGTTTTTATTGAGAGACATTTTTGATCTGTGTACAACGTGTAATATTAATATTGGCATTATTTCCATTGACCAGGAAAAAGCATTTGATCGTGTCGATCGTTCATTCTTGTTTGCCACACTGCAGGCTTTCGGTGTTGGGGAGCATTTTCTGTCCTGGGTGAAACTATTATATAATGATACGTGTTGTGTTTTGAAGGTGGGGGGAGGGCTGAGCAGACCTGTACCAGTTGAAAGAGGGATAAGGCAGGGATGCCCCATCTCAGGCCAACTCTACAGTGTGGCAATCGAACCGCTCCTGTGTCGGCTCAGGACTCGGCTGAAAGGCCTGCGTCTGCCTGAGCTGGCTCACAGCCCCCCAATAGTAATATCAGCTTATGCGGATGATGTGAACATCTTTGTCAAGGATCAGGCAGACATACAAGAATTAGAGGGCAGTCTGTCATTGTATGCGAAGGCTTCATCGGCAAAAGTTAACTGGGGTAAGAGTGAAGCCTGTGTGATTGGTCAGTGGGACGCAGGGAGAGTACCCCGTCTCCCTGGGAACCTGACATGGGGAATTAAAGGGTTAAAAGTCCTCGGCTTGCATATCGGCAGTGAAGAGATAGAGAGGCAGAACTGGGAGGGAGTGCTGGGAAAGGTGCAGGTCAAGTTGTCTAAATGGAAATGGTTGCTACCCCAGTTGTCCTACAGGGGAAGAAGTCTGATAGTCAATAACCTGGTTGCAGCATCCCTGTGGCACAGACTCTATGTGCTCACTCCTCCACCGGGACTCATGGAGCAACTACAGAGGCTCCTGGTCGACTTCTTCTGGTCGGGTCACCACTGGGTGCGGGCGTCCGTGCTGTACCTCCCTGTGGCAGAGGGGGGCCATGGACTAACCGACATCATCGCCAGGACTGCTGCCTTCAGACTGCAGGCAGCCCAGAGGCTCCTGTACGGCCCCACACTGTGCTGGTCGGCTGTGGCACGCCTGCTGCTCTGGAGAGCCGGGGGCCTTGGTTATGACAAACAGCTGTTCCTGTTGAACTCTCCGCAGCACAAACTAACTGGACTCACGCAGTTTTACACCTCTGTGATAGATGCCTGGAGGACACTCAACTTCACAAGACCTCCTGACCCTGCGCCTGGGATGTGGCTATTTGAGGAGCCACTGTTTGATAATGGTTTCCTGGTCACTTCAGTCCTGACATCCACACCCACTTCAACAACGGTAAAAAACAAGTTCAGGGAGGCAGGAATAGTGAAGCTGGGCCACCTGACCCGGACGTCACTTGAGAGGCTGGCAGAGGTGACGGGAATTCGATCCACCAGAATGCTGCGGAGCCTCGTGGATGAGGTGTGGCAGGCACTGCCCCAGGCTCTGCGGACCTTCGCCCAGAACAAAAGTCAGGCGGACCAGTGGACCAAAACACAGGAATACGTGTTCCCTATCCTGAAGGTGAGTCCTGCAGTGGGGGAGTGGACAGAAGAGAGCGGCCAACTGCTAGCCCTCAGGACTCCAGCACTGGGCACCTTCAACAACTCTGGAGGGAAACAGCTCTACCATAGCTGCGTGAAGGTCCTGAACTGTCGCTCTCTTGAAGGAGTCAGGGAGTCGAAATGGATTGAGGTTTTTGGCTCAGACTATTCCCCTAGTGGCAGCTGGCGGGTCCTGTATAAACCTCCGGTGGAGAGACGGATGGCAGACATCCAGTGGAGAATTATACATGGAGCTCTAGCTACAAACAGATACAGAGCTCACCTGGACCCAAGCACTGAGGGGGGGTGTCCATTCTGTTCACTGCCTGAGACCCTGGAGCACTTAGTGGTGTCCTGTCCCAGGTTAGCTGAAATGTTTAAACAGCTGCAGGAGTGGGTGGGGGGGTTAGGAGAGGTTTTCTCGTTGCCACTTTTTGTGTTTGGACCCAAGTACACAGCAAGAAAAAAACATACTATGGTTTTAATGAATTTTCTTTTTTCTAATGCAAAGATGGCAACCTGGATTAGTAGAAAAAACAAAATGGCTGGGGGAGGATGGACAGATCCACTGCGCTGTTTGAGGGGGTTTGTGGCAGCTCGGCTGAGCATTGAACATGCGTATTTTACACTTACTAGCAATTTGGAGGGTTTCAGGGCTGTGTGGGGTGTGGGACAGGTCCTTTGCTCACTGGGGGAGAACCAGTCTCTGGTTTTAACTTTTTAGGTTTGGTTTATGATGTGTGCGTGTATATAATGTTTTCATCCCTTGTCTTTTCCCAAAAAAATAAAAAATAAAAAAATGTCTCTTAAATAAAGTTATTTAAAAGTCAAAAGTCTTCATCTTCTTCTTCTTCTAATCACCGAGCAGGAGCAGGTTTCGATTACACAAACGGATGCAGCGTGTCAGTCCAGCGTCGCGAGTCTCAGGGTCACGGGGACCCCAATCAGAGTGACGGCCCTCAACGCGAGCGGCCGCGCAAGCCCCTCAGCTCGAGCCTTCGGGTCTCAGAGACCCAGGCCGATGAGACTCCCCAATGCGGGCATCCCAGGGGTCCTACGTCACAGCGGCGCGCAACTTGGAGCGGGTGTGACAAATACATCTGCAAGGGCTGTTCGCTTTTCTATTGCCCTTCGTGCGCGTGCTGATGTGTGGTGGGCTGTGCGTGTGCATGTGTGCGCGTGCGTCTGTGTGTTTGAAGCAGGGTATCGCAAACAAGCGTTAGTCAAATCTCTACCCAAACGCTCACAGCCAACAGCATGGGGAAGCAGGGACAACACAAGGGTTAATTTGATTTAAATATTTTTTTTGTAAAATTGTTTTAATATAATTTTTATTTATGTGCACAGCAGGATGTGCGCCACATGATGTGCGCCCCACAGAATTTGCGCCCCACAGGATGTGCAAGCGCAGTTTTGTTATTAATTTCATTTAAATATTTTTTTTTGTAAATTTTTTTAAATATTTTTTTTATTTATGTGCGCAGCAGGATGTGCGCTGCAGGATGTGCGCCCCACAGAATTTTCGCCCCACAGGATGTGCAAGCACAGTTTTTTTATTAATTTGATTTAAATATTTTTTTTTAATTTTAAATATTTTTTTTATTTATGTGCGCAGCAGTATGTGCTTCGCAGGATGTGTGCCCCACAGAATTTGTGCCCAACAGGAGGTGCAAGCACAGTTTTTTTATTAATTTGATTTAAATATTTTTTTTTGTAATTTTTTTTTAATATTATTTCTATTTATGTGCGCAGCAGGATGTGTGCCGCAGGATGTGCGCCTCACAGAATTTGCGCCCCACAGGATTTGAAAGCACAGTTTTTTATTACTTTGATTTAAATATTTTTTTTGTACATTTTTTTTAATATTATTTTTATTTATGTGCGTAGCAGCATATGCGCTGCAGGATGTGCGCCCCACAGAATTTGCGCCCTACAGGATGTGCAAGCACAGTCTTTTTAATAATTTGATTTAAAAAAAAAAAACTGTAATTTTTTTAAAATTTTTTTTTAATTTATGTGCGCAGCAGGATGTGCGCCGCAGGATGTGCGCCCCACAGAATTTGCGCCCCACAGGATGTGCAAGCACAGTTTTTTTATTAATTTGATTTAAATATTTTTTTTTGTAAAAATGTTTTAATATTATTTTTATTTATGTGCCCAGCAGGATGTGCGCTGCAGGATGTGCGCCCCACAGGATGTGCAAGCACAGTTTTTTTATTAATTTGATTTAAATATTTTTTTTTAATTTTAAATATTATTTTTATTTATGTGCGCAGCAGGATGTGCGCTGCAGGATGTGCGCCCCACATAATTTGCGCCCCACAGGATATGCAAGCACAGTTTTTTTATTAATTTGATTAAAATATTTTTTTTTGTAAAAATGTTTTAATATTATTTTTATTTATATCTGCAGCAGGATGTGCGCTGCAGGATGTGCGCCCCACAGAATGTGCAAGCACAGTTTTTTTATTAATTTGATTCAAAAAAAAAATTGTAAATTCTTTTTAATATTATTTTTATTAATGTGCGCAGCAAGATGTGCGCCCCACAGAAATTGCGCCCCACAGGATGTGCAAGCACAGTTTTTTTATTAATTTGATTTAAATATTTTTTTTTGTAAAAATGTTTAAATATTATTTTTATTTATGTAAGCAGCAGGATGTGCGCTGCAGGATGTGCGCACCACAGGATGTGCAAGCCAAGTTTTTTTATTAATTTGATTTAAATATTTTTTTTTGTAAAAATGTTTATATATTATTTTTATTTATGTGCGCAGCAGGATGTGAGCCGCAGGATGTGCGCCCCACAGAATTTGCGCCCCACAGGATGTGCAAGCACAGTTTTTTTTGTAAAAATGTTTTGATATTATTTTTATTTATGTGCGCAGCAGGATGTGCGCCGCAGGATGTGCGCCCCACAGAATTTGCGGCCCACAGGATTAGCAAGCACAGTTTTTTTTTTGTAAAAATGTTTTGATATTATTTTTATTTATGTGCGCAGCAGGATGTGCGCCGCAGGATGTGCGCCCCACAGAATTTGCGCCCCACAGGATGTGCAAGCACAGTTTTTTTATTAATTTGATTTAAATATTTTTTTTTGTAAAAATGTTTTTATATTATTTTTATTCATGTGCGCAGCAGGATGTGCGACGCAGGATGTGCGCCCCACATAATTTGCGCCCCACAGGATGTGCAAGCACAGTTTTTTTATTAATTTGATTTAAATATTTTTTTTGTAAAAATGTTTTAATATTATTTTTATTTATGTGCGCAGCAGGATGTGCGCCCCACAGGATGTGCAAGCACAGTTTTTTTTTTGTAAAAATATTTTAATATTATTTTTATTTATGTGCGCAGCAGGATGTGCACCGCAGGATGTGCGCCCCACAGAATTTGCGCCCCACAGGATGTGCAAGCACAGTTTTTTTATTAATTTGATTTAAATATTTTTTTTTGTAAAAATGTTTTTATATTATTTTTATTCATGTGCGCAGCAGGATGTGCGACGCAGGATGTGCGCCCCACACAATTTGCGCCCCACAGGATGTGCAAGCACAGTTTTTTTATTAATTTGATTTAAATATTTTTTTTTGTAAAAATGTTTTAATATTATTTTTATTTATGTGCGCAGCAGGATGTGCGCCCCACAGGATGTGCAAGCACAGTTTTTTTTTTGTAAAAATATTTTAATATTATTTTTATTTATGTGCGCAGCAGGATGTGCACCGCAGGATGTGCGCCCCACAGGATGTGCGCCCCACAGGATGTGCAAGCACAGCTTTTTTTTTGTAAAAATGTTTTAATATTATTTTTTATAATGTGCGCAGCAGGATGTGCGCCGCAGGATGTGCGCCCCACAGAATTTGCGCCCCACAGGATGTGCAAGGACAGTTTTTTTATTAATTCGATTTAAAAAAAAATAAATTGTAATTTGTTTTTAATATTATTTTTATTTATGTGCGCAGCAGGATGCGCGCCGCAGGATGTGCGCCCCACAGAATTTGCGCCCCACAGGATGTGCAAGCACAGTTTTTTTATTAATTTGGTTTAAATATTTTTTTTTGTAAAAATGTCTTAATATCATTTTTATTCATGTGCGCAGCAGGATGTGCGCTGCAGGATGTGCGCTGCAGGATGTCCGCCCCACAGAATTTGCGCCCCACAGGATGTGCAAGGACAGTTTTTTTATTAATTTGATTTAAAAAAAAACAATTTTAATTTGTTTTTAATATTATTTTTATTCAGGTGCGCATCAGGATATAAAAATATAAAAAAATGTTTTTATATTATTTTTATTCATGTGCACAGCAGGATTTGCGCCCCACAGAATTTGCGCCCCACAGGATGTGCAAGCACAGTTTTTTTTAAATTTGATTAAAATATTTTTTTTTGTAAAAATGTTTTAATATTATTTTTATTTATGTGCGCAGCAGGATGTGCGCTGCAGGATGTGCGCCCCACAGAATTTAGACCCCACAGGATGTGCAAGCACAGTTTTTTTATTAATTGATTTTAAAAAAAAAATTTACAATTTTTTTAAATATTGTTTTTATTAATGTGTGCAGCTGGATGTGCGCCGCAGGATGTGCGCCCCACAGAATTTGCGCCCCACAGGATGAGCAAGCACAGTTTTTTTATTAATTTGATTTAAATATTTTTTTTTGTAAAAATGTTTAAATATTATTTTTATTTATGTAAGCAGCAGGATGTGCGCTGCAGGATGTGCGCACCACAGGATGTGCAAGCCAAGTTTTTTTATTAATTTGATTTAAATATTTTTTTTTGTAAAAATGTTTATATATTATTTTTATTTATGTGCGCAGCAGGATGTGAGCCGCAGGATGTGCGCCCCACAGAATTTGCGCCCCACAGGATGTGCAAGCACAGTTTTTTTTGTAAAAATGTTTTGATATTATTTTTATTTATGTGCGCAGCAGGATGTGCGCCGCAGGATGTGCGCCCCACAGAATTTGCGGCCCACAGGATTAGCAAGCACAGTTTTTTTTTTGTAAAAATGTTTTGATATTATTTTTATTTATGTGCGCAGCAGGATGTGCGCCGCAGGATGTGCACCCCACAGAATTTGCGCCCCACAGGATGTGCAAGCACAGTTTTTTTATTAATTTGATTTAAATATTTTTTTTTGTAAAAATGTTTTTATATTATTTTTATTCATGTGCGCAGCAGGATGTGCGACGCAGGATGTGCGCCCCACATAATTTGCGCCCCACAGGATGTGCAAGCACAGTTTTTTTATTAATTTGATTTAAATATTTTTTTTGTAAAAATGTTTTAATATTATTTTTATTTATGTGCGCAGCAGGATGTGCGCCCCACAGGATGTGCAAGCACAGTTTTTTTTTTGTAAAAATATTTTAATATTATTTTTATTTATGTGCGCAGCAGGATGTGCACCGCAGGATGTGCGCCCCACAGAATTTGCGCCCCACAGGATGTGCAAGCACAGTTTTTTTATTAATTTGATTTAAATATTTTTTTTTGTAAAAATGTTTTTATATTATTTTTATTCATGTGCGCAGCAGGATGTGCGACGCAGGATGTGCGCCCCACACAATTTGCGCCCCACAGGATGTGCAAGCACAGTTTTTTTATTAATTTGATTTAAATATTTTTTTTTGTAAAAATGTTTTAATATTATTTTTATTTATGTGCGCAGCAGGATGTGCGCCCCACAGGATGTGCAAGCACAGTTTTTTTTTTGTAAAAATATTTTAATATTATTTTTATTTATGTGCGCAGCAGGATGTGCACCGCAGGATGTGCGCCCCACAGGATGTGCGCCCCACAGGATGTGCAAGCACAGCTTTTTTTTTGTAAAAATGTTTTAATATTATTTTTTATAATGTGCGCAGCAGGATGTGCGCCGCAGGATGTGCGCCCCACAGAATTTGCGCCCCACAGGATGTGCAAGGACAGTTTTTTTATTAATTCGATTTAAAAAAAAATAAATTGTAATTTGTTTTTAATATTATTTTTATTTATGTGCGCAGCAGGATGCGCGCCGCAGGATGTGCGCCCCACAGAATTTGCGCCCCACAGGATGTGCAAGCACAGTTTTTTTATTAATTTGGTTTAAATATTTTTTTTTGTAAAAATGTCTTAATATCATTTTTATTCATGTGCGCAGCAGGATGTGCGCTGCAGGATGTGCGCTGCAGGATGTCCGCCCCACAGAATTTGCGCCCCACAGGATGTGCAAGGACAGTTTTTTTATTAATTTGATTTAAAAAAAAACAATTTTAATTTGTTTTTAATATTATTTTTATTCAGGTGCGCATCAGGATATAAAAATATAAAAAAATGTTTTTATATTATTTTTATTTATGTGCACAGCAGGATTTGCGCCCCACAGAATTTGCGCCCCACAGGATGTGCAAGCACAGTTTTTTTTAAATTTGATTAAAATATTTTTTTTTGTAAAAATGTTTTAATATTATTTTTATTTATGTGCGCAGCAGGATGTGCGCTGCAGGATGTGCGCCCCACAGAATTTAGACCCCACAGGATGTGCAAGCACAGTTTTTTTATTAATTGATTTTAAAAAAAAAATTTACAATTTTTTTAAATATTGTTTTTATTAATGTGTGCAGCTGGATGTGCGCCGCAGGATGTGCGCCCCACAGAATTTGCGCCCCACAGGATGAGCAAGCACAGTTTTTTTATTAATTTGATTTAAATATTTTTTTTTGTAAAAATGTTTAAATATTATTTTTATTTATGTAAGCAGCAGGATGTGCGCTGCAGGATGTGCGCACCACAGGATGTGCAAGCCAAGTTTTTTTATTAATTTGATTTAAATATTTTTTTTTGTAAAAATGTTTATATATTATTTTTATTTATGTGCGCAGCAGGATGTGAGCCGCAGGATGTGCGCCCCACAGAATTTGCGCCCCACAGGATGTGCAAGCACAGTTTTTTTTGTAAAAATGTTTTGATATTATTTTTATTTATGTGCGCAGCAGGATGTGCGCCGCAGGATGTGCGCCCCACAGAATTTGCGGCCCACAGGATTAGCAAGCACAGTTTTTTTTTTGTAAAAATGTTTTGATATTATTTTTATTTATGTGCGCAGCAGGATGTGCGCCGCAGGATGTGCGCCCCACAGAATTTGCGCCCCACAGGATGTGCAAGCACAGTTTTTTTATTAATTTGATTTAAATATTTTTTTTTGTAAAAATGTTTTTATATTATTTTTATTCATGTGCGCAGCAGGATGTGCGACGCAGGATGTGCGCCCCACACAATTTGCGCCCCACAGGATGTGCAAGCACAGTTTTTTTATTAATTTGATTTAAATATTTTTTTTGTAAAAATGTTTTAATATTATTTTTATTTATGTGCGCAGCAGGATGTGCGCCCCACAGGATGTGCAAGCACAGTTTTTTTTTTGTAAAAATATTTTAATATTATTTTTATTTATGTGCGCAGCAGGATGTGCACCGCAGGATGTGCGCCCCACAGAATTTGCGCCCCACAGGATGTGCAAGCACAGTTTTTTTATTAATTTGATTTAAATATTTTTTTTTGTAAAAATGTTTTTATATTATTTTTATTCATGTGCGCAGCAGGATGTGCGACGCAGGATGTGCGCCCCACACAATTTGCGCCCCACAGGATGTGCAAGCACAGTTTTTTTATTAATTTGATTTAAATATTTTTTTTTGTAAAAATGTTTTAATATTATTTTTATTTATGTGCGCAGCAGGATGTGCGCCCCACAGGATGTGCAAGCACAGTTTTTTTTTTGTAAAAATATTTTAATATTATTTTTATTTATGTGCGCAGCAGGATGTGCACCGCAGGATGTGCGCCCCACAGGATGTGCGCCCCACAGGATGTGCAAGCACAGCTTTTTTTTTGTAAAAATGTTTTAATATTATTTTTTATAATGTGCGCAGCAGGATGTGCGCCGCAGGATGTGCGCCCCACAGAATTTGCGCCCCACAGGATGTGCAAGGACAGTTTTTTTATTAATTTGATTTAAAAAAAAAAAAATTGTAATTTGTTTTTAATATTATTTTTATTTATGTAGGCAGCAGGATGTGCGCCCCACAGAATTTGCGCCCCACAGGATGTGCAAGCACATTTTTTTTATTAATTTGATTTAAACATTTTTTTTTGTAAAAATGTGTTAATATTATTTTTATTCATGTGCGCAGCAGGATTTGCGCCGCAGGATGTGCGCCCCCCAAAATTTGCGCTCCACAGGATGTGCAAGGACAGTTTTTTTATTAATTTGATTTAAAAAAAAAAAAATTGTAATTTGTTTTTAATATTATTTTTATTTATGTAGGCCTTAGGATGTGCCCCCCACAGAATTTGCGCCCCACAGGATGTGCAAGCACATTTTTTTTATTAATTTGATTTAAATATTTTTTTTTGTAAAAATGTTTTAATATTATTTTTATTCTTGTGCGCAGCAGGATGTGCGCTGCAGGATGTGCGCTGCAGGATGTCCGCCCCACAGAATTTGCGCCCCACAGGATGTGCAAGGACAGTTTTTTTATTAATTTGATTTAAAAAAAAACAATTTTAATTTGTTTTTAATATTATTTTTATTCAGGTGCGCATCAGGATATAAAAATATAAAAAAATGTTTTTATATTATTTTTATTTATGTGCACAGCAGGATTTGCGCCCCACAGAATTTGCGCCCCACAGGATGTGCAAGCAAAGTTTTTTTTAAATTTGATTAAAATATTTTTTTTTGTAAAAATGTTTTAATATTATTTTTATTTATGTGCGCAGCAGGATGTGCGCTGCAGGATGTGCGCCCCACAGAATTTGCGCCCCACAGGATGTGCAAGCACAGTTTTTTTATTAATTTGATTTAAATATTTTTTTTGTAAAAATGTTTTAATATTATTTTTATCTATGTGCGCAGCAGGATGTGCGCCCCACAGGATGTGCAAGCACAGTTTTTTTATTAATTTGATTTAAATATTTTTTTTTGTAAAAATGTTTTAATATTATTTTCATTTATGTGCGCAGCAGGATGTGCGCAACAGGATGTGCGCCCCACAGAATTTGCGCCCCACAGGATGTGCAAGCACAGTTTTTTTATTAATTTGATTTAAATATTTTTTTTTGTAAAAATGTGTTAATATTATTTTTATTCATGTGCGTAGCAGGATTTGCGCCGCAGGATGTGCGCCCCCCAAAATTTGCGCTCCACAGGATGTGCAAGGACAGTTTTTTTATTAATTTGATTTAAAAAAAAAAAAATTGTAATTTGTTTTTAATATTATTTTTATTTATCTGCGCAGCAGGATGTGCGCCGCAGGATTTGCGGCCCACAGAATTTGCTACCCACAGAATGTGCAAGCACAGTTTTTTTATTAATTTGATTTAAATATTTTTTTTTGTAAAAATGTTTTAATATTATTTTTATTTATGTGCGCAGCAGGATGTTCGCCGCAGGATGTGCAAGCACAGTTTTTTTATTAATTTGATTTAAATATTTTTTTTTGTAAAAATGTTTTAATATTATATTTATTTATGTGCACAGCTGGATTTGCGCCGCAGGATGTGCGCCCCACAGAATTTGCGCCCCACAGGATGTGCAAGCACAGTTTTTTTATTAATTTGATTTAAAAAAAAAAATTGTAATTTGTTTTTAATATTATTTTTATTTATGTGCGCAGCAGGATGTGCGCCGCAGGATGTGCGCCCCACAGAATTTGCGCTCCACAGGATGTGCAAGCACAGTTTTTTTATTAATTTGATTTAAATATTTTTTTTTGTAAAAATGTTTTAATATTATTTTTATTCATGTGCGCAGCAGGATTTGTGCCGCAGGCTGTGCGCCCCACAGAATTTGCGCCCCACAGGATGTGCAAGGACAGTTTTTTTATTAATTTGATTTAAAAAAAAAATTGTAATTTGTTTTTAATATTATTTTTATTTATCTGCGCAGCAGGATGTGCGCCGCAGGATTTGCGGCCCACAGAATTTGCGCCCCACAGGATGTGCAAGCACAGTTTTTTTATTAATTTGATTTAAAAAAAAAAAATTGTAATTTGTTTTTAATATTATTTTTATTTATGTGCGCAGCAGGATGTGCGCCCCACAGAATTTGCGCTCCACAGGATGTGCAAGCACAGTTTTTTTATTAATTGATTTTAAAAAAAAAATTTACAATTTTTTTAAATATTATTTTTATTAATGTGTGCAGCTGGATGTGCGCCGCAGGATGTGCGCCCCACAGAATTTGCGCCCCACAGGATGTGCAAGCACAGTTTTTTTTTATATTTGATTTAAATATTTTTTTTTGTAAAAATGTTTTAATATCATTTTTATTCATGTGCGCAGCAGGATGTGCGCTGCAGGATGTGCGCTGCAGGATGTGCGCTGCAGGATGTGCGCCCCACAGAATTTAGACCCCACAGGATGTGCAAGCACAGTTTTTTTATTAATTGATTTTAAAAAAAAAAAATTGTAAATTTTTTTTAATTTTATTTTTATTTATGTGCGCAGCAGGATGTGCGCCGCAGGATGTGCGCCCCACATAATTTGCGCCCCACAGGATGTGCAAGGACAGTTTTTTTATTAATTTGATTTAAAAAAAAAAAATTGTAATTTGTTTTTAATATTATTTTTATTCATGTGCGCAGCAGGATGTTCGCCGCAGGATGTGCAAGCACAGTTTTTTTATTAATTTGATTTAAATATTTTTTTTGTAAAAATGTTTTAATATTATTTTTATCTATGTGCGCAGCAGGATGTGCGCCCCACAGGATGTGCAAGCACAGTTTTTTTATTAATTTGATTTAAATATTTTTTTTTGTAAAAATGTTTTAATATTATTTTTATTCATGTGCGCAGCAGGATTTGCGCCGCAGGATTTACGCCCCACAGAATTTGCGCCCCACAGAATGTGCAAGCACAGTTTTTTTATTAATTTGATTTTAATATATTTTTTTGTAAAAATGTTTTAATATTATTTTTATTCATGTGCGCAGCAGGATTTGCGCCGCAGGATGTGCGCCCCACAGAATTTGCGCCCCACAGGATGTGCAAGGACAGTTTTTTTATTAATTTGATTTAAAAAAAAAATTGTAATTTGTTTTTAATATTATTTTTATTTATCTGCGCAGCAGGATGTGCGCCGCAGGATTTGCGGCCCACAGAATTTGCTACCCACAGAATGTGCAAGCACAGTTTTTTAATTAATTTGATTTAAATATTTTTTTTTGTAAAAATGTTTTAATATTATTTTTATTTATGTGCGCAGCAGGATGTGCGCCGCAGGATGTGCGCCCCACAGGATGTGCAAGCACAGTTTTTTTATTAATTTGATTTAAATATTTTTTTTTGTAAAAATGTTTTAATATTATTTTTATTCATGTGCGCAGCAGGATTTGCGCCGCAGGATTTACGCCCCACAGAATTTGCGCCCCACAGAATGTGCAAGCACAGTTTTTTTATTAATTTGATTTTAATATATTTTTTTGTAAAAATGTTTTAATATTATTTTTATTCATGTGCGCAGCAGGATTTGCGCCGCAGGATGTGCGCCCCACAGAATTTGCGCCCCACAGGATGTGCAAGGACAGTTTTTTTATTAATTTGATTTAAAAAAAAAATTGTAATTTGTTTTTAATATTATTTTTATTTATGTGCGCAGCAGGATGTGCGCCGCAGGATGTGCGCCCCACAGGATGTGCAAGCACAGTTTTTTTATTAATTTGATTTAAATATTTTTTTTTGTAAAAATGTTTTAATATTATTTTTATTCATGTGCGCAGCAGGATTTGTGCCGCAGGATGTGCGCCCCACAGGATGTGCAAGGACAGTTTTTTTATTAATTTGATTTAAAAAAAAAAATTGTAATTTGTTTTTAATATTATTTTTATTTATGTGCGCAGCAGGATGTGCGCCGCAGGATGTGCGCCCCACAGAATTTGCGCCCCACAGGATGTGCAAGCACAGTTTTTTTATTAATTTGATTTAAAAAAAAAAAATTGTAATTTGTTTTTAATATTATTTTTATTTATGTGCGCAGCAGGATGTGTGCCGCAGGATGTGCGCCCCACATAATTTGCGCCCCACAGGATGTGCAAGCACAGTTTTTTTATTAATTTGATTTAAATATTTTTTTTTGTAAAAATGTTTTAAAATAATTTTATTTATGTGCGCAGCAAGATGTGCGCCGCAGGATGTGCGCCCCACAGAATTTGCGCCCCACAGGATGTGCAAGGACAGTTTTTTTATTAATTTTATTTAAATATATTTTTTTGTAAAAATGTTTTAATATTATTTTTATTTATGTGCGCAGCAGGATGTGCGCTGCAGGATGTGCGCCCCACAGAATTTGAGCCCCACAGGATGTGCAAGGACAGTTTTTTTATTAATTTGATTAAAAAAATGATTTTTGTAAAATTGTTTTAATATTATTTTTATTTATGTGCGCAGCAGGATGTGCGCTGCAGGATGTACGCCCCACAGGATGTGCAAGCACAGTTTTTTTTATTAATTTGATTTAAATATTTTTTTTTGTAAAAATGTTTTAATATTATTTTAATTCATGTGCGCAGCAGGATGTGCGCCGCAGGATGTGCGCCCCACAGGATGTGCAAGCACAGTTTTTTATTAATTTGATTTAAATATTTTTTTTTGTAATTTTTTTGTAATATTATTTTTATTTATCTGCGCAGCTGGATGTGCGCCGCAGGATGTGCGCCCCAAAGAATTTAAGCCCCACAGGATGTGCAAGGACAGTTTTTTTATTAATTTGATTTAAATATTTTTTTTGTAAAAATGTTTTAATATTATTTTAATTCATGTGCGCAGCAGGATTTGCGCCACAGGATGTGCGCCCCACATAATTTGCGCCTCACAGAATGTGCAAGCACAGTTTTTTTATTAATTTGATTTAAAAAAAAAAAAAATTGTAAATTGTTTTAAATATTATTTTTATTAATGTGCGCAGCTGGATGTGCGCCCCACAGAATTTGCGCCCCACAGGATGTGCAAGCACAGTTTTTTTTTAATTTGATTTAAATATATTTTTTTGTAAAAATGTTTTAATATTATTTTTGTTAATGTGGGCAGCAGGATGTGCGCCGCAGAATGTGCGCCCCACAGAATTTGCGCCCCACAGGATGTGCAAGGACAGTTTTTTTATTAATTTGATTTAAAAAAAAAATTGCAATTTATTTTTAATATTATTTTTATTTATGTGCGCAGCAGGATATGCGCTGCAGGATGTGCGCCCCACAGGATGTGCAAGCACAGTTTTTTTATTAATTTGATTTGAATATTTTTTTTTGTAAAAAAGTTTTAATATTATTTTTATTTATGTTTGCAGCAGGATGTGCCCCGCATGATGTGCGCCCCACAGAATTTGCGCCCCACAGGATGTACAAGCACAGTTTTTTTATTAATTTGATTTAAAATAAAATAATTGTAAATTGTTTTTAATATTATTTTTATTAATTTGCGCAGCTGGATGTGCGCCACAGGATGTGCGCCCCACAGAATTTGCGCCCCACAGGATGTGCAAGCACAGTTTTTTTATTAATTGGATTTAAATATATTTTTTTGTAAAAATGTTTTAATATTATTTTTATTCATGTGCGCCCCACAGAATTTGCGCCCCACAGGATGTGCAAGCACAGTTTTTTTATTAATTGGATTTAAATATTTTTTTTTGTAAAAATGTTTTAATATTATTTTTATTTATGTGCGCAGCAGGATGTGCGCTGCAGGATGTGCGCCCCACAGGATGTGCAAGCACAGTTTTTTTTATTAATTTGATTTAAATATTTTTTTTTGTAAAAATGTTTTAATATTATTTTTATTTATGTGCGCAGCAGGATGTGCGCCGCAGGATGTGCGCCCCACAGAATTTGCGCCCCACAGGATGTGCAAGCACAGTTTTTTTATTAATTTGATTTAAAAAAAAAAAATTGTAATTTGTTTTTAATATTATTTTTATCTATGTGCGCAGCAGGATGTGCGCCCCACAAAATGATGCGCCCCACAGGATGTTCAAGCACAGTTTTTTTATTAATTTGATTTAAATATATTTTTTTGTAAAAATGTTTTAATATTATTTTTATTCATGTGCGCCCCACAGAATTTGCGCCCCACAGGATGTGCAAGCACAGTTTTTTTATTAATTGGATTTAAATATATTTTTTTGTAAAAATGTTTTAATATTATTTTTATTTATGTGCGCAGCAGGATATGCGCTGCATGATGTGCGCCCCACATAATTTGCGCCCCACAGGATGTGAGAGCACAGTTTTTTTAGTCATTTGGTTTCAAACATTTTTTTTGTAAAAATGTTTTAATATTATTTTAATTCATGTGCGCAGCAGGATGTGCTTCGCAGGATGTGCGCCCCACAGGATGTGCAAGCACAGTTTTTTTTATATTTGATTTAAATATTTTTTTTGTAAAAATGTTTTAATATTATTTTTGTTAATGTGGGCAGCAGGATGTGCGCCGCAGAATGTGCGCCCCACAGAATTTAAGCCCCACAGGATGTGCAAGGACAGTTTTTTTATTAATTTGATTTAAAAAAAAAATTGTAATTTGTTTTTAATATTATTTTTATTTATGTGCGCAGCAGGATATGCGCTGCAGGATGTGCGCCCCACAGAAGTTGCGCCCCACAGGATGTGCAAGCACAGTTTTTTTATTAATTTGATTTAAATATTTTTTTTTGTAAAAATGTTTTAATATTATTTTTATTAATGTGCGCAGCTGGATGTGCGCTGCAGGATGTGCGCCCCACATAATTTGCGCCCCACAGGATGTGCAAGCACAGTTTTTTTATTAATTTGATTTAAAAAAAAAACTTGTAAATTAGTTTTAATATTATTTTTATTAATGTGCGCAGCTGGATGTGCGCCGCAGGATGTGCGCCCCACAGAAGTTGCGCCCCACAGGATGTGCAAGCACAGTTTTTTTATTAATTTGATTTAAATCTTTTTTTTTGTAAAAATGTTTTAATATTATTTTTATTTATGTGCGCAGCAGGATGTGCGCCGCAAGATGTGCGCCCCACAGAATTTGCGCCCCACAGGATGTGAGAGCACCGTTTTTTTAGTCATTTGGTTTCAAAAATTTTTTTTGTAAAAATGTTTTAATATTATTTTAATTCATGTGCGCAGCAGGATGTGCGCCACAGGATGTGCGCCCCACATAATTTGCGCCTCACAGAATGTGCAAGCACAGTTTTTTTATTAATTTGATTTAAAAAAAAAAAAAATTGTAAATTGTTTTAAATATTATTTTTATTAATGTGCGCAGCTGGATGTGCGCCCCACAGAATTTGCGCGCCACAGGATGTGCAAGCACAGTTTTTTTTTAATTTGATTGAAATATATTTTTTTGTAAAAATGTTTTAATATTATTTTTATTAATGTGCGCAGCTGGATGTGCGCTGCAGGATGTGCGCCCCACATAATTTGCGCCCCACAGGATGTGCAAGCACAGTTTTTTTATTAATTTGATTTAAAAAAAAAACTTGTAAATTAGTTTTAATATTATTTTTATTAATGTGCGCAGCTGGATGTGCGCCGCAGGATGTGCGCCCCACAGAAGTTGCGCCCCACAGGATGTGCAAGCACAGTTTTTTTATTAATTTGATTTAAATCTTTTTTTTTGTAAAAATGTTTTAATATTATTTTTATTTATGTGCGCAGCAGGATGTGCGCCGCAAGATGTGCGCCCCACAGAATTTGCGCCCCACAGGATGTGAGAGCACCGTTTTTTTAGTCATTTGGTTTCAAACATTTTTATGGTAAAAATGTTTTAATATTATTTTAATTCATGTGCGCAGCAGGATGTGCGCCACAGGATGTGCGCCCCACATAATTTGCGCCTCACAGAATGTGCAAGCACAGTTTTTTTATTAATTTGATTTAAAAAAAAAAAAAATTGTAAATTGTTTTAAATATTATTTTTATTAATGTGCGCAGCTGGATGTGCGCCCCACAGAATTTGCGCGCCACAGGATGTGCAAGCACAGTTTTTTTTTAATTTGATTGAAATATATTTTTTTGTAAAAATGTTTTAATATTATTTTTGTTAATGTGGGCAGCAGGATGTGCGCCGCAGAATGTGCGCCCCACAGAATTTGCGCCCCACAGGATGTGCAAGGACAGTTTTTTTATTAATTTGATTTAAAAAAAAAATTGCAATTTATTTTTAATATTATTTTTATTTATGTGCGCAGCAGGATATGCGCTGCAGGATGTGCGCCCCACAGGATGTGCAAGCACAGTTTTTTTATTAATTTGATTTGAATATTTTTTTTTGTAAAAAAGTTTTAATATTATTTTTATTTATGTTTGCAGCAGGATGTGCCCCGCATGATGTGCGCCCCACAGAATTTGCGCCCCACAGGATGTACAAGCACAGTTTTTTTATTAATTTGATTTAAAATAAAATAATTGTAAATTGTTTTTAATATTATTTTTATTAATTTGCGCAGCTGGATGTGCGCCACAGGATGTGCGCCCCACAGAATTTGCGCCCCACAGGATGTACAAGCGTAGTTTTTTTATTAATTTGATTTAAATATTTTATTTTGTAAAAATGTTTTAATATTATTTTTATTTATGTGCGCAGCAGGATGTGCGCTGCAGGATGTTCGCCCCACATAATTTGCGCCCCACAGGATGTGCAAGCACAGTTTTTTTATTAATTTGATTTAAAAAAAAAAAATTGTAATTTGTTTTTAATATTATTTTTATCTATGTGCGCAGCAGGATGTGCGCCCCACAAAATGATGCGCCCCACAGGATGGTCAAGCACAGTTTTTTTATTAATTTGATTTAAATATATTTTTTTGTAAAAATGTTTTAATATTATTTTTATTCATGTGCGCCCCACAGAATTTGCGCCCCACAGGATGTGAGAGCACAGTTTTTTTAGTCATTTGGTTTCAAACATTTTTTTTGTAAAAATGTTTTAATATTATTTTAATTTATGTGCGCAGCAGGATGTGCTTCGCAGGATGTGCGCCCCACAGGATGTGCAAGCACAGTTTTTTTTATATTTGATTTAAATATTTTTTTTGTAAAAATGTTTTAATATTATTTTTGTTAATGTGGGCAGCAGGATGTGCGCCGCAGAATGTGCGCCCCACAGAATTTGCGCCCCACAGGATGTGCAAGGACAGTTTTTTTATTAATTTGATTTAAAAAAAAAATTGTAATTTGTTTTTAATATTATTTTTATTTATGTGCGCAGCAGGATATGCGCTGCAGGATGTGCGCCCCACAGGATGTGCAAGCACAGTTTTTTTATTAATTTGATTTAAATATTTTTTTTTGTAAAAAAGTTTTAATATTATTTTTATTTATGTGCGCAGCAGGATGTGCGCCGCATGATGTGTGCCCCACAGAATTTGCGCCCCACAGGATGTACAAGCACAGTTTTTTTATTAATTTGATTTAAAATAAAATAATTGTAAATTGTTTTTAATATTATTTTTATTAATTTGCGCAGCTGGATGTGCGCCACAGGATGTGCGCCCCACAGAATTTGCGCCCCACAGGATGTACAAGCACAGTTTTTTTATTAATTTGATTTAAATATTTTTTTTTGTAAAAAGGTTTTAATATTATTTTTATTTATGTGCACAGCAGGATGTGCGCCGCAGAATGTGCGCCCCACAGAATTTGCGCCCCACAGGATGTGCAAGCACAGTTTTTTTATTAATTTGATTTAAAAAAAAAACTTGTAAATTAGTTTTAATATTATTTTTATTAATGTGCGCAGCTGGATGTGCGCCGCAGGATGTGCGCCCCACAGAAGTTGCGCCCCACAGGATGTGCAAGCACAGTTTTTTTATTAATTTGATTTAAATATTTTTTTTTTGTAAAAATGTTTAAATATTATTTTAATTCGTGTGCGCAGCAGGATGTGCGCAGCAGGATGTAAGCCGCAGGATGTGCGCCCCACAGAATTTGCGCCCCACAGGATGTGCAAGCACAGTTTTTTTATTAATTTGATTTAAAAAAAAAATTGTAAGTTTTTTTTAATATTATTTTTATGTATGTGCGCAGCAGGATGTGTGCTGCAGGATGTGCGCTCCACAGGATGTGCAAGAGGACAGTTTTTTTATTAATTTGATTTAAAAAAAAAAATTGTAATTTGTATTTAATATTATTTTTATTTATGTGCGCAGCAGGATGTGCACCCCACAGAATTTGCGCCCCACAGGATGTGCAAGCACAGTTTTTTTATTAATTTGATTTAAATATTTTTTTTTGTAAAAATGTTTTAATATTATTTTTATTTATGTGCGCAGCAGGATGTGCGCCGCAGGATGTGCGCCCCACATAATTTGCGCCCCACAGGATGTGCAAGGACAGTTTTTTTATTAATTTGATTTTAAAAAAAAATTGTAATTTGTTTTTAATATTATTTTTATTTATGTGCGCAGCAGGATGTGCGCCGCAGGATGTGCGCTCCACAGAATTTGCGCCCCACAGGATGTGCAAAAACAGTTTTTTTATTAATTTGATTTAAAAAAAAAACTTGTAAATTAGTTTTAATATTATTTTTATTAATGTGCGCAGCTGGATGTGCGCCGCAGAATGTGTGCCCCACAGAATTTGCGCCCCATAGGATGTGCAAGCACAGTTTTTTTATTAATTTGATTTAAATATTTTTTTTTGTAAAAATGTTTTAATATTATTTTTATTAATGTGCGCAGCTGGATGTGCGCTGCAGGATGTGCGCCCCACATAATTTGCGCCCCACAGGATGTGCAAGCACAGTTTTTTTATTAATTTGATTTAAAAAAAAAACTTGTAAATTAGTTTTAATATTATTTTTATTAATGTGCGCAGCTGGATGTGCGCCGCAGGATGTGCGCCCCACAGAAGTTGCGCCCCACAGGATGTGCAAGCACAGTTTTTTTATTAATTTGATTTAAATATTTTTTTTTTGTAAAAATGTTTAAATATTATTTTAATTCGTGTGCGCAGCAGGATGTGCGCAGCAGGATGTAAGCCGCAGGATGTGCGCCCCACAGAATTTGCGCCCCACAGGATGTGCAAGCACAGTTTTTTTATTAATTTGATTTAAAAAAAAAAATTGTAATTTGTTTTTAATATTATTTTTATTTATGTGCGCAGCAGGATGTGCACCCCACAGAATTTGCGCCCCACAGGATGTGCAAGCACAGTTTTTTTATTAATTTGATTTAAATATTTTTTTTTGTAAAAATGTTTTAATATTATTTTTATTCATGTGCGCAGCAGGATGTGCGCCGCAGGATGTGCGCCGCAGGATGTGCGCCCCACAGAATTTGCGCCCCACAGGATGTGCAAGGACAGTTTTTTTATTAATTTGATGTAAATATTTTTTTTGTAAAAATGTTTTAATATTATTTTTATTCATGTGCGCAGCAGGATTTGCGCCGCAGGATGTGCGCCCCACAGAATTTGCGCCCCACAGGATGTTCAAGGACAGTTTTTTTATTAATTTGATGTAAATATTTTTTTTGTAAAAATGTTTTAATATTATTTTTATTTATGTGCGCAGCAGGATGTGCGCCGCAGGATGTGCGCCCCACAGAATTTGCGCCCCACAGGATGTGCAAGCACAGTTTTTTTATTAATTTGATTTAAATATTTTTTTTTGAAAAAAGGTTTTAATATTATTTTTATTTATGTGCGCAGCAGGATGTGCGCCGCAGGATGTGCGCTACAGGATGTGCGCCCCACAGAATTTGCGACACACAGGATGTGCAAGGACAGTTTTTTTATTAATTCGATTTAAAAAAAAAAAAATGTAAAAATGTTTTAATATTATTTTAATTTATGTGCGCCGCAGAATGTGCGCCCCACAGAATTTGCGCCCCACAGGATGTGCAAGCACAGTTTTTTTATTAATTTGATTTAAATATTTTTTTTTATAAAAATGTTTTAATATTATTTTCTATTATGTGCGCAGCAGGATGTGCGCCGCAGAATGTGCGCCCCACAGAATTTGCGCCCCACAGGATGTGCAAGCACAGTTTTTTTATTAATTTGATTTAAATATTTTTTTTGTAAAAATGTTTTAATATTATTTTAATTCATGTGCGCAGCAGGATTTGCGCTGCAGGATGTGCGCTCCACAGAATTTGTGCCCCACAGGATGTACAAGCAGTTTTTTTATTAATTTGATTTAAAATGTTTTTTTGTAAAAATGTTTTAATATTATTTTTATTCATGTGCGCAGCAGGATGTGCGCCGCAGGATGTGCGCCCCACAGAATTTGCGCCCCACAGGATGTGCAAGGACAGTTTTTTTATTAATTTGATTTTAAAAAAAAAATGTAAATTGTTTTTAATATTATTTTTATTCATTTGCGCAGCAGGATGTGCGCCGCAGGATGTGCGCCCCACAGAATTTGCGCCCCACAGGATGTGCAAGGACAGTTTTTTTATTAATTTGATTTAAAAAAAAATTGTAATTTGATTTTAATATTATTTTTATTTATGTGCACAGCAGGATGTGCGCCGCAGGATGTGCACCCCACATAATTTGCGCCCCACATGATGTGCAACCACAGTTTTTTTATTAGTTATATTTAAATATTTTTTTTTGTAAAAATGTTTTAATATTATTATTATTAATGTGCGCAGCAGGATGTGCGCCGCAGGTTGTGCGCCCCACAGAATTTGCGCCACACAGAATTTGCACCCCATAGGATGTGCAAGCACAGTTTTTTTATTAATTTGATTTAAATATTTTTTTTTGTAAAAATGTTTTAATATTATTATTATTAATGTGCGCAGCTGGATGTGCGCCGCATGATGTGCGCCCCACATAATTTGCGCCCCACAGGATGAGCAAGCACAGTTTTTTTATTAATTGTTTTAAATGTTTTTTTTGTAAAGATGTTTTAATATTATTATTATTAATGTGCGCAGCTGGATGTGCGCCGCATGATGTGCGCCCCACATAATTTGCGCCCCACAGGATGTGCAAGCACAGTTTTTTTATTAATTTGATTTAAAAAAAAAAAAATTGTAAATGTGTTTCAATATTATTTTTATTTATGTGCGCAGCAGGATGTGTGCCCCACAGAATTTGCGCCCCACAGGGTGTGTAAGCACAGTTTTTTTATTAATTTGATTTAAATATTTTTTTTTGTAAAAATGTTTTAATATTATTTGTATTAATGTGCGCAGCTGGATGTGCGCCGCAGGATGTGCGCCCCACAGAATTTGCAACCCAAAGGATGTGCAAGCACAGTTTTTTTATTAATTTGATTTAAATATTTTTTTTTGTAAAAATGTTTTAATATTATTTTTATTTATGTGCGCAGCAGGATGTGCGCCGCAGGATGTGCGCCCCACAGAATTTGCGCCACACAGGATGTGCAAGGACAGTTTTTTTATTAATTTGATTTAAAAAAAAAAAATTGTAATTTGTTTTTAATATTATTTTTATTTATGTGCACAGCAGGATGTGCGCCGCAGGATGTGCGCCCCACAGAATGTGCGCCCCACAGGATGTGCAAGCACAGTTTTTTTATTAATTTGATTTAAATATTTTTTTTTGTAAAAATATTTTAATATTATTTTTATTTTATGTGCGCAGCAGGATGTGCGCTTCAGGATGTGCGCCCCACAGAATTTGCGCCCTACAGGATGTGCAACCACAGTTTTTTATTAATTTGATTTAAATATATTTTTTTGAAAAATGTTTTAATATTATTTTTATTTATGTGCGCAGCAGGATGTGCGCCGCAGGATGTGCGCCCCACAGAATTTGCGCCCCACAGGATGTGCAAGCACAGTTTTTTTATTAATTTGATTTAAATATTTTTTTTTGTAAAAATGTTTTAATATTATTTTGATTTATGTGCGCTGGTGTATGTACGCCTCACATAATTTGCGCCCCACAGGATGTGCAAGCACAGTTTTTTTATTAATTTGATTTAAAAAAAAAAAATTGTAGTTTGTTTTTAATATTATTTTTACTTATGTGCGCAGCAGGATGTGTGCTGCAGGATGTGCGCCCCACAGAATTTGCGCCCCACAGGATGTGCAAGCACAGTTTTTTTATTAAATTGATTTAAATATTTTTTTTTGTAAAAAAGTTTTAATATTATTTTTACTTATGTGCGCAGCAGGATGTGCGCCGTATGATGTGCGCCCCACAGAATTTGCGCCCCACAGGATGTACAAGCACAGTTTTTTTATTAATTTGATTTAAAAAAAAATGATTGTAATTTGTTTTTAATATTATTTTTATTTATGTGCGCAGCAGGATGTGCGCCGCAGGATGTGCGCCCCACAGAATCTGTGCCCCACAGGATGTGCAAGCACAGTTTTTTTATTAATTTGATTTAAATATATTTTTTTGTAAAAATGTTTTAATATTATTTTTATTCATGTGCGCAGCAGGATATTCGCCGCAGGATGTGCGCCCCACAGAATTTGCGCCCCACAGGATGTGCAAGCACAGTTTTTTTATTAATTTGATTTAAAAAAAAATAATTGTAAATTGTTTTTAACATTATTTTTATTTATGTGCGCAGCAGGATGTGCGCCCCACAGAATTTGCGCCCCACAGGATGTGCAAGCAAGGTTTTTTATTAATTATATTTAAATATTTTTTTTTGTAAAAATGTTTTAATATTATTTTTATTTATGTGCGCAGCAGGATTTGTGCCGCAGGATGTGCGCCCCACAGAATTTGCGCCCCACAGGATGTGCAAAGACAGTTTTTTTATTAATTTGATTTAAATATTTTTTTTGTAAAAATGTTTTAATATTATTTTTATTTATGTGCGCAGCAGGATGTGCGCCCCACAGAATTTGCGCCCCACAGGATTTGCAAGCACAGTTTTTTTATTAATTTGATTTAAATATTTTTTTTTGTAAAAATATTTTAATATTATTTTTATTTTATGTGCGCAGCAGGATGTGCGCTTCAGGATGTGCGCCCCACAGAATTTGCGCCCTACAGGATGTGCAAGCACAGTTTTTTTATTAATTTGATTTAAATATTTTTTTTTGTAAAAATGTTTTAATATTATTATTATTAATGTGCGCAGCTGGATGTGCGCCGCATGATGTGCGCCCCACATAATTTGCGCCCCACAGGATGTGCAAGCACAGTTTTTTTATTAATTTGATTTTAAAAAAAAAATTGTAAATTTGTTTCAATATTATTTTTATTTATGTGCGCAGCAGGATGTGCGCCGCATGATGTGCACCCCACAGAATTTGCGCCCCACAGGATGTGCAAGGACAGTTTTTTTATTAATTTGATTTAAAAAAAAAATTGTAATTTGATTTTAATATTATTTTTATTTATGTGCGCAGCAGGATGTGCGCCGCAGGATATGCGCCCCACATAATTTGCGCCCCACAGGATGTGCAAGCAAGGTTTTTTATTAGTTATATTTAAATATTTTTTTTTGTAAAAATGTTTTAATATTATTTTTATTTATGTGCGCAGCAGGATGTGCGCCGCAGGTTGTGCGCCCCACAGAATTTGCGCCCCACAGGATGTGCAAGCACAGTTTTTTTATTAATTTGATTTAAAAAAAAAAATTGTAAATTTGTTTCAATATTATTTTTATTTATGTGCGCAGCAGGATGTGTGCCCCACAGAATTTGCGCCCCACAGGGTGTGTAAGCACAGTTTTTTTATTAATTTGATTTAAAAAAAAAATTGTAAGTTTTTTTTAATATTATTTTTATGTATGTGCGCAGCAGGATGTGTGCTGCAGGATGTGCGCTCCACAGGATGTGCAAGAGGACAGTTTTTTTATTAATTTGATTTAAAAAAAAAAATTGTAATTTGTATTTAATATTATTTTTATTTATGTGCGCAGCAGGATGTGCACCCCACAGAATTTGCGACACACAGGATGTGCAAGGACAGTTTTTTTATTAATTCGATTTAAAAAAAAAAAAATGTAAAAATGTTTTAATATTATTTTAATTTATGTGCGCCGCAGAATGTGCGCCCCACAGAATTTGCGCCCCACAGGATGTGCAAGCACAGTTTTTTTATTAATTTGATTTAAATATTTTTTTTTATAAAAATGTTTTAATATTATTTTCTATTATGTGCGCAGCAGGATGTGCGCCGCAGAATGTGCGCCCCACAGAATTTGCGCCCCACAGGATGTGCAAGCACAGTTTTTTTATTAATTTGATTTAAATATTTTTTTTGTAAAAATGTTTTAATATTATTTTAATTCATGTGCGCAGCAGGATTTGCGCTGCAGGATGTGCGCTCCACAGAATTTGTGCCCCACAGGATGTACAAGCAGTTTTTTTATTAATTTGATTTAAAATGTTTTTTTGTAAAAATGTTTTAATATTATTTTTATTCATGTGCGCAGCAGGATGTGCGCCGCAGGATGTGCGCCCCACAGAATTTGCGCCCCACAGGATGTGCAAGGACAGTTTTTTTATTAATTTGATTTTAAAAAAAAAATGTAAATTGTTTTTAATATTATTTTTATTCATTTGCGCAGCAGGATGTGCGCCGCAGGATGTGCGCCCCACAGAATTTGCGCCCCACAGGATGTGCAAGGACAGTTTTTTTATTAATTTGATTTAAAAAAAAAATTGTAATTTGATTTTAATATTATTTTTATTTATGTGCACAGCAGGATGTGCGCCGCAGGATGTGCACCCCACATAATTTGCGCCCCACATGATGTGCAACCACAGTTTTTTTATTAGTTATATTTAAATATTTTTTTTTGTAAAAATGTTTTAATATTATTATTATTAATGTGCGCAGCAGGATGTGCGCCGCAGGTTGTGCGCCCCACAGAATTTGCGCCACACAGAATTTGCACCCCATAGGATGTGCAAGCACAGTTTTTTTATTAATTTGATTTAAATATTTTTTTTTGTAAAAATGTTTTAATATTATTATTATTAATGTGCGCAGCTGGATGTGCGCCGCATGATGTGCGCCCCACATAATTTGCGCCCCACAGGATGAGCAAGCACAGTTTTTTTATTAATTGTTTTAAATGTTTTTTTTGTAAAGATGTTTTAATATTATTATTATTAATGTGCGCAGCTGGATGTGCGCCGCATGATGTGCGCCCCACATAATTTGCGCCCCACAGGATGTGCAAGCACAGTTTTTTTATTAATTTGATTTAAAAAAAAAAAAATTGTAAATGTGTTTCAATATTATTTTTATTTATGTGCGCAGCAGGATGTGTGCCCCACAGAATTTGCGCCCCACAGGGTGTGTAAGCACAGTTTTTTTATTAATTTGATTTAAATATTTTTTTTTGTAAAAATGTTTTAATATTATTTGTATTAATGTGCGCAGCTGGATGTGCGCCGCAGGATGTGCGCCCCACAGAATTTGCAACCCAAAGGATGTGCAAGCACAGTTTTTTTATTAATTTGATTTAAATATTTTTTTTTGTAAAAATGTTTTAATATTATTTTTATTTATGTGCGCAGCAGGATGTGCGCCGCAGGATGTGCGCCCCACAGAATTTGCGCCACACAGGATGTGCAAGGACAGTTTTTTTATTAATTTGATTTAAAAAAAAAAAATTGTAATTTGTTTTTAATATTATTTTTATTTATGTGCACAGCAGGATGTGCGCCGCAGGATGTGCGCCCCACAGAATGTGCGCCCCACAGGATGTGCAAGCACAGTTTTTTTATTAATTTGATTTAAATATTTTTTTTTGTAAAAATATTTTAATATTATTTTTATTTTATGTGCGCAGCAGGATGTGCGCTTCAGGATGTGCGCCCCACAGAATTTGCGCCCTACAGGATGTGCAACCACAGTTTTTTATTAATTTGATTTAAATATATTTTTTTGAAAAATGTTTTAATATTATTTTTATTTATGTGCGCAGCAGGATGTGCGCCGCAGGATGTGCGCCCCACAGAATTTGCGCCCCACAGGATGTGCAAGCACAGTTTTTTTATTAATTTGATTTAAATATTTTTTTTTGTAAAAATGTTTTAATATTATTTTGATTTATGTGCGCTGGTGTATGTACGCCTCACATAATTTGCGCCCCACAGGATGTGCAAGCACAGTTTTTTTATTAATTTGATTTAAAAAAAAAAAATTGTAGTTTGTTTTTAATATTATTTTTACTTATGTGCGCAGCAGGATGTGTGCTGCAGGATGTGCGCCCCACAGAATTTGCGCCCCACAGGATGTGCAAGCACAGTTTTTTTATTAAATTGATTTAAATATTTTTTTTTGTAAAAAAGTTTTAATATTATTTTTACTTATGTGCGCAGCAGGATGTGCGCCGTATGATGTGCGCCCCACAGAATTTGCGCCCCACAGGATGTACAAGCACAGTTTTTTTATTAATTTGATTTAAAAAAAAATGATTGTAATTTGTTTTTAATATTATTTTTATTTATGTGCGCAGCAGGATGTGCGCCGCAGGATGTGCGCCCCACAGAATCTGTGCCCCACAGGATGTGCAAGCACAGTTTTTTTATTAATTTGATTTAAATATATTTTTTTGTAAAAATGTTTTAATATTATTTTTATTCATGTGCGCAGCAGGATATTCGCCGCAGGATGTGCGCCCCACAGAATTTGCGCCCCACAGGATGTGCAAGCACAGTTTTTTTATTAATTTGATTTAAAAAAAAATAATTGTAAATTGTTTTTAACATTATTTTTATTTATGTGCGCAGCAGGATGTGCGCCCCACAGAATTTGCGCCCCACAGGATGTGCAAGCAAGGTTTTTTATTAATTATATTTAAATATTTTTTTTTGTAAAAATGTTTTAATATTATTTTTATTTATGTGCGCAGCAGGATTTGTGCCGCAGGATGTGCGCCCCACAGAATTTGCGCCCCACAGGATGTGCAAAGACAGTTTTTTTATTAATTTGATTTAAATATTTTTTTTGTAAAAATGCTTTAATATTATTTTTATTTATGTGCGCAGCAGGATGTGCGCCCCACAGAATTTGCGCCCCACAGGATTTGCAAGCACAGTTTTTTTATTAATTTGATTTAAATATTTTTTTTTGTAAAAATATTTTAATATTATTTTTATTTTATGTGCGCAGCAGGATGTGCGCTTCAGGATGTGCGCCCCACAGAATTTGCGCCCTACAGGATGTGCAAGCACAGTTTTTTTATTAATTTGATTTAAATATTTTTTTTTGTAAAAATGTTTTAATATTATTATTATTAATGTGCGCAGCTGGATGTGCGCCGCATGATGTGCGCCCCACATAATTTGCGCCCCACAGGATGTGCAAGCACAGTTTTTTTATTAATTTGATTTTAAAAAAAAAATTGTAAATTTGTTTCAATATTATTTTTATTTATGTGCGCAGCAGGATGTGCGCCGCATGATGTGCACCCCACAGAATTTGCGCCCCACAGGATGTGCAAGGACAGTTTTTTTATTAATTTGATTTAAAAAAAAAATTGTAATTTGATTTTAATATTATTTTTATTTATGTGCGCAGCAGGATGTGCGCCGCAGGATATGCGCCCCACATAATTTGTGCCCCACAGGATGTGCAAGCAAGGTTTTTTATTAGTTATATTTAAATATTTTTTTTTGTAAAAATGTTTTAATATTATTTTTATTTATGTGCGCAGCAGGATGTGCGCCGCAGGTTGTGCGCCCCACAGAATTTGCGCCACACAGAATTTGCACCCCATAGGATGTGCAAGCACAATTTTTTTATTAATTTGATTTAAAAAAAAATAATTGTAAATTGTTTTTAATATTATTTTTATTTATGTGCGCAGCAGGATGTGCGCCGCAGGATGTGCGCCCCACATAATTTGCGCCCCACAGGATGTGCAAGCACAGTTTTTTTATTCATTTGATTTAAATATTTTTTTTTGTAAAAATGTTTTAATATTATTTTTATTTATGTGCGCAGCAGGATGTGCGCTTCAGGATGTGCGCCCCACAGAATTTGCGCCCTACAGGATGTGCAAGCACAGTTTTTTTATTAATTTGATTTAAATATTTTTTTTTGTAAAAATGTTTTAATATTATTATTATTAATGTGCGCAGCTGGATGTGCGCCGCATGATGTGCGCCCCACATAATTTGCGCCCCACAGGATGTGCAAGCACAGTTTTTTTATTAATTTGATTTAAAAAAAAAAATTGTAAATTTGTTTCAATATTATTTTTATTTATGTGCGCAGCAGGATGTGTGCCCCACAGAATTTGCGCCCCACAGGGTGTGTAAGCACAGTTTTTTTATTAATTTGATTTAAATATTTTTTTTTGTAAAAATGTTTTAATATTATTTTTATTCATGTGCGCAGCAGGATGTGCGCCGCAGGATGTGCGCCCCACAGAATCTGTGCCCCACAGGATGTGCAAGCACAGTTTTTTTATTAATTTGATTTAAATATTTTTTTTTGTAAAAATGTTTTAATATTATTTTGATTTATGTGCGCAGCAGGATGTGCGCCGCAGGATGTGCAAGCACAGTTTTTTTATTAATTTGATTTAAATATTTTTTTTTGTAAAAATGTTTTAATATTATTTTTATTCATGTGCGCATCAGGATTTGCGCCGCAGGATGTGCGCCCCACAGAATTTGCGCCCAACAGGATGTGCAAGGACAGTTTTTTTATTAATTTGATGTAAATATTTTTTTTGTAAAAATGTTTTAATATTATTTTTATTTATGTGCGCAGCAGGATGTGCGCCCCACAGAATTTGCGCCCCACAGGATGTGCAAGGACAGTTTTTTTATTAATTTGATTTTAAAAAAAAAATTGTAATTTGTTTTTAATATTATTTTTATTTATGTGCGCAGCAGGATGTGCGTCGCAGGATGTGCGCCCCACAGAATTTTTGCCCCACAGGATGTGCAAGCACAGTTTTTTTATTAATTTGATTTAAAAAAAAAATTTTGAAAAAATGTTTTAATATTATTTTGATTTATGTCTGCAGCAGGATGTGCGCCGCAGGATGTGCAAGCACAGTTTTTTTATTAATTAGATTTAAATATTTTTAAAAAAAAAAAATGTTTTAATATTATTTTTATTTATGTGCGCAGCAGGATGTGCGCCGCAGGATGTGCGCCCCACAGAATCTGCGCCCCACAGGATGTGCAAGCACAGTTTTTTTATTAATTTGATTTAAATATATTTTTTTGTAAAAATGTTTTAATATTATTTTTATTCATGTGCGCAGCAGGATGTGCGCCGCAGGATGTGCGCCCCACATAATTTGCGCCCCACAGGATGTGCAAGCACAGTTTTTTTATTAATTTGATTTAAAAAAAAAAAAATTGTAAATTTTTTTTAATATTATTTTTATTTATGTGCGCAGCAGGATGTGCGCCGCAGGATGTGCGCCCCACAGAAATTGCGCCCCACAGGATGTGCAAGCACAGTTTTTTTATTAATGTGATTTAAAAAAAAAATTTTGTAAAAATGTTTTAATATTATTTTGATTTATGTGCGCAGCAGGATGTGCGCCGCAGGATGTGCGCCCCACAGAATTTGCGCTCCACAGGATGTGCAAGCACAGTTTTTTTATTAATTTGATTTAAATATTTTTTTTTGTAAAAATGTTTTAATATTATTTTCATTTATGTGCGCAGCAGGATGTGCGCCGCAGGATGTGCGCCCCACAGAATTTGCGCCCCACAGGATGTGCAAGGACAGTTTTTTTATTAATTTGATTTAAAAAAAGAAATTGTAATTTGTTTTTAATATTATTTTTATTTATGTGCGCAGCAGGATGTGCGCCACAGGATGTGCGCCCCACAGGATGTGCAAGGACAGTTTTTTTATTAATTTGATTTTTAAAAAAAAATTGTAATTTGTTTTTAATATTATTTTTATTTATGTGCGCAGCAGGATGTGCGCCGCAGGATGTGCGCCCCACAGAATTTGCGCCCCACAGGATGTGCAAGCACAGTTTTTTTATTAACTTGATTTAAATATTTTTTTTTGTAAAAATGTTTTAACATTATTTTCATTCATGTGCGCAGCAGGATTTGCGCCGCAGGATGTGCGCCCCACAGAATTTGCGCCCCACAGGATGTGCAAGCACAGTTTTTTTATTAATTTGATTTAAAAAAAAAATTTTGAAAAAATGTTTTAATATTATTTTGATTTATGTGCGCAGCAGGATGTGCGCCGCAGGATGTGCAAGCACAGTTTTTTTATTAATTTGATTTAAATATTTTTTTTAAAAAAAAATGTTTTAGTATTATTTTTATTTATGTGCGCAGCAGGATATGCGCCACAGGATGTGCGCCGCAGGATGTGCGCCCCACAGAATTTGCGCCCCACAGGATGTGCAAGGACAGTTTTTTTATTAATTTGATGTAAATATTTTTTTTGTAAAAATGTTTTAATATTATTTTTATTTATGTGCGCAGCAGGATGTGCGCCCCACAGAATTTGCGCCCCACAGGATGTGCAAGGACAGTTTTTTTATTAATTTGATTTAAAAAAAAAAATTGTAATTTGTTTTTAATATTATTTTTATTTATGTGCGCAGCAGGATGTGCGCCGCAGGATGTGCGCCCCACAGAATTTTTGCCCCACAGGATGTGCAAGCACAGTTTTTTTATTAATTTGATTTAAATATTTTTTTTTGTAAAAATGTTTTAACATTATTTTCATTCATGTGCGCAGCAGGATGTGCGCCGCAGGATGTGCGCCCCACAGAATTTGCGCCCCACAGGATGTGCAAGCACAGTTTTTTTATTAATTTGATTTAAAAAAAAAATTTTGAAAAAATGTTTTAATATTATTTTGATTTATGTGCGCAGCAGGATGTGCGCCGCAGGATGTGCAAGCACAGTTTTTTTATTAATTTGATTTAAATATTTTTTTAAAAAAAAAATGTTTTAGTATTATTTTTATTTATGTGCGCAGCAGGATATGCGCCGCAGGATGTGCGCCCCACAGACTTTGCGCCCCACAGGATGTGCAAGCACAGTTTTTTTATTAATTTGATTTAAATATTTTTTTTTGTAAAAATGTTTTAATATTATTTTTATTCATGTGCGCAGCAGGATTTGCGCCGCAGGATGTGCGCCCCACAGAATTTGCGCCCCACAGGATGTGCAAGGACAGTTTTTTTATTAATTTGATGTAAATATTTTTTTTGTAAAAATGTTTTAATATTATTTTTATTTATGTGCGCAGCAGGATGTGCGCCACACAGAATTTGCGCCCCACAGGATGTGCAAGCAAGGTTTTTTATTAGTTATATTTAAATATTTTTTTTTGTAAAAATGTTTTAATATTATTTTTATTTATGTGCGCAGCTGGATGTGCGCCGCAGGATGTGTGCCCCACAGAATTTGCGCCACACAGGGTGTGCAAGGACAGTTTTTTTATTAATTTGATTTAAAAAAAAAAAATTGTAATTTGTTTTTAATATTATTTTTATTTATGTGCGCAGCAGGATGTGCGCCGCATGATGTGCGCCCCACATAATTTGCGCCCCACAGGATTTATTTAAATATTTTTTTCTGTAAAAATGTTTTCATATTATTTTTATTTATGTGCGCAGCAGGATGTGCGCCGCATGATGTGCACCCCACATAATTTGCGCCCCACAGGATGTGCAAGGACAGTTTTTTTATTAATTTGATTTAAAAAAAAAATTGTAATTTGTTTTTAATATTATTTTTATTTATGTGCGCAGCAGGATGTGCGCCGCAGGATATGCGCCCCACAGAATTTGCGCCCCACAGGATGTGCAAGCACAGTTTTTTTATTAATTTGATTTAAATATTTTTTTTTGTAAAAATGTTTTAATATTATTTTTATTTATGTGCGCAGCAGGATGTGCGCCGCAGGATGTGCGCCCCACATTATTTGCGCCCCACAGGATGTGCAAGGACAGTTTTTTTATTAATTTGATTTAAAAAAAAAATTGTAATTTGTTTTTAATATTATTTTTATTTATGTGCGCAGCAGGATGTGCGCCCCACAGAATTTGCGCCCCACAGGATGTGCAAGCACAGTTTTTTTATTAATTTGATTTAAATATTTTTTTTTGTAAAAATGTTTTAATATTATTTTTATTTATGTGCGCAGCAGGATGTGCGCCCCACAGAATTTGCTTCCCACAGGATGTGCAAGGACAGTTTTTTTATTAATTTGATTTAAAAAAAAAAATTGTAATTTGTTTTTAATATTATTTTTATGTATGTGCGCAGCAGGATGTGCGCCGCAGGATATGCGCCCCACAGAATTTGCGCCCCACAGGATGTGCAAGCACAGTTTTTTTATTAATTTGATTTAAATATTTTTTTTTGTAAAAATGTTTTAATATTATTTTTATTTATGTGCGCAGCAGGATGTGCGCCGCAGGATGTGCGCCCCACAGAATTTGCGCCCCACAGGATGTGCAAGCAAAGTTTTTTTATTAATTTGATTTAAATATTTTTTTTTGTAAAAATGTTTTATTTCATTTTTATTTATGTGCGCAGCAGGATGTGCGCCCCACATAATTTGCGCCCCACAGGATGTGCAAGGACAGTTTTTTTATTAATTTGATTTAAAAAAAAAATTGTAATTTGTTTTTAATATTATTTTTATTTATGTGCGCAGCAGGATGTGCGCCGCAGGATATGCGCCCCACAGAATTTGCGCCCCACAGGATGTGCAAGCACAGTTTTTTTATTAATTTGATTTAAATATTTTTTTTTGTAAAAATGTTTTAATATTATTTTTATTTATGTGCGCAGCAGGATGTGCGCCGCAGGATGTGCGCCCCACATAATTTGCGCCCCACAGGATGTGCAAGGACAGTTTTTTTATTAATTTGATTTAAAAAAAAAATTGTAATTTGTTTTTAATATTATTTTTATTTATGTGCGCAGCAGGATGTGCGCCCCACAGAATTTGCGCCCCACAGGATGTGCAAGCACAGTTTTTTTATTAATTTGATTTAAATATTTTTTTTTGTAAAAATGTTTTAATATTATTTTTATTTATGTGCGCAGCAGGATGTGCGCCCCACATAATTTGCGCCCCACAGGATGTGCAAGCACAGTTTTTTTATTAATTTGATTTAAAAAAAAAAAATTGTAATTTGTTTTTAATATTATTTTTATTTATGTGCGCAGCAGGATGTGCGCCGCAGGATGTGCGCCCCACAGAATTTGCGCCCCACAGGATGTGCAAGCACAGTTTTTTTATTAATTTGATTTAAATATTTTTTTTTGTAAAAATGTTTTAATATTATTTTTATTTATGTGCGCAGCAGGAGGTGCGCCGCAGGATGTGCGCCCCACAGAATTTGCGCCCTACATGATGTGCAAGCACAGTTTTTTTATTAATTTGATTTAAATATTTTTTTTTGTAAAAATGTTTTAATATTATTATTATTAATGTGCGCAGCTGGATGTGCGCCGCATGATGTGCACCCCACATAATTTGCGACCCACAGGATGAGCAAGCACAGTTTTTTTATTAATTGTTTTAAATATATTTTTTGTAAAGATGTTTTAATATTATTTTTATTTATGTGCGCAGCAGGATGTGCGCCGCATGATGTGCGCCCCACATAATTTGCGCCCCACAGGATGTGCAAGCACAGTTTTTGTATTAATTTGATTTAAATATATTTTTTTGTAAAAATGTTTTAATATTATTTTTATTTATGTGCGCAGCAGGAGGTGCGCCGCAGGATGTGCGCCCCACAGAATTTGCGCCACACAGGATGTGCAAGGACAGTTTTTTTATTAATTTGATTTAAAAAAAAAAAATTGTAATTTGTTTTTAATATTATTTTTATTTATGTGCGCAGCAGGATGTGCGCCGCAGGATGTGCGCCCCACAGAATTTGCGCCCCACAGGATGTGCAAGCACAGTTTTTTTATTAATTTGATTTAAATATTTTTTTTTGTAAAAATGTTTTAATATTATTTTTATTTATGTGCGCAGCAGGATGTGCGCCCCACATAATTTGCGCCCCACAGGATGTGCAAGCACAGTTTTTTTATTAATTTGATTTAAAAAAAAAAAATTGTAATTTGTTTTTAATATTATTTTTATTTATGTGCGCAGCAGGAGGTGCGCCGCAGGATGTGCGCCCCACAGAATTTGCGCCACACAGGATGTGCAAGGACAGTTTTTTTATTAATTTGATTTAAAAAAAAAAAATTGTAATTTGTTTTTAATATTATTTTTATTTAGTTGCGCAGCAGGATGTGCGCCGCAGGATGTGCGCCCCACAGGATGTGCAAGGACAGTTTTTTTATTAATTTGATTTAAATATTTTTTTGTAAAAATGTTTTAATATCATTTTTATTTATTTGCGCAGCAGGATGTGCGCCGCAGAATGTGCGCCCCTCAGAATTTGCGCCCCACAGGATGTGCAAGCACAGTTTTTTTATTAATTTGATTTAAATATTTTTTTTTGTAAAAATATTTTAATATTATTTTTATTTTATGTGCGCAGCAGGATGTGCGCTTCAGGATGTGCGCCCCACAGAATTTGCGCCCTACATGATGTGCAAGCACAGTTTTTTTATTAATTTGATTTAAATATTTTTTTTTGTAAAAATGTTTTAATATTATTATTATTAATGTGCGCAGCTGGATGTGCGCCGCATGATGTGCACCCCACATAATTTGCGCCCCACAGGATGAGCAAGCACAGTTTTTTTATTAATTGTTTTAAATATATTTTTTGTAAAGATGTTTTAATATTATTTTTATTTATGTGCGCAGCAGGATGTGCGCCCCACAGAATTTGCGCCCCACAGGATGTGCAAGCACAGTTTGTTTATTAATTTGATTTAAAAAAAAAAATTGTAATTTGTTTTTAATATTATTGTTATTTATGTGCGCAGCAGGATGTGCGCCGCAGGATGTGCGCCCCACAGAATTTGCGCCCCACAGGATATGCAAGCACAGTTTGTTTATTAATTTGATTTAAAAAAAAAAAATTGTAAATTGTTTTTAATATTATTTTTATTTATGTGCGCAGCAGGATGTGCGCCGCAGGATGTGCGCCCCACAGAATTTGCGCCCCACAGGATGTGCAAGCACAGTTTTTTTATTAATTTGATTTAAATATTGTTTTTTGTAAAAATGTTTTAATATTATTTTTATTCATGTGCGCAGCAGGATTTGCGCCGCAGGATGTGCGCCCCACAGAATTTGCGCTCCACAGGATGTGCAAGGACAGTTTTTTTATTAATTTGATTTAAAAAAAAAAAATTGTAATTTGTTTTTAATATTATTTTTATTTATGTGCACAGCACGATGTGCGCCCCACAGAATTTGCGCCCCACAGGATGTGCAAGCACAGTTTTTTTATTAATTTGATTTAAATATTTTTTTTTGTAAAAATGTTTTAATATTATTTTTATTTATGTGCGCAGCAGGATGTGCGCCCCACATAATTTGCGCCCCACAGGATGTGCAAGGACAGTTTTTTTATTAATTTGATTTAAATATTTTTTTTTGTAAAAATGTTTTAATATTATTTTTATTTATGTGCGCAGCAGGATGTGCGCCCCACAGAATTTGCGCCCCACAGGATGTGCAAGGACAGTTTTTTTATTAATTTGATTTAAATATTTTTTTTTGTAAAAATGTGTTAATATTATTTTTATTCATGTGCGCAGCAGGATTTGCGCCGCAGGATGTGCGCCCCACAGAAATTGCGCTCCACAGGATGTGCAAGGACAGTTTTTTTATTAATTTGATTTAAAAAAAAAATTGTAATTTGTTTTTAATATTATTTTTATTTATGTGCGCAGCAGGATGTGCGCCCCACAGAATTTGCGCCCCACAGGATGTGCAAGGACAGTTTTTTTATTAATTTGATTTAAATATTGTTTTTTGTAAAAATGTTTTAATATTATTTTTATTTATGTGCGCAGCAGGATGTGCGCCCCACAGAATTTGCGCCCCACAGGATGTGCAAGCACAGTTTTTTTATTAATTTGATTTAAATATTGTTTTTTGTAAAAATGTTTTAATATTATTTTTATTCATGTGCGCAGCAGGATGTGCGCCGCAGGATGTGCGCCGCACAGAATTTGCGCCCCACAGGATGTGCAAGCACAGTTTGTTTATTAATTTGATTTAAAAAAAAAAAATTGTAAATTGTTTTTAATATTATTTTTATTTATGTGGGCAGCAGGATGTGCGCCGCAGGATGTGCGCCCCACAGAATTTGCGCCCCACATGATGTGCAAGCACAGTTTTTTTATTAATTTGATTTAAATATTGTTTTTTGTAAAAATGTTTTAATATTATTTTTATTTATGTGCGCAGCAGGATGTGCGCCGCAGGATGTGCGCCCCACATAATTTGCGCCCCACAGGATGTGCAAGCACATTTTTTTTATTAATTTGATTTAAAAAAAAAAATTGTAAATTTTTTTTTATTTTATTTTTATTTATTTGCACAGCAGGATGTGCGCCCCACATAATTTGCGCCCAACAGGATGTGCAAGCACATTTTTTTTATTAAGTTGATTTAAAAAAAAAAATAGTAAATTTTTTTTAATTTTATTTTTATTTATTTGCACAGCAGGATGTGTGCCCCACAGAATTTGCGCCCCAAAGGATGTGCGAGCACAGTTTTTTTATTAATTTGATTTAAATATTTTTTTTTGTAAAAATGTTTTAATATTATTTTTATTCATGTGCGCAGCAGGATTTGCGCCGCAGGATGTGCGCCCCACAGAATTTGCGCCCCACAGGATGTGCAAGGACAGTTTTTTTATTAATTTGATTTAAATATTTTTTTTTGTAAAAATATTTTAATATTATTTTTATTTGTGTGCGCAGCAGGATGTGCGCCCCACATAATTTGCGCCCCAAAGGATGTGCAAGCACAGTTTTTTTATTAATTTGATTTAAATATTTTTTTTTGTAAAAATGTTTTAATATTATTTTAATTCATGTGCGCAGCAGGATGTGCGCCGCAGGATGTGCGCCCCACAGAATTTGCGCCCCACAGGATGTGCAAGCACAGTTTTTTTTTTAATTTGATTTAAATATTTTTTTTTGTAAAAATGTTTTAATATTATTTTTATTCATGTGCGCAGCAGGATTTGCGCCGCAGGATGTGCGCCCCACAGAATTTGCGCCCCACAGGATGTGCAAGGACAGTTTTTTTATTAATTTGATTTAAAAAAAAAAATTGTAATTTGTTTTTAATATTATTTGTATTTATGTGCGCAGCAGGATGTGCGCCGCAGGAGGTGCGCCCCACAGAATTTTTGCCCCACAGGATGTGCAAGCACAGTTTTTTTATTAATTTGATTTAAAAAAAAAATTTTGAAAAAATGTTTTAATATTATTTTGATTTATGTCCGCAGCAGGATGTGCGCCGCAGGATGTGCAAGCACAGTTTTTTTATTAATTAGATTTAAATATTTTTTTAAAAAAAAAATGTTTTAGTATTATTTTTATTTATGTGCGCAGCAGGATATGCGCCGCAGGATGTGCGCCCCACAGACTTTGCGCCCCACAGGATGTGCAAGCACAGTTTTTTTATTAATTTGATTTAAATATATTTTTTTGTAAAAATGTTTTAATATTATTTTTATTCATGTGCGCAGCAGGATGTGCGCCGCAGGATGTGCGCCCCACAGAATTTGCGCCCCACAGGATGTGCAAGCACAGTTTTTTTATTAATTTCATTTAAAAAAATTTTTTTGTAAAAATGTTTTAATATTATTTTTATTCATGTGCGCAGCAGGATGTGCGCCGCAGGATGTGCGCCGCAGGATGTGCGCCCCACAGAATTTGCGCCCCACAGGATGTGCAAGCACAGTTTTTTTATTAATTTGATTTAAATATTTTTTTTTGTAAAAATGTTTTAATATTATTTTTATTTATGTGCGCAGCAGGATGTGCGCCGCATGATGTGCGCCCCACATAATTTGCGCCCCACAGGATGTGCAAGCACAGTTTTTGTATTAATTTGATTTTAATATTTTTTTTTGTAAAAATGTTTTAATATTATTTTTATTTATGTGCGCAGCAGGATGTGCGCCCCACAGAATTTGCGCCCCACAGGATGTGCAAGCACAGTTTTTTTATTAATTTGATTTAAATATTTTTTTTGTAAAAATGTTTTAATATTATTTTTATTCATGTGCGCAGCAGGATGTGTGCCGCAGGATGTGCGCCCCACATAATTTGCGCCCCACAGGATGTGCAAGCACAGTTTTTTTATTAATTTGATTTAAATATTTTTTTTTTGTAAAAATGTTTTAATATTGTTTTTATTTATGTGCGCAGCAGGATGTATGCCGCAGGATTTGCGCCCCACAGAATTTGCGCCCCACAGGATGTGCAAGCACAGTTTTTTTATTAATTTGATTTAAATATTTTTTTTTGTAAAAATGTTTTAATATTATTTTTATTCCTGTGCGCAGCAAGATTTGCGCCGCAGGATGTGCGCCCCACAGAATTTGCGCCCCACAGGATGTGCAAGCACAGTTTTTTTATTAATTTGATTTAAATATTTTTTTTTGTAAAAATGTTTTAATGTTATTTTTATTTATGTGCGCAGCAGGATGTGCGCCCCACAGGATGTGCAAGCACAGTTTTTTATTAATTTGATTTAAATATTTTTTTTTGTAAAAATGTTTTAATATTATTTTTATTTATGTGATCAGCAGGATGTGCGCCCCACAGGATGTGCAAGCACAGTTTGTTTATTAATTTGATTTAAAAAAAAAAATTGTAATTTGTTTTTAATATTATTTTTATTTATGTGCGCAGCAGGATGTGCGCCGCAGGATGTGCGCCCCACAGAATTTGCGCCCCACAGGATGTGCAAGCACAGTTTTTTTATTAATTTCATTTAAAAAAATTTTTTTGTAAAAATGTTTTAATATTATTTTTATTCATGTGCGCAGCAGGATGTGCGCCGCAGGATGTGCGCCGCAGGATGTGCGCCCCACAGAATTTGCGCCCCACAGGATGTGCAAGCACAGTTTTTTTATTAATTTGATTTAAATATTTTTTTTTGTAAAAATGTTTTAATATTATTTTTATTTATGTGCGCAGCAGGATGTGCGCCGCATGATGTGCGCCCCACATAATTTGCGCCCCACAGGATGTGCAAGCACAGTTTTTGTATTAATTTGATTTTAATATTTTTTTTTGTAAAAATGTTTTAATATTATTTTTATTTATGTGCGCAGCAGGATGTGCGCCCCACAGAATTTGCGCCCCACAGGATGTGCAAGCACAGTTTTTTTATTAATTTGATTTAAATATTTTTTTTGTAAAAATGTTTTAATATTATTTTTATTCATGTGCGCAGCAGGATGTGTGCCGCAGGATGTGCGCCCCACATAATTTGCGCCCCACAGGATGTGCAAGCACAGTTTTTTTATTAATTTGATTTAAATATTTTTTTTTTGTAAAAATGTTTTAATATTGTTTTTATTTATGTGCGCAGCAGGATGTATGCCGCAGGATTTGCGCCCCACAGAATTTGCGCCCCACAGGATGTGCAAGCACAGTTTTTTTATTAATTTGATTTAAATATTTTTTTTTGTAAAAATGTTTTAATATTATTTTTATTCCTGTGCGCAGCAAGATTTGCGCCGCAGGATGTGCGCCCCACAGAATTTGCGCCCCACAGGATGTGCAAGCACAGTTTTTTTATTAATTTGATTTAAATATTTTTTTTTGTAAAAATGTTTTAATGTTATTTTTATTTATGTGCGCAGCAGGATGTGCGCCCCACAGGATGTGCAAGCACAGTTTTTTATTAATTTGATTTAAATATTTTTTTTTGTAAAAATGTTTTAATATTATTTTTATTTATGTGATCAGCAGGATGTGCGCCCCACAGGATGTGCAAGCACAGTTTGTTTATTAATTTGATTTAAAAAAAAAAATTGTAATTTGTTTTTAATATTATTTTTATTTATGTGCGCAGCAGGATGTGCGCCGCAGGATGTGCGCCCCACAGAATTTGCGCCCCACAGGATGTGCAAGCACAGTTTTTTTATTAATTTGATTTAAATATTTTTTTTTGTAAAAATGTTTTAATATTATTTTTATTTATGTGCGCAGCAGGATGTGCGCCCCACAGAATTTGCGCCCCACAGGATGTGCAAGCACAGTTTTTTTATTAATTTGATTTAAAAAAAAAATTGTAATTTGTTTTTAATATTATTTTTATTTATGTGCGCAGCAGGATGTGCGCCGCAGGATGTTCGCCCCACAGAATTTGCGCCCCACAGGATGTGCAAGCACAGTTTTTTTATTAATTTGATTTAAATATTTTTTTTGTAAAAATGTTTTAATATTATTTTTATTAATGTGCGCAGCAGGATGTGTGCCGCAGGATGTGCGCCCAACATAATTTGCGCCCCACAGGATGTGCAAGCACAGTTTTTTTATTAATTTGATTTAAATATTTTTTTTTGTAAAAATGTTTTAATATTATTTTTATTCATGTGCGCAGCAGGATTTGCGCCGCAGGATGTGCGCCCCACAGAATTTGCGCCCCACAGGATGTGCAAGCACAGTTTTTTTATTAATTTGATTTAAAAAAAAAATTGTAATTTGTTTTTAATATTATTTTTATTTATGTGCGCAGCAGGATGTGCGCCCCACAGAATTTGCGCCCCACAGGATGTGCAAGCACATTTTTTTTATTAATTTGATTTAAATTTTTTTTTTGTAAAAATGTTTTAATATTATTTTTATTCTTGTGCGCAGCAGGATGTGCGCCGCAGGATGTTCGCCCCACAGAATTTGCGCCCCACAGGATTTGCAAGCACAGTTTTTTTATTAATTTGATTTAAATATTTTTTTTTGTAAAAATGTTTTAATATTATTTTTATTTATGTGCGCAGCAGGATGTGCGCCCCACAGAATTTGCGCCCCACAGGATGTGCAAGCACAGTTTTTTTATTAATTTGATTTAAATATTTTTTTTTGTAAAAATGTTTTAATATTATTTTTATTCATGTGCGCAGCAGGATTTGCGCCGCAGGATGTGCGCCCCACAGAATTTGCGCCCCACAGGATGTGCAAGCACAGTTTTTTTATTAATTTGATTTAAAAAAAAAATTGTAATTTGTTTTTAATATTATTTTTATTTATGTGCGCAGCAGGATGTGCGCCCCACAGAATTTGCGCCCCACAGGATGTGCAAGCACAGTTTTTTTATTAATTTGATTTAAATATTTTTTTTTGTAAAAATGTTTTAATATTATTTTTATTTATGTGCGCAGCAGGATGTGCGCCCCACAGGATGTGCAAGCACAGTTTTTTTATTAATTTGATTTAAATATTTTTTTTTGTAAAAATGTTTTAATATTATTTTTATTCATGTGCGCAGCAGGATTTGCGCCGCAGGATGTGCGCCCCACAGAATTTGCGCCCCACAGGATGTGCAAGCACAGTTTTTTTATTAATTTGATTTAAATATTTTTTTTTTGTAAAAATGTTTTAATATTATTTTTATTTATGTGCGCAGCAGGATGTGCGCCGAAGGATGTGCGCCCCACAGAATTTGCGCCCCACAGGATGTGCAAGCACAGTTTGTTTATTAATTTGATTTTAAAAAAAAAATTGAAATTTGTTTTTAATATTATTTTTATTTATGTGCGCAGCAGGATGTGTGCCGCAGGATGTGCGCCCCACAGAATTTGCGCCCCACAGGATGTGCAAGCACAGTTTTTTTATTAATTTGATTTAAAAAAAAAATTGTAATTTGTTTTTAATATTATTTTTATTTATGTGCGCAGCAGGATGTGCGCCCCACAGAATTTGCGCCCCACAGGATGTGCAAGCACAGTTTTTTTATTAATTTGATTTTAATATATTTTTTTGTAAAAAAGTTTTAATATTATTTTTATTTATGTGCGCAGCAGGATGTGCGCCCCACATAATTTGCGCCCCACAGGATGTGCAAGCAAATTTTTTTTATTAGTTATATTTAAATATTTTTTTTTGTAAAAATGTTTTAATGTTATTTTTATTTATGTGCGCAGCAGGATGTGCGCCGCAGGATGTGCGCCCCACAGAATTTGCGCCCCACAGGATGTGCAAGCACAGTTTTTTTATTAATTTGATTTAAATATTTTTTTTTGTAAAAATGTTTTAATATTATTTTTATTTATGTGCGCAGCAGGATGTGCGCCGCAGGATGTGCGCCCCATAGAATTTGCGCCACACAGGATGTGCAAGGACAGTTTTTTTATTAATTTGATTTAAAAAAAAAATTGTAATTTGTTTTTAATATTATTTTTATTTATGTGCACAGCAGGATGTGCGCCGCAGGATGTGCGCCCCACAGAATTTGTGCCCCACAGGATGTGCAAGGACAGTTTTTTTATTAATTTTATTTAAAAAAAAAAAATTGTAATTTGTTTTTAATATTATTTTTATTTATGTGCGCAGCAGGATGTGCGCCCCACAGAATTTGCGCCCCACAGGATGTGCAAGCACAGTTTTTTTATTAATTTGATTTTAATATATTTTTTTGTAAAAATGTTTTAATATTATTTTTACTTATGTGCGCAGCAGGATGTGCGCCGCAGGATGTGCGCCCCACAGAATTTGCGCCCCTCAGGATGTGCAAGCACATTTTTTTTATTAATTTGATTTTTAAAAAAAAAATTGTAAATTTTTTTTAATTTTATTTTTATTTATGTGCGCAGCAGGATGTGCGCCGCAGGATGTGCGCCCCACAGAATTTGCGCCCCTCAGGATGTGCAAGCACAGTTTTTTTATTAATTTGATTTAAATATTTTTTTTTGTAAAAATGTTTTAATATTATTTTTATTTATGTGCGCAGCAGGAGGTGCGCCGCAGGATGTGCGCACCACAGAATTTGCGCCACACAGGATGTGCAAGGACAGTTTTTTTATTAATTTGATTTAAATATTTTTTTTGTAAAAATGTTTTAATATAATTTGTATTTATGTGCGCAGCAGGATGTGCGCCGCAGGATGTGCGCCCCACAGAATTTGCGCCCCACAGGATGTGCAAGCACATTTTTTTTATTAATTTGATTTAAAAAAAAAAAATTGTAATTTGTTTTTAATATTATTTTTATTTACGTGCATATCAGGATGTGCGCCGCAGGATGTGCGCCCCACAGAATTTGCGCCCCACAGGATGTGCAAGCACAGTTTTTTTATTAATTTGATTTAAATATTTTTTTTTGTAAAAATGTTTTAATATTATTTGTATTAATGTGCGCAGCTGGATGTGCGCCGCAGGATGTGCGCCCCACAGAATTTGCGCCCCACAGGATGTGCAAGCACAGTTTTTTTATTAATTTGATTTAAATATTTTTTTTTGTAAAAATGTATTACTATTATTTTTATTTATGTGCGCAGCAGGATGTGTGCCGCAGGATGTGCGCCCCACAGAATTTGCGCCCCACAGGATGTGCAAGCACAGTTTTTTTATTAATTTGATTTAAATATTTTTTTTGTAAAAATGTTTTAATATTATTTTTATTTATGTGCGCAGCAGGATGTGCGCCCCACAGAATTTGCGCCCCACAGGATGTGCAAGCACAGTTTTTTTATTAATTTGATTTTAATATATTTTTTTGTAAAAATGTTTTAATATTATTTTTACTTATGTGCGCAGCAGGATGTGCGCCGCAGGATGTGCGCCCCACAGAATTTGCGCCCCTCAGGATGTGCAAGCACATTTTTTTTATTAATTTGATTTTTAAAAAAAAAATTGTAAATTTTTTTTAATTTTATTTTTATTTATGTGCGCAGCAGGATGTGCGCCGCAGGATGTGCGCCCCACAGAATTTGCGCCCCTCAGGATGTGCAAGCACAGTTTTTTTATTAATTTGATTTAAATATTTTTTTTTGTAAAAATGTTTTAATATTATTTTTATTTATGTGCGCAGCAGGAGGTGCGCCGCAGGATGTGCGCACCACAGAATTTGCGCCACACAGGATGTGCAAGGACAGTTTTTTTATTAATTTGATTTAAATATTTTTTTTGTAAAAATGTTTTAATATAATTTGTATTTATGTGCGCAGCAGGATGTGCGCCGCAGGATGTGCGCCCCACAGAATTTGCGCCCCACAGGATGTGCAAGCACATTTTTTTTATTAATTTGATTTAAAAAAAAAAAATTGTAATTTGTTTTTAATATTATTTTTATTTACGTGCATATCAGGATGTGCGCCGCAGGATGTGCGCCCCACAGAATTTGCGCCCCACAGGATGTGCAAGCACAGTTTTTTTATTAATTTGATTTAAATATTTTTTTTTGTAAAAATGTTTTAATATTATTTGTATTAATGTGCGCAGCTGGATGTGCGCCGCAGGATGTGCGCCCCACAGAATTTGCGCCCCACAGGATGTGCAAGCACAGTTTTTTTATTAATTTGATTTAAATATTTTTTTTTGTAAAAATGTTTTACTATTATTTTTATTTATGTGCGCAGCAGGATGTGTGCCGCAGGATGTGCGCCCCACAGAATTTGCGCCCCACAGGATGTGCAAGCACAGTTTTTTTATTAATTTGATTTAAATATTTTTTTTGTAAAAATGTTTTAATATTATTTTTATTTATGTGCGCAGCAGGATGTGCGCCCCACAGAATTTGCGCCCCACAGGATGTGCAAGCACAGTTTTTTTATTAATTTGATTTTAATATATTTTTTTGTAAAAATGTTTTAATATTATTTTTACTTATGTGCGCAGCAGGATGTGCGCCGCAGGATGTGCGCCCCACAGAATTTGCGCCCCTCAGGATGTGCAAGCACATTTTTTTTATTAATTTGATTTTTAAAAAAAAAATTGTAAATTTTTTTTAATTTTATTTTTATTTATGTGCGCAGCAGGATGTGCGCCGCAGGATGTGCGCCCCACAGAATTTGCGCCCCTCAGGATGTGCAAGCACAGTTTTTTTATTAATTTGATTTAAATATTTTTTTTTGTAAAAATGTTTTAATATTATTTTTATTTATGTGCGCAGCAGGAGGTGCGCCGCAGGATGTGCGCACCACAGAATTTGCGCCACACAGGATGTGCAAGGACAGTTTTTTTATTAATTTGATTTAAATATTTTTTTTGTAAAAATGTTTTAATATAATTTGTATTTATGTGCGCAGCAGGATGTGCGCCGCAGGATGTGCGCCCCACAGAATTTGCGCCCCACAGGATGTGCAAGCACATTTTTTTTATTAATTTGATTTAAAAAAAAAAAATTGTAATTTGTTTTTAATATTATTTTTATTTACGTGCATATCAGGATGTGCGCCGCAGGATGTGCGCCCCACAGAATTTGCGCCCCACAGGATGTGCAAGCACAGTTTTTTTATTAATTTGATTTAAATATTTTTTTTTGTAAAAATGTTTTAATATTATTTGTATTAATGTGCGCAGCTGGATGTGCGCCGCAGGATGTGCGCCCCACAGAATTTGCGCCCCACAGGATGTGCAAGCACAGTTTTTTTATTAATTTGATTTAAATATTTTTTTTTGTAAAAATGTTTTACTATTATTTTTATTTATGTGCGCAGCAGGATGTGTGCCGCAGGATGTGCGCCCCACAGAATTTGCGCCCCACAGGATGTGCAAGCACAGTTTTTTTATTAATTTGATTTAAATATTTTTTTTTGTAAAAATGTTTTAATATTATTTTTATTTATGTGCGCAGCAGGAGGTGCGCCGCAGGATGTGCGCCCCACAGAATTTGCGCCACACATGATGTGCAAGGACAGTTTTTTTATTAATTTGATTTAAAAAAAAAAAATTGTAATTTGTTTTTAATATTATTTTTATTTAGTTGCGCAGCAGGATGTGCGCCGCAGGATGTGCGCCCCACAGAATTTGCGCCCCACAGGATGTGCAAGCACAGTTTTTTTATTAATTTGATTTAAATATTTTTTTTTGTAAAAATGTTTTAATATTATTTTTATTTATGTGCGCAGCAGGATGTGCGCCCCACATAATTTGCGCCCCACAGGATGTGCAAGCACAGTTTTTTTATTAATTTGATTTAAAAAAAAAAAATTGTAATTTGTTTTTAATATTATTTTTATTTATGTGCGCAGCAGGATGTGCGCCGCAGGATGTGCGCCCCACAGAATTTGCGCCCCACAGGATGTGCAAGCACAGTTTTTTTATTAATTTGATTTAAATATTTTTTTTTGTAAAAATGTTTTAATATTATTTTTATTTATGTGCGCAGCAGGAGGTGCGCCCCACAGAATTTGCGCCCCACAGGATGTGCAAGCACAGTTTTTTTATTAATTTGATTTAAAAAAAAAAAATTGTAATTTGTTTTTAATATTATTTTTATTTACGTGCATATCAGGATGTGCGCCGCAGGATGTGCGCCCCACAGAATTTGCGCCCCACAGGATGTGCAAGCACAGTTTTTTTATTAATTTGATTTAAATATTTTTTTTTGTAAAAATGTTTTAATATTATTTGTATTAATGTGCGCAGCTGGATGTGCGCCGCAGGATGTGCGCCCCACAGAATTTGCGCCCCACAGGATGTGCAAGCACAGTTTTTTTATTAATTTGATTTAAATATTTTTTTTTGTAAAAATGTTTTACTATTATTTTTATTTATGTGCGCAGCAGGATGTGTGCCGCAGGATGTGCGCCCCACAGAATTTGCGCCCCACAGGATGTGCAAGCACAGTTTTTTTATTAATTTGATTTAAATATTTTTTTTTGTAAAAATGTTTTAATATTATTTTTATTTATGTGCGCAGCAGGAGGTGCGCCGCAGGATGTGCGCCCCACAGAATTTGCGCCACACATGATGTGCAAGGACAGTTTTTTTATTAATTTGATTTAAAAAAAAAAAATTGTAATTTGTTTTTAATATTATTTTTATTTAGTTGCGCAGCAGGATGTGCGCCGCAGGATGTGCGCCCCACAGAATTTGCGCCCCACAGGATGTGCAAGCACAGTTTTTTTATTAATTTGATTTAAATATTTTTTTTTGTAAAAATGTTTTAATATTATTTTTATTTATGTGCGCAGCAGGATGTGCGCCCCACATAATTTGCGCCCCACAGGATGTGCAAGCACAGTTTTTTTATTAATTTGATTTAAAAAAAAAAAATTGTAATTTGTTTTTAATATTATTTTTATTTATGTGCGCAGCAGGATGTGCGCCGCAGGATGTGCGCCCCACAGAATTTGCGCCCCACAGGATGTGCAAGCACAGTTTTTTTATTAATTTGATTTAAATATTTTTTTTTGTAAAAATGTTTTAATATTATTTTTATTTATGTGCGCAGCAGGAGGTGCGCCGCAGGATGTGCGCCCCACAGAATTTGCGCCCCACAGGATGTGCAAGGACAGTTTTTTTATTAATTTGATTTAAATATTTTTTTGTAAAAATGTTTTAATATCATTTTTATTTATGTGCGCAGCAGGATGTGCGCCGCAGAATGTGCGCCCCTCAGAATTTGCGCCCCACAGGATGTGCAAGCACAGTTTTTTTATTAATTTGATTTAAATATTTTTTTTTGTAAAAATATTTTAATATTATTTTTATTTTATGTGCGCAGCAGGATGTGCGCTTCAGGATGTGCGCCCCACAGAATTTGCGCCCTACATGATGTGCAAGCACAGTTTTTTTATTAATTTGATTTAAATATTTTTTTTTGTAAAAATGTTTTAATATTATTATTATTAATGTGCGCAGCTGGATGTGCGCCGCATGATGTGCACCCCACATAATTTGCGCCCCACAGGATGAGCAAGCACAGTTTTTTTATTAATTGTTTTAAATATATTTTTGTAAAGATGTTTTAATATTATTTTTATTTATGTGCGCAGCAGGATGTGCGCCGCATGATGTGCGCCCCACATAATTTGCGCCCCACAGGATGTGCAAGCACAGTTTTTGTATTAATTTGATTTAAATATATTTTTTTGTAAAAATGTTTTAATATTATTTTTATTTATGTGCGCAGCAGGATGTGCGCCCCACAGAATTTGCGCCCCACAGGATGTGCAAGCACAGTTTTTTTATTAATTTGATTTAAAAAAAAATAATTGTAAATTGTTTTTAATATTATTTTTATTTATGTGCGCAGCAGGATGTGCGCCGCAGGATGTGCGCCCCACATAATTTGCGCCCCACAGGATGTGCAAGCACAGTTTTTTTATTAATTTGATTTAAATATTTTTTTTTGTAAAAATGTTTTAATATTATTTTTATTTATGTGCGCAGCAGGATGTGCGCCGCAGGATGTGCGCCCCACAGAATTTGCACCCCACAGGATGTGCAAGGACAGTTTTTTTATTAATTTGATTTAAATATTTTTTTTGTAAAAATGTTTTAATATCATTTTTATTTATGTGCGCAGCAGGATGTGCGCCGCAGAATGTGCGCCCCTCAGAATCTGCGCCCCACAGGATGTGCAAGCACAGTTTTTTTATTAATTTGATTTAAATATTTTTTTTTGTAAAAATGTTTTAATATTATTTTTATTCATGTGTGCAGCAGGATTTGCGCATCAGGATGTGCGCCCCACATAATTTGCGCCCCACAGGATGTGCAAGCACAGTTTTTTTATTAATTTGATTTAAATATTTCTTTTTGTAAAAATGTTTTAATATTATTTTTATTTATGTGCGCAGCAGGATGTGCGCCGCAGGATGTGCGCCCCACAGAATTTGCGCCCCACAGGATGTGCAAGCACAGTTTTTTTATTAACTTGATTTAAATATTTTTTTTTGTAAAAATGTTTTAACATTATTTTCATTCATGTGCGCAGCAGGATTTGCGCCGCAGGATGTGCGCCCCACAGAATTTGCGCCCCACAGGATGTGCAAGCACAGTTTTTTTATTAATTTGATTTAAAAAAAAAATTTTGAAAAAATGTTTTAATATTATTTTGATTTATGTGCGCAGCAGGATGTGCGCCGCAGGATGTGCAAGCACAGTTTTTTTATTAATTTGATTTAAATATTTTTTTTAAAAAAAAATGTTTTAGTATTATTTTTATTTATGTGCGCAGCAGGATATGCGCCACAGGATGTGCGCCGCAGGATGTGCGCCCCACAGAATTTGCGCCCCACAGGATGTGCAAGGACAGTTTTTTTATTAATTTGATGTAAATATTTTTTTTGTAAAAATGTTTTAATATTATTTTTATTTATGTGCGCAGCAGGATGTGCGCCCCACAGAATTTGCGCCCCACAGGATGTGCAAGGACAGTTTTTTTATTAATTTGATTTAAAAAAAAAAATTGTAATTTGTTTTTAATATTATTTTTATTTATGTGCGCAGCAGGATGTGCGCCGCAGGATGTGCGCCCCACAGAATTTTTGCCCCACAGGATGTGCAAGCACAGTTTTTTTATTAATTTGATTTAAATATTTTTTTTTGTAAAAATGTTTTAACATTATTTTCATTCATGTGCGCAGCAGGATGTGCGCCGCAGGATGTGCGCCCCACAGAATTTGCGCCCCACAGGATGTGCAAGCACAGTTTTTTTATTAATTTGATTTAAAAAAAAAATTTTGAAAAAATGTTTTAATATTATTTTGATTTATGTGCGCAGCAGGATGTGCGCCGCAGGATGTGCAAGCACAGTTTTTTTATTAATTTGATTTAAATATTTTTTTTAAAAAAAAATGTTTTAGTATTATTTTTATTTATGTGCGCAGCAGGATATGCGCCACAGGATGTGCGCCGCAGGATGTGCGCCCCACAGAATTTGCGCCCCACAGGATGTGCAAGGACAGTTTTTTTATTAATTTGATGTAAATATTTTTTTTGTAAAAATGTTTTAATATTATTTTTATTTATGTGCGCAGCAGGATGTGCGCCCCACAGAATTTGCGCCCCACAGGATGTGCAAGGACAGTTTTTTTATTAATTTGATTTTAAAAAAAAAATTGTAATTTGTTTTTAATATTATTTTTATTTATGTGCGCAGCAGGATGTGCGCCGCAGGATGTGCGCCCCACAGAATTTTTGCCCCACAGGATGTGCAAGCACAGTTTTTTTATTAATTTGATTTAAATATTTTTTTTTGTAAAAATGTTTTAACATTATTTTCATTCATGTGCGCAGCAGGATGTGCGCCCCACAGAATTTGCGCCCCACAGGATGTGCAAGCACAGTTTTTTTATTAATTTGATTTAAATATTTTTTTTTGTAAAAATGTTTTAACATTATTTTCATTCATGTGCGCAGCAGGATGTGCGCCGCAGGATGTGCGCCCCACAGAATTTGCGCCCCACAGGATGTGCAAGGACAGTTTTTTTATTAATTTGATGTAAATATTTTTTTTGTAAAAATGTTTTAATATTATTTTTATTTATGTGCGCAGCAGGATGTGCGCCCCACAGAATTTGCGCCCCACAGGATGTGCAAGCACAGTTTTTTTATTAATTTGATTTAAAAAAAAAATTTTGAAAAAATGTTTTAATATTATTTTGATTTATGTGCGCAGCAGGATGTGCGCCGCAGGATGTGCAAGCACAGTTTTTTTATTAATTTGATTTAAATATTTTTTTAAAAAAAAAATGTTTTAGTATTATTTTTATTTATGTGCGCAGCAGGATATGCGCCGCAGGATGTGCGCCCCACAGACTTTGCGCCCCACAGGATGTGCAAGCACAGTTTTTTTATTAATTTCATTTAAAAAAAATTTTTTGTAAAAATGTTTTAATATTATTTTTATTCATGTGCGCAGCAGGATGTGCGCCGCAGGATGTGCGCCCCACAGACTTTGCGCCCCACAGGATGTGCAAGCACAGTTTTTTTATTAATTTGATTTAAATATTTTTTTTTGTAAAAATGTTTTAATATTATTTTTATTCATGTGCGCAGCAGGATTTGCGCCGCAGGATGTGCGCCCCACAGAATTTGCGCCCCACAGGATGTGCAAGGACAGTTTTTTTATTAATTTGATGTAAATATTTTTTTTGTAAAAATGTTTTAATATTATTTTTATTTATGTGCGCAGCAGGATGTGCGCCACACAGAATTTGCGCCCCACAGGATGTGCAAGCAAGGTTTTTTATTAGTTATATTTAAATATTTTTTTTTGTAAAAATGTTTTAATATTATTTTTATTTATGTGCGCAGCTGGATGTGCGCCGCAGGATGTGTGCCCCACAGAATTTGCGCCACACAGGGTGTGCAAGGACAGTTTTTTTATTAATTTGATTTAAAAAAAAAAAATTGTAATTTGTTTTTAATATTATTTTTATTTATGTGCGCAGCAGGATGTGCGCCGCATGATGTGCGCCCCACATAATTTGCGCCCCACAGGATGAGCAAGCACAGTTTTTTTATTAATTGTTTTAAATATTTTTTTTGTAAAGATGTTTTAATATTATTTTTATCTATGTGCGCAGCAGGATGTGCGCCGCAGTCTGTGCGCCCCACATAATTTGCGCCCCACAGGATTTATTTAAATATTTTTTTCTGTAAAAATGTTTTCATATTATTTTTATTTATGTGCGCAGCAGGATGTGCGCCGCATGATGTGCACCCCACATAATTTGCGCCCCACAGGATGTGCAAGCACAGTTTTTTTATTAATTTGATTTAAAAAGAAAAAATTGTAAATTTTTTTTAATTTCATTTTTATTCATGTGCGCAGCAGGATGTGCGCCGCAGGATGTGCGCCCCACAGAATTTGCGCCCCACAGGATGTGCAAGGATAGTTTTTTTATTAATTTGATTTAAATATTTTTTTTTGTAAAAATGTTTTAACATTATTTTTATTGATATGCGCAGCAGGATGTGCGCCGCAGGATGTGCGACCCACAGAATTTGCGCCCCACAGGATGTGCAAGCACAGTTTTTTTATTAATTTGATTTAAAAAAAAAAAAATGTAATTTGTTTTTAATATTATTTTTATTTATGTGCGCAGCAGGATGTGCGCCCCACATAATTTGCGCCCCACAGGATGTGCAAGCAAGGTTTTTTATTAGTTATATTTAAATATTTTTTTTTGTAAAAATGTTTTAATATTATTTTTATTTATGTGCGCAGCAGGATGTGCGCCGCAGGATGTGCGCCCCACAGAATTTGCGCCCCACAGAATGTGCAAGCACAATTTTTTTATTAATTTGATTTAAATATTTTTTTTTGTAAAAATGTTTTAATATTATTTTTATTTATGTGCGCAGCAGGATGTGCGCCGCAGGATGTGCGCCCCACAGAATTTGCGCCACACAGGGTGTGCAAGGACAGTTTTTTTATTAATTTGATTTAAAAAAAAAAAATTGTAATTTGTTTTTAATATTATTTTTATTTATGTGCGCAGCAGGATGTGCGCCGCAGGATGTGCGCCCCACAGAATTTGCGCCCCACAGGATGTGCAAGCACAGTTTTTTTATTAATTTGATTTAAATATTTTTTTTTGTAAAAATGTTTTAATATTATTTGTATTAATGTGCGCAGCTGGATGTGCGCCGCAGGATGTGCGCCCCACAGGATTTGCAAGCACAGTTTTTTTATTAATTTGATTTAAATATTTTTTTTTGTAAAAATATTTTAATATTATTTTTATTAATGTGCGCAGCTGGATGTGCGCCGCATGATGTGCGCCCCACATAATTTGCGCCCCACAGGATGTGCAAGCAAGGTTTTTTATTAGTTATATTTAAATATTTTTTTTTGTAAAAATGTTTTAATATTATTTTTATTTATGTGCGCAGCAGGATGTGCGCCGCAGGATGTGCGCCCCACAGAATTTGCGCCCCACAGAATGTGCAAGCACAATTTTTTTATTAATTTGATTTAAATATTTTTTTTTGTAAAAATGTTTTAATATTATTTTTATTTATGTGCGCAGCAGGATGTGCGCCGCAGGATGTGCGCCCCACAGAATTTGCGCCACACAGGGTGTGCAAGGACAGTTTTTTTATTAATTTGATTTAAAAAAAAAAATTGTAATTTGTTTTTAATATTATTTTTATTTATGTGCGCAGCAGGATGTGCGCCGCAGGATGTGCGCCCCACAGATTTTGCGCCCCACAGAATGTGCAAGCACAATTTTTTTATTAATTTGATTTAAATATTTTTTTTTGTAAAAATGTTTTAATATTATTTTTATTTATGTGCGCAGCAGGATGTGCGCCGCAGGATGTGCGCCCCACATAATTTGCGCCCCACAGGATGTGCAAGCACAGTTTTTGTATTAATTTGATTTAAATATATTTTTTTGTAAAAATGTTTTAATATTATTTTTATTTATGTGCGCAGCAGGATGTGCGCCGCAGGATGTACGCCCCACAGAATTTGCGCCACACAGGGTGTGCAAGGACAGTTTTTTTATTAATTTGATTTAAAAAAAAAAAATTGTAATTTGTTTTTAATATTATTTTTATTTATGTGCGCAGCAGGATGTGCGCCGCAGGATGTGCGCCCCACAGAATTTGCGCCCCACAGGATGTGCAAGCACAGTTTTTTTATTAATTTGATTTAAATATTTTTTTTTGTAAAAATGTTTTAATATTATTTGTATTAATGTGCGCAGCTGGATGTGCGCCGCAGGATGTGCGCCCCACAGGATTTGCAAGCACAGTTTTTTTATTAATTTGATTTAAATATTTTTTTTTGTAAAAATATTTTAATATTATTTTTATTAATGTGCGCAGCTGGATGTGCGCCGCATGATGTGCGCCCCACATAATTTGCGCCCCACAGGATGTGCAAGCAAGGTTTTTTATTAGTTATATTTAAATATTTTTTTTTGTAAAAATGTTTTAATATTATTTTTATTTATGTGCGCAGCAGGATGTGCGCCGCAGGATGTGCGCCCCACAGAATTTGCGCCCCACAGAATGTGCAAGCACAATTTTTTTATTAATTTGATTTAAATATTTTTTTTTGTAAAAATGTTTTAATATTATTTTTATTTATGTGCGCAGCAGGATGTGCGCCGCAGGATGTGCGCCCCACAGAATTTGCGCCACACAGGGTGTGCAAGGACAGTTTTTTTATTAATTTGATTTAAAAAAAAAAAATTGTAATTTGTTTTTAATATTATTTTTATTTATGTGCGCAGCAGGATGTGCGCCGCAGGATGTGCGCCCCACAGATTTTGCGCCCCACAGAATGTGCAAGCACAATTTTTTTATTAATTTGATTTAAATATTTTTTTTTGTAAAAATGTTTTAATATTATTTTTATTTATGTGCGCAGCAGGATGTGCGCCGCAGGATGTGCGCCCCACATAATTTGCGCCCCACAGGATGTGCAAGCACAGTTTTTGTATTAATTTGATTTAAATATATTTTTTTGTAAAAATGTTTTAATATTATTTTTATTTATGTGCGCAGCAGGATGTGCGCCGCAGGATGTGCGCCCCACAGAATTTGCGCCACACAGGGTGTGCAAGGACAGTTTTTTTATTAATTTGATTTAAAAAAAAAAAATTGTAATTTGTTTTTAATATTATTTTTATTTATGTGCGCAGCAGGATGTGCGCCGCAGGATGTGCGCCCCACAGAATTTGCGCCCCACAGGATGTGCAAGCACAGTTTTTTTATTAATTTGATTTAAATATTTTTTTTTGTAAAAATGTTTTAATATTATTTGTATTAATGTGCGCAGCTGGATGTGCGCCGCAGGATGTGCGCCCCACAGGATTTGCAAGCACAGTTTTTTTATTAATTTGATTTAAATATTTTTTTTTGTAAAAATATTTTAATATTATTTTTATTAATGTGCGCAGCTGGATGTGCGCCGCATGATGTGCGCCCCACATAATTTGCGCCCCACAGGATGTGCAAGCAAGGTTTTTTATTAGTTATATTTAAATATTTTTTTTTGTAAAAATGTTTTAATATTATTTTTATTTATGTGCGCAGCAGGATGTGCGCCGCAGGATGTGCGCCCCACAGAATTTGCGCCCCACAGAATGTGCAAGCACAATTTTTTTATTAATTTGATTTAAATATTTTTTTTTGTAAAAATATTTTAATATTATTTTTATTAATGTGCGCAGCTGGATGTGCGCCGCATGATGTGCGCCCCACATAATTTGCGCCCCACAGGATGTGCAAGCAAGGTTTTTTATTAGTTATATTTAAATATTTTTTTTTGTAAAAATGTTTTAATATTATTTTTATTTATGTGCGCAGCAGGATGTGCGCCGCAGGATGTGCGCCCCACAGAATTTGCGCCACACAGGGTGTGCAAGGACAGTTTTTTTATTAATTTGATTTAAAAAAAAAAAATTGTAATTTGTTTTTAATATTATTTTTATTTATGTGCGCAGCAGGATGTGCGCCGCAGGATGTGCGCCCCACAGATTTTGCGCCCCACAGAATGTGCAAGCACAATTTTTTTATTAATTTGATTTAAATATTTTTTTTTGTAAAAATGTTTTAATATTATTTTTATTTATGTGCGCAGCAGGATGTGCGCCGCAGGATGTGCGCCCCACATAATTTGCGCCCCACAGGATTTATTTAAATATTTTTTTCTGTAAAAATGTTTTAATATTATTTTTATTTATGTGCGCAGCAGGATGTGCGCCGCATGATGTGCACCCCACATAATTTGTGCCCCACAGGATGTGCAAGCACAGTTTTTTTATTAATTTGATTTAAAAAAAAAAAATTGTAAATTTTTTTTAATTTCATTTTTATTCATGTGCGCAGCAGGATGTGCGCCGCAGGATGTGCGCCCCACAGAATTTGCGCCCCACAGGATGTGCAAGGATAGTTTTTTTATTAATTTGATTTAAATATTTTTTTTTGTAAAAATGTTTTAACATTATTTTTATTGATATTCGCAGCAGGATGTGCGCCGCAGGATGTGCGCCCCACAGAATTTGCGCCCCACAGGATGTGCAAGCACAGTTTTTTTATTAATTTGATTTAAAAAAAAATAATTGTAAATTGTTTTTAATATTATTTTTATTTATGTGCGCAGCAGGATGTGCGCCCCACAGAATTTGCGCCCCACAGGATGTGCAAGCACAGTTTTTTTATTAATTTGATTTTAATATATTTTTTTGTAAAAATGTTTTAATATTGTTTTTATTTATGTGCGCAGCCAGCCGGATGTGCGCCGCAGGATGTGCGCCCCACAGAATTTGCGCCCCACAGGATGTGCAAGCACATTTTTTTTATTAATTTGATTTAAATAGTTTTTTTTGTAAAAATGTTTTAATATTATTTTTATTCATGTGCGCAGCAGGATTTGCGCCGCAGGATGTGCGCCCCACAGAATTTGCGCCCCACAGGATGTGCAAGGACAGTTTTTTTATTAATTTGATTTAAAAAAAAAATTGTAATTTGTTTTTAATATTATTTTTATTTATGTGCGCAGCAGGATGTGCGCCGCAGGATGTGCGCCCCACGGGATGTGCAAGGACAGTTTTTTTATTAATTTGATTTAAATATTTTTTTTTGTAAAAATGTTTTAATATTATTATTATTAATGTGCGCAGCTGGATGTGCGCCCCACATAATTTGCGCCCCACAGGATGAGCAAGCACAGTTTTTTTATTAATTGTTTTAAATATTTTTTTTGTAAAGATGTTTTAATATTATTTCTATCTATGTGCGCAGCAGGATGTGCGCCGCAGTCTGTGCGCCCCACATAATTTGCGCCCCACAGGATGTGCAAGCAAGGTTTTTTATTAGTTATATTTAAATATTTTTTTCTGTAAAAATGTTTTAATATTATTTTTATTTATTTGCGCAGCAGGATGTGCGCCGCATGATGTGCGCCCCACATAATTTGCGCCCCACAGGATGTGCAAGCACAGTTTTTTTATTAATTTGATTTAAAAAAAAAAAATTGTAAATTTGTTTCAATATTATCTTTATTTATGTGCGCAGCAGGATGTGCGCCGCAGGATTTGCGGCCCACAGAATTTGCGCCCCACAGGATGTGCAAGCACAGTTTTTTTATTAATTTGATTTTAAAAAAAAATTGTAATTTGTTTTTAATATTATTTTTATTTATGTGCGCAGCAGGATGTGCGCCGCAGGATGTGCGCCCCACATAATTTGCGCCCCACAGGATGAACAAGCACAGTTTTTTTATTAATTGTTTTAAATATTTTTTTTGTAAAGATGTTTTAATATTGTTATTATTAATGTGCGCAGCAGGATGTGCGCCGCAGTCTGTGCGCCCCACATAATTTGCGCCCCACAGGATGTGCAAGCAAGGTTTTTTATTAGTTATATTTAAATATTTTTTTCTGTAAAAATGTTTTAATATTATTTTTATTTATTTGCGCAGCAGGATGTGCGCCGCATGATGTGCGCCCCACATAATTTGCGCCCCACAGGATGTGCAAGCACAGTTTTTTTATTAATTTGATTTAAAAAAAAAAAATTGTAAATTTGTTTCAATATTATCTTTATTTATGTGCGCAGCAGGATGTGCGCCGCAGGATTTGCGGCCCACAGAATTTGCGCCCCACAGGATGTGCAAGCACAGTTTTTGTATTAATTTGATTTAAATATATTTTTTTGTAAAAATGTTTTAATATTATTTTTATTTATGTGCGCAGCAGGATGTGCGCCGCAGGATGTGCGCCCCACAGAATTTGCGCCCCACAGGATGTGCAAGCACAGTTTTTTTATTAATTTGATTTAAATATTTTTTTTTGTAAAAATGTTTTAACATTATTTTCATTCATGTGCGCAGCAGGATGTGCGCCGCAGGATGTGCGCCCCACAGAATTTGCGCCCCACAGGATGTGCAAGCACAGTTTTTTTATTAATTTGATTTAAATATTTTTTTTTGTAAAAATGTTTTAATATTATTTTTATTTATGTGCGCAGCAGGATGTGCGCCCCACAGAATTTGCGCCCCACAGGATGTGCAAGGACAGTTTTTTTATTAATTTGATGTAAATATTTTTTTTGTAAAAATGTTTTAATATTATTTTTATTTATGTGCGCAGCAGGATGTGCGCCCCACAGAATTTGCGCCCCACAGGATGTGCAAGGACAGTTTTTTTATTAATTTGATTTAAAAAAAAAAATTGTAATTTGTTTTTAATATTATTTTTATTTATGTGCGCAGCAGGATGTGCGCCGCAGGATGTGCGCCCCACAGAATTTGCGCCCCACAGGATGTGCAAGGACAGTTTTTTTATTAATTTGATTTTAAAAAAAAAATTGTAATTTGTTTTTAATATTATTTTTATTTATGTGCGCAGCAGGATGTGCGCCGCAGGATGTGCGCCCCACAGAATTTTTGCCCCACAGGATGTGCAAGCACAGTTTTTTTATTAATTTGATTTAAATATTTTTTTTTGTAAAAATGTTTTAACATTATTTTCATTCATGTGCGCAGCAGGATGTGCGCCGCAGGATGTGCGCCCCACAGAATTTGCGCCCCACAGGATTTGCAAGCACAGTTTTTTTATTAATTTGATTTAAAAAAAAAAATTGTAATTTGTTTTTAATATTATTTTTATTTATGTGCGCCGCAGGATGTGCGCCCCACATAATTTGCGCCCCACAGGATGTGCAAGCACAGTTTTTTTATTAATTTGATTTAAATATTTTTTTTGTAAAAATGTTTTAATATTTTTTTTATTTATGTGTGCAGCAGGATGTGCGCTGCAGGATGTGCGCCCCACAGGATGTGCAAGCACAGTTTTTTATTAAATTGATTTAAATATTTTTTTTTGTAAAAAAGTTTTAATATTATTTTTACTTATGTGCGCAGCAGGATGTGCGCCTTATGATGTGCGCCCCACAGAATTTGCGCCCCACAGGATGTACAAGCACAGTTTTTTTATTAATTTGATTTAAAAAAAAATAATTGTAAATTGTTTTTAATATTATTTTTATTTATGTGCGCAGCAGGATGTGCGCCGCAGGATGTGCGCCCCACAGAATTTGCGCCCCACAGGATGTGCAAGGACAGTTTTTTTATTAATTTGATTTTAAAAAAAAAATTGTAATTTGTTTTTAATATTATTTTTATTTATGTGCGCAGCAGGATGTGCGCCGCAGGATGTGCGCCCCACAGAATTTTTGCCCCACAGGATGTGCAAGCACAGTTTTTTTATTAATTTGATTTAAATATTTTTTTTTGTAAAAATGTTTTAACATTATTTTCATTCATGTGCGCAGCAGGATGTGCGCCGCAGGATGTGCGCCCCACAGAATTTGCGCCCCACAGGATTTGCAAGCACAGTTTTTTTATTAATTTGATTTAAAAAAAAAAATTGTAATTTGTTTTTAATATTATTTTTATTTATGTGCGCCGCAGGATGTGCGCCCCACATAATTTGCGCCCCACAGGATGTGCAAGCACAGTTTTTTTATTAATTTGATTTAAATATTTTTTTTGTAAAAATGTTTTAATATTTTTTTTATTTATGTGTGCAGCAGGATGTGCGCTGCAGGATGTGCGCCCCACAGGATGTGCAAGCACAGTTTTTTATTAAATTGATTTAAATATTTTTTTTTGTAAAAAAGTTTTAATATTATTTTTACTTATGTGCGCAGCAGGATGTGCGCCTTATGATGTGCGCCCCACAGAATTTGCGCCCCACAGGATGTACAAGCACAGTTTTTTTATTAATTTGATTTAAAAAAAAATAATTGTAAATTGTTTTTAATATTATTTTTATTTATGTGCGCAGCAGGATGTGCGCCGCAGGATGTGCGCCCCACATAATTTGCGCCCCACAGGATGTGCAAGCAAGGTTTTTTATTAGTTATATTTAAATATTTTTTTTTGTAAAAATGTTTTAATATTATTTTTATTTATGTGCGCAGCAGGATGTGCGCCGCAGGATGTGCGCCCCACAGAATTTGCGCCCCACAGGATGTGTAAGGAAGGTTTTTTATTAATTTGATTTAAAAAAAAAAAATTGTAATTTGTTTTTAATATTATTTTTATTTATGTGCGCAGAAGGATGTGCGCCGCAGGATGTGCGCCCCACAGAATTTGCGCCCCACAGGATGTGCAAGCACAGTTTTTTTATTAATTTGATTTAAATATTTTTTTTTGTAAAAATGTTTTAACATTATTTTTATTTATATGCGCAGCAGGATGTGCGCCGCAGGATTTGCGCCCCACAGAATGTGCAAGCACAGTTTTTTTATTAATTTGATTTAAATATATTTTTTTGTAAAAATGTTTTAATATTATTTTTATTTATGTGCGCAGCAGGATGTGCGCCGCAGGATGTGCGCCCCACAGAATTTGCGCCCCAAAGGATGTGCAAGGACAGTTTTTTTATTAATTTGATTTAAAAAAAAAATTGTAATTTGTTTTTAATATTATTTTTATTTATGTGCGCAGCAGGATGTGCGCCGCAGGATGTGCGCCCCACAGAATTTTTGCCCCACAGGATGTGCAAGCACAGTTTTTTTATTAATTTGATTTAAATATTTTTTTTTGTAAAAATGTTTTAACATTATTTTCATTCATGTGCGCAGCAGGATGTGCGCCGCAGGATGTGCGCCCCACAGAATTTGCGCCCCACAGGATGTGCAAGCACAGTTTTTTTATTAATTTCATTTAAAAAAAAATGTTTGTAAAAATGTTTTAATATTATTTTTATTTATGTGCGCAGCAGGATGTGCGCCGCAGGATGTGCGCCCCACAGACTTTGCGCCCCACAGGATGTGCAAGCACAGTTTTTTTATTAATTTGATTTAAATATATTTTTTTGTAAAAATGTTTTAATATTATTTTTATTCATGTGTGCGCAGCAGGATGTGCGCCGCAGGATGTGCGCCGCAGGATGTGCGCCCCACAGAATTTGCGCCCCACAGGATGTGCAAGCACAGTTTTTTTATTAATTTGATTTAAATATTTTTTTTTGTAAAAATGTTTTAATATTATTTTTATTCATGTGCGCAGCAGGATTTGCGCCGCAGGATGTGCGCCCCACAGAATTTGTGCCCCACAGGATGTGCAAGCACAGTTTTTTTATTAGTTATATTTAAATATTTTTTTTTGTAAAAATGTTTTAATATTATTTTTATTTATGTGCGCCGCAGGATGTGCGCCCCACAGAATTTGTGCCCCACAGGATGTGCAAGCACAGTTTTTTTATTAGTTATATTTAAATATTTTTTTTTGTAAAAATGTTTTAATATTATTTGTATTCATGTGCACAGCAGGATGTGCGCCGCATGATGTGCGCCCCACATAATTTGCGCCCCACAGGATGAGCAAGCACAGTTTTTTTATTAATTTGATTTAAAAAAAAAAAATTGTAATTTGTTTTTAATATTATTTTTATTTATGTGCGCAGCAGGATGTGCGCCGCAGGATGTGCGCCCCACAGAATTTGCGCCCCACAGGATGTGAAAGCACAGTTTTTTTATTAATTTGATTTAAATATTTTTTTTTGTAAAAATGTTTTAATATTATTTGTATTAATGTGCGCAGCTGGATGTGCGCCGCAGGATGTGCGCCCCACAGAATTTGCGCCCCACAGGATGTGCAAGCACAGTTTTTTTATTAATTTGATTTAAATATTTTTTTTTGTAAAAATGTTTTAATATTATTTTTATTTATGTGCGCAGCAGGATGTGCGCCGCAGGATGTGCGCCCCACAGAATTTGCGCCACACAGGATGTGCAAGGACAGTTTTTTTATTAATTTGATTTAAAAAAAAAAATTGTAATTTGTTTTTAATATTGTTTTTATTTATATGCGCAGCAGGATGCGCCCAACAGAATTTGCGCCCCACAGGATGTACAAGCACAGTTTTTTTATTAATTTGATTTAAATATTTTTTTTTGTAAAAATGTTTTAATATTATTTTTATTTATGTGCGCAGCAGGATGTGCGCCCCACAGAATTTGCGCCCCACAGGATGTGCAAGCACAGTTTTTTTATTAATTTGATTTAAATATTTTTTTTTGTAAAAATGTTTTAATATTATTTGTATTCATGTGCACAGCAGGATGTGCGCCGCAGGATGTGCGCCCCACAGAATTTGTGCCCCACAGGATGTGCAAGGACAGTTTTTTTATTAATTTTATTTAAAAAAAAAAAATTGTAATTTGTTTTTAATATTATTTTTATTTATGTGCGCAGCAGGATGTGCGCCGCAGGATGTGCGCCCCACAGAATTTGCGCCCCACAGGATGTGCAAGCACAGTTTTTTTATTAATTGTTTTAAATATTTTTTTTGTAAAGATGTTTTAATATTATTTTTATCTATGTGCGCAGCAGGATGTGCGCCGCAGTCTGTGCGCCCCACATAATTTGCGCCCCACAGGATGTGCAACCACAGTTTTTTATTAATTTGATTTAAATATTTTTTTTTGTAAAAATGTTTTAATATTATTTTTTTTCATGTGCGCAGCAGGATTTGCGCCGCAGGATGTGCGCCCCACAGAATTTGCGCCCCACAGGATGTGCAAGCACAGTTTTTTTATTAATTTGATTTAAAAAAAAAAAATTGTAAATTTGTTTCAATATTATTTTTATTTATGTGCGCAGCAGGATGTGTGCCACAGGATGTGCGCCCCACAGAATTTGCGCCCCACAGGATGTGCAAGCACAGTTTTTTTATTAATTTGATTTTAATATTTTTTTTTGTAAAAATGTTTTAATATTATTTTTATTTATGTGCGCAGCAGGATGTGTGCCGCAGGATGTGCGCCCCACAGAATTTGCGCCCCACAGGATGTGCAAGCACAGTTTTTTTATTAGTTATATTTAAAAAAAAAAAAATTGTAATTTGTTTTTAATATTATTTTTATTTATGTGCGCAGTAGGATGTGCGCCGCAGGATGTGCGCCCCACAGAATTTGCGCCCCACAGGATGTGCAAGCACAGTTTTTTTATTAATTTTATTTTAATATATTTTTTTGTAAAAATGTTTTAATATTATTTTTATTTATGTGCGCAGCAGGATGTGCGCCCCACAGAATTTGCGCCCCACTGGGTGTGCAAGCACAGTTTTTTTATTAATTTGATTTAAATATTTTTTTTTGTAAAAATGTTTTAATATTATTTTTATTCATGTGCACAGCAGGATGTGCGCCGCATGATGTGCGCCCCATATAATTTGCGCCCCACAGGATGAGCAAGCACAGTTTTTTTATTAATTTGATTTAAAAAAAAAAAATTGTAATTTGTTTTTAATATTATTTTTATTTATGTGCGCAGCAGGATGTGCGCAGCAGGATGTGCGCCGCAGGATGTGCGCCCCACAGAATTTGCGCCACACAGGATGTGCAAGCACAGTTTTTTTATTAATTTGATTTAAATATTTTTTTTTGTAAAAATGTTTTAATATTATTTTCATTTATGTGCGCAGCAGGATGTGCGCCGCAGGATGTGCGCCCCACAGAATTTGCGACCCACAGGTTGTGCAAGCACAGTTTTTTTATTAATTTGATTTAAATATATTTTTTTGTAAAAATGTTTTAATATTATTATTATTAATGTGCGCAGCTGGATGTGCGCCGCATGATGTGCGCCCCACATAATTTGCGCCCCACAGGATGAGCAAGCACAGTTTTTTTATTAATTGTTTTAAATATTTTTTTTGTAAAGATGTTTTAATATTATTTTTATTTATGTGCGTAGCAGGATGTGCGCCGCATGATGTGCGCCCCACATAATTTGCGCCCCACAGGATGTGCAAGCACAGTTTTTGTATTAATTTGATTTAAATATATTTTTTTGTAAAGATGTTTTAATATTATTTTTATCTATGTGCGCAGCAGGATGTGCGCCGCAGTCTGTGCGCCCCACATAATTTGCGCCCCACAGGATGTGCAAGCACAGTTTTTTTATTAATTTGATTTAAAAAAAAAAAATTGTAAATTTGTTTCAATATTATTTTTATTTATGTGCGCAGCAGGATGTGTGCCGCAGGATGTGCGCCCCACAGAATTTGCGCCCCACAGGATGTGCAAGCACAGTTTTTTTATTAGTTATATTTAAAAAAAAAAAAATTGTAATTTGTTTTTAATATTATTTTTTTATATGTGCGCAGCAGGATGTGCGCCGCAGGATGTGCGCCCCACATAATTTGCGCCCCACAGGATGTGCAAGCAAGGTTTTTTATTAGTTATATTTAAATATTTTTTTTTGTAAAAATGTTTTAACATTATTTTTATTTATATGCGCAGCAGGATGTGCGCCGCAGGATTTGCGACCCACAAAATGTGCAAGCACAGTTTTTTTATTAATTTGATTTAAATATCTTTTTTTGTAAAAATGTTTTAATATTATTTTTATTTATGTGCGCAGCAGGATGTGCGCCGCAGGATGTGCGCCCCACAGAATTTGTGCCCCACAGGATGTGCAAGCACAGTTTTTTTATTAGTTATATTTAAATATTTTTTTTTGTAAAAATGTTTTAATATTATTTTTATTTATGTGCGCAGCAGGATGTGCGCCCCACAGAATTTGCGCCCCACAGGATGTGAAAGCACAGTTTTTTTATTAATTTGATTTAAATATTTTTTTTTGTAAAAATGTTTTAATATTATTTGTATTAATGTGCGCAGCTGGATGTGCGCCGCAGGATGTGCGCCCCACAGAATTTGCGCCCCACAGGATGTGCAAGCACAGTTTTTTTATTAATTTGATTTAAAAAAAAAAATTGTAATTTGTTTTTAATATTGTTTTTATTTATATGCGCAGCAGGATGCGCCCAACAGAATTTGCGCCCCACAGGATGTACAAGCACAGTTTTTTTATTAATTTGATTTAAATATTTTTTTTTGTAAAAATGTTTTAATATTATTTTTATTTATGTGCGCAGCAGGATGTGCGCCCCACAGAATTTGCGCCCCACAGGATGTGCAAGCACAGTTTTTTTATTAATTTGATTTAAATATTTTTTTTTGTAAAAATGTTTTAATATTATTTGTATTCATGTGCACAGCAGGATGTGCGCCGCAGGATGTGCGCCCCACAGAATTTGTGCCCCACAGGATGTGCAAGGACAGTTTTTTTATTAATTTTATTTAAAAAAAAAAAATTGTAATTTGTTTTTAATATTATTTTTATTTATGTGCGCAGCAGGATGTGCGCCGCAGGATGTGCGCCCCACAGAATTTGCGCCCCACAGGATGTGCAAGCACAGTTTTTTTATTAATTGTTTTAAATATTTTTTTTGTAAAGATGTTTTAATATTATTTTTATCTATGTGCGCAGCAGGATGTGCGCCGCAGTCTGTGCGCCCCACATAATTTGCGCCCCACAGGATGTGCAACCACAGTTTTTTATTAATTTGATTTAAATATTTTTTTTTGTAAAAATGTTTTAATATTATTTTTTTTCATGTGCGCAGCAGGATTTGCGCCGCAGGATGTGCGCCCCACAGAATTTGCGCCCCACAGGATGTGCAAGCACAGTTTTTTTATTAATTTGATGTAAATATTTTTTTTGTAAAAATGTTTTAATATTATTTTTATTTATGTGCGCAGCAGGATGTGCGCCGCATGATGTGCGCCCCACATAATTTGCGCCCCACAGGATGTGGAAGCACAGTTTTTGTATTAATTTGATTTTAATATATTTTTTTGTAAAAATGTTTTAATATTATTTTTATTTATGTGCGCAGCAGGATGTGCGCCGCATGATGTGCGCCCCACATAATTTTCGCCCCACAGGATGTGCAAGCACAGTTTTTTTATTAATTTGATTGAAATATTTTTTTTTGTAAAAATGTTTTAATATTATTTTTATTTATGTGCGCAGCAGGATGTGCGCCCCACAGAATTTGCGCCGCACAGGATGTGCAAGCACAGTTTTTTTATTAATTTGATTTAAAAAAAAATAATTGTAATTTGTTTTTAATATTATTTTTATTTATGTGCGCAGCAGGATGTGCGCCGCAGGATGTGCGCCCCACAGAATTTGCGCCCTACAGGATGTGCAAGCACAGTTTTTTTATTAATTTGATTTAAATATTTTTTTTTGTAAAAATGTTTTAATATTATTATTATTAATGTGCGCAGCTGGATGTGCGCCGCATGATGTGCGCCCCACATAATTTGCGCCCCACAGGATGTGCAAGCACAGTTTTTGTATTAATTTGATTTAAATATATTTTTTTGTAAAAATGTTTTAATATTATTTTTATTTATGTGCGCAGCAGGATGTGCGCCGCAGGATGTGCGCCCCACAGAATTTGCGCCCCACAGGATGTGCAAGCACAGTTTTTTTATTAATTTGATTTAAATATTTTTTTTTGTAAAAATGTTTTAACATTATTTTCATTCATGTGCGCAGCAGGATGTGCGCCGCAGGATGTGCGCCCCACAGAATTTGCGCCCCACAGGATGTGCAAGGACAGTTTTTTTATTAATTTGATGTAAATATTTTTTTTGTAAAAATGTTTTAATATTATTTTTATTTATGTGCGCAGCAGGATGTGCGCCCCACAGAATTTGCGCCCCACAGGATGTGCAAGGACAGTTTTTTTATTAATTTGATTTAAAAAAAAAAATTGTAATTTGTTTTTAATATTATTTTTATTTATGTGCGCAGCAGGATGTGCGCCGCAGGATGTGCGCCCCACAGAATTTGCGCCCCACAGGATGTGCAAGGACAGTTTTTTTATTAATTTGATTTTAAAAAAAAAATTGTAATTTGTTTTTAATATTATTTTTATTTATGTGCGCAGCAGGATGTGCGCCGCAGGATGTGCGCCCCACAGAATTTTTGCCCCACAGGATGTGCAAGCACAGTTTTTTTATTAATTTGATTTAAATATTTTTTTTTGTAAAAATGTTTTAACATTATTTTCATTCATGTGCGCAGCAGGATGTGCGCCGCAGGATGTGCGCCCCACAGAATTTGCGCCCCACAGGATGTGCAAGCACAGTTTTTTTATTAATTTCATTTAAAAAAAATGTTTGTAAAAATGTTTTAATATTATTTTTATTTATGTGCGCAGCAGGATGTGCGCCGCAGGATGTGCGCCCCACAGACTTTGCGCCCCACAGGATGTGCAAGCACAGTTTTTTTATTAATTTGATTTAAATATATTTTTTTGTAAAAATGTTTTAATATTATTTTTATTCATGTGTGCGCAGCAGGATGTGCGCCGCAGGATGTGCGCCCCACAGAATTTGTGCCCCACAGGATGTGCAAGCACAGTTTTTTTATTAGTTATATTTAAATATTTTTTTTTGTAAAAATGTTTTAATATTATTTTTATTTATGTGCGCAGCAGGATGTGCGCCCCACATAATTTGCGCCCCACAGGATGAGCAAGCACAGTTTTTTTATTAATTTGATTTAAAAAAAAAAAATTGTAATTTGTTTTTAATATTATTTTTATTTATGTGCGCAGCAGGATGTGCGCCGCAGGATGTGCGCCCCACAGAATTTGCGCCCCACAGGATGTGAAAGCACAGTTTTTTTATTAATTTGATTTAAATATTTTTTTTTGTAAAAATGTTTTAATATTATTTGTATTAATGTGCGCAGCTGGATGTGCGCCGCAGGATGTGCGCCCCACAGAATTTGCGCCCCACAGGATGTGCAAGCACAGTTTTTTTATTAATTTGATTTAAATATTTTTTTTTGTAAAAATGTTTTAATATTATTTTTATTTATGTGCGCAGCAGGATGTGCGCCGCAGGATGTGCGCCCCACAGAATTTGCGCCACACAGGATGTGCAAGGACAGTTTTTTTATTAATTTGATTTAAAAAAAAAAATTGTAATTTGTTTTTAATATTATTTTTATTTATGTGCGCAGCAGGATGTGCGCCCCACAGAATTTGCGCCGCACAGGATGTGCAAGCACAGTTTTTTTATTAATTTGATTGAAATATTTTTTTTTGTAAAAATGTTTTAATATTATTTTTATTTATGTGCGCAGCAGGATGTGCGCCCCACAGAATTTGCGCCCTACAGGATGTGCAAGCACAGTTTTTTTATTAATTTGATTTAAATATTTTTTTTTGTAAAAATGTTTTAATATTATTATTATTAATGTGCGCAGCTGGATGTGCGCCGCATGATGTGCGCCCCACATAATTTGCGCCCCACAGGATGTGCAAGCACAGTTTTTGTATTAATTTGATTTAAATATATTTTTTTGTAAAAATGTTTTAATATTATTTTTATTTATGTGCGCAGCAGGATGTGCGCCGCAGGATGTGCGCCCCACAGAATTTGCGCCCCACAGGATGTGCAAGCACAGTTTTTTTATTAATTTGATTTAAATATTTTTTTTTGTAAAAATGTTTTAACATTATTTTCATTCATGTGCGCAGCAGGATGTGCGCCGCAGGATGTGCGCCCCACAGAATTTGCGCCCCACAGGATGTGCAAGGACAGTTTTTTTATTAATTTGATTTAAAAAAAAAAATTGTAATTTGTTTTTAATATTATTTTCATTCATGTGCGCAGCAGGATGTGCGCCGCAGGATGTGCGCCCCACAGAATTTGCGCCCCACAGGATGTGCAAGCACAGTTTTTTTATTAATTTGATTTAAAAAAAAAATTTTGAAAAAATGTTTTAATATTATTTTGATTTATGTGCGCAGCAGGATGTGCGCCGCAGGATGTGCAAGCACAGTTTTTTTATTAATTTGATTTAAATATTTTTTAAAAAAAAAAATGTTTTAGTATTATTTTTATTTATGTGCGCAGCAGGATATGCGCCACAGGATGTGCGCCGCAGGATGTGCGCCCCACAGAATTTGCGCCCCACAGGATGTGCAAGGACAGTTTTTTTATTAATTTGATGTAAATATTTTTTTTGTAAAAATGTTTTAATATTATTTTTATTTATGTGCGCAGCAGGATGTGCGCCCCACAGAATTTGCGCCCCACAGGATGTGCAAGGACAGTTTTTTTATTAATTTGATTTAAAAAAAAAAATTGTAATTTGTTTTTAATATTATTTTTATTTATGTGCGCAGCAGGATGTGCGCCGCAGGATGTGCGCCCCACAGGATGTGCAAGGACAGTTTTTTTATTAATTTCATTTAAAAAAAAATGTTTGTAAAAATGTTTTAATATTATTTTTATTTATGTGCGCAGCAGGATGTGCGCCGCAGGATGTGCGCCCCACAGACTTTGCGCCCCACAGGATGTGCAAGCACAGTTTTTTTATTAATTTGATTTAAATATATTTTTTTGTAAAAATGTTTTAATATTATTTTTATTCATGTGTGCGCAGCAGGATGTGCGCCGCAGGATGTGCGCCGCAGGATGTGCGCCCCACAGAATTTGCGCCCCACAGGATGTGCAAGCACAGTTTTTTTATTAATTTGATTTAAATATTTTTTTTTGTAAAAATGTTTTAATATTATTTTTATTCATGTGCGCAGCAGGATTTGCGCCGCAGGATGTGCGCCCCACAGAATTTGTGCCCCACAGGATGTGCAAGCACAGTTTTTTTATTAGTTATATTTAAATATTTTTTTTTGTAAAAATGTTTTAATATTATTTTTATTTATGTGCGCAGCAGGATGTGCGCCCCACATAATTTGCGCCCCACAGGATGAGCAAGCACAGTTTTTTTATTAATTTGATTTAAAAAAAAAAAATTGTAATTTGTTTTTAATATTATTTTTATTTATGTGCGCAGCAGGATGTGCGCCGCAGGATGTGCGCCCCACAGAATTTGCGCCCCACAGGATGTGAAAGCACAGTTTTTTTATTAATTTGATTTAAATATTTTTTTTTGTAAAAATGTTTTAATATTATTTTTATTTATGTGCGCAGCAGGATGTGCGCCCCACAGAATTTGCGCCCCACAGGATGTGCAAGCACAGTTTTTTTATTAATTTGATTTAAATATTTTTTTTTGTAAAAATGTTTTAATATTATTTGTATTCATGTGCACAGCAGGATGTGCGCCGCAGGATGTGCGCCCCACAGAATTTGTGCCCCACAGGATGTGCAAGGACAGTTTTTTTATTAATTTTATTTAAAAAAAAAAAATTGTAATTTGTTTTTAATATTATTTTTATTTATGTGCGCAGCAGGATGTGCGCAGCAGGATGTGCGCCGCAGGATGTGCGCCCCACAGAATTTGCGCCACACAGGATGTGCAAGCACAGTTTTTTTATTAATTTGATTTAAATATTTTTTTTGTAAAGATGTTTTAATATTATTTTTATCTATGTGCGCAGCAGGATGTGCGCCGCAGTCTGTGCGCCCCACAGGATGTGCAACCACAGTTTTTTATTAATTTGATTTAAATATTTTTTTTTGTAAAAATGTTTTAATATTATTTTTTTTCATGTGCGCAGCAGGATTTGCGCCGCAGGATGTGCGCCCCACAGAATTTGCGCCCCACAGGATGTGCAAGCACAGTTTTTTTATTAATTTGATTTAAAAAAAAAAAATTGTAAATTTGTTTCAATATTATTTTTATTTATGTGCGCAGCAGGATGTGTGCCACAGGATGTGCGCCCCACAGAATTTGCGCCCCACAGGATGTGCAAGCACAGTTTTTTTATTAATTTGATTTTAATATTTTTTTTTGTAAAAATGTTTTAATATTATTTTTATTTATGTGCGCAGCAGGATGTGTGCCGCAGGATGTGCGCCCCACAGAATTTGCGCCCCACAGGATGTGCAAGCACAGTTTTTTTATTAGTTATATTTAAAAAAAAAAAATTGTAATTTGTTTTTAATATTATTTTTATTTATGTGCGCAGTAGGATGTGCGCCGCAGGATGTGCGCCCCACAGAATTTGCGCCCCACAGGATGTGCAAGCACAGTTTTTTTATTAATTTTATTTTAATATATTTTTTTGTAAAAATGTTTTAATATTATTTTTATTTATGTGCGCAGCAGGATGTGCGCCCCACAGAATTTGCGCCCCACTGGGTGTGCAAGCACAGTTTTTTTATTAATTTGATTTAAATATTTTTTTTTGTAAAAATGTTTTAATATTATTTTTATTCATGTGCACAGCAGGATGTGCGCCGCATGATGTGCGCCCCATATAATTTGCGCCCCACAGGATGAGCAAGCACAGTTTTTTTATTAATTTGATTTAAAAAAAAAAAATTGTAATTTGTTTTTAATATTATTTTTATTTATGTGCGCAGCAGGATGTGCGCAGCAGGATGTGCGCCGCAGGATGTGCGCCCCACAGAATTTGCGCCACACAGGATGTGCAAGCACAGTTTTTTTATTAATTTGATTTAAATATTTTTTTTTGTAAAAATGTTTTAATATTATTTTCATTTATGTGCGCAGCAGGATGTGCGCCGCAGGATGTGCGCCCCACAGAATTTGCGACCCACAGGTTGTGCAAGCACAGTTTTTTTATTAATTTGATTTAAATATATTTTTTTGTAAAAATGTTTTAATATTATTATTATTAATGTGCGCAGCTGGATGTGCGCCGCATGATGTGCGCCCCACATAATTTGCGCCCCACAGGATGAGCAAGCACAGTTTTTTTATTAATTGTTTTAAATATTTTTTTTGTAAAGATGTTTTAATATTATTTTTATTTATGTGCGTAGCAGGATGTGCGCCGCATGATGTGCGCCCCACATAATTTGCGCCCCACAGGATGTGCAAGCACAGTTTTTGTATTAATTTGATTTAAATATATTTTTTTGTAAAGATGTTTTAATATTATTTTTATCTATGTGCGCAGCAGGATGTGCGCCGCAGTCTGTGCGCCCCACATAATTTGCGCCCCACAGGATGTGCAAGCACAGTTTTTTTATTAATTTGATTTAAAAAAAAAAAATTGTAAATTTGTTTCAATATTATTTTTATTTATGTGCGCAGCAGGATGTGTGCCGCAGGATGTGCGCCCCACAGAATTTGCGCCCCACAGGATGTGCAAGCACAGTTTTTTTATTAGTTATATTTAAAAAAAAAAAAATTGTAATTTGTTTTTAATATTATTTTTTTATATGTGCGGAGCAGGATGTGCGCCGCATGATGTGCGCCCCACATAATTTGCGCCCCACAGGATGTGCAAGCACAGTTTTTTTATTAATTTGATTTAAAAAAAAAAAATTGTAAATTTGTTTCAATATTATTTTTATTTATGTGCGCAGCAGGATGTGTGCCGAAGGATGTGCGCCCCACAGAATTTGCGCCCCACAGGATGTGCAAGCACAGTTTTTTTATTAATTTGATTTTAATATATTTTTTTGTAAAAATGTTTTAATATTATTTTTATTTATGTGCGCAGCAGGATGTGCGCCGCATGATGTGCGCCCCACATAATTTTCGCCCCACAGGATGTGCAAGCACAGTTTTTTTATTAATTTGATTTAAATATTTTTTTTTGTAAAAATGTTTTAATATTATTTTTATTTATGTGCGCAGCAGGATGTGCGCCCCACAGAATTTGCGCCCCACAGGATGTGCAAGGACAGTTTTTTTATTAATTTGATTTAAATATTTTTTTTTGTAAAAATGTTTTAATATTATTTATATTTATTTGCTCAGCAGGATGTGCGCTGCAGGATGTGCGCCCCACAGGATGTGCAAGCACAGTTTTTTTATTAATTTGATTTAAATATTTTTTTTTGTAAAAATGTTTTAATATCATTTTTATTTATGTGCGCAGCAGGATGTGCGCCGCAGAATGTGCGCCCCTCAGAATTTGCGCCCCACAGGATGTGCAAGCACAGTTTTTTTATTAATTTGATTTAAATATTTTTTTTCGTAAAAATGTTTTAATATTATTTTTATTCATGTGCGCAGCAGGATTTGCGCATCAGGATGTGCGCCCCACAGAATTTGCGCCCCACAGGATGTGCAAGGACAGTTTTTTTATTAATTTGATTTAAAAAAAAATTGTAATTTGTTTTTAATATTATTTTTATTTATGTGCACAGCAGGATGTGCGCCGCAGGATGTGCGCCACACAGAATTTGCGCCCCACAGAATTTGCACCCCACAGGATGTGCAAGCACAGTTTTTTTATTAATTTGATTTAAATATTTTTTTTTGTAAAAATGTTTTAACATTATTTTCATTCATGTGCGCAGCAGGATGTGCGCCGCAGGATGTGCGCCCCACAGAATTTGCGCCCCACAGGATGTGCAAGCACAGTTTTTTTATTAATTTCATTTAAAAAAAAATGTTTGTAAAAATGTTTTAATATTATTTTTATTTATGTGCGCAGCAGGATGTGCGCCGCAGGATGTGCGCCCCACAGAATTTGCGCCCCACAGGATGTGCAAGGACAGTTTTTGTATTAATTTGATTTAAATATATTTTTTTGTAAAAATGTTTTAATATTATTTTTATTTATGTGCGCAGCAGGATGTGCGCCGCATGATGTGCGCCCCACATAATTTGCGCCCCACAGGATGTGCAAGCACAGTTTTTTTATTAATTTGATTTAAAAAAAAAAAATTGTAAATTTGTTTCAATATTATTTGTATTTATGTGCGCAGCAGGATGTGCGCCCCACAGAATTTGCGCCCCACTGGGTGTGCAAGCACAGTTTTTTTATTAATTTGATTTAAATATTTTTTTTTGTAAAAATGTTTTAATATTATTTTTATTCATGTGCACAGCAGGATGTGCGCCGCATGATGTGCGCCCCATATAATTTGCGCCCCAGCGGATGAGCAAGCACAGTTTTTTTATTAATTTGATTTAAATATTTTTTTCTGTAAAAATGTTTTCATATTATTTTTATTTATGTGCGCAGCAGGATGTGCGCCGCATGATGTGCGCCCCACATAATTTGCGCCCCACAGGATGTGCAAGCACAGTTTTTGTATTAATTTGATTTAAATATATTTTTTTGTAAAAATGTTTTAATATTATTTTTATTTATGTGCGCAGCAGGATGTGCGCCGCATGATGTGCGCCCCACATAATTTGCGCCCCACAGGATGTGCAAGCACAGTTTTTGTATTAATTTGATTTAAATATATTTTTTTGTAAAAATGTTTTAATATTATTTTTATTTATGTGCGCAGCAGCATGTGCGCCCCACAGAATTTGCGCCCCACTGGGTGTGCAAGCACAGTTTTTTTATTAATTTGATTTAAATATTTTTTTTTGTAAAAATGTTTTAATATTATTTTTATTCATGTGCACAGCAGGATGTGCGCCGCATGATGTGCGCCCCATATAATTTGCGCCCCAGCGGATGAGCAAGCACAGTTTTTTTATTAATTTGATTTAAAAAAAAAAAATTGTAATTTGTTTTTAATATTATTTTTATTTATGTGCGCAGCAGGATGTGCGCAGCAGGATGTGCGCCGCAGGATGTGCGCCCCACAGAATTTGCGCCACACAGGATGTGCAAGCACAGTTTTTTTATTAATTTGATTTAAATATATTTTTTTGTAAAAATGTTTTAATATTATTATTATTAATGTGCGCAGCTGGATGTGCGCCGCATGATGTGCGCCCCACATAATTTGCGCCCCACAGGATGAGCAAGCACAGTTTTTTTATTAATTGTTTTAAATATTTTTTTTGTAAAGATGTTTTAATATTATTTTTATTTATGTGCGTAGCAGGATGTGCGCCGCATGATGTGCGCCCCACATAATTTGCGCCCCACAGGATGTGCAAGCACAGTTTTTGTATTAATTTGATTTAAATATATTTTTTTGTAAAGATGTTTTAATATTATTTTTATCTATGTGCGCAGCAGGATGTGCGCCGCAGGATGTGTGCCCCACAGAATTTGCGCCACACAGGATGTGCAAGGACAGTTTTTTTATTAATTTGATTTAAAAAAAAAAAATTGTAATTTGTTTTTAATATTATTTTTATTTATGTGCGCAGCAGGATGTGCGCCGCAGGATGTGCGCCCCACAGAATTTGCGCCCCACAGGATTTGCAAGCACAGTTTTTTTATTAATTTGATTTAAAAAAAAATAATTGTAAATTGTTTTTAATATTATTTTTATTTATGTGCGCAGCAGGATGTGCGCCGCAGGATGTGCGCCCCACATAATTTGCGCCCCACAGGATGTGCAAGCACAGTTTTTTTATTAATTTGATTTAAATATTTTTTTTTGTAAAAATGTTTTAATATTATTTTTATTTAAGTGCGCATCAGGATGTGCGCCCCACAGAATTTGCGCCCCACAGGATGTGCAAGGACAGTTTTTTTATTAATTTGATTTAAATATTTTTTTTATAAAAATGTTTTAATATCATTTTTATTTATGTGCGCAGCAGGATGTGCGCCGCAGAATGTGCGCCCCTCAGAATTTGCGCCCCACAGGATGTGCAAGCATAGTTTTTTTATTAATTTGATTTAAATATTTTTTTTCGTAAAAATGTTTTAATATTATTTTTATTCATGTGCGCAGCAGGATTTGCGCATCAGGATGTGCGCCCCACAGAATTTGCGCCCCACAGGATGTGCAAGGACAGTTTTTTTATTAATTTGATTTAAAAAAAAATTGTAATTTGTTTTTAATATTATTTTTATTTATGTGCACAGCAGGATGTGCGCCGCAGGATGTGCGCCACACAGAATTTGCGCCCCACAGAATTTGCACCCCACAGGATGTGCAAGCACAGTTTTTTTATTAATTTGATTTAAATATTTTTTTTTGTAAAAATGTTTTAACATTATTTTCATTCATGTGCGCAGCAGGATGTGCGCCGCAGGATGTGCGCCCCACAGAATTTGCGCCCCACAGGATGTGCAAGCACAGTTTTTTTATTAATTTCATTTAAAAAAAAATGTTTGTGAAAATGTTTTAATATTATTTTTATTTATGTGCGCAGCAGGATGTGCGCCGCAGGATGTGCGCCCCACAGACTTTGCGCCCCACAGGATGTGCAAGCACAGTTTTTTTATTAATTTGATTTAAATATATTTTTTTGTAAAAATGTTTTAATATTATTTTTATTCATGTGTGCGCCGCAGGATGTGCGCCACACAGAATTTGCGCCCCACAGCATGTGGAAGCACAGTTTTTGTATTAATTTGATTTTAATATATTTTTTTGTAAAAATGTTTTAATATTATTTTTATTTATGTGCGCAGCAGGATGTGCGCCGCATGATGTGCGCCCCACATAATTTGCGCCCCACAGGATGTGGAAGCACAGTTTTTGTATTAATTTGATTTTAATATATTTTTTTGTAAAAATGTTTTAATATTATTTTTATTTATGTGCGCAGCAGGATGTGCGCCGCATGATGTGCGCCCCACAAAATTTTCGCCCCACAGGATGTGCAAGCACAGTTTTTTTATTAATTTGATTGAAATATTTTTTTTTGTAAAAATGTTTTAATATTATTTTTATTTATGTGCGCAGCAGGATGTGCGCCCCACAGAATTTGCGCCCCACAGGATGTGCAAGCACAGTTTTTTTATTAATTTGATTTAAAAAAAAATAATTGTAATTTGTTTTTAATATTATTTTTATTTATGTGCGCAGCAGGATGTGCGCCGCAGGATGTGCGCCCCACAGAATTTGCGCCCTACAGGATGTGCAAGCACAGTTTTTTTATTAATTTGATTTAAATATTTTTTTTTGTAAAAATGTTTTAATATTATTATTATTAATGTGCGCAGCTGGATGTGCGCCGCATGATGTGCGCCCCACATAATTTGCGCCCCACAGGATGAGCAAGCACAGTTTTTTTATTAATTGTTTTAAATATTTTTTTTGTAAAGATGTTTTAATATTATTTTTATTTATGTGCGCAGCAGGATGTGCGCCCCACAGAATTTGCGCCCCACAGGATTTGCAAGCACAGTTTTTTTATTAATTTGATTTAAAAAAAAATAATTGTAAATTGTTTTTAATATTATTTTTATTTATGTGCGCAGCAGGATGTGCGCCGCAGGATGTGCGCCCCACATAATTTGCGCCCCACAGGATGTGCAAGCACAGTTTTTTTATTAATTTGATTTAAATATTTTTTTTTGTAAAAATGTTTTAATATTATTTTTATTTAAGTGCGCATCAGGATGTGCGCCCCACAGAATTTGCGCCCCACAGGATGTGCAAGGACAGTTTTTTTATTAATTTGATTTAAATATTTTTTTTATAAAAATGTTTTAATATCATTTTTATTTATGTGCGCAGCAGGATGTGCGCCGCAGAATGTGCGCCCCTCAGAATTTGCGCCCCACAGGATGTGCAAGCACAGTTTTTTTATTAATTTGATTTAAATATTTTTTTTCGTAAAAATGTTTTAATATTATTTTTATTCATGTGCGCAGCAGGATTTGCGCATCAGGATGTGCGCCCCACAGAATTTGCGCCCCACAGGATGTGCAAGCACAGTTTTTTTATTAATTTCATTTAAAAAAAAATGTTTGTAAAAATGTTTTAATATTATTTTTATTTATGTGCGCAGCAGGATGTGCGCCGCAGGATGTGCGCCCCACAGACTTTGCGCCCCACAGGATGTGCAAGCACAGTTTTTTTATTAATTTGATTTAAATATATTTTTTTGTAAAAATGTTTTAATATTATTTTTATTCATGTGTGCGCCGCAGGATGTGCGCCACACAGAATTTGCGCCCCACAGGATGTGGAAGCACAGTTTTTGTATTAATTTGATTTTAATATATTTTTTTGTAAAAATGTTTTAATATTATTTTTATTTATGTGCGCAGCAGGATGTGCGCCGCATGATGTGCGCCCCACAAAATTTTCGCCCCACAGGATGTGCAAGCACAGTTTTTTTATTAATTTGATTGAAATATTTTTTTTTGTAAAAATGTTTTAATATTATTTTTATTTATGTGCGCAGCAGGATGTGCGCCCCACAGAATTTGCGCCCCACAGGATGTGCAAGCACAGTTTTTTTATTAATTTGATTTAAAAAAAAATAATTGTAATTTGTTTTTAATATTATTTTTATTTATGTGCGCAGCAGGATGTGCGCCGCAGGATGTGCGCCCCACAGAATTTGCGCCCTACAGGATGTGCAAGCACAGTTTTTTTATTAATTTGATTTAAATATTTTTTTTTGTAAAAATGTTTTAATATTATTATTATTAATGTGCGCAGCTGGATGTGCGCCGCATGATGTGCGCCCCACATAATTTGCGCCCCACAGGATGAGCAAGCACAGTTTTTTTATTAATTGTTTTAAATATTTTTTTTGTAAAGATGTTTTAATATTATTTTTATTTATGTGCGCAGCAGGATGTGCGCCCCACAGAATTTGCGCCCCACAGGATTTGCAAGCACAGTTTTTTTATTAATTTGATTTAAAAAAAAATAATTGTAAATTGTTTTTAATATTATTTTTATTTATGTGCGCAGCAGGATGTGCGCCGCAGGATGTGCGCCCCACATAATTTGCGCCCCACAGGATGTGCAAGCACAGTTTTTTTATTAATTTGATTTAAATATTTTTTTTTGTAAAAATGTTTTAATATTATTTTTATTTAAGTGCGCATCAGGATGTGCGCCCCACAGAATTTGCGCCCCACAGGATGTGCAAGGACAGTTTTTTTATTAATTTGATTTAAATATTTTTTTTATAAAAATGTTTTAATATCATTTTTATTTATGTGCGCAGCAGGATGTGCGCCGCAGAATGTGCGCCCCTCAGAATTTGCGCCCCACAGGATGTGCAAGCACAGTTTTTTTATTAATTTGATTTAAATATTTTTTTTCGTAAAAATGTTTTAATATTATTTTTATTCATGTGCGCAGCAGGATTTGCGCATCAGGATGTGCGCCCCACAGAATTTGCGCCCCACAGGATGTGCAAGGACAGTTTTTTTATTAATTTGATTTAAAAAAAAATTGTAATTTGTTTTTAATATTATTTTTATTTATGTGCACAGCAGGATGTGCGCCGCAGGATGTGCGCCACACAGAATTTGCGCCCCACAGAATTTGCACCCCACAGGATGTGCAAGCACAGTTTTTTTATTAATTTGATTTAAATATTTTTTTTTGTAAAAATGTTTTAACATTATTTTCATTCATGTGCGCAGCAGGATGTGCGCCGCAGGATGTGCGCCCCACAGAATTTGCGCCCCACAGGATGTGCAAGCACAGTTTTTTTATTAATTTCATTTAAAAAAAAATGTTTGTAAAAATGTTTTAATATTATTTTTATTTATGTGCGCAGCAGGATGTGCGCCGCAGGATGTGCGCCCCACAGACTTTGCGCCCCACAGGATGTGCAAGCACAGTTTTTTTATTAATTTGATTTAAATATATTTTTTTGTAAAAATGTTTTAATATTATTTTTATTCATGTGTGCGCCGCAGGATGTGCGCCACACAGAATTTGCGCCCCACAGGATGTGGAAGCACAGTTTTTGTATTAATTTGATTTTAATATATTTTTTTGTAAAAATGTTTTAATATTATTTTTATTTATGTGCGCAGCAGGATGTGCGCCGCATGATGTGCGCCCCACATAATTTGCGCCCCACAGGATGTGGAAGCACAGTTTTTGTATTAATTTGATTTTAATATATTTTTTTGTAAAAATGTTTTAATATTATTTTTATTTATGTGCGCAGCAGGATGTGCGCCGCATGATGTGCGCCCCACAAAATTTTCGCCCCACAGGATGTGCAAGCACAGTTTTTTTATTAATTTGATTGAAATATTTTTTTTTGTAAAAATGTTTTAATATTATTTTTATTTATGTGCGCAGCAGGATGTGCGCCCCACAGAATTTGCGCCCCACAGGATGTGCAAGCACAGTTTTTTTATTAATTTGATTTAAAAAAAAATAATTGTAATTTGTTTTTAATATTATTTTTATTTATGTGCGCAGCAGGATGTGCGCCGCAGGATGTGCGCCCCACAGAATTTGCGCCCTACAGGATGTGCAAGCACAGTTTTTTTATTAATTTGATTTAAATATTTTTTTTTGTAAAAATGTTTTAATATTATTATTATTAATGTGCGCAGCTGGATGTGCGCCGCATGATGTGCGCCCCACATAATTTGCGCCCCACAGGATGAGCAAGCACAGTTTTTTTATTAATTGTTTTAAATATTTTTTTTGTAAAGATGTTTTAATATTATTTTTATTTATGTGCGCAGCAGGATGTGCGCCGCATGATGTGCGCCCCACATAATTTGCGCCCCACAGGATGTGCAAGCACAGTTTTTGTATTAATTTGATTTAAATATATTTTTTTGTAAAAATGTTTTAATATTATTTTTATTTATGTGCGCAGCAGGATGTGCGCCGCAGGATGTGCGCCCCACAGAATTTGCGCCCCACAGGATGTGCAAGCACAGTTTTTTTATTAATTTGATTTAAATATTTTTTTTTGTAAAAATGTTTTAACATTATTTTCATTCATGTGCGCAGCAGGATGTGCGCCGCAGGATGTGCGCCCCACAGAATTTGCGCCCCACAGGATGTGCAAGCACAGTTTTTTTATTAATTTGATTTAAAAAAAAAATTTTGAAAAAATGTTTTAATATTATTTTGATTTATGTGCGCAGCAGGATGTGCGCCGCAGGATGTGCAAGCACAGTTTTTTTATTAATTTGATTTAAATATTTTTTTTAAAAAAAAATGTTTTAGTATTATTTTTATTTATGTGCGCAGCAGGATATGCGCCGCAGGATGTGCGCCGCAGGATGTGCGCCCCACAAAATTTGCGCCCCACAGGATGTGCAAGCACAGTTTTTTTATTAATTTGATTTAAATATTTTTTTTTGTAAAAATGTTTTAATATTATTTTTATTCATGTGCGCAGCAGGATTTGCGCCGCAGGATGTGCGCCCCACAGAATTTGCGCCCCACAGGATGTGCAAGCACAGTTTTTGTATTAATTTGATTTAAATATATTTTTTTGTAAAAATGTTTTAATATTATTTTTATTTATGTGCGCAGCAGGATGTGCGCCGCAGGATGTGCGCCCCACAGAATTTGTGCCCCACAGGATGTGCAAGGACAGTTTTTTTATTAATTTTATTTAAAAAAAAAAAATTGTAATTTGTTTTTAATATTATTTTTATTTATGTGCGCAGCAGGATGTGCGCCGCAGGATGTGCGCCCCACAGAATTTGCGCCCCACAGGATGTGCAAGCACAGTTTTTTTATTAATTGTTTTAAATATTTTTTTTGTAAAGATGTTTTAATATTATTTTTATCTATGTGCGCAGCAGGATGTGCGCCGCAGTCTGTGCGCCCCACATAATTTGCGCCCCACAGGATGTGCAACCACAGTTTTTTATTAATTTGATTTAAATATTTTTTTTTGTAAAAATGTTTTAATATTATTTTTTTTCATGTGCGCAGCAGGATTTGCGCCGCAGGATGTGCGCCCCACAGAATTTGCGCCCCACAGGATGTGCAAGCACAGTTTTTTTATTAATTTGATTTTAATATTTTTTTTTGTAAAAATGTTTTAATATTATTTTTATTTATGTGCGCAGCAGGATGTGTGCCGCAGGATGTGCGCCCCACAGAATTTGCGCCCCACAGGATGTGCAAGCACAGTTTTTTTATTAGTTATATTTAAAAAAAAAAAATTGTAATTTGTTTTTAATATTATTTTTATTTATGTGCGCAGTAGGATGTGCGCCGCAGGATGTGCGCCCCACAGAATTTGCGCCCCACAGGATGTGCAAGCACAGTTTTTTTATTAATTTTATTTTAATATATTTTTTTGTAAAAATGTTTTAATATTATTTTTATTTATGTGCGCAGCAGGATGTGCGCCCCACAGAATTTGCGCCCCACTGGGTGTGCAAGCACAGTTTTTTTATTAATTTGATTTAAATATTTTTTTTTGTAAAAATGTTTTAATATTATTTTTATTCATGTGCACAGCAGGATGTGCGCCGCATGATGTGCGCCCCATATAATTTGCGCCCCACAGGATGAGCAAGCACAGTTTTTTTATTAATTTGATTTAAAAAAAAAAAATTGTAATTTGTTTTTAATATTATTTTTATTTATGTGCGCAGCAGGATGTGCGCCGCAGGATGTGCGCCCCACAGAATTTGCGCCACACAGGATGTGCAAGCACAGTTTTTTTATTAATTTGATTTAAATATTTTTTTTTGTAAAAATGTTTTAATATTATTTTCATTTATGTGCGCAGCAGGATGTGCGCCGCAGGATGTGCGCCCCACAGAATTTGCGACCCACAGGTTGTGCAAGCACAGTTTTTTTATTAATTTGATTTAAATATATTTTTTTGTAAAAATGTTTTAATATTATTATTATTAATGTGCGCAGCTGGATGTGCGCCGCATGATGTGCGCCCCACATAATTTGCGCCCCACAGGATGAGCAAGCACAGTTTTTTTATTAATTGTTTTAAATATTTTTTTTGTAAAGATGTTTTAATATTATTTTTATTTATGTGCGTAGCAGGATGTGCGCCGCATGATGTGCGCCCCACATAATTTGCGCCCCACAGGATGTGCAAGCACAGTTTTTGTATTAATTTGATTTAAATATATTTTTTTGTAAAGATGTTTTAATATTATTTTTATCTATGTGCGCAGCAGGATGTGCGCCGCAGTCTGTGCGCCCCACATAATTTGCGCCCCACAGGATGTGCAAGCACAGTTTTTTTATTAATTTGATTTAAAAAAAAAAAATTGTAAATTTGTTTCAATATTATTTTTATTTATGTGCGCAGCAGGATGTGTGCCGCAGGATGTGCGCCCCACAGAATTTGCGCCCCACAGGATGTGCAAGCACAGTTTTTTTATTAGTTATATTTAAAAAAAAAAAAATTGTAATTTGTTTTTAATATTATTTTTTTATATGTGCGGAGCAGGATGTGCGCCGCATGATGTGCGCCCCACATAATTTGCGCCCCAAAGGATGTGCAAGCACAGTTTTTTTATTAATTTGATTTTAATATATTTTTTTGTAAAAATGTTTTAATATTATTTTTATTTATGTGCGCAGCAGGATGTGCGCCGCAGGATGTGCGCCCCACAGAATTTGCGCCCCACAGGATTTGCAAGCACAGTTTTTTTATTAATTTGATTTAAAAAAAAATAATTGTAAATTGTTTTTAATATTATTTTTATTTATGTGCGCAGCAGGATGTGCGCCGCAGGATGTGCGCCCCACATAATTTGCGCCCCACAGGATGTGCAAGCACAGTTTTTTTATTAATTTGATTTAAATATTTTTTTTTGTAAAAATGTTTTAACATTATTTTCATTCATGTGCGCAGCAGGATGTGCGCCGCAGGATGTGCGCCCCACAGAATTTGCGCCCCACAGGATGTGCAAGCACAGTTTTTTTATTAATTTGATTTAAATATTTTTTTTTGTAAAAATGTTTTAATATTATTTTTATTCATGTGCGCAGCAGGATTTGCGCCGCAGGATGTGCGCCCCACAGAATTTGCGCCCCACAGGATGTGCAAGGACAGTTTTTGTATTAATTTGATTTAAATATATTTTTTTGTAAAAATGTTTTAATATTATTTTTATTTATGTGCGCAGCAGGATGTGCGCTGCATGATGTGCGCCCCACATAATTTGCGCCCCACAGGATGTGCAAGCACAGTTTTTTTATTAATTTGATTTAAAAAAAAAAAATTGTAAATTTGTTTCAATATTATTTTTATTTATGTGCGCAGCAGGATGTGCGCCCCACAGAATTTGCGCCCCACAGGATGTGCAAGGACAGTTTTTTTATTAATTTGATTTAAATATTTTTTTTTGTAAAAATGTTTTAATATTATTTTTATTTATTTGCGCAGCAGGATGTGCGCTGCAGGATGTGCGCCCCACATAATTTGCGCCCCACAGGATGTGCAACCACAGTTTTTTATTAATTTGATTTAAATATTTTTTTCTGTAAAAATGTTTTCATATTATTTTTATTTATGTGCGCAGCAGGATGTGCGCCGCATGATGTGCGCCCCACATAATTTGCGCCCCACAGGATGTGCAAGCACAGTTTTTGTATTAATTTGATTTAAATATATTTTTTTGTAAAAATGTTTTAATATTATTTTTATTTATGTGCGCAGCAGGATGTGCGCCGCATGATGTGCGCCCCACAGAATTTGCGCCCCACAGGATGTGCAAGCACAGTATTTTTATTAATTTGATTTAAAAAAAAAATAATTGTAAATTGTTTTTAATATTATTTTTATCTTTGTGCGCAGCAGGATGTGCGCCGCAGGATGTGCGCCCCACAGACTTTGCACCCCACAGGATGTGCAAGCACAGTTTTTTTATTAATTTGATTTAAATATTTTTTTTTGTAAAAATGTTTTAATATTATTTTTATTTATGTGCGCAGCAGGATGTATGCCGCAGGATGTGCGCCCCACAGAATTTGCGCCCCACAGGATGTGCAAGGACAGTTTTTTTATTAATTTGATTTTTAAAAAAAAATTGTAATTTGTTTTTAATATTATTTTTATTTATGTGCGCAGCAGGATGTGCGCCGCAGGATGTGCGCCCCACAGAATTTGCGCCCCACAGGATGTGCAAGGACAGTTTTTTTATTAATTTGATTTAAAAAAAAAAAAATTGTAATTTGTTTTTAATATTATTTTTATTTATGTGCGCAGCTGGATGTGCGCCGCAGGATGTGCGCCCCACAGAAGTTGCGCCCCACAGTATGTGCAAGCACAGTTTTTTTATTAATTTGATTTAAATCTTTTTTTTTGTAAAAATGTTTTAATATTATTTTTATTTATGTGCGCAGCAGGATGTGCGCCCCACAGAATTTGCGCCCCACAGGATGTGAGAGCACCGTTTTTTTAGTCATTTGGTTTCAAACATTTTTTTTGTAAAAATGTTTTAATATTATTTTAATTCATGTGCGCAGCAGGATGTGCGCCACAGGATGTGCGCCCCACATAATTTGCGCCTCACAGAATGTGCAAGCACAGTTTTTTTATTAATTTGATTTAAAAAAAAAAAAAATTGTAAATTGTTTTAAATATTATTTTTATTAATGTGCGCAGCTGGATGTGCGCCCCACAGAATTTGCGCGCCACAGGATGTGCAAGCACAGTTTTTTTTTAATTTGATTTAAATATATTTTTTTGTAAAAATGTTTTAATATTATTTTTGTTAATGTGGGCAGCAGGATGTGCGCCGCAGAATGTGCGCCCCACAGAATTTGCGCCCCACAGGATGTGCAAGGACAGTTTTTTTATTAATTTGATTTAAAAAAAAAATTGCAATTTATTTTTAATATTATTTTTATTCATGTGCGCAGCAGGATATGCGCTGCAGGATGTGCGCCCCACAGGATGTGCAAGCACAGTTTTTTTATTAATTTGATTTGAATATTTTTTTTTGTAAAAAAGTTTTAATATTATTTTGATTTATGTGCGCAGCAGGATGTGCGCCGCAGGATGTGCAAGCACAGTTTTTTTATTAATTTGATTTAAATATTTTTTTTAAAAAAAAATGTTTTAGTATTATTTTTATTTATGTGCGCAGCAGGATATGCGCCACAGGATGTGCGCCGCAGGATGTGCGCCCCACAGAATTTGCGCCCCACAGGATGTGCAAGGACAGTTTTTTTATTAATTTGATGTAAATATTTTTTTTGTAAAAAAGTTTTAATATTATTTTTATTTATGTTTGCAGCAGGATGTGCCCCGCATGATGTGCGCCCCACAGAATTTGCGCCCCACAGGATGTACAAGCACAGTTTTTTTATTAATTTGATTTAAAATAAAATAATTGTAAATTGTTTTTAATATTATTTTTATTAATTTGCGCAGCTGGATGTGCGCCACAGGATGTGCGCCCCACAGAATTTGCGCCCCACAGGATGTACAAGCGTAGTTTTTTTATTAATTTGATTTAAATATTTTATTTTGTAAAAATGTTTTAATATTATTTTTATTTATGTGCGCAGCAGGATGTGCGCTGCAGGATGTGCGCCCCACATAATTTGCGCCCCACAGGATGTGCAAGCACAGTTTTTTTATTAATTTGATTTAAAAAAAAAAAATTGTAATTTGTTTTTAATATTATTTTTATCTATGTGCGCAGCAGGATGTGCGCCCCACAAAATGATGCGCCCCACAGGATGTTCAATCACAGTTTTTTTATTAATTTGATTTAAATATATTTTTTTGTAAAAATGTTTTAATATTATTTTTATTCATGTGCGCCCCACAGAATTTGCGCCCCACAGGATGTGCAAGCACAGTTTTTTTATTAATTGGATTTAAATATATTTTTTTGTAAAAATGTTTTAATATTATTTTTATTCATGTGCGCCCCACAGAATTTGCGCCCCACAGGATGTGCAAGCACAGTTTTTTTATTAATTGGATTTAAATATTTTTTTTTGTAAAAATGTTTTAATATTAATTTTATTTATGTGCGCAGCAGGATGTGCGCTGCAGGATGTGCGCCCCACAGGATGTGCAAGCACAGTTTTTTTTATTAATTTGATTTAAATATTTTTTTTTGTAAAAATGTTTTAATATTATTTTTATTTATGTGCGCAGCAGGATGTGCGCCGCAGGATGTGCGCCCCACAGAATTTGCGCCCCACAGGATGTGCAAGCACAGTTTTTTTATTAATTTGATTTAAAAAAAAAAAATTGTAATTTGTTTTTAATATTATTTTTATCTATGTGCGCAGCAGGATGTGCGCCCCACAAAATGATGCGCCCCACAGGATGGTCAAGCACAGTTTTTTTATTAATTTGATTTAAATATATTTTTTTGTAAAAATGTTTTAATATTATTTTTATTCATGTGCGCCCCACAGAATTTGCGCCCCACAGGATGTGCAAGCACAGTTTTTTTATTAATTGGATTTAAATATATTTTTTTGTAAAAATGTTTTAATATTATTTTTATTCATGTGCGCCCCACAGAATTTGCGCCCCACAGGATGTGCAAGCACAGTTTTTTTATTAATTGGATTTAGAAAAAAAAAATTGTAAATTTTTTTAATATTATTTTTATTTATGTGCGCAGCAGGATATGCGCTGCATGATGTGCGCCCCACATAATTTGCGCCCCACAGGATGTGAGAGCACAGTTTTTTTAGTCATTTGGTTTCAAACATTTTTTTTGTAAAAATGTTTTAATATTATTTTAATTTATGTGCGCAGCAGGATGTGCTTCGCAGGATGTGCGCCCCACAGGATGTGCAAGCACAGTTTTTTTTATATTTGATTTAAATATTTTTTTTGTAAAAATGTTTTAATATTATTTTTGTTAATGTGGGCAGCAGGATGTGCGCCGCAGAATGTGCGCCCCACAGAATTTGCGCCCCACAGGATGTGCAAGGACAGTTTTTTTATTAATTTGATTTAAAAAAAAAATTGTAATTTGTTTTTAATATTATTTTTATTTATGTGCGCAGCAGGATATGCGCTGCAGGATGTGCGCCCCACAGGATGTGCAAGCACAGTTTTTTTATTAATTTGATTTAAATATTTTTTTTTGTAAAAAAGTTTTAATATTATTTTTATTAATTTGCGCAGCTGGATGTGCGCCACAGGATGTGCGCCCCACAGAATTTGCGCCCCACAGGATGTACAAGCACAGTTTTTTTATTAATTTGATTTAAATATTTTTTTTTGTAAAAAGGTTTTAATATTATTTTTATTTATGTGCACAGCAGGATGTGCGCCGCAGAATGTGCGCCCTACAGAATTTGCGCCCCACAGGATGTGCAAGCACAGTTTTTTTATTAATTTGATTTAAAAAAAAAACTTGTAAATTAGTTTTAATATTATTTTTATTAATGTGCGCAGCTGGATGTGCGCCGCAGGATGTGCGCCCCACAGAAGTTGCGCCCCACAGGATGTGCAAGCACAGTTTTTTTATTAATTTGATTTAAATATTTTTTTTTTGTAAAAATGTTTAAATATTATTTTAATTCGTGTGCGCAGCAGGATGTGCGCAGCAGGATGTAAGCCGCAGGATGTGCGCCCCACAGAATTTGCGCCCCACAGGATGTGCAAGCACAGTTTTTTTATTAATTTGATTTAAAAAAAAAATTGTAAGTTTTTTTTAATATTATTTTTATGTATGTGCGCAGCAGGATGTGTGCTGCAGGATGTGCGCTCCACAGGATGTGCAAGAGGACAGTTTTTTTATTAATTTGATTTAAAAAAAAAAATTGTAATTTGTTTTTAATATTATTTTTATTTATGTGCGCAGCAGGATGTGCACCCCACAGAATTTGCGCCCCACAGGATGTGCAAGCACAGTTTTTTTATTAATTTGATTTAAATATTTTTTTTTGTAAAAATGTTTTAATATTATTTTTATTTATTTGCGCAGCAGGATGTGCGCCGCAGGATGTGCGCCCCACATAATTTGCGCCCCACAGGATGTGCAAGGACAGTTTTTTTATTAATTTGATTTTAAAAAAAAATTGTAATTTGTTTTTAATATTATTTTTATTTATGTGCGCAGCAGGATGTGCGCCGCAGGATGTGCGCCCCACAGAATTTGCGCCCCACAGGATGTGCAAGCACAGTTTTTTTATTAATTTGATTTAAAAAAAAAACTTGTAAATTAGTTTTAATATTATTTTTATTAATGTGCGCAGCTGGATGTGCGCCGCAGAATGTGTGCCCCACAGAATTTGCGCCCCATAGGATGTGCAAGCACAGTTTTTTTATTAATTTGATTTAAATATTTTTTTTTGTAAAAATGTTTTAATATTATTTTTATTAATGTGCGCAGCTGGATGTGCGCTGCAGGATGTGCGCCCCACAGAATTTGCGCCCCACAGGATGTGCAAGCACAGTTTTTTTATTAATTTGATTTAAATATTTTTTTTTTGTAAAAATGTTTAAATATTATTTTAATTCGTGTGCGCAGCAGGATGTGCGCAGCAGGATGTAAGCCGCAGGATGTGCGCCCCACAGAATTTGCGCCCCACAGGATGTGCAAGCACAGTTTTTTTATTAATTTGATTTAAAAAAAAAATTGTAAGTTTTTTTTAATATTATTTTTATGTATGTGCGCAGCAGGATGTGTGCTGCAGGATGTGCGCTCCACAGGATGTGCAAGCACAGTTTTTTTATTAATTTGATTTAAATATTTTTTTTTGTAAAAATGTTTTAATATTATTTTTATTCATGTGCGCAGCAGGATGTGCGCCGCAGGATGTGCGCCGCAGGATGTGCGCCCCACAGAATTTGCGCCCCACAGGATGTGCAAGGACAGTTTTTTTATTAATTTTTATGTAAATATTTTTTTTGTAAAAATGTTTTAATATTATTTTTATTCATGTGCGCAGCAGGATTTGCGCCGCAGGATGTGCGCCCCACAGAATTTGCGCCCCACAGGATGTTCAAGGACAGTTTTTTTATTAATTTGATGTAAATATTTTTTTTGTAAAAATGTTTTAATATTATTTTTATTTATGTGCGCAGCAGGATGTGCGCCGCAGGATGTGCGCCCCACAGAATTTGCGCCCCACAGGATGTGCAAGCACAGTTTTTTTATTAATTTGATTTAAATATTTTTTTTTGAAAAAAGGTTTTAATATTATTTTTATTTATGTGCGCAGCAGGATGTGCGCCGCAGGATGTGCGCTACAGGATGTGCGCCCCACAGAATTTGCGACACACAGGATGTGCAAGGACAGTTTTTTTATTAATTCGATTTAAAAAAAAAAAAATGTAAAAATGTTTTAATATTATTTTAATTTATGTGCGCCGCAGAATGTGCGCCCCACAGAATTTGCGCCCCACAGGATGTGCAAGCACAGTTTTTTTATTAATTTGATTTAAATATTTTTTTTTATAAAAATGTTTTAATATTATTTTCTATTATGTGCGCAGCAGGATGTGCGCTGCAGGATGTGCGCTCCACAGAATTTGTGCCCCACAGGATGTACAAGCAGTTTTTTTATTAATTTGATTTAAAATGTTTTTTTGTAAAAATGTTTTAATATTATTTTTATTCATGTGCGCAGCAGGATGTGCGCCGCAGGATGTGCGCCCCACAGAATTTGCGCCCCACAGGATGTGCAAGGACAGTTTTTTTATTAATTTGATTTAAAAAAAAAAATGTAAATTGTTTTTAATATTATTTTTATTCATTTGCGCAGCAGGATGTGCGCCGCAGGATGTGCGCCCCACAGAATTTGCGCCCCACAGGATGTGCAAGGACAGTTTTTTTATTAATTTGATTTAAAAAAAAAATTGTAATTTGATTTTAATATTATTTTTATTTATGTGCACAGCAGGATGTGCGCCGCAGGATGTGCACCCCACATAATTTGCGCCCCACATGATGTGCAACCACAGTTTTTTTATTAGTTATATTTAAATATTTTTTTTTGTAAAAATGTTTTAATATTATTATTATTAATGTGCGCAGCAGGATGTGCGCCGCAGGTTGTGCGCCCCACAGAATTTGCGCCACACAGAATTTGCACCCCATAGGATGTGCAAGCACAGTTTTTTTATTAATTTGATTTAAATATTTTTTTTTGTAAAAATGTTTTAATATTATTTTTATTTATGTGCGCAGCAGGATGTGTGCCGCAGGATGTGCGCCCCACAGAATTTGCGCCCTACAGGATGTGCAAGCACAGTTTTTTTATTAATTTGATTTAAATATTTTTTTTTGTAAAAATGTTTTAATATTATTATTATTAATGTGCGCAGCTGGATGTGCGCCGCATGATGTGCGCCCCACATAATTTGCGCCCCACAGGATGAGCAAGCACAGTTTTTTTATTAATTGTTTTAAATGTTTTTTTTGTAAAGATGTTTTAATATTATTTTTATCTATGTGCGCAGCAGGATGTGCGCCGCAGTCTGTGCGCCCCACAGAATTTGCGCCACACAGGATGTTTAAGGACAGTTTTTTTATTAATTTGATTTAAAAAAAAAAATTGTAATTTGTTTTTAATATTATTTTTATTTATGTGCGCAGCAGGATGTGCGCCGCAGGATGTGCGCCCCACAGAATTTGCGCCCCACAGGATGTGCAAGCACAGTTTTTTTATTAATTTGATTTAAATATTTTTTTTTGTAAAAATGTTTTAATATTATTTGTATTAATGTGCGCAGCTGGATGTGCGCCGCAGGATGTGCGCCCCACAGAATTTGCGCCACACAGGATGTGCAAGGACAGTTTTTTTATTAATTTGATTTAAAAAAAAAAAATTGTAATTTGTTTTTAATATTATTTTTATTTATGTGCGCAGCAGGATGTGCGCTTCAGGATGTGCGCCCCACAGAATTTGCGCCCTACAGGATGTGCAACCACAGTTTTTTATTAATTTGATTTAAATATATTTTTTTGAAAAATGTTTTAATATTATTTTTATTTATGTGCGCAGCAGGATGTGCGCCGCAGGATGTGCGCCCCACAGAATTTGCGCCCCACAGGATGTGCAAGCACAGTTTTTTTATTAATTTGATTTAAATATTTTTTTTTGTAAAAATGTTTTAATATTATTTTGATTTATGTGCGCTGGTGTATCTACGCCCCACATAATTTGCGCCCCACAGGATGTGCAAGCACAGTTTTTTTATTAATTTGATTTAAAAAAAAAAATTTGTAGTTTGTTTTTAATATTATTTTTACTTATGTGCGCAGCAGGATGTGTGCTGCAGGATGTGCGCCCCACAGAATTTGTCCCCCACAGGATGTGCAAGCACAGTTTTTTTATTAATTTGATTTAAAAAAAATTTTTTGTAAAAATGTTTTAATATTATTTTGATTTATGTGCGCAGCAGGATGTGCGCCGCAGGATGTGCGCCCCACAGAATTTGCGCCCCACAGGATGTGCAAGCACAGTTTTTTTATTAATTTGATTTAAATATTTTTTTTTGAAAAAAATGTTTTAATATTATTTTTATTTATGTGCGCAGCAGGATGTGTGCTGCAGGATGTGCGCCCCACAGGATGTGCAAGCACAGTTTTTTTATTAAATTGATTTAAATATTTTTTTTTGTAAAAAAGTTTTAATATTATTTTTACTTATGTGCGCAGCAGGATGTGCGCCGTAGGATGTGCGCCCCACAGAATTTGCGCCCCACAGGATGTGCAAGCACAGTTTTTTTATTAAATTGATTTAAATATTTTTTTTTGTAAAAAAGTTTTAATATTATTTTTACTTATGTGCGCAGCAGGATGTGCGCCGTATGATGTGCGCCCCACAGAATTTGCGCCCCACAGGATGTACAAGCACAGTTTTTTTATTAATTTGATTTAAAAAAAAATGATTGTAATTTGTTTTTAATATTATTTTTATTTATGTGCGCAGCAGGATGTGCGCCGCAGGATGTGCGCCCCACAGAATCTGTGCCCCACAGGATGTGCAAGCACAGTTTTTTTATTAATTTGATTTAAATATATTTTTTTGTAAAAATGTTTTAATATTATTTTTATTCATGTGCGCAGCAGGATATTCGCCGCAGGATGTGCGCCCCACAGAATTTGCGCCCCACAGGATGTGCAAGCACAGTTTTTTTATTAATTTGATTTAAAAAAAAATAATTGTAAATTGTTTTTAATATTATTTTTATTTATGTGCGCAGCAGGATGTGCGCCCCACAGAATTTGCGCCCCACAGGATGTGCAAAGACAGTTTTTTTATTAATTTGATTTAAATATTTTTTTTTGTAAAAATATTTTAATATTATTTTTATTTTATGTGCGCAGCAGGATGTGCGCTTCAGGATGTGCGCCCCACAGAATTTGCGCCCTACAGGATGTGCAAGCACAGTTTTTTTATTAATTTGATTTAAATATTTTTTTTTGTAAAAATGTTTTAATATTATTATTATTAATGTGCGCAGCTGGATGTGCGCCGCATGATGTGCGCCCCACATAATTTGCGCCCCACAGGATGTGCAAGGACAGTTTTTTTATTAATTTGATTTAAAAAAAAAAAATTGTAATTTGTTTTTAATATTATTTTTATTTATGTGCGCAGCAGGATGTGCGCCGCAGGATGTGTGCCCCACAGAATGTGCGCCCCACAGGATGTGCAAGCACAGTTTTTTTATTAATTTGATTTAAATATTTTTTTTTGTAAAAACATTTTAATATTATTTTTATTTTATGTGCGCAGCAGGATGTGCGCTTCAGGATGTGCGCCCCACAGAATTTGCGCCCTACAGGATGTGCAACCACAGTTTTTTATTAATTTGATTTAAATATATTTTTTTGAAAAATGTTTTAATATTATTTTTATTTATGTGCGCAGCAGGATGTGCGCCGCAGGATGTGCGCCCCACAGAATTTGCGCCCCACAGGATGTGCAAGCACAGTTTTTTTATTAATTTGATTTAAATATTTTTTTTTGTAAAAATGTTTTAATATTATTTTGATTTATGTGCGCTGGTGTATGTACGCCCCACATAATTTGCGCCCCACAGGATGTACAAGCACAGTTTTTTTATTAATTTGATTTAAAAAAAAATAATTGTAATTTGTTTTTAATATTATTTTTATTTATGTGCGCAGCAGGATGTGCGCCGCAGGATGTGCGCCCCACAGAATCTGTGCCCCACAGGATGTGCAAGCACAGTTTTTTTATTAATTTGATTTAAATATTTTTTTTTGTAAAAATGTTTTAATATTATTTTGATTTATGTGCGCAGCAGGATGTGCGCCGCAGGATGTGCAAGCACAGTTTTTTTATTAATTTGATTTAAATATTTTTTTTTGTAAAAATGTTTTAATATTATTTTTATTCATGTGCGCATCAGGATTTGCGCCGCAGGATGTGCGCCCCACAGAATTTGCGCCCCACAGGATGTGCAAGGACAGTTTTTTTATTAATTTGATGTAAATATTTTTTTTGTAAAAATGTTTTAATATTATTTTTATTTATGTGCGCAGCAGGATGTGCGCCCCACAGAATTTGCGCCCCACAGGATGTGCAAGGACAGTTTTTTTATTAATTTGATTTTAAAAAAAAAATTGTAATTTGTTTTTAATATTATTTTTATTTATGTGCGCAGCAGGATGTGCGTCGCAGGATGTGCGCCCCACAGAATTTTTGCCCCACAGGATGTGCAAGCACAGTTTTTTTATTAATTTGATTTAAAAAAAAAATTTTGAAAAAATGTTTTAATATTATTTTGATTTATGTCTGCAGCAGGATGTGCGCCGCAGGATGTGCAAGCACAGTTTTTTTATTAATTAGATTTAAATATTTTTTTTAAAAAAAAATGTTTTAATATTATTTTTATTTATGTGCGCAGCAGGATGTGCGCCGCAGGATGTGCGCCCCACAGAATTTGCGCCCCACAGGATGTGCAAGCACAGTTTTTTTATTAATTTGATTTAAATATATTTTTTTGTAAAAATATTTTAATATTATTTTTATTCATGTGCGCAGCAGGATGTGCGCCGCAGGATGTGCGCCCCACAGAATTTGCGCCCCACAGGATGTGCAAGGACAGTTTTTTTATTAATTTGATTTAAAAAAAAAAAATTGTAATTTGTTTTTAATATTATTTTTATTTATGTGCGCAGCAGGATGTGCGCCGCAGGATGTGCGCCCCACAGAATTTGCGCCCCACAGGATGTGCAAGCACAGTTTTTTTATTAATTTGATTTAAATATATTTTTTTGTAAAAATATTTTAATATTATTTTTATTCATGTGCGCAGCAGGATGTGCGCCGCAGGATGTGCGCCCCACAGAATTTGCGCCCCACAGGATGTGCAAGCACAGTTTTTGTATTAATTTGATTTAAAAAAAAAATTTTGTAGTTTGTTTTTAATATTATTTTTACTTTTGTGCGCAGCAGGATGTGCAAGCACAGTTTTTTTATTAATTTGATTTAAATATTTTTTTTTGAAAAAAATGTTTTAGTATTATTTTTATTTATGTGCGCAGCAGGATGTGCGCCCCACAGAATTTGCGCCCCACAGGATGTGCAAGGACAGTTTTTTTATTAATTTGATTTAAAAAAAAAAAAATTGTAATTTGTTTTTAATATTATTTTTATTTATGTGCGCAGCAGGATGTGCGCCGCAGGATGTGCGCCCCACAGAATCTGCGCCCCACAGGATGTGCAAGCACAGTTTTTTTATTAATTTGATTTAAATATATTTTTTTGTAAAAATGTTTTAATATTATTTTTATTCATGTGCGCAGCAGGATGTGCGCCGCAGGATGTGCGCCCCACAGAATTTGCGCCCCACAGGATGTGCGCCGCAGGATGTGCAAGCACAGTTTTTTTATTAATTTGATTTAAATATTTTTTTTTGTAAAAATGTTTTAATATTATTTTTATTCATGTGCGCATCAGGATTTGCGCCGCAGGATGTGCGCCCCACAGAATTTGCGCCCCACAGGATGTGCAAGGACAGTTTTTTTATTAATTTGATGTAAATATTTTTTTTGTAAAAATGTTTTAATATTATTTTTATTTATGTGCGCAGCAGGATGTGCGCCCCACAGAATTTGCGCCCCACAGGATGTGCAAGGACAGTTTTTTTATTAATTTGATTTTAAAAAAAAAATTGTAATTTGTTTTTAATATTATTTTTATTTATGTGCGCAGCAGGATGTGCGTCGCAGGATGTGCGCCCCACAGAATTTTTGCCCCACAGGATGTGCAAGCACAGTTTTTTTATTAATTTGATTTAAAAAAAAAATTTTGAAAAAATGTTTTAATATTATTTTGATTTATGTCTGCAGCAGGATGTGCGCCGCAGGATGTGCAAGCACAGTTTTTTTATTAATTAGATTTAAATATTTTTTTAAAAAAAAAATGTTTTAATATTATTTTTATTTATGTGCGCAGCAGGATGTGCGCCGCAGGATGTGCGCCCCACAGAATTTGCGCCCCACAGGATGTGCAAGCACAGTTTTTTTATTAATTTGATTTAAATATATTTTTTTGTAAAAATATTTTAATATTATTTTTATTCATGTGCGCAGCAGGATGTGCGCCGCAGGATGTGCGCCCCACAGAATTTGCGCCCCACAGGATGTGCAAGGACAGTTTTTTTATTAATTTGATTTAAAAAAAAAAAATTGTAATTTGTTTTTAATATTATTTTTATTTATGTGCGCAGCAGGATGTGCGCCGCAGGATGTGCGCCCCACAGAATTTGCGCCCCACAGGATGTGCAAGCACAGTTTTTTTATTAATTTGATTTAAATATATTTTTTTGTAAAAATATTTTAATATTATTTTTATTCATGTGCGCAGCAGGATGTGCGCCGCAGGATGTGCGCCCCACAGAATTTGCGCCCCACAGGATGTGCAAGCACAGTTTTTGTATTAATTTGATTTAAAAAAAAAATTTTGTAGTTTGTTTTTAATATTATTTTTACTTTTGTGCGCAGCAGGATGTGCAAGCACAGTTTTTTTATTAATTTGATTTAAATATTTTTTTTTGAAAAAAATGTTTTAGTATTATTTTTATTTATGTGCGCAGCAGGATGTGCGCCCCACAGAATTTGCGCCCCACAGGATGTGCAAGGACAGTTTTTTTATTAATTTGATTTAAAAAAAAAAAAATTGTAATTTGTTTTTAATATTATTTTTATTTATGTGCGCAGCAGGATGTGCGCCGCAGGATGTGCGCCCCACAGAATCTGCGCCCCACAGGATGTGCAAGCACAGTTTTTTTATTAATTTGATTTAAATATATTTTTTTGTAAAAATGTTTTAATATTATTTTTATTCATGTGCGCAGCAGGATGTGTTCCGCAGGATGTGCGCCCCACAGAATTTGCGCCCCACAGGATGTGCGCCGCAGGATGTGCAAGCACAGTTTTTTTATTAATTTGATTTAAATATTTTTTTTAAAAAAAAATGTTTTAGTATTATTTTTATTTATGTGCGCAGCAGGATATGCGCCACAGGATGTGCGCCGCAGGATGTGCGCCCCACAGAATTTGCGCCTCACAGGATGTGCAAGCACAGTTTTTTTATTAATTTGATTTAAAAAAAAATAATTGTAAATTGTTTTTAATATTATTTTTATTTATGTGCGCAGCAGGATGTGCGCCCCACAGAATTTGCGCCCCACAGGATGTGCAAGCACAGTTTTTTTATTAATTTGATTTTAATATATTTTTTTGTAAAAATGTTTTAATATTGTTTTTATTTATGTGCGCAGCCAGCCGGATGTGCGCCGCAGGATGTGCGCCCCACAGAATTTGCGCCCCACAGGATGTGCAAGCACATTTTTTTTATTAATTTGATTTAAATAGTTTTTTTTGTAAAAATGTTTTAATATTATTTTTATTCATGTGCGCAGCAGGATTTGCGCCGCAGGATGTGCGCCCCACAGAATTTGCGCCCCACAGGATGTGCAAGGACAGTTTTTTTATTAATTTGATTTAAAAAAAAAATTGTAATTTGTTTTTAATATTATTTTTATTTATGTGCGCAGCAGGATGTGCGCCGCAGGATGTGCGCCCCACGGGATGTGCAAGCACAGTTTTTTTATTAATTTGATTTAAATATTTTTTTTTGAAAAAAATGTTTTAGTATTATTTTTATTTATGTGCGCAGCAGGATGTGCGCCCCACAGAATTTGCGCCCCACAGGATGTGCAAGGACAGTTTTTTTATTAATTTGATTTAAAAAAAAAAAAATTGTAATTTGTTTTTAATATTATTTTTATTCATGTGCGCAGCAGGATGTGCGCCGCAGGATGTGCGCCCCACAGAATCTGCGCCCCACAGGATGTGCAAGCACAGTTTTTTTATTAATTTGATTTAAATATTTTTTTAAAAAAAAAATGTTTTAGTATTATTTTTATTTATGTGCGCAGCAGGATATGCGCCACAGGATGTGCGCCGCAGGATGTGCGCCCCACAGAATTTGCGCCTCACAGGATGTGCAAGCACAGTTTTTTTATTAATTTGATTTAAAAAAAAATAATTGTAAATTGTTTTTAATATTATTTTTATTTATGTGCGCAGCAGGATGTGCGCCCCACAGAATTTGCGCCCCACAGGATGTGCAAGCACAGTTTTTTTATTAATTTGATTTTAATATATTTTTTTGTAAAAATGTTTTAATATTGTTTTTATTTATGTGCGCAGCCAGCCGGATGTGCGCCGCAGGATGTGCGCCCCACAGAATTTGCGCCCCACAGGATGTGCAAGCACATTTTTTTTATTAATTTGATTTAAATAGTTTTTTTTGTAAAAATGTTTTAATATTATTTTTATTCATGTGCGCAGCAGGATTTGCGCCGCAGGATGTGCGCCCCACAGAATTTGCGCCCCACAGGATGTGCAAGGACAGTTTTTTTATTAATTTGATTTAAAAAAAAAATTGTAATTTGTTTTTAATATTATTTTTATTTATGTGCGCAGCAGGATGTGCGCCGCAGGATGTGCGCCCCACGGGATGTGCAAGGACAGTTTTTTTATTAATTTGATTTAAATATTTTTTTTTGTAAAAATGTTTTAATATTATTATTATTAATGTGCGCAGCTGGATGTGCGCCCCACATAATTTGCGCCCCACAGGATGAGCAAGCACAGTTTTTTTATTAATTTGATTTAAAAAAAAAAAATTGTAAATTTGTTTCAATATTATCTTTATTTATGTGCGCAGCAGGATGTGCGCCGCAGGATTTGCGGCCCACAGAATTTGCGCCCCACAGGATGTGCAAGCACAGTTTTTTTATTAATTTGATTTTAAAAAAAAATTGTAATTTGTTTTTAATATTATTTTATTTATGTGCGCAGCAGGATGTGCGCCGCAGGATGTGCGCCCCACATAATTTGCGCCCCACAGGATGAACAAGCACAGTTTTTTTATTAATTTGATTTAAAAAAAAAAAATTGTAAATTTGTTTCAATATTATTTTTATTTATGTGCGCAGCAGGATGTGTGCCGCAGGATGTGCGCCCCACAAAATTTGCGCCCCACAGGATGTGCAAGCACAGTTTTTTTATTAATTTGATTTAAATATTTTTTTTTGTAAAAATGTTTTAATATTATTTTTATTTATGTGCGCAGCAGGATGTGTGCCGCAGGATGTGCGCCCCACAGAATTTGCGCCCCACAGGATGTACAAGCACAGTTTTTTTATTAATTTGATTTAAAAAAAAAAATGTAAATTGTTTTTAATATTATTTTTATTTATGTGCACAGCAGGATGTGCGCCGCAGGATGTGCGCCCCACAGGATGTGCAAGCACAGTTTTTTTATTAATTTGATTTAAATATTTTTTTTTGTAAAAATGTTTTAATATTATTTTTATTTATGTGCGCAGCAGGATGTGTGCCGCAGGATGTGCGCCCCACAGAATTTGCGCCCCACAGGATGTGCAAGCACAGTTTTTTTATTAATTTGATTTAAATATTTTTTTTTGTAAAAATGTTTTAATATTATTTTTATTTATGTGCGCAGCAGGATGTGTGCCGCAGGATGTGCGCCCCACAGAATTTGCGCCCCACAGGGTGTGCAAGGACAGTTTTTTTATTAATTTGATTTAAAAAAAAAAAATTGTAATTTGTTTTTAATATTATTTTTATTTATGTGCGCAGCAGGATGTGCGCCGCAGGATGTGCGCCCCACAGATTTTGCGCCCCACAGAATGTGCAAGCACAATTTTTTTATTAATTTGATTTAAATATTTTTTTTTGTAAAAATGTTTTAATATTATTTTTATTTATGTGCGCAGCAGGATGTGCGCCCCACATAATTTGCGCCCCACAGGATGTGCAAGCAAGGTTTTTTATTAGTTATATTTAAATATTTTTTTTTGTAAAAATATTTTAATATTATTTTTATTTATCTGCGCAGCATGATATGCGCCGCAGGATGTGCGCCCCACAGAATTTGCGCCTCACAGGATGTGCAAGCACAGTTTTTTTATTAATTTGATTTAAAAAAAAATAATTGTAAATTGTTTTTAATATTATTTTTATTTATGTGCGCAGCAGGATGTGCGCCCCACAGAATTTGCGCCCCACAGGATGTGCAAGGAAAGTTTTTTTATTAATTTGATTTTAAAAAAAAATTGTAATTTGTTTTTAATATTATTTTTATTTATGTGCGCAGCAGGATGTGCGCCGCAGGATGTGCGCCCCACGGGATGTGCAAGGACAGTTTTTTTATTAATTTGATTTAAATATTTTTTTTTGTAAAAATGTTTTAATATTATTATTATTAATGTGCGCAGCTGGATGTGCGCCCCACATAATTTGCGCCCCACAGGATGAGCAAGCACAGTTTTTTTATTAATTGTTTTAAATATTTTTTTTGTAAAGATGTTTTAATATTATTTCTATCTATGTGCGCAGCAGGATGTGCGCCGCAGTCTGTGCGCCCCACATAATTTGCGCCCCACAGGATGTGCAAGCAAGGTTTTTATTAGTTATATTTAAATATTTTTTTCTGTAAAAATGTTTTAATATTATTTTTATTTATTTGCGCAGCAGGATGTGCGCCGCATGATGTGCGCCCCACAGAATTTGCGCCCCACAGGATGTGCAAGCACAGTTTTTTTATTAATTTGATTTTAAAAAAAAATTGTAATTTGTTTTTAATATTATTTTTATTTATGTGCGCAGCAGGATGTGCGCCGCAGGATGTGCGCCCCACATAATTTGCGCCCCACAGGATGAACAAGCACAGTTTTTTTATTAATTGTTTTAAATATTTTTTTTGTAAAGATGTTTTAATATTGTTATTATTAATGTGCGCAGCAGGATGTGCGCCGCAGTCTGTGCGCCCCACATAATTTGCGCCCCACAGGATGTGCAAGCAAGGTTTTTTATTAGTTATATTTAAATATTTTTTTCTGTAAAAATGTTTTAATATTATTTTTATTTATTTGCGCAGCAGGATGTGCGCCGCATGATGTGCGCCCCACATAATTTGCGCCCCACAGGATGTGCAAGCACAGTTTTTTTATTAATTTGATTTAAAAAAAAAAAATTGTAAATTTGTTTCAATATTATCTTTATTTATGTGCGCAGCAGGATGTGCGCCGCAGGATTTGCGGCCCACAGAATTTGCGCCCCACAGGATGTGCAAGCACAGTTTTTGTATTAATTTGATTTAAATATATTTTTTTGTAAAAATGTTTTAATATTATTTTTATTTATGTGCGCAGCAGGATGTGCGCCGCAGGATGTGCGCCCCACAGAATTTGCGCCCCACAGGATGTGCAAGCACAGTTTTTTTATTAATTTGATTTAAATATATTTTTTTGTAAAAATATTTTAATATTATTTTTATTCATGTGCGCAGCAGGATGTGCGCCGCAGGATGTGCGCCCCACAGAATTTGCGCCCCACAGGATGTGCAAGCACAGTTTTTGTATTAATTTGATTTAAAAAAAAAATTTTGTAGTTTGTTTTTAATATTATTTTTATTTATGTGCGCAGCAGGATGTGCGCCGCAGGATGTGCGCCCCACAGAAATTGCGCCCCACAGGATGTGCAAGCACAGTTTTTTTATTAATGTGATTTAAAAAAAAAATTTTGTAAAAATATTTTAATATTATTTTGATTTATGTGCACAGCAGGATGTGCGCCGCAGGATGTGCGCCCCACAGAATTTGCGCCCCACAGGATGTGCAAGCACGGTTTTTTTATTAATTTGATTTAAAAAAAAATGTTTGTAAAAATGTTTTAATATTATTTTGATTTATGTGCGCAGCAGGATGTGCGCCGCAGGATGTGCGCCCCACAGAATTTGCGCCCCACAGGATGTGCAAGCACAGTTTTTTTATTAATTTGATTTAAAAAAAGAAATTGTAATTTGTTTTTAATATTATTTTTATTTATGTGCGCAGCAGGATGTGCGCCGCAGGATGTGCGCCCCACAGGATGTGCAAGGACAGTTTTTTTATTAATTTGATTTTTAAAAAAAAATTGTAATTTGTTTTTAATATTATTTTTATTTATGTGCGCAGCAGGATGTGCGCCGCAGGATGTGCGCCCCACAGAATTTGCGCCCCACAGGATGTGCAAGCACAGTTTTTTTATTAACTTGATTTAAATATTTTTTTTTGTAAAAATGTTTTAATATTATTTTCATTTATGTGCGCAGCAGGATGTGCGCCGCAGGATGTGCGCCCCACAGAATTTGCGCCCCACAGGATGTGCAAGCACAGTTTTTTTATTAATTTGATTTAAATATTTTTTTTTGTAAAAATGTTTTAACATTATTTTCATTCATGTGCGCAGCAGGATGTGCGCCCCACAGAATTTGCGCCCCACAGGATGTGCAAGCACAGTTTTTTTATTAATTTGATTTAAATATTTTTTTTTGTAAAAATGTTTTAACATTATTTTCATTCATGTGCGCAGCAGGATGTGCGCCGCAGGATGTGCGCCCCACAGAATTTGCGCCCCACAGGATGTGCAAGCACAGTTTTTTTATTAATTTGATTTAAATATTTTTTTTTGTAAAAATGTTTTAACATTATTTTCATTCATGTGCGCAGCAGGATGTGCGCCGCAGGATGTGCGCCCCACAGAATTTGCGCCCCACAGGATGTGCAAGGACAGTTTTTTTATTAATTTGATGTAAATATTTTTTTTGTAAAAATGTTTTAATATTATTTTTATTTATGTGCGCAGCAGGATGTGCGCCCCACAGAATTTGCGCCCCACAGGATGTGCAAGCACAGTTTTTTTATTAATTTGATTTAAAAAGAAAAAATTGTAAATTTTTTTTAATTTCATTTTTATTCATGTGCGCAGCAGGATGTGCGCCGCAGGATGTGCGCCCCACAGAATTTGCGCCCCACAGGATGTGCAAGGATAGTTTTTTTATTAATTTGATTTAAATATTTTTTTTTGTAAAAATGTTTTAACATTATTTTTATTGATATGCGCAGCAGGATGTGCGCCGCAGGATGTGCGACCCACAGAATTTGCGCCCCACAGGATGTGCAAGCACAGTTTTTTTATTAATTTGATTTAAAAAAAAAAAAATGTAATTTGTTTTTAATATTATTTTTATTTATGTGCGCAGCAGGATGTGCGCCCCACATAATTTGCGCCCCACAGGATGTGCAAGCAAGGTTTTTTATTAGTTATATTTAAATATTTTTTTTTGTAAAAATGTTTTAATATTATTTTTATTTATGTGCGCAGCAGGATGTGCGCCGCAGGATGTGCGCCCCACAGAATTTGCGCCCCACAGAATGTGCAAGCACAATTTTTTTATTAATTTGATTTAAATATTTTTTTTTGTAAAAATGTTTTAATATTATTTTTATTTATGTGCGCAGCAGGATGTGCGCCGCAGGATGTGCGCCCCACAGAATTTGCGCCACACAGGGTGTGCAAGGACAGTTTTTTTATTAATTTGATTTAAAAAAAAAAAATTGTAATTTGTTTTTAATATTATTTTTATTTATGTGCGCAGCAGGATGTGCGCCGCAGGATGTGCGCCCCACAGATTTTGCGCCCCACAGAATGTGCAAGCACAATTTTTTTATTAATTTGATTTAAATATTTTTTTTTGTAAAAATGTTTTAATATTATTTTTATTTATGTGCGCAGCAGGATGTGCGCCGCAGGATGTGCGCCCCACATAATTTGCGCCCCACAGGATGTGCAAGCACAGTTTTTGTATTAATTTGATTTAAATATATTTTTTTGTAAAAATGTTTTAATATTATTTTTATTTATGTGCGCAGCAGGATGTGCGCCGCAGGATGTGCGCCCCACAGAATTTGCGCCACACAGGGTGTGCAAGGACAGTTTTTTTATTAATTTGATTTAAAAAAAAAAAATTGTAATTTGTTTTTAATATTATTTTTATTTATGTGCGCAGCAGGATGTGCGCCGCAGGATGTGCGCCCCACAGAATTTGCGCCCCACAGGATGTGCAAGCACAGTTTTTTTATTAATTTGATTTAAATATTTTTTTTTGTAAAAATGTTTTAATATTATTTGTATTAATGTGCGCAGCTGGATGTGCGCCGCAGGATGTGCGCCCCACAGGATTTGCAAGCACAGTTTTTTTATTAATTTGATTTAAATATTTTTTTTTGTAAAAATATTTTAATATTATTTTTATTAATGTGCGCAGCTGGATGTGCGCCGCATGATGTGCGCCCCACATAATTTGCGCCCCACAGGATGAGCAAGCACAGTTTTTTTATTAATTGTTTTAAATATTTTTTTTGTAAAGATGTTTTAATATTATTTTTATCTATGTGCGCAGCAGGATGTGCGCCGCAGTCTGTGCGCCCCACATAATTTGCGCCCCACAGGATTTATTTAAATATTTTTTTTTGTAAAAATGTTTTAATATTATTTTTATTTATGTGCGCAGCAGGATGTGCGCCGCAGGATGTGCGCCCCACATAATTTGCGCCCCACAGGATGTGCAAGCAAGGTTTTTTATTAGTTATATTTAAATATTTTTTTTTGTAAAAATGTTTTAATATTATTTTTATTTATCTGCGCAGCAGGATATGCGCCGCAGGATGTGCGCCCCACAGAATTTGCGCCTCACAGGATGTGCAAGCACAGTTTTTTTATTAATTTGATTTAAAAAAAAATAATTGTAAATTGTTTTTAATATTATTTTTATTTATGTGCGCAGCAGGATGTGCGCCCCACAGAATTTGCGCCCCACAGGATGTGCAAGCACAGTTTTTTTATTAATTTGATTTTAATATATTTTTTTGTAAAAATGTTTTAATATTGTTTTTATTTATGTGCGCAGCCAGCCGGATGTGCGCCGCAGGATGTGCGCCCCACATAATTTGCGCCCCACAGGATTTATTTAAATATTTTTTTTTGTAAAAATGTTTTAATATTATTTTTATTTATGTGCGCAGCAGGATGTGCGCCGCAGGATGTGCGCCCCACATAATTTGCGCCCCACAGGATGTGCAAGCAAGGTTTTTTATTAGTTATATTTAAATATTTTTTTTTGTAAAAATGTTTTAATATTATTTTTATTTATCTGCGCAGCAGGATATGCGCCGCAGGATGTGCGCCCCACAGAATTTGCGCCTCACAGGATGTGCAAGCACAGTTTTTTTATTAATTTGATTTAAAAAAAAATAATTGTAAATTGTTTTTAATATTATTTTTATTTATGTGCGCAGCAGGATGTGCGCCCCACAGAATTTGCGCCCCACAGGATGTGCAAGCACAGTTTTTTTATTAATTTGATTTTAATATATTTTTTTGTAAAAATGTTTTAATATTGTTTTTATTTATGTGCGCAGCCAGCCGGATGTGCGCCGCAGGATGTGCGCCCCACATAATTTGCGCCCCACAGGATGTGCAAGCACAGTTTTTTTATTAATTTGATTTAAAAAAAAAAAATTGTAAATTTGTTTCAATATTATCTTTATTTATGTGCGCAGCAGGATGTGCGCCGCAGGATTTGCGGCCCACAGAATTTGCGCCCCACAGGATGTGCAAGCACAGTTTTTTTATTAATTTGATTTTAAAAAAAAATTGTAATTTGTTTTTAATATTATTTTTATTTATGTGCGCAGCAGGATGTGCGCCGCAGGATGTGCGCCCCACATAATTTGCGCCCCACAGGATGAACAAGCACAGTTTTTTTATTAATTTGATTTAAAAAAAAAAAATTGTAAATTTGTTTCAATATTATTTTTATTTATGTGCGCAGCAGGATGTGTGCCGCAGGATGTGCGCCCCACAAAATTTGCGCCCCACAGGATGTGCAAGCACAGTTTTTTTATTAATTTGATTTAAATATTTTTTTTTGTAAAAATGTTTTAATATTATTTTTATTTATGTGCGCAGCAGGATGTGTGCCGCAGGATGTGCGCCCCACAGAATTTGCGCCCCACAGGATGTACAAGCACAGTTTTTTTATTAATTTGATTTAAAAAAAAAAATGTAAATTGTTTTTAATATTATTTTTATTTATGTGCACAGCAGGATGTGCGCCGCAGGATGTGCGCCCCACAGGATGTGCAAGCACAGTTTTTTTATTAATTTGATTTAAATATTTTTTTTTGTAAAAATGTTTTAATATTATTTTTATTTATGTGCGCAGCAGGATGTGTGCCGCAGGATGTGCGCCCCACAGAATTTGCGCCCCACAGGATGTGCAAGCACAGTTTTTTTATTAATTTGATTTAAATATTTTTTTTTGTAAAAATGTTTTAATATTATTTTTATTTATGTGCGCAGCAGGATGTGTGCCGCAGGATGTGCGCCCCACAGAATTTGCGCCCCACAGGGTGTGCAAGGACAGTTTTTTTATTAATTTGATTTAAAAAAAAAAAATTGTAATTTGTTTTTAATATTATTTTTATTTATGTGCGCAGCAGGATGTGCGCCGCAGGATGTGCGCCCCACAGATTTTGCGCCCCACAGAATGTGCAAGCACAATTTTTTTATTAATTTGATTTAAATATTTTTTTTTGTAAAAATGTTTTAATATTATTTTTATTTATGTGCGCAGCAGGATGTGCGCCCCACATAATTTGCGCCCCACAGGATGTGCAAGCAAGGTTTTTTATTAGTTATATTTAAATATTTTTTTTTGTAAAAATATTTTAATATTATTTTTATTTATCTGCGCAGCATGATATGCGCCGCAGGATGTGCGCCCCACAGAATTTGCGCCTCACAGGATGTGCAAGCACAGTTTTTTTATTAATTTGATTTAAAAAAAAATAATTGTAAATTGTTTTTAATATTATTTTTATTTATGTGCGCAGCAGGATGTGCGCCCCACAGAATTTACGCCCCACAGGATGTGCAAGGACAGTTTTTTTATTAATTTGATTTTAAAAAAAAATTGTAATTTGTTTTTAATATTATTTTTATTTATGTGCGCAGCAGGATGTGCGCCGCAGGATGTGCGCCCCACGGGATGTGCAAGGACAGTTTTTTTATTAATTTGATTTAAATATTTTTTTTTGTAAAAATGTTTTAATATTATTATTATTAATGTGCGCAGCTGGATGTGCGCCCCACATAATTTGCGCCCCACAGGATGAGCAAGCACAGTTTTTTTATTAATTGTTTTAAATATTTTTTTTGTAAAGATGTTTTAATATTATTTCTATCTATGTGCGCAGCAGGATGTGCGCCGCAGTCTGTGCGCCCCACATAATTTGCGCCCCACAGGATGTGCAAGCAAGGTTTTTTATTAGTTATATTTAAATATTTTTTTCTGTAAAAATGTTTTAATATTATTTTTATTTATTTGCGCAGCAGGATGTGCGCCGCATGATGTGCGCCCCACAGAATTTGCGCCCCACAGGATGTGCAAGCACAGTTTTTTTATTAATTTGATTTTAAAAAAAAATTGTAATTTGTTTTTAATATTATTTTTATTTATGTGCGCAGCAGGATGTGCGCCGCAGGATGTGCGCCCCACATAATTTGCGCCCCACAGGATGAACAAGCACAGTTTTTTTATTAATTGTTTTAAATATTTTTTTTGTAAAGATGTTTTAATATTGTTATTATTAATGTGCGCAGCAGGATGTGCGCCGCAGTCTGTGCGCCCCACATAATTTGCGCCCCACAGGATGTGCAAGCAAGGTTTTTTATTAGTTATATTTAAATATTTTTTTCTGTAAAAATGTTTTAATATTATTTTTATTTATTTGCGCAGCAGGATGTGCGCCGCATGATGTGCGCCCCACATAATTTGCGCCCCACAGGATGTGCAAGCACAGTTTTTTTATTAATTTGATTTAAAAAAAAAAAATTGTAAATTTGTTTCAATATTATCTTTATTTATGTGCGCAGCAGGATGTGCGCCGCAGGATTTGCGGCCCACAGAATTTGCGCCCCACAGGATGTGCAAGCACAGTTTTTGTATTAATTTGATTTAAATATATTTTTTTGTAAAAATGTTTTAACATTATTTTCATTCATGTGCGCAGCAGGATGTGCGCCGCAGGATGTGCGCCCCACAGAATTTGCGCCCCACAGGATGTGCAAGCACAGTTTTTTTATTAATTTGATTTAAATATTTTTTTTTGTAAAAATGTTTTAACATTATTTTCATTCATGTGCGCAGCAGGATGTGCGCCGCAGGATGTGCGCCCCACAGAATTTGCGCCCCACAGGATGTGCAAGCACAGTTTTTTTATTAATTTGATTTAAAAAAAAAATTTTGAAAAAATGTTTTAATATTATTTTGATTTATGTGCGCAGCAGGATGTGCGCCGCAGGATGTGCAAGCACAGTTTTTTTATTAATTTGATTTAAATATTTTTTTTAAAAAAAAATGTTTTAGTATTATTTTTATTTATGTGCGCAGCAGGATATGCGCCGCAGGATGTGCGCCCCACAAAATTTGCGCCCCACAGGATGTGCAAGCACAGTTTTTTTATTAATTTGATTTAAATATTTTTTTTTGTAAAAATGTTTTAATATTATTTTTATTTATGTGCGCAGCAGGATGTGCGCCCCACAGAATTTGCGCCCCACAGGATGTGCAAGGACAGTTTTTTTATTAATTTGATGTAAATATTTTTTTTGTAAAAATGTTTTAATATTATTTTTATTTATGTGCGCAGCAGGATGTGCGCCCCACAGAATTTGCGCCCCACAGGATGTGCAAGGACAGTTTTTTTATTAATTTGATTTAAAAAAAAAAATTGTAATTTGTTTTTAATATTTTTTTTATTTATGTGCGCAGCAGGATGTGCGCCGCAGGATGTGCGCCCCACAGAATTTTTGCCCCACAGGATGTGCAAGCACAGTTTTTTTATTAATTTGATTTAAATATTTTTTTTTGTAAAAATGTTTTAACATTATTTTCATTCATGTGCGCAGCAGGATGTGCGCCGCAGGATGTGCGCCCCACAGAATTTGCGCCCCACAGGATGTGCAAGCACAGTTTTTTTATTAATTTCATTTAAAAAAAAATGTTTGTAAAAATGTTTTAATATTATTTTTATTTATGTGCGCAGCAGGATGTGCGCCGCAGGATGTGCGCCCCACAGACTTTGCGCCCCACAGGATGTGCAAGAACAGTTTTTTTATTAGTTATATTTAAATATTTTTTTTGTAAAAATGTTTTAATATTATTTTTATTTATGTGTGCAGCAGGATGTGCGCCGCAGGATGTGCGCCCCACAGAATTTGCGCCCCACAGGATTTGCAAGCACAGTTTTTTTATTAATTTGATTTAAAAAAAAAAATTGTAATTTGTTTTTAATATTATTTTTATTTATGTGCGCCGCAGGATGTGCGCCCCACATAATTTGCGCCCCACAGGATGTGCAAGCACAGTTTTTTTATTAATTTGATTTAAATATTTTTTTTGTAAAAATGTTTTAATATTTTTTTTATTTATGTGTGCAGCAGGATGTGCGCTGCAGGATGTGCGCCCCACAGGATGTGCAAGCACAGTTTTTTATTAAATTGATTTAAATATTTTTTTTTGTAAAAAAGTTTTAATATTATTTTTACTTATGTGCGCAGCAGGATGTGCGCCTTATGATGTGCGCCCCACAGAATTTGCGCCCCACAGGATGTACAAGCACAGTTTTTTTATTAATTTGATTTTATAAAAAAAATTGTAATTTGTTTTTAATATTGTTTTTATTTATGTGCGCAGCAGGATGTGCGCCGCAGGATTTGCGCCCCACATAATTTGTGCCCCACAGAATGTGCAAGCACAGTTTTTTTATTAATTTGATTTTAATATATTTTTTTGTAAAAATGTTTTAATATTATTTTTATTTATGTGAGCAGCAGGATGTGCGCCCCACATAATTTGCGCCCCACAGGATGTGCAAGCAAGGTTTTTTATTAGTTATATTTAAATATTTTTTTTTGTAAAAATGTTTTAATATTATTTTTATTTATGTGCGCAGCAGGATGTGCGCCGCAGGATGTGCGCCCCACAGAATTTGCGCCCCACAGGATGTGTAAGGAAGGTTTTTTATTAATTTGATTTAAAAAAAAAAAATTGTAATTTGTTTTTAATATTATTTTTATTTATGTGCGCAGAAGGATGTGCGCCGCAGGATGTGCGCCCCACAGAATTTGCGCCCCACAGGATGTGCAAGCACAGTTTTTTTATTAATTTGATTTAAATATATTTTTTTGTAAAAATGTTTTAATATTATTTTTATTTATGTGCGCAGCAGGATGTGCGCCGCAGGATGTGCGCCCCACAGAATTTGCGCCCCACAGGATGTGCAAGCACAGTTTTTTTATTAATTTGATTTAAATATTTTTTTTTGTAAAAATGTTTTAATATTATTTTTATTCATGTGCGCAGCAGGATTTGCGCCGCAGGATGTGCGCCCCACAGAATTTGCGCCCCACAGGATGTGCAAGGACAGTTTTTTTATTAATTTGATTTAAAAAAAAAATTGTAATTTGTTTTTAATATTATTTTTATTTATGTGCGCAGCAGGATGTGCGCCGCAGGATGTGCGCCCCACAGAATTTTTGCCCCACAGGATGTGCAAGCACAGTTTTTTTATTAATTTGATTTAAATATTTTTTTTTGTAAAAATGTTTTAACATTATTTTCATTCATGTGCGCAGCAGGATGTGCGCCGCAGGATGTGCGCCCCACAGAATTTGCGCCCCACAGGATGTGCAAGCACAGTTTTTTTATTAATTTCATTTAAAAAAAAATGTTTGTAAAAATGTTTTAATATTATTTTTATTTATGTGCGCAGCAGGATGTGCGCCGCAGGATGTGCGCCCCACAGACTTTGCGCCCCACAGGATGTGCAAGCACAGTTTTTTTATTAATTTGATTTAAATATATTTTTTTGTAAAAATGTTTTAATATTATTTTTATTCATGTGTGCGCAGCAGGATGTGCGCCGCAGGATGTGCGCCGCAGGATGTGCGCCCCACAGAATTTGCGCCCCACAGGATGTGCAAGCACAGTTTTTTTATTAATTTGATTTAAATATTTTTTTTTGTAAAAATGTTTTAATATTATTTTTATTCATGTGCGCAGCAGGATTTGCGCCGCAGGATGTGCGCCCCACAGAATTTGTGCCCCACAGGATGTGCAAGCACAGTTTTTTTATTAGTTATATTTAAATATTTTTTTTTGTAAAAATGTTTTAATATTATTTTTATTTATGTGCGCAGCAGGATGTGCGCCCCACAGAATTTGCGCCCCACAGGGTGTGCAAGCACAGTTTTTTTATTAATTTGATTTAAATATTTTTTTTTGTAAAAATGTTTTAATATTATTTGTATTCATGTGCACAGCAGGATGTGCGCCGCATGATGTGCGCCCCACATAATTTGCGCCCCACAGGATGAGCAAGCACAGTTTTTTTATTAATTTGATTTAAAAAAAAAAAATTGTAATTTGTTTTTAATATTATTTTTATTTATGTGCGCAGCAGGATGTGCGCCGCAGGATGTGCGCCCCACAGAATTTGCGCCCCACAGGATGTGAAAGCACAGTTTTTTTATTAATTTGATTTAAATATTTTTTTTTGTAAAAATGTTTTAATATTATTTGTATTAATGTGCGCAGCTGGATGTGCGCCGCAGGATGTGCGCCCCACAGAATTTGCGCCCCACAGGATGTGCAAGCACAGTTTTTTTATTAATTTGATTTAAATATTTTTTTTTGTAAAAATGTTTTAATATTATTTTTATTTATGTGCGCAGCAGGATGTGCGCCGCAGGATGTGCGCCCCACAGAATTTGCGCCACACAGGATGTGCAAGGACAGTTTTTTTATTAATTTGATTTAAAAAAAAAAATTGTAATTTGTTTTTAATATTGTTTTTATTTATATGCGCAGCAGGATGCGCCCAACAGAATTTGCGCCCCACAGGATGTACAAGCACAGTTTTTTTATTAATTTGATTTAAATATTTTTTTTTGTAAAAATGTTTTAATATTATTTTTATTTATGTGCGCAGCAGGATGTGCGCCCCACAGAATTTGCGCCCCACAGGATGTGCAAGCACAGTTTTTTTATTAATTGGATTTAAATATTTTTTTTTGTAAAAATGTTTTAATATTATTTGTATTCATGTGCACAGCAGGATGTGCGCCGCAGGATGTGCGCCCCACAGAATTTGTGCCCCACAGGATGTGCAAGGACAGTTTTTTTATTAATTTTATTTAAAAAAAAAAAATTGTAATTTGTTTTTAATATTATTTTTATTTATGTGCGCAGCAGGATGTGCGCCGCAGGATGTGCGCCCCACAGAATTTGCGCCCCACAGGATGTGCAAGCACAGTTTTTTTATTAATTGTTTTAAATATTTTTTTTGTAAAGATGTTTTAATATTATTTTTATCTATGTGCGCAGCAGGATGTGCGCCGCAGTCTGTGCGCCCCACATAATTTGCGCCCCACAGGATGTGCAACCACAGTTTTTTATTAATTTGATTTAAATATTTTTTTTTGTAAAAATGTTTTAATATTATTTTTTTTCATGTGCGCAGCAGGATGTGTGCCGCAGGATGTGCGCCCCACAGAATTTGCGCCCCACAGGATGTGCAAGCACAGTTTTTTTATTAGTTATATTTAAAAAAAAAAAAATTGTAATTTGTTTTTAATATTATTTTTATTTATGTGCGCAGTAGGATGTGCGCCGCAGGATGTGCGCCCCACAGAATTTGCGCCCCACAGGATGTGCAAGCACAGTTTTTTTATTAATTTTATTTTAATATATTTTTTTGTAAAAATGTTTTAATATTATTTTTATTTATGTGCGCAGCAGGATGTGCGCCCCACAGAATTTGCGCCCCACTGGGTGTGCAAGCACAGTTTTTTTATTAATTTGATTTAAATATTTTTTTTTGTAAAAATGTTTTAATATTATTTTTATTCATGTGCACAGCAGGATGTGCGCCGCATGATGTGCGCCCCATATAATTTGCGCCCCACAGGATGAGCAAGCACAGTTTTTTTATTAATTTGATTTAAAAAAAAAAAATTGTAATTTGTTTTTAATATTATTTTTATTTATGTGCGCAGCAGGATGTGCGCCCCACAGAATTTGCGACCCACAGGTTGTGCAAGCACAGTTTTTTTATTAATTTGATTTAAATATATTTTTTTGTAAAAATGTTTTAATATTATTATTATTAATGTGCGCAGCTGGATGTGCGCCGCATGATGTGCGCCCCACATAATTTGCGCCCCACAGGATGAGCAAGCACAGTTTTTTTATTAATTGTTTTAAATATTTTTTTTGTAAAGATGTTTTAATATTATTTTTATTTATGTGCGTAGCAGGATGTGCGCCGCATGATGTGCGCCCCACATAATTTGCGCCCCACAGGATGTGCAAGCACAGTTTTTGTATTAATTTGATTTAAAAAAAAAAAATTGTAAATTTGTTTCAATATTATTTTTATTTATGTGCGCAGCAGGATGTGTGCCGCAGGATGTGCGCCCCACAGAATTTGCGCCCCACAGGATGTGCAAGCACAGTTTTTTTATTAGTTATATTTAAAAAAAAAAAAATTGTAATTTGTTTTTAATATTATTTTTTTATATGTGCGCAGCAGGATGTGCGCCGCAGGATGTGCGCCCCACATAATTTGCGCCCCACAGGATGTGCAAGCAAGGTTTTTTATTAGTTATATTTAAATATTTTTTTTTGTAAAAATGTTTTAACATTATTTTTATTTATATGCGCAGCAGGATGTGCGCCGCAGGATTTGCGACCCACAAAATGTGCAAGCACAGTTTTTTTATTAATTTGATTTAAATATATTTTTTTGTAAAAATGTTTTAATATTATTTTTATTTATGTGCGCAGCAGGATGTGCGCCGCAGGATGTGCGCCCCACAGAATTTGTGCCCCACAGGATGTGCAAGCACAGTTTTTTTATAAGTTATATTTAAATATTTTTTTTTGTAAAAATGTTTTAATATTATTTTTATTTATGTGCGCAGCAGGATGTGCGCCCCACAGAATTTGCGCCCCACAGGGTGTGCAAGCACAGTTTTTTTATTAATTTGATTTAAATATTTTTTTTTGTAAAAATGTTTTAATATTATTTGTATTCATGTGCACAGCAGGATGTGCGCCGCATGATGTGCGCCCCACATAATTTGCGCCCCACAGGATGAGCAAGCACAGTTTTTTTATTAATTTGATTTAAAAAGAAAAAATTGTAATTTGTTTTTAATATTATTTTTATTTATGTGCGCAGCAGGATGTGCGCCGCAGGATGTGCGCCCCACAGAATTTGCGCCCCACAGGATGTGAAAGCACAGTTTTTTTATTAATTTGATTTAAATATTTTTTTTTGTAAAAATGTTTTAATATTATTTGTATTAATGTGCGCAGCTGGATGTGCGCCGCAGGATGTGCGCCCCACAGAATTTGCGCCCCACAGGATGTGCAAGCACAGTTTTTTTATTAATTTGATTTAAATATTTTTTTTTGTAAAAATGTTTTAATATTATTTGTATTTATGTGCGCAGCAGGATGTGCGCCGCAGGATGTGCGCCCCACAGAATTTGCGCCACACAGGATGTGCAAGGACAGTTTTTTTATTAATTTGATTTAAAAAAAAAAATTGTAATTTGTTTTTAATATTGTTTTTATTTATATGCGCAGCAGGATGCGCCCAACAGAATTTGCGCCCCACAGGATGTACAAGCACAGTTTTTTTATTAATTTGATTTAAATATTTTTTTTTGTAAAAATGTTTTAATATTATTTTTATTTATGTGCGCAGCAGGATGTGCGCCCCACAGAATTTGCGCCGCACAGGATGTGCAAGCACAGTTTTTTTATTAATTTGATTTAAAAAAAAATAATTGTAATTTGTTTTTAATATTATTTTTATTTATGTGCGCAGCAGGATGTGCGCCGCAGGATGTGCGCCCCACAGAATTTGCGCCCTACAGGATGTGCATGCACAGTTTTTTTATTAATTTGATTTAAATATTTTTTTTTGTAAAAATGTTTTAATATTATTATTATTAATGTGCGCAGCTGGATGTGCGCCGCATGATGTGCGCCCCACATAATTTGCGCCCCACAGGATGTGCAAGCACAGTTTTTGTATTAATTTGATTTAAATATATTTTTTTGTAAAAATGTTTTAATATTATTTTTATTTATGTGCGCAGCAGGATGTGCGCCGCAGGATGTGCGCCCCACAGAATTTGCGCCCCACAGGATGTGCAAGCACAGTTTTTTTATTAATTTGATTTAAATATTTTTTTTTGTAAAAATGTTTTAACATTATTTTCATTCATGTGCGCAGCAGGATGTGCTCCGCAGGATGTGCGCCCCACAGAATTTGCGCCCCACAGGATGTGCAAGGACAGTTTTTTTATTAATTTGATTTAAAAAAAAAAATTGTAATTTGTTTTTAATATTATTTTTATTTATGTGCGCAGCAGGATGTGCGCCGCAGGATGTGCGCCCCACAGAATTTTTGCCCCACAGGATGTGCAAGCACAGTTTTTTTATTAATTTGATTTAAATATTTTTTTTTGTAAAAATGTTTTAACATTATTTTCATTCATGTGCGCAGCAGGATGTGCGCCGCAGGATGTGCGCCCAACAGAATTTGCGCCCCACAGGATGTGCAAGCACAGTTTTTTTATTAATTTGATTTAAAAAAAAAATTTTGAAAAAATGTTTTAATATTATTTTGATTTATGTGCGCAGCAGGATGTGCGCCGCAGGATGTGCAAGCACAGTTTTTTTATTAATTTGATTTAAATATTTTTTAAAAAAAAAAATGTTTTAGTATTATTTTTATTTATGTGCGCAGCAGGATATGCGCCACAGGATGTGCGCCGCAGGATGTGCGCCCCACAGAATTTGCGCCCCACAGGATGTGCAAGGACAGTTTTTTTATTAATTTGATGTAAATATTTTTTTTGTAAAAATGTTTTAATATTATTTTTATTTATGTGCGCAGCAGGATGTGCGCCCCACAGAATTTGCGCCCCACAGGATGTGCAAGGACAGTTTTTTTATTAATTTGATTTAAAAAAAAAAATTGTAATTTGTTTTTAATATTATTTTTATTTATGTGCGCAGCAGGATGTGCGCCGCAGGATGTGCGCCCCACAGAATTTGCGCCCCACAGGATGTGCAAGGACAGTTTTTTTATTAATTTGATTTTAAAAAAAAAATTGTAATTTGTTTTTAATATTATTTTTATTTATGTGCGCAGCAGGATGTGCGCCGCAGGATGTGCGCCCCACAGAATTTTTGCCCCACAGGATGTGCAAGCACAGTTTTTTTATTAATTTGATTTAAATATTTTTTTTTGTAAAAATGTTTTAACATTATTTTCATTCATGTGCGCAGCAGGATGTGCGCCGCAGGATGTGCGCCCAACAGAATTTGCGCCCCACAGGATGTGCAAGCACAGTTTTTTTATTAATTTGATTTAAAAAAAAAAATTTGAAAAAATGTTTTAATATTATTTTGATTTATGTGCGCAGCAGGATGTGCGCCGCAGGATGTGCAAGCACAGTTTTTTTATTAATTTGATTTAAATATTTTTTAAAAAAAAAAATGTTTTAGTATTATTTTTATTTATGTGCGCAGCAGGATATGCGCCACAGGATGTGCGCCGCAGGATGTGCGCCCCACAGAATTTGCGCCCCACAGGATGTGCAAGGACAGTTTTTTTATTAATTTGATGTAAATATTTTTTTTGTAAAAATGTTTTAATATTATTTTTATTTATGTGCGCAGCAGGATGTGCGCCCCACAGAATTTGCGCCCCACAGGATGTGCAAGGACAGTTTTTTTATTAATTTGATTTAAAAAAAAAAATTGTAATTTGTTTTTAATATTATTTTTATTTATGTGCGCAGCAGGATGTGCGCCGCAGGATGTGCGCCCCACAGAATTTGCGCCCCACAGGATGTGCAAGGACAGTTTTTTTATTAATTTGATTTTAAAAAAAAAATTGTAATTTGTTTTTAATATTATTTTTATTTATGTGCGCAGCAGGATGTGCGCCGCAGGATGTGCGCCCCACAGAATTTTTGCCCCACAGGATGTGCAAGCACAGTTTTTTTATTAATTTGATTTAAATATTTTTTTTTGTAAAAATGTTTTAACATTATTTTCATTCATGTGCGCAGCAGGATGTGCGCCGCAGGATGTGCGCCCCACAGAATTTGCGCCCCACAGGATGTGCAAGCACAGTTTTTTTATTAATTTCATTTAAAAAAAAATGTTTGTAAAAATGTTTTAATATTATTTTTATTTATGTGCGCAGCAGGATGTGCGCCGCAGGATGTGCGCCCCACAGACTTTGCGCCCCACAGGATGTGCAAGCACAGTTTTTTTATTAATTTGATTTAAATATATTTTTTTGTAAAAATGTTTTAATATTATTTTTATTCATGTGTGCGCAGCAGGATGTGCGCCGCAGGATGTGCGCCGCAGGATGTGCGCCCCACAGAATTTGCGCCCCACAGGATGTGCAAGCACAGTTTTTTTATTAATTTGATTTAAATATTTTTTTTTGTAAAAATGTTTTAATATTATTTTTATTCATGTGCGCAGCAGGATTTGCGCCGCAGGATGTGCGCCCCACAGAATTTGTGCCCCACAGGATGTGCAAGCACAGTTTTTTTATTAGTTATATTTAAATATTTTTTTTTGTAAAAATGTTTTAATATTATTTTTATTTATGTGCGCAGCAGGATGTGCGCCCCACATAATTTGCGCCCCACAGGATGAGCAAGCACAGTTTTTTTATTAATTTGATTTAAAAAAAAAAAATTGTAATTTGTTTTTAATATTATTTTTATTTATGTGCGCAGCAGGATGTGCGCCGCAGGATGTGCGCCCCACAGAATTTGCGCCCCACAGGATGTGAAAGCACAGTTTTTTTATTAATTTGATTTAAATATTTTTTTTTGTAAAAATGTTTTAATATTATTTGTATTAATGTGCGCAGCTGGATGTGCGCCGCAGGATGTGCGCCCCACAGAATTTGCGCCCCACAGGATGTGCAAGCACAGTTTTTTTATTAATTTGATTTAAATATTTTTTTTTGTAAAAATGTTTTAATATTATTTTTATTTATGTGCGCAGCAGGATGTGCGCCGCAGGATGTGCGCCCCACAGAATTTGCGCCACACAGGATGTGCAAGGACAGTTTTTTTATTAATTTGATTTAAAAAAAAAAATTGTAATTTGTTTTTAATATTGTTTTTATTTATATGCGCAGCAGGATGCGCCCAACAGAATTTGCGCCCCACAGGATGTACAAGCACAGTTTTTTTATTAATTTGATTTAAATATTTTTTTTTGTAAAAATGTTTTAATATTATTTGTATTCTTGTGCACAGCAGGATGTGCGCCGCAGGATGTGCGCCCCACAGAATTTGTGCCCCACAGGATGTGCAAGGACAGTTTTTTTATTAATTTTATTTAAAAAAAAAAAATTGTAATTTGTTTTTAATATTATTTTTATTTATGTGCGCAGCAGGATGTGCGCCGCAGGATGTGCGCCCCACAGAATTTGCGCCCCACAGGATGTGCAAGCACAGTTTTTTTATTAATTGTTTTAAATATTTTTTTTGTAAAGATGTTTTAATATTATTTTTATCTATGTGCGCAGCAGGATGTGCGCCGCAGTCTGTGCGCCCCACATAATTTGCGCCCCACAGGATGTGCAACCACAGTTTTTTATTAATTTGATTTAAATATTTTTTTTTGTAAAAATGTTTTAATATTATTTTTTTTCATGTGCGCAGCAGGATTTGCGCCGCAGGATGTGCGCCCCACAGAATTTGCGCCCCACAGGATGTGCAAGCACAGTTTTTTTATTAATTTGATTTAAAAAAAAAAAATTGTAAATTTGTTTCAATATTATTTTTATTTATGTGCGCAGCAGGATGTGTGCCACAGGATGTGCGCCCCACAGAATTTGCGCCCCACAGGATGTGCAAGCACAGTTTTTTTATTAATTTGATTTTAATATTTTTTTTTGTAAAAATGTTTTAATATTATTTTTATTTATGTGCGCAGCAGGATGTGCGCCGCAGGATGTGCGCCCCACAGAATTTGCGCCACACAGGATGTGCAAGGACAGTTTTTTTATTAATTTGATTTAAAAAAAAAAATTGTAATTTGTTTTTAATATTGTTTTTATTTATATGCGCAGCAGGATGCGCCCAACAGAATTTGCGCCCCACAGGATGTACAAGCACAGTTTTTTTATTAATTTGATTTAAATATTTTTTTTTGTAAAAATGTTTTAATATTATTTGTATTCTTGTGCACAGCAGGATGTGCGCCGCAGGATGTGCGCCCCACAGAATTTGTGCCCCACAGGATGTGCAAGGACAGTTTTTTTATTAATTTTATTTAAAAAAAAAAAATTGTAATTTGTTTTTAATATTATTTTTATTTATGTGCGCAGCAGGATGTGCGCCGCAGGATGTGCGCCCCACAGAATTTGCGCCCCACAGGATGTGCAAGCACAGTTTTTTTATTAATTGTTTTAAATATTTTTTTTGTAAAGATGTTTTAATATTATTTTTATCTATGTGCGCAGCAGGATGTGCGCCGCAGTCTGTGCGCCCCACATAATTTGCGCCCCACAGGATGTGCAAGCACAGTTTTTTTATTAATTTTATTTTAATATATTTTTTTGTAAAAATGTTTTAATATTATTTTTATTTATGTGCGCAGCAGGATGTGCGCCCCACAGAATTTGCGCCCCACTGGGTGTGCAAGCACAGTTTTTTTATTAATTTGATTTAAATATTTTTTTTTGTAAAAATGTTTTAATATTATTTTTATTCATGTGCACAGCAGGATGTGCGCCGCATGATGTGCGCCCCATATAATTTGCGCCCCACAGGATGAGCAAGCACAGTTTTTTTATTAATTTGATTTAAAAAAAAAAAATTGTAATTTGTTTTTAATATTATTTTTATTTATGTGCGCAGCAGGATGTGCGCAGCAGGATGTGCGCCGCAGGATGTGCGCCCCACAGAATTTGCGCCACACAGGATGTGCAAGCACAGTTTTTTTATTAATTTGATTTAAATATATTTTTTTGTAAAGATGTTTTAATATTATTTTTATCTATGTGCGCAGCAGGATGTGCGCCGCAGTCTGTGCCCCCCACATAATTTGCGCCCCACAGGATGTGCAAGCACAGTTTTTTTATTAATTTGATTTAAAAAAAAAAAAATTGTAAATTTGTTTCAATATTATTTTTATTTATGTGCGCAGCAGGATGTGTGCCGCAGGATGTGCGCCCCACAGAATTTGCGCCCCACAGGATGTGCAAGCACAGTTTTTTTATTAGTTATATTTAAAAAAAAAAAAATTGTAATTTGTTTTTAATATTATTTTTTTATATGTGCGGAGCAGGATGTGCGCCGCATGATGTGCGCCCCACATAATTTGCGCCCCACAGGATGTGCAAGCACAGTTTTTTTATTAATTTGATTTAAAAAAAAAAAATTGTAAATTTGTTTCAATATTATTTTTATTTATGTGCGCAGCAGGATGTGTGCCGAAGGATGTGCGCCCCACAGAATTTGCGCCCCACAGGATGTGCAAGCACAGTTTTTTTATTAATTTGATTTTAATATATTTTTTTGTAAAAATGTTTTAATATTATTTTTATTTATGTGCGCAGCAGGATGTGCGCCGCATGATGTGCGCCCCACATAATTTTCGCCCCACAGGATGTGCAAGCACAGTTTTTTTATTAATTTGATTTAAATATTTTTTTTTGTAAAAATGTTTTAATATTATTTTTATTTATGTGCGCAGCAGGATGTGCGCCCCACAGAATTTGCGCCCCACAGGATGTGCAAGGACAGTTTTTTTATTAATTTGATTTAAATATTTTTTTTTGTAAAAATGTTTTAATATTATTTATATTTATTTGCTCAGCAGGATGTGCGCTGCAGGATGTGCGCCCCACAGGATGTGCAAGCACAGTTTTTTTATTAATTTGATTTAAATATTTTTTTTTGTAAAAATGTTTTAATATTATTTTTATTTATGTGCGCAGCAGGAGGTGCGCCGCAGGATGTGTGCCCCACAGAATTTGCGCCACACAGGATGTGCAAGGACAGTTTTTTTATTAATTTGATTTAAAAAAAAAAAAAAAAAAAAAATTGTAATTTGTTTTTAATATTATTTTTATTTATGTGCGCAGCAGGATGTGCGCCGCAGGATGTGCGCCCCACAGAATTTGCGCCCCACAGGATTTGCAAGCACAGTTTTTTTATTAATTTGATTTAAAAAAAAATAATTGTAAATTGTTTTTAATATTATTTTTATTTATGTGCGCAGCAGGATGTGCGCCGCAGGATGTGCAACCCACATAATTTGCGCCCCACAGGATGTGCAAGCACAGTTTTTTTATTAATTTGATTTAAATATTTTTTTTTGTAAAAATGTTTTAATATTATTTTTATTTAAGTGCGCATCAGGATGTGCGCCGCAGGATGTGCGCCCCACAGAATTTGCGCCCCACAGGATGTGCAAGCACAGTTTTTTTATTAATTTGATTTAAATATTTTTTTTTGTAAAAATGTTTTAATATTATTTTTATTCATGTGCGCAGCAGGATTTGCGCCGCAGGATGTGCGCCCCACAGAATTTGCGCCCCACAGGATGTGCAAGGACAGTTTTTGTATTAATTTGATTTAAATATATTTTTTTGTAAAAATGTTTTAATATTATTTTTATTTATGTGCGCAGCAGGATGTGCGCCGCATGATGTGCGCCCCACATAATTTGCGCCCCACAGGATTTGCAAGCACAGTTTTTTTATTAATTTGATTTAAAAAAAAAAAATTGTAAATTTGTTTCAATATTATTTGTATTTATGTGCGCAGCAGGATGTGTGCCGCAGGATATGCGCCCCACAGAATTTGCGCCCCACAGGATGTGCAAGCACAGTTTTTTTATTAATTTGATTTAAATATTTTTTTTGTAAAAATGTTTTAATATTATTTTTATTTATGTGCGCAGCAGGATGTGTGCCGCAGGATGTGCGCCCCACAGAATTTGCGCCCCACAGGATGTGCAAGCACAGTTTTTTTATTAGTTATATTTAAATATTTTTTTTTGTAAAAATGTTTTAATATTATTTTTATTTATGTGCGCAGCAGGATGTGCGCCCCACAGAATTTGCGCCCCACAGGATGTGCAAGCACAGTTTTTGTATTAATTTGATTTAAATATATTTTTTTGTAAAAATGTTTTAATATTATTTTTATTTATGTGCGCAGCAGGATGTGCGCCGCAGGATGTGCGCCCCACATAATTTGCGCCCCACAGGATGTGCAAGCACAGTTTTTTTATTAATTTGATTTAAATATATTTTTTTGTAAAAATGTTTTAATATTATTTTTATTCATGTGCGCAGCAGGATGTGCGCCGCAGGATGTGCGCCGCAGGATGTGCGCCCCACAGAATTTGCGCCCCACAGGATGTGCAAGCACAGTTTTTTTATTAATTTGATTTAAATATTTTTTTTTGTAAAAATGTTTTAATATTATTTTTATTCATGTGCGCAGCAGGATTTGCGCCGCAGGATGTGCGCCCCACAGAATTTGCGCCCCACAGGATGTGCAAGGACAGTTTTTTTATTAATTTGATGTAAATATTTTTTTTGTAAAAATGTTTTAATATTATTTTTATTTATGTGCGCAGCAGGATGTGCGCCGCATGATGTGCGCCCCACAAAATTTTCGCCCCACAGGATGTGCAAGCACAGTTTTTTTATTAATTTGATTGAAATATTTTTTTTTGTAAAAATGTTTTAATATTATTTTTATTTATGTGCGCAGCAGGATGTGCGCCCCACAGAATTTGCGCCCCACAGGATGTGCAAGCACAGTTTTTTTATTAATTTGATTTAAAAAAAAATAATTGTAATTTGTTTTTAATATTATTTTTATTTATGTGCGCAGCAGGATGTGCGCCGCAGGATGTGCGCCCCACAGAATTTGCGCCCTACAGGATGTGCAAGCACAGTTTTTTTATTAATTTGATTTAAATATTTTTTTTTGTAAAAATGTTTTAATATTATTATTATTAATGTGCGCAGCTGGATGTGCGCCGCATGATGTGCGCCCCACATAATTTGCGCCCCACAGGATGAGCAAGCACAGTTTTTTTATTAATTGTTTTAAATATTTTTTTTGTAAAGATGTTTTAATATTATTTTTATTTATGTGCGCAGCAGGATGTGCGCCGCATGATGTGCGCCCCACATAATTTGCGCCCCACAGGATGTGCAAGCACAGTTTTTGTATTAATTTGATTTAAATATATTTTTTTGTAAAAATGTTTTAATATTATTTTTATTTATGTGCGCAGCAGGATGTGCGCCGCAGGATGTGTGCCCCACAGAATTTGCGCCCCACAGGATGTGCAAGCACAGTTTTTTTATTAATTTGATTTAAATATTTTTTTTTGTAAAAATGTTTTAACATTATTTTCATTCATGTGCGCAGCAGGATGTGCGCCGCAGGATGTGCGCCCCACAGAATTTGCGCCCCACAGGATGTGCAAGCACAGTTTTTTTATTAATTTGATTTAAAAAAAAAATTTTGAAAAAATGTTTTAATATTATTTTGATTTATGTGCGCAGCAGGATGTGCGCCGCAGGATGTGCAAGCACAGTTTTTTTATTAATTTGATTTAAATATTTTTTTTAAAAAAAAATGTTTTAGTATTATTTTTATTTATGTGCGCAGCAGGATATGCGCCGCAGGATGTGCGCCGCAGGATGTGCGCCCCACAAAATTTGCGCCCCACAGGATGTGCAAGCACAGTTTTTTTATTAATTTGATTTAAATATTTTTTTTTGTAAAAATGTTTTAATATTATTTTTATTCATGTGCGCAGCAGGATTTGCGCCGCAGGATGTGCGCCCCACAGAATTTGCGCCCCACAGGATGTGCAAGGACAGTTTTTTTATTAATTTGATTTAAAAAAAAAAATTGTAATTTGTTTTTAATATTATTTTTATTTATGTGCGCAGCAGGATGTGCGCCGCAGGATGTGCGCCCCACAGAATTTTTGCCCCACAGGATGTGCAAGCACAGTTTTTTTATTAATTTGATTTAAATATTTTTTTTTGTAAAAATGTTTTAACATTATTTTCATTCATGTGCGCAGCAGGATGTGCGCCGCAGGATGTGCTTCCCACAGAATTTGCGCCCCACAGGATGTGCAAGCACAGTTTTTTTATTAATTTGATTTAAAAAAAAAATTTTGAAAAAATGTTTTAATATTATTTTGATTTATGTGCGCAGCAGGATGTGCGCCGCAGGATGTGCAAGCACAGTTTTTTTATTAATTTGATTTAAATATTTTTTTTAAAAAAAAATGTTTTAGTATTATTTTTATTTATGTGCGCAGCAGGATATGCGCCACAGGATGTGCGCCGCAGGATGTGCGCCCCACAGAATTTGCGCCCCACAGGATGTGCAAGGACAGTTTTTTTATTAATTTGATGTAAATATTTTTTTTGTAAAAATGTTTTAATATTATTTTTATTTATGTGCGCAGCAGGATGTGCGCCCCACAGAATTTGCGCCCCACAGGATGTGCAAGGACAGTTTTTTTATTAATTTGATTTAAAAAAAAAAATTGTAATTTGTTTTTAATATTATTTTTATTTATGTGCGCAGCAGGATGTGCACCGCAGGATGTGCGCCCCACAGAATTGGCGCCCCACAGGATGTGCAAGGACAGTTTTTTTATTAATTTGATTTTAAAAAAAAAATTGTAATTTGTTTTTAATATTATTTTTATTTATGTGCGCAGCAGGATGTGCGCCGCAGGATGTGCGCCCCACAGAATTTTTGCCCCACAGGATGTGCAAGCACAGTTTTTTTATTAATTTGATTTAAATATTTTTTTTTGTAAAAATGTTTTAACATTATTTTCATTCATGTGCGCAGCAGGATGTGCGCCGCAGGATGTGCGCCCCACAGAATTTGCGCCCCACAGGATGTGCAAGCACAGTTTTTTTATTAATTTCATTTAAAAAAAAATGTTTGTAAAAATGTTTTAATATTATTTTTATTTATGTGCGCAGCAGGATGTGCGCCGCAGGATGTGCGCCCCACAGACTTTGCGCCCCACAGGATGTGCAAGCACAGTTTTTTTATTAATTTGATTTAAATATATTTTTTTGTAAAAATGTTTTAATATTATTTTTATTCATGTGTGCGCAGCAGGATGTGCGCCGCAGGATGTGCGCCCCACAGAATTTGCGCCCCACAGGATGTGCAAGCACAGTTTTTTTATTAATTTGATTTAAATATTTTTTTTTGTAAAAATGTTTTAATATTATTTTTATTCATGTGCGCAGCAGGATTTGCGCCGCAGGATGTGCGCCCCACAGAATTTGCGCCCCACAGGATGTGCAAGGACAGTTTTTTTATTAATTTGATGTAAATATTTTTTTGTAAAAATGTTTTAATATTATTTTTATTTATGTGCGCAGCAGGATGTGCGCCGCATGATGTGCGCCCCACATAATTTGCGCCCCACAGGATGTGGAAGCACAGTTTTTGTATTAATTTGATTTTAATATATTTTTTTGTAAAAATGTTTTAATATTATTTTTATTTATGTGCGCAGCAGGATGTGCGCCGCATGATGTGCGCCCCACATAATTTTCGCCCCACAGGATGTGCAAGCACAGTTTTTTTATTAATTTGATTGAAATATTTTTTTTTGTAAAAATGTTTTAATATTATTTTTATTTATGTGCGCAGCAGGATGTGCGCCCCACAGAATTTGCGCCGCACAGGATGTGCAAGCACAGTTTTTTTATTAATTTGATTTAAATATTTTTTTTTGTAAAAATGTTTTAATATTATTATTATTAATGTGCGCAGCTGGATGTGCGCCGCATGATGTGCGCCCCACATAATTTGCGCCCCACAGGATGTGCAAGCACAGTTTTTTTATTAATTTGATTTAAATATTTTTTTTTGTAAAAATGTTTTAACATTATTTTCATTCATGTGCGCAGCAGGATGTGCGCCGCAGGATGTGCGCCCCACAGAATTTGCGCCCCACAGGATGTGCAAGCACAGTTTTTTTATTAATTTGATTTAAATATTTTTTTTTGTAAAAATGTTTTAACATTATTTTCATTCATGTGCGCAGCAGGATGTGCGCCGCAGGATGTGCGCCCCACAGAATTTGCGCCCCACAGGATGTGCAAGGACAGTTTTTTTATTAATTTGATTTAAAAAAAAAAATTGTAATTTGTTTTTAATATTATTTTTATTTATGTGCGCAGCAGGATGTGCGCCGCAGGATGTGCGCCCCACAGAATTTTTGCCCCACAGGATGTGCAAGCACAGTTTTTTTATTAATTTGATTTAAAAAAAAAAATTTGAAAAAATTTTTTAATATTATTTTGATTTATGTGCGCAGCTGGATGTGCGCCGCAGGATGTGCAAGCACAGTTTTTTTATTAATTTGATTTAAATATTTTTTAAAAAAAAAAATGTTTTAGTATTATTTTTATTTATGTGCGCAGCAGGATATGCGCCACAGGATGTGCGCCGCATGATGTGCGCCCCACATAATTTGCGCCCCACAGGATGTGGAAGCACAGTTTTTGTATTAATTTTATTTTAATATATTTTTTTGTAAAAATGTTTTAATATTATTTTTATTTATGTGCGCAGCAGGATGTGCGCCGCATGATGTGCGCCCCACATAATTTTCGCCCCACAGGATGTGCAAGCACAGTTTTTTTATTAATTTGATTGAAATATTTTTTTTTGTAAAAATGTTTTAATATTATTTTTATTTATGTGCGCAGCAGGATGTGCGCCCCACAGAATTTGCGCCGCACAGGATGTGCAAGCACAGTTTTTTTATTAATTTGATTTAAAAAAAAATAATTGTAATTTGTTTTTAATATTATTTTTATTTATGTGCGCAGCAGGATGTGCGCCGCAGGATGTGCGCCCCACAGAATTTGCGCCCTACAGGATGTGCAAGCACAGTTTTTTTATTAATTTGATTTAAATATTTTTTTTTGTAAAAATGTTTTAATATTATTATTATTAATGTGCGCAGCTGGATGTGCGCCGCATGATGTGCGCCCCACATAATTTGCGCCCCACAGGATGTGCAAGCACAGTTTTTTTATTAATTTGATTTAAATATTTTTTTTTGTAAAAATGTTTTAACATTATTTTCATTCATGTGCGCAGCAGGATGTGCGCCGCAGGATGTGCGCCCCACAGAATTTGCGCCCCACAGGATGTGCAAGCACAGTTTTTTTATTAATTTGATTTAAATATTTTTTTTTGTAAAAATGTTTTAACATTATTTTCATTCATGTGCGCAGCAGGATGTGCGCCGCAGGATGTGCGCCCCACAGAATTTGCGCCCCACAGGATGTGCAAGCACAGTTTTTTTATTAATTTGATTTAAAAAAAAAATTTTGAAAAAAATTTTTAATATTATTTTGATTTATGTGCGCAGCAGGATGTGCGCCGCAGGATGTGCAAGCACAGTTTTTTTATTAATTTGATTTAAATATTTTTAAAAAAAAAAAATGTTTTAGTATTATTTTTATTTATGTGCGCAGCAAGATATGCGCCACAGGATGTGCGCCGCAGGATGTGCGCCCCACAGAATTTGCGCCCCACAGGATGTGCAAGGACAGTTTTTTTATTAATTTGATTTAAAAAAAAAAATTGTAATTTGTTTTTAATATTATTTTTATTTATGTGCGCAGCAGGATGTGCGCCGCAGGATGTGCGCCCCACAGACTTTGCGCCCCACAGGATGTGCAAGCACAGTTTTTTTATTAATTTGATTTAAATATATTTTTTTGTAAAAATGTTTTAATATTATTTTTATTCATGTGCGCAGCAGGATTTGCGCCGCAGGATGTGCGCCCCACATAATTTGCGCCCCACAGGATGTGCAAGGACAGTTTTTTTATTAATTTGATGTAAATATTTTTTTTGTAAAAATGTTTTAATATTATTTTTATTTATGTGCGCAGCAGGATGTGCGCCCCACAGAATTTGCGCCCCACAGGATGTGCAAGGACAGTTTTTTTATTAATTTGATTTAAATATTTTTTTTTGTAAAAATGTTTTAATATTACTTTTATTTATGTGCGCAGCAGGATGTGCGCCGCAGGATGTGCGCCCCACAGAATTTGCGCCCCACAGGATGTGCAAGCACAGTTTTTTTATTAATTTGATTTAAAAAAAAAAAAAATTGTAAATTGTTTTTAATATTATTTTTATTAATGTGCGCAGCTGGATGTGCGCCCCACAGAATTTGCGCCCCACAGGATGTGCAAGCACAGTTTTTTTATTAATTTGATTTAAATATTTTTTTTTGTAAAAATGTTTTATTTTATTTTTATTTATGTGCGCAGCAGGATGTGCGCCGCAGGATGTGCGCCCCACAGAATTTGCGCCCCACATAATTTGCGCCCCACAGGACGTGCAAGGACAGTTTTTTTATTAATTTGATTTAAAAAAAAAAATTGTAATTTGTTTTTAATATTATTTTTATTTATGTGCGCAGCAGGATGTGCGCCGCAGGATGTGCGCCCCACAGAATTTGCGCCCCACAGGATGTGCAAGGACAGTTTTTTTATTAATTTGATTTAAATATTTTTTTGTAAAAATGTTTTAATATTATTTTTATTTATGTGCGCAGCAGGATGTGCGCCGCAGGATGTGCGCCCCACAGAATTTGCGCCCCACAGGATGTGCAAGCACAGTTTGTTTATTAATTTGATTTAAAAAAAAAAATTGTAATTTGTTTTTAATATTATTTTTATTTATTTGCACAGCAGGATGTGCGCCCCACATAATTTTTGCCCCACAGGATGTGCAAGCACAGTTTTTTTATTAGTTAATTTTAAATATTTTTTTTTTGTAATAATATTTTAATATTATTTTTATTTATGTGCGCAGCAGGATGTGCGCCGCAGGATGTGCGCCCCACAGAATTTGCGCCCCACAGGATGTGCAAGCACAGTTTGTTTATTAATTTGATTTAAAAAAAAAAAATTGTAAATTGTTTTTAATATTATTTTTATTAATGTGCGCAGCTGGATGTGCGCCGCACAGAATTTGTGCCCCACAGGATGTGCAAGCACAGTTTTTTTATTAATTTGATTAAAAAAAAAAATTGTAATTTGTTTTTAATATTATTTTTATTTATGTGCGCAGCAGGATGTGCGCCGCAGGATGTGCGCCCCACAGAATTTGCGCCCCACAGGATGTAAAAGCACAGTTTTTTTATTAATTTGATTTAAAAAAAAAAATTTTAATTTGTTTTTAATATTATTTTTGTTTCTGTGCGCAGCAGGATGTGCGCCGCAGGATGTGCGCCCCACAGAATTTGCGCCCCACAGGATGTGCAAGCAAGGTTTTTTATTAGTTATATTTAAATATTTTTTTTTGTAAAAATGTTTTAATATTATTTTTATTTATGTGCGCAGCAGGATGTGCGCCGCAGGATGTGCGCCCCACAGAATTTGCGCCCCACAGGATGTGCAAGCACAGTTTTTTTATTAATTTGATTTAAATATTTTTTTTGTAAAAATGTTTTAATATTATTTTTATTTATGTGCGCAGCAGGATGTGCCCCGCAGGATGTGCGCCCCACAGAATTTGCGCCCCACAGAATTTGCGCCCCACAGGCTGGCAAGCACAGTTTTTTTATTAATTTGATTTAAAAAAAAAAATTGTAATTTGTTTTTAATATTATTTTTATTTATGTGTGCAGCAGGATGTGCGCCGCATGATGTGCGCCCCACAGAATTTGCGCCCCACAGGATGTGCAAGCACAGTTTTTTTATTAATTTGATTTAAATATTTTTTTTTGTAAAAATGTTTTATTTCATTTTTATTTATGTGCGCAGCAGGATGTGCGCCGCAGGATGTGCGCCCCACAGAATTTGCGCCCCACATAATTTGCGCCCCACAGGATGTGCAAGCACAGTTTTTTTATTAATTTGATTTAAAAAAAATTTTTTGTAGTTTATTTTTAATATTATTTTTATTTATGTGCGCAGCAGGATGTGTGCCGCAGGATGTGCGCCCCACAGAATTTGCGCCCCACAGGATGTGCAAGCACAGTTTTTTTATTAATTTGATTTAAAAAAAAATTTTTGTAAAAATGTTTTAATATTATTTTGATTTATGTGCGCAGCAGGATGTGCGCCGCAGGATGTGTGCCCCACAGGATGTGCAAGCACAGTTTTTTTATTAATTTGATTTAAATATTTTTTTTGTAAAAATGTTTTAATATTATTTTTATTTATGTGCGCAGCAGGATGTGCGCCGCAGGATGTGCGCCCCACAGAATTTGCGCCCCACAGAATTTGCGCCCCACAGGCTGGCAAGCACAGTTTTTTTATTAATTTGATTTAAAAAAAAAAATTGTAATTTGTTTTTAATATTATTTTTATTTATGTGTGCAGCAGGATGTGCGCCGCATGATGTGCGCCCCACAGAATTTGCGCCCCACAGGATGTGCAAGCACAGTTTTTTTATTAATTTGATTTAAATATTTTTTTTGTAAAAATGTTTTAATATTATTTTTATTTATGTGCGCAGCAGGATGTGCGCCGCAGGATGTGCGCCCCACAGAATTTGCGCCCCACAGGATGTGCAAGCACAGTTTTTTTATTAATTTGATTTTTAAAAAAAAAATGTAATTTGTTTTTAATATTATTTTTGTTTATGTGCGCAGCACGATGTGCGCCGCAGGATGTGCGCCCCACAGAATTTGCGCCCCACAGGATGTGCAAGCACAGTTTTTTTATTAATTTGATTTAAAAAAAAAAATTGTAATTTGTTTTTAATATTATTTTTATTTATGTGTGCAGCAGGATGTGCGCCGCAGGATGTGCGCCCCACAGAATTTGCGCCCCACAGGATGTGCAAGGACAGTTTTTTTATTAATTTGATTTAAATATTTTTTTTGTAAAAATGTTTTAATATTATTTTTATTTATGTGCGCAGCAGGATGTGCGCCGCAGGATGTGCGCCGCAGGATGTGCGCCCCACAGGATGTGCAAGCACAGTTTTTTTATTAATTTGATTTTTAAAAAAAAATTGTAATTTGTTTTTAATATTATTTTTGTTTATGTGCGCAGCAGGATGTGCGCCGCAGGATGTGCGCCCCACAGAATTTGCGCCCCACAGGATGTGCAAGCACAGTTTTTTTATTAATTTGATTTAAAAAAAAAATTGTAATTTGTTTTTAATATTATTTTTGTTTATGTGCGCAGCAGGATGTGCGCCGCAGGATGTGCGCCCCACAGAATTTGCGCCCCACAGGATGTGCAAGCAAGGTTTTTTATTAGTTATATTTAAATATTTTTTTTTGTAAAAATGTTTTAATATTATTTTTATTTATGTGCGCAGCAGGATGTGCGCCGCAGGATGTGCGCCCCACATAATTTGCGCCCCACAGGATGTGCAAGCACAGTTTTTTTATTAATTTGATTTTTAAAAAAAAATTGTAATTTGTTTTTAATATTATTTTTATTTATGTGTGCAGCAGGATGTGCGCCGCATGATGTGCGCCCCACAGAATTTGCGCCCCACAGGATGTGCAAGCACAGTTTTTTTATTAATTTGATTTAAATATTTTTTTTGTAAAAATGTTTTAATATTATTTTTATTTATGTGCGCAGCAGGATGTGCGCCGCAGGATGTGCGCCCCACATAATTTGCGCCCCACAGGATGTGCAAGCACAGTTTTTTTATTAATTTGATTTTTAAAAAAAAATTGTAATTTGTTTTTAATATTATTTTTATTTATGTGTGCAGCAGGATGTGCGCCGCATGATGTGCGCCCCACAGAATTTGCGCCCCACAGGATGTGCAAGCACAGTTTTTTTATTAATTTGATTTAAATATTTTTTTTGTAAAAATGTTTTAATATCATTTTTATTTATGTGCGCAGCAGGATGTGCGCCGCAGGATGTGCGCCCCACAGAATTTGCGCCCCACAGGATGTGCAAGCACAGTTTTTTTATTAATTTGATTTTTAAAAAAAAATTGTAATTTGTTTTTAATATTATTTTTGTTTATGTGCGCAGCACGATGTGCGCCGCAGGATGTGCGCCCCACAGAATTTGCGCCCCACAGGATGTGCAAGCACAGTTTTTTTATTAATTTGATTTAAAAAAAAAAATTGTAATTTGTTTTTAATATTATTTTTATTTATGTGTGCAGCAGGATGTGCGCCGCAGGATGTGCGCCCCACAGAATTTGCGCCCCACAGGATGTGCAAGGACAGTTTTTTTATTAATTTGATTTAAATATTTTTTTTGTAAAAATGTTTTAATATTATTTTTATTTATGTGCGCAGCAGGATGTGCGCCGCAGGATGTGCGCCGCAGGATGTGCGCCCCACAGGATGTGCAAGCACAGTTTTTTTATTAATTTGATTTTTAAAAAAAAATTGTAATTTGTTTTTAATATTATTTTTTTTTATGTGCGCAGCAGGATGTGCGCCGCAGGATGTGCGCCCCACAGAATTTGCGCCCCACAGGATGTGCAAGCACAGTTTTTTTATTAATTTGATTTAAAAAAAAAATTGTAATTTGTTTTTAATATTATTTTTGTTTATGTGCGCAGCAGGATGTGCGCCGCAGGATGTGCGCCCCACAGAATTTGCGCCCCACAGGATGTGCAAGCAAGGTTTTTTATTAGTTATATTTAAATTTTTTTTTTTGTAAAAATGTTTTAATATTATTTTTATTTATGTGCGCAGCAGGATGTGCGCCGCAGGATGTGCGCCCCACATAATTTGCGCCCCACAGGATGTGCAAGCACAGTTTTTTTATTAATTTGATTTTTAAAAAAAAATTGTAATTTGTTTTTAATATTATTTTTATTTATGTGTGCAGCAGGATGTGCGCCGCATGATGTGCGCCCCACAGAATTTGCGCCCCACAGGATGTGCAAGCACAGTTTTTTTATTAATTTGATTTAAATATTTTTTTTGTAAAAATGTTTTAATATTATTTTTATTTATGTGCGCAGCAGGATGTGCGCCGCAGGATGTGCGCCCCACATAATTTGCGCCCCACAGGATGTGCAAGCACAGTTTTTTTATTAATTTGATTTTTAAAAAAAAATTGTAATTTGTTTTTAATATTATTTTTATTTATGTGTGCAGCAGGATGTGCGCCGCATGATGTGCGCCCCACAGAATTTGCGCCCCACAGGATGTGCAAGCACAGTTTTTTTATTAATTTGATTTAAATATTTTTTTTGTAAAAATGTTTTAATATTATTTTTATTTATGTGCGCAGCAGGATGTGCGCCGCAGGATGTGCGCCCCACAGAATTTGCGCCCCACAGGATGTGCAAGCACAGTTTTTTTATTAATTTGATTTTTAAAAAAAAATTGTAATTTGTTTTTAATATTATTTTTGTTTATGTGCGCAGCACGATGTGCGCCGCAGGATGTGCGCCCCACAGAATTTGCGCCCCACAGGATGTGCAAGCACAGTTTTTTTATTAATTTGATTTAAAAAAAAAAATTGTAATTTGTTTTTAATATTATTTTTGTTTATGTGCGCAGCAGGATGTGCGCCGCAGGATGTGCGCCCCACAGAATTTGCGCCCCACAGGATGTGCAAGCAAGGTTTTTTATTAGTTATATTTAAATATTTTTTTTTGTAAAAATGTTTTAATATTATTTTTATTTATGTGCGCAGCAGGATGTGCGCCGCAGGATGTGCGCCCCACAGAATTTGCGCCCCACAGGATGTGCAAGCACAGTTTTTTTATTAATTTGATTTAAATATTTTTTTTGTAAAAATGTTTTAATATTATTTTTATTTATGTGCGCAGCAGGATGTGCCCCGCAGGATGTGCGCCCCACAGAATTTGCGCCCCACAGAATTTGCGCCCCACAGGCTGGCAAGCACAGTTTTTTTATTAATTTGATTTAAAAAAAAAAATTGTAATTTGTTTTTAATATTATTTTTATTTATGTGCGCAGCAGGATGTGCGCCGCAGGATGTGCGCCCCACAGAATTTGCGCCCCACAGGATGTGCAAGCACAGTTTTTTTATTAATTTGATTTAAAAAAAAAAATTGTAATTTGTTTTTAATATTATTTTTATTTATGTGTGCAGCAGGATGTGCGCCCCGCAGGATGTGCGCCCCACAGAATTTGCGCCCCACAGGATGTGCAAGGACAGTTTTTTTATTAATTTGATTTAAATATTTTTTTTGTAAAAATGTTTTAATATTATTTTTATTTATGTGCGCAGCAGGATGTGCGCCGCAGGATGTGCGCCCCACAGAATTTGCGCCCCACAGGATGTGCAAGCACAGTTTTTTTATTAATTTGATTTTTAAAAAAAAATTGTAATTTGTTTTTAATATTATTTTTGTTTATGTGCGCAGCAGGATGTGCGCCGCAGGATGTGCGCCCCACAGAATTTGCGCCCCACAGGATGTGCAAGCACAGTTTTTTTATTAATTTGATTTAAAAAAAAAAATTGTAATTTGTTTTTAATATTATTTTTGTTTATGTGCGCAGCAGGATGTGCGCCGCAGGATGTGCGCCCCACAGAATTTGCGCCCCACAGGATGTGCAAGCAAGGTTTTTTATTAGTTATATTTAAATATTTTTTTTTGTAAAAATGTTTTAATATTATTTTTATTTATGTGCGCAGCAGGATGTGCGCCGCAGGATGTGCGCCCCACAGAATTTGCGCCCCACAGGATGTGCAAGCACAGTTTTTTTATTAATTTGATTTAAAAAAAAAAAAAATTGTAAATTGTTTTTAATATTATTTTTATTAATGTGCGCAGCTGGATGTGCGCCCCACAGAATTCGCGCCCCACAGGATGTGCAACCACAGTTTTTTTATTAATTTGATTTAAAAAAAAAAATTGTAATTTGTTTTTAATATTATTTTTATTTATGTGCGCAGCAGGATGTGCGCCGCAGGATGTGCGCCCCACAGAATTTGCGCCCCACAGGATGTGCAAGCACAGTTTTTTTATTAATTTGATTTAAAAAAAAAAATTGTAATTTGTTTTTAATATTATTTTTATTTATGTGCGCAGCAGGATGTGCCCCGCAGGATGTGCGCCCCACAGAATTTGCGCCCCACAGGATGTTCAAGCACAGTTTTTTTAATAATTTGATTTAAATATTTTTTTTTGTAAAAATGTTTTAACATTATTTTTATTTATATGCGCAGCAGGATGTGCGCCGCAGGATGTGCGCCCCACAGAATTTGCGCCCCACAGGATGTGCAAGGACAGTTTTTTTATTAATTTGATTTAAAAAAAAAAATTGTAATTTGTTTTTAATATTATTTTTATACATGTGCGCAGCAGGATGTGCGCCCCACATAATTTGCGCCCCACAGGATGTGCAAGCACAGTTTTTTTATTAATTTGATTAAAAAAAAAAAAATTGTAAATTGTTTTTAATATTATTTTATTAATGTGCGCAGCTGGATGTGCGCCACACAGAATTTGTGCCCCACAGGATGTGCAAGCACAGTTTTTTTATTAATTTGATTAAAAAAAAAATTGTAATTTGTTTTTAATATTATTTTTATTTATGTGCGCAGCAGGATGTGCGCCGCAGGATGTGCGCCCCACAGAATTTGCGCCCCACAGGATGTGCAAGGACAGTTTTTTTATTAATTTGATTTAAATATTTTTTTTGTAAAAATGTTTTAATATTATTTTTATTTATGTGCGCAGCAGGATGTGCGCCGCAGGATGTGCGCCCCACAGAATTTGCGCCCCACAGGATTTGCTAGCACAGTTTTTTTATTAATTTGATTTAAATATTTTTTTTGTAAAAATGTTTTAATATTATTTTTATTTATGTGCGCAGCAGGATGTGCGCCGCAGGATGTGCACCCCACAGAATTTGCGCCCCACAGGATGTGCAAGGACAGTTTTTTTATTAATTTGATTTAAAAAAAAAAATTGTAATTTGTTTTTAATATTATTTTTATACATGTGCGCAGCAGGATGTGCGCCCCACAGAATTTGCGCCCCACAGGATGTGCAAGCACAGTTTTTTTATTAATTTGATTTAAATATTTTTTTTTGTAAAAATGTTTTAATATTATTTTTATTTATGTGCGCAGCAGGATGTGCGCCGCAGGATGTGCGCCCCACAGAATTTGCGCCCCACAGGATGTGCAAGCACAGTTTGTTTATTAATTTGATTTAAATATTTTTTTTTGTAAAAATGTTTTAATATTATTTTTATTTATGTGCGCAGCAGGATGTGCGCCGCAGGATATGCGCCCCACAGAATTTGCGCCCCTCAGGATGTGCAAGCACAGTTTTTTTATTAATTTGATTTAAATATTTTTTTTTGTAAAACTGTTTTAATATTATTTTTATTTATGTGCGCAGCAGGATGTGCGCCCCACAGAATTTGCGCCCCACAGGATGTGCAAGCACAGTTTGTTTATTAATTTGATTTAAAAAAAAAAATTGTAATTTGTTTTTAATATTATTTTTATTTATTTGCACAGCAGGATGTACGCCCCACATAATTTTTGCCCCACAGGATGTGCAAGCACAGTTTTTTTATTAGTTATATTTAAATATTTTTTTTTTGTAATAATGTTTTAATATTATTTTTATTTATGTGCGCAGCAGGATGTGCGCCGCAGGATGTGCGCCCCACAGAATTTGCGCCCCACAGGATGTGCAAGCACAGTTTGTTTATTAATTTGATTTAAAAAAAAAAAATTGTAAATTGTTTTTAATATTATTTTTATTAATGTGCGCAGCTGGATGTGCGCCGCACAGAATTTGTGCCCCACAGGATGTGCAAGCACAGTTTTTTTATTAATTTGATTAAAAAAAAAATTGTAATTTGTTTTTAATATTATTTTTATTTATGTGCGCAGCAGGATGTGCGCCGCAGGATGTGCGCCCCACAGAATTTGCGCCCCACAGGATGTGCAAGCACAGTTTTTTTATTAATTTGATTTAAATATTTTTTTTGTAAAAATGTTTTAATATTATTTTTATTTATGTGCACAGCAGGATGTGCGCCGCAGGATGTGCGCCCTACAGAATTTGCGCCCCACAGGATGTGCAAGGACAGTTTTTTTATTAATTTGATTTAAATATTTTTTTTTGTAAAAATGTTTTAATATTACTTTTATTTATGTGCGCAGCAGGATGTGCGCCGCAGGATGTGCGCCCCACAGAATTTGCGCCCCACAGGATGTGCAAGCACAGTTTTTTTATTAATTTGATTTAAAAAAAAAAAAAATTGTAAATTGTTTTTAATATTACTTTTATTAATGTGCGCAGCTGGATGTGCGCCCCACAGAATTTGCGCCCCACAGGATGTGCAAGCACAGTTTTTTTATTAATTTGATGTATATATTTTTTTTTGTAAAAATGTTTTAATATTATTTTTATTAATGTGCGCAGCAGGATGTGTGCCGCAGGATGTGCGCCCCACATAATTTGCGCCCCACAGGATGTGCAAGCACAGTTTTTTTATTAATTTGATTTAAATATTTTTTTTTGTAAAAATGTTTTAATATTGTTTTTATTTATGTGCGCAGCAGGATGTGCGCCGCAGGATTTGCGCCCCACAGAATTTGCGCCCCACAGGATGTGCAAGCACAGTTTTTTATTAATTTGATTTAAATATTTTTTTTTGTAAAAATGTTTTAATATTATTTTTATTCATGTGCGCAGCAGGATTTGCGCCAAAGGATGTGCGCCCCACAGAATTTGCGCCCCACAGGATGTGCAAGCACAGTTTTTTTATTAATTTGATTTAAAAAAAAAATTGTAATTTGTTTTTAATATTATTTTTATTTATGTGCGCAGCAGGATGTGCGCCCCACAGAATTTGCGCCCCACAGGATGTGCAAGCACAGCTTTTTTATTAATTTGATTTAAATATTTTTTTTTGTAAAAATGTTTTAATATTATTTTTATTCATGTGCGCAGCAGGATTTGCGCCAAAGGATGTGCGCCCCACAGAATTTGCGCCCCACAGGATGTGCAAGCACAGTTTTTTTATTAATTTGATTTAAAAAAAAAATTGTAATTTGTTTTTAATATTATTTTTATTTATGTGCGCAGCAGGATGTGCGCCCCACAGAATTTGCGCCCCACAGGATGTGCAAGCACAGCTTTTTTATTAATTTGATTTAAATATTTTTTTTTGTAAAAATGTTTTAATATTATTGTTATTTATGTGCGCCGAAGGATGTGCGCCCCACAGCATTTGCGCCCCACAGGATGTGCAAGCACAGTTTGTTTATTAATTTGATTTTAAAAAAAAAATTGAAATTTGTTTTTAATATTATTTTTATTTATGTGCGCAGCAGGATGTGCGCCCCACAGAATTTGCGCCCCACAGGATGTGCAAGCACAGTTTTTTTATTAATTTGATTTAAATATTTTTTTTTGTAAAAATGTTTTAATATTATTTTTATTTATGTGCGCAGCAGGATGTGCGCCCCACAGAATTTGCGCCCCACAGGATGTGCAAGCACAGTTTTTTTATTAATTTGATTTAAATATTTTTTTTTGTAAAAATGTTTTAATATTATTTTTATTCATGTGCGCAGCAGGATGTGTGCCGCAGGATGTGCGCCCCACATAATTTGCGCCCCACAGGATGTGCAAGCACAGTTTTTTTATTAATTTGATTTAAATATTTTTTTTTGTAAAAATGTTTTAATATTGTTTTTATTTATGTGCGCAGCAGGATGTGCGCCGCAGGATTTGCGCCCCACAGAATTTGCGCCCCACAGGATGTGCAAGCACAGTTTTTTTATTAATTTGATTTAAATATTTTTTTTTGTAAAAATGTTTTAATATTATTTTTATTTATGTGCGCAGCAGGATGTGCGCCCCACAGGATGTGCAAGCACAGTTTTTTATTAATTTGATTTAAATATTTTTTTTTGTAAAAATGTTTTAATATTATTTTTATTTATGTGATCAGCAGGATGTGCGCCCCACAGGATGTGCAAGCACAGTTTGTTTATTAATTTGATTTAAAAAAAAAAATTGTAATTTGTTTTTAATATTATTTTTATTTATGTGCGCAGCAGGATGTGCGCCGCAGGATGTGCGCCCCACAGAATTTGCGCCCCACAGGATGTGCAAGCACAGTTTTTTTATTAATTTGATTTAAATATTTTTTTTTGTAAAAATGTTTTAATATTATTTTTATTTATGTGCGCAGCAGGATGTGCGCCCCACAGAATTTGCGCCCCACAGGATGTGCAAGCACAGTTTTTTTATTAATTTGATTTAAATATTTTTTTTTGTAAAAATGTTTTAATATTATTTTTATTCATGTGCGCAGCAGGATGTGTGCCGCAGGATGTGCGCCCCACATAATTTGCGCCCCACAGGATGTGCAAGCACAGTTTTTTTATTAATTTGATTTAAATATTTTTTTTTGTAAAAATGTTTTAATATTGTTTTTATTTATGTGCGCAGCAGGATGTGCGCCGCAGGATTTGCGCCCCACAGAATTTGCGCCCCACAGGATGTGCAAGCACAGTTTTTTTATTAATTTGATTTAAATATTTTTTTTTGTAAAAATGTTTTAATATTATTTGTATTAATGTGCGCAGCTGGATGTGCGCCACAGGATGTGCGCCCCACAGAATTTGCGCCCCACAGGATGTGCAAGCACAGTTTTTTTATTAATTTGATTTAAATATTTTTTTTTGTAAAAATGTTTTACTATTATTTTTATTTATGTGCGCAGCAGGATGTGTGCCGCAGGATGTGCGCCCCACAGAATTTGCGCCCCACAGGATGTGCAAGCACAGTTTTTTTATTAATTTGATTTAAATATTTTTTTTGTAAAAATGTTTTAATATTATTTTTATTTATGTGCGCAGCAGGATGTGCGCCCCACAGAATTTGCGCCCCACAGGATGTGCAAGCACAGTTTTTTTATTAATTTGATTTAAATATTTTTTTTTGTAAAAATGTTTTAATATTATTTTTATTTATGTGCGCAGCAGGAGGTGCGCCGCAGGATGTGCGCCCCACAGAATTTGCGCCACACATGATGTGCAAGGACAGTTTTTTTATTAATTTGATTTAAAAAAAAAAAATTGTAATTTGTTTTTAATATTATTTTTATTTAGTTGCGCAGCAGGATGTGCGCCGCAGGATGTGCGCCCCACAGAATTTGCGCCCCACAGGATGTGCAAGCACAGTTTTTTTATTAATTTGATTTAAATATTTTTTTTTGTAAAAATGTTTTAATATTATTTTTATTTATGTGCGCAGCAGGATGTGCGCCCCACATAATTTGCGCCCCACAGGATGTGCAAGCACAGTTTTTTTATTAATTTGATTTAAAAAAAAAAAATTGTAATTTGTTTTTAATATTATTTTTATTTATGTGCGCAGCAGGATGTGCGCCGCAGAATGTGCGCCCCTCAGAATTTGCGCCCCACAGGATGTGCAAGCACAGTTTTTTTATTAATTTGATTTAAATATTTTTTTTTGTAAAAATATTTTAATATTATTTTTATTTTATGTGCGCAGCAGGATGTGCGCTTCAGGATGTGCGCCCCACAGAATTTGCGCCCTACATGATGTGCAAGCACAGTTTTTTTATTAATTTGATTTAAATATTTTTTTTTGTAAAAATGTTTTAATATTATTATTATTAATGTGCGCAGCTGGATGTGCGCCGCATGATGTGCACCCCACATAATTTGCGCCCCACAGGATGAGCAAGCACAGTTTTTTTATTAATTTGATTTAAAAAAAAAAAATTGTAATTTGTTTTTAATATTATTTTTATTTATGTGCGCAGCAGGATGTGCGCCGCAGGATGTGCGCCCCACAGAATTTGCGCCCCACAGGATGTGCAAGCACAGTTTTTTATTAATTTGATTTAAATATTTTTTTTTGTAAAAATGTTTTAATATTATTTTTATTTATTTGCGCAGCAGGAGGTGCGCCGCAGGATGTGCGCCCCACAGAATTTGCGCCACACAGGATGTGCAAGGACAGTTTTTTTATTAATTTGATTTAAAAAAAAAAAATTGTAATTTGTTTTTAATATTATTTTTATTTAGTTGCGCAGCAGGATGTGCGCCGCAGGATGTGCGCCCCACAGGATGTGCAAGGGCAGTTTTTTTATTAATTTGATTTAAATATTTTTTTGTAAAAATGTTTTAATATCATTTTTATTTATGTGCGCAGCAGGATGTGCGCCGCAGAATGTGCGCCCCTCAGAATTTGCGCCCCACAGGATGTGCAAGGACAGTTTTTTTATTAATTTGATTTAAATATTTTTTTGTAAAAATGTTTTAATATCATTTTTATTTATGTGCGCAGCAGGATGTGCGCCGCAGAATGTGCGCCCCTCAGAATTTGCGCCCCACAGGATGTGCAAGCACAGTTTTTTTATTAATTTGATTTAAATATTTTTTTTTGTAAAAATATTTTAATATTATTTTTATTTTATGTGCGCAGCAGGATGTGCAAGGACAGTTTTTTTATTAATTTGATTTAAAAAAAAAAAATTGTAATTTGTTTTTAATATTATTTTTATTTATGTGCGCAGCAGGATGTGCGCCGCAGGATGTGCGCCCCACAGAATTTGCGCCCCACAGGATGTGCAAGCACAGTTTTTTTATTAATTTGATTTAAATATTTTTTTTTGTAAAAATGTTTTAATATTATTTTTATTTATGTGCGCAGCAGGAGGTGCGCCGCAGGATGTGCGCCCCACAGAATTTGCGCCACACAGGATGTGCAAGGACAGTTTTTTTATTAATTTGATTTAAAAAAAAAAAATTGTAATTTGTTTTTAATATTATTTTTATTTATGTGCGCAGCAGGATGTGCGCCGCAGGATGTGCGCCCCACAGAATTTGCGCCCCACAGGATGTGCAAGCACAGTTTTTTTATTAATTTGATTTAAATATTTTTTTTTGTAAAAATGTTTTAATATTATTTTTATTTATGTGCGCAGCAGGAGGTGCGCCGCAGGATGTGCGCCCCACAGAATTTGCGCCACACAGGATGTGCAAGGACAGTTTTTTTATTAATTTGATTTAAAAAAAAAAAATTGTAATTTGTTTTTAATATTATTTTTATTTAGTTGCGCAGCAGGATGTGCGCCGCAGGATGTGCGCCCCACAGGATGTGCAAGGACAGTTTTTTTATTAATTTGATTTAAATATTTTTTTTTGTAAAAATATTTTAATATTATTTTTATTTTATGTGCGCAGCAGGATGTGCGCTTCAGGATGTGCGCCCCACAGAATTAGCGCCCTACATGATGTGCAAGCACAGTTTTTTTATTAATTTGATTTAAATATTTTTTTTTGTAAAAATGTTTTAATATTATTATTATTAATGTGCGCAGCTGGATGTGCGCCGCATGATGTGCACCCCACATAATTTGCGCCCCACAGGATGAGCAAGCACAGTTTTTTTATTAATTTGATTTAAAAAAAAATAATTGTAAATTGTTTTTAATATTATTTTTATTTATGTGCGCAGCAGGATGTGCGCAGCAGGATGTGCGCCGCAGGATGTGCGCCCCACATAATTTGCGCCCCACAGGATGTGCAAGGACAGTTTTTTTATTAATTTGATTTAAATATTTTTTTTTGTAAAAATGTGTTAATATTATTTTTATTCATGTGCGCAGCAGGATTTGCGCCGCAGGATGTGCGCCCCACAGAATTTGCGCTCCACAGGATGTGCAAGGACAGTTTTTTTATTAATTTGATTTAAAAAAAAAATTGTAATTTGTTTTTAATATTATTTTTATTTATGTGCGCAGCAGGATGTTCGCCCCACAGAATTTGCGCCCCACAGGATGTGCAAGGACAGTTTTTTTATTAATTTGATTTAAATATTTTTTTTTGTAAAAATGTTTTAATATTATTTTTATTCTTGTGCGCAGCAGGATTTGCGCCGCAGGATGTGCGCCCCACAGAATTTGCGCCCCACAGGATGTGCAAGCACAGTTTGTTTATTAATTTGATTTAAAAAAAAAAATTGTAATTTGTTTTTAATATTATTGTTATTTATGTGCGCAGCAGGATGTGCGCCGCAGGATGTGCGCCCCACAGAATTTGCGCCCCACAGGATGTGCAAGCACAGTTTTTTTATTAATTTGATTTAAATATTTTTTTTTGTAAAAATGTTTTATTTTATTTTTATTTATGTGCGCAGCAGGATGTGCGCCGCAGGATGTGCGCCCCACAGAATTTGCGCCCCACAGGATGTGCAAGGACAGTTTTTTTTATTAATTTGATTTAAATATTTTTTTTGTAAAAATGTTTTAATATTATTTTTATTCATGTGCGCAGCAGGATGTGCGCCGCAGGATGTGCGCCCCACAGAATTTGCGCACCTCATAATTTGCGCCCCACAGGACGTGCAAGGACAGTTTTTTTATTAATTTGATTTAAAAAAAAAAATTGTAATTTGTTTTTAATATTATTTTTATTTATGTGCGCAGCAGGATGTGCGCCCCACAGAATTTGCGCCCCACATAATTTGCGCCCCACAGGACGTGCAAGGACAGTTTTTTTATTAATTTAATTTTTTAAAAAAAATTGTAATTTGTTTTTAATATTATTTTTATTTATGTGCGCAGCAGGATGTGCGCCGCAGGATGTGCGCCCCACAGAATTTGCGCCCCACAGGATGTGCAAGCACAGTTTTTTTATTAATTTGATTTAAAAAAAAAAAATTGTAAATTGTTTTTAATATTATTTTTATTTATGTGCGCAGCAGGATGTGCGCCACAGGATGTCAGCCCCACAGAATTTGCGCCCCACAGGATGTGCAAGCACAGTTTTTTTATTAATATGATTTAAATATTTTTTTGTAAAAATGTTTTAATATTATTTTTATTCATGTGCGCCCCACAGAATTTGCGCCCCACAGGATGTGCAAGGACAGTTTTTTATTAATTTGATTTAAAAAAAAAATTGTAATTTGTTTTTAATATTATTTTTATTTATGTGCGCAGCAGGATGTGCGCCCCACAGAATTTGCGCCCCACAGAATTTGCGCCCCACAGGATGTGCAAGCACAGTTTTTTTATTAATTTGATTTAAAAAAAAAAAATGTAAATTGTTTTTAATATTATTTTTATTTATGTGCGCAGCAGGATGTGCGCCGCAGGATGTACGCCCCACATAATTTGCGCCCCACAGGATGTGCAAGCCTAGTTTTTTTATTAGTTATATTTAAATATTTTTTTTTGTAAAAATGTTTTAATATTATTTTTATTTATGTTCGCAGCAGGATGTGCGCCGCAGGATTTGCGCCCCACAGAATTTGCGCCCCACAGAATGTGCAAGCACAGTTTTTTTATTAATTTGATTTAAAAAAAAAAAATTGTAAATTGTTTTTAATATCATTTTTATTTATGTGCGCAGCTGGATGTGCGCCGCACAGAATTTGCGCCCCACAGGATGTGCAAGCACAGTTTTTTTATTAATTTGATTTAAAAAAAAAAAAATTGTAAATTGTTTTTAATATTATTTTTATTAATGTGCGCAGCAGGATGTGCGCCGCAGGATGTGCAAGCACAGTTTTTTTATTAATTTGATTTAAAAAAAAAAATTGTAATTTGTTTTTAATATTATTTTTATTTATGTGCGCAGCAGGATGTGCGCCGCAGGATGTGCGCCCCACAGAATTTGCGCCCCACAGGATGTGCAAGCACAGTTTTTTTATTAATTTGATTTAAATATTTTTTTTTGTAAAAATGTTTTAATATTATTTTTATTTATATGCGCAGCAGGATGTGCGCCGCAGGATGTGCGCCCCACAGAATTTGCGCCCCACAGGATGTGCAAGCACAGTTTTTTTATTAATTTGATTTAAATATTTTTTTTGTAAAAATGTTTTAATATCATTTTTATTCATGTGCGCAGCAGAATGTGCGCCGCAGGATGTGCGCCCCACAGAATTTGCGCCCCACAGAATTTGCGCCCCACAGGATGTGCAAGCACAGTTTTTTCATTAATTTGATTTAAATATTTTTTTTTGTAAAAATGTTTTAATATTATTTGTATTTATGTGCGCAGCAGGATGTGTGCCGCAGGATGTGCGCCCCACATAATTTGCGCCCCACAGGATGTGCAAGCACAGTTTTTTTATTAATTTGATTCAAATATTTTTTTTTGTAAAAATGTTTTAATATTATTTTTATTTATGTGCGCAGCAGGATGTGCGCCGCATGATGTGCGCCCCACATAATTTGCGCCCCACAGGATGTGCAAGCACAGTTTTTTTATTAATTTGATTTAAAAAAAAAAATTGTACATTTTTTTTAATTTCATTTTTATTTATTTGCGCAGCAGGATTTGCGCCGCAGGATGTGCGCCCCACAGAATTTGCGCCCCACAGGATGTGCAAGCACAGTTTTTTTATTAATTTGATTTAAATATTTTTTTTTGTAAAAATGTTTTAATATTATTTTATTTATGTGCGCAGCAGGATGTGCGCCGCAGGATGTGCGCAACACATAATTTGCGCCCCACAGGATGTGCAAGCAAGGTTTTTTATTAGTTATATTTAAATATTTTTTTTTGTAAAAATGTTTTAATATTATTTTTATTTATGTGCGCAGCAGGATGTGCGCCGCAGGATGTGCGCCCCACATAATTTGCGCCCCACAGGATGTGCAAGCACAGTTTTTTTATTAATTGTTTAAAATATTTTTTTTTTGTAAAGATGTTTTAATATTATTTTTATCTCTGTGCGCCGCAGGATGTGCGCCCCACAGAATTTGCGCCCCACAGGATGTGCAAGGACAGTTTTTTTATTAATTTGATTTAAAAAAAAAATTATAATTTGTTTTTAATATTATTTTTATTTATGTGCGCAGCAGGATGTGCGCCGCAGGATGTGCGCCCCACATTATTTGCGCCCCACAGGATGTTCAAGCACAGTTTTTTAAATAATTTGATTTAAATATTTTTTTTTGTAAAAATGTTTTAATATTATTTTTATTCATGTGCGCCCCACAGAATTTGCGCCCCACAGGATGTGCAAGGACAGTTTTTTATTAATTTGATTTAAAAAAAAAAATTGTAATTTGTTTTTAATATTATTTTTATTTATGTGCGCAGCAGGATGTGCGCCCCACAGAATTTGCGCCCCACAGGATGTGCAAGGACAGTTTTTTTTATTAATTTGATTTAAATATTTTTTTTGTAAAAATGTTTTAATATTATTTTTATTCATGTGCGCAGCAGGATGTGCGCCGCAGGATGTGCGCCCCACATAATTCGCGCCCCACATAATTTGCGCCCCACACTACGTGCAAGGACAATTTTTTTATTAATTTGATTTAAAAAAAAAAATTGTAATTTGTTTTTAATATTATTTTCATTTATGTGCGCAGCAGGATGTGCGCCGCAGGATGTGCGCCCCACAGAATTTGCGCCCCACAGGATGTGCAAGCACAGTTTTTTTATTAATTTGATTTAAAAAAAAAAAATTGTAAATTGTTTTTAATATTATTTTTATTTATGTGCGCAGCAGGATGTGCGCCACAGGATGTCAGCCCCACAGAATTTGCGCCCCACAGGATGTGCAAGCACAGTTTTTTTATTAATATGATTTAAATATTTTTTTTTGTAAAAATGTTTTAATATTATTTTTATTCATGTGCGCCCCACAGAATTTGCGCCCCACAGGATGTGCAAGGACAGTTTTTTATTAATTTGATTTTAAAAAAAAAATTGTAATTTGTTTTTAATATTATTTTTATTTATGTGCGCAGCAGGATGTGCGCCCCACAGAATTTGCGCCCCACAGGATGTGCATGGACAGTTTTTTTATTAATTTGATTTAAAAAAAAAATATTGTAAATTTTTTTTAATTTTATTTTTATTTATTTGCGCAGCAGGATGTGCGCTGCAGGATGTGCGCCCCACAGAATTTGCGCCCCACATAATTTGCGCCCCACAGGACGTGCAAGGACAGTTTTTTTATTAATTTGATTTAAATATTTTTTTTTGTAATAATGTTTTAATATTATTTTTATTTATGTGCGCAGCAGGATGTGCACCGCAGGATGTGCGCCCCACAGAATTTGCGCCCCACAGGATGTGCAAGGACAGTTTTTTATTAATTTGATTTAAAAAAAAAAATTGTAATTTGTTTTTAATATTATTTTTATTTATGTGCGCAGCAGGATGTGCGCCCCACAGAATTTGCGCCCCACAGGATGTGCATCACAGTTTTTTTATTAATTTGATTTAAAAAAAAAAAATTGTAAATTGTTTTTAATATTATTTTTATTTATGTGCGCAGCAGGATGTGCGCCACAGGATGTGCGCCCCACAGAATTTGCGCCCCACAGGATGTGCAAGCACAGTTTTTTTATTAATTTGATTTAAATATTTTTTTTTGTAAAAATGTTTTAATATTATTTTTATTTATGTGCGCAGCAGGATGTGTGCCGCAGGATATGCGCCCCACAGAATTTGCGCCCCACAGGATGTGCAAGGACAGTTTTTTTATTAATTTGATTTAAAAAAAAAATTGTAATTTGTTTTTAATATTATTTTTATTTATGTGCGCAGCAGGATGTGCGCCGCAGGATGTGCGACCCACAGAATTTGCGCCCCACAGGATGTGCAAGCACAGTTTTTTTATTAGTTATATTTAAATATTTTTTTTTGTAAAAATGTTTTAATATTATTTTTATTTATGTGCGCAGCAGGATTTGCGCCCCACATAATTTGCGCCCCACAGGATGTGCAAGCACAGTTTTTTTATTAATTTGATTTAAATATTTTTTTTTGTTAAAATGTTTTAATATTATTTTTATTTATGTGCGCAGCAGGATGTGCGCCGCAGGATGTGCGCCCCACATAATTTGCGCCCCACAGGATGTGCAAGCACAGTTTGTTTATTAATTTGATTTAAAAAAAAAAAATTGTAAATTTTTTAAATATTATTTTTATTTATGTGCGCCGCAGGATGTGCGCCCCACAGAATTTGCGCCCCACAGGATGTGCAAGCACAGTTTTTTTATTAATTTGATTTAAATATATTTTTTTGTAAAAATGTTTTAATATTATTTTTATTTATGTGCGCAGCAGGATGTGCGCCCCACAGAATTTGCGCCCCACAGAATTTGCGCCCCACAGGATGTGCAAGGACAGTTTTTTTATTAATTTGATTTTTAAAAAAAAATTGTAAATTGTTTTTAATATTATTTTTATTTATGTGCGCAGCAGGATGTGCGCCACAGGATGTCAGCCCCACAGAATTTGCGCCCCACAGGATGTGCAAGCACAGTTTTTTTATTAATATGATTTAAATATTTTTTTTTGTAAAAATGTTTTAATATTATTTTTATTCATGTGCGCCCCACAGAATTTGCGCCCCACAGGATGTGCAAGGACAGTTTTTTATTAATTTGATTTTAAAAAAAAAATTGTAATTTGTTTTTAATATTATTTTTATTTATGTGCGCAGCAGGATGTGCGCCCCACAGAATTTGCGCCCCACAGGATGTGCATGGACAGTTTTTTTATTAATTTGATTTAAAAAAAAAATATTGTAAATTTTTTTTAATTTTATTTTTATTTATTTGCGCAGCAGGATGTGCGCTGCAGGATGTGCGCCCCACAGAATTTGCGCCCCACATAATTTGCGCCCCACAGGACGTGCAAGGACAGTTTTTTTATTAATTTGATTTAAATATTTTTTTTTGTAATAATGTTTTAATATTATTTTTATTTATGTGCGCAGCAGGATGTGCACCGCAGGATGTGCGCCCCACAGAATTTGCGCCCCACAGGATGTGCAAGGACAGTTTTTTATTAATTTGATTTAAAAAAAAAAATTGTAATTTGTTTTTAATATTATTTTTATTTATGTGCGCAGCAGGATGTGCGCCCCACAGAATTTGCGCCCCACAGGATGTGCATCACAGTTTTTTTATTAATTTGATTTAAAAAAAAAAAATTGTAAATTGTTTTTAATATTATTTTTATTTATGTGCGCAGCAGGATGTGCGCCACAGGATGTGCGCCCCACAGAATTTGCGCCCCACAGGATGTGCAAGCACAGTTTTTTTATTAATTTGATTTAAATATTTTTTTTTGTAAAAATGTTTTAATATTATTTTTATTTATGTGCGCAGCAGGATGTGTGCCGCAGGATATGCGCCCCACAGAATTTGCGCCCCACAGGATGTGCAAGGACAGTTTTTTTATTAATTTGATTTAAAAAAAAAATTGTAATTTGTTTTTAATATTATTTTTATTTATGTGCGCAGCAGGATGTGCGCCGCAGGATGTGCGACCCACAGAATTTGCGCCCCACAGGATGTGCAAGCACAGTTTTTTTATTAGTTATATTTAAATATTTTTTTTTGTAAAAATGTTTTAATATTATTTTTATTTATGTGCGCAGCAGGATTTGCGCCCCACATAATTTGCGCCCCACAGGATGTGCAAGCACAGTTTTTTTATTAATTTGATTTAAATATTTTTTTTTGTTAAAATGTTTTAATATTATTTTTATTTATGTGCGCAGCAGGATGTGCGCCGCAGGATGTGCGCCCCACATAATTTGCGCCCCACAGGATGTGCAAGCACAGTTTGTTTATTAATTTGATTTAAAAAAAAAAAATTGTAAATTTTTTAAATATTATTTTTATTTATGTGCGCCGCAGGATGTGCGCCCCACAGAATTTGCGCCCCACAGGATGTGCAAGCACAGTTTTTTTATTAATTTGATTTAAATATATTTTTTTGTAAAAATGTTTTAATATTATTTTTATTTATGTGCGCAGCAGGATGTGCGCCCCACAGAATTTGCGCCCCACAGAATTTGCGCCCCACAGGATGTGCAAGGACAGTTTTTTTATTAATTTGATTTTTAAAAAAAAATTGTAATTTGTTTTTAATATTATTTTTATTTATTTGCGCAGCAGGATGTGCCCCGCAGGATGTGCGCCCCACAGAATTTGCGCCCCACAGGATGTGCAAGCACAGTTTTTTTATTAATTTGATTTAAAAAAAAAAAATTGTAAATTGTTTTTAATATTATTTTTATTTATGTGCGCAGCAGGATGTGCGCCGCAGGATGTGCGCCCCACAGAATTTGCGCCCCACAGGATGTGCAAGCACAGTTTTTTTATTAATTTGATTTAAATATATTTTTTTGTAAAAATGTTTTAATATTATTTTTATTTATGTGCGCAGCAGGATGTGCGCCGCAGGATGTGCGCCCCACAGAATTTGCGCCCCACAGGATGTGCAAGCACAGTTTTTTTATTAATTTGATTTAAATATATTTTTTTGTAAAAATGTTTTAATATTATTTTTATTTATGTGCGCAGCAGGATGTGTGCCGCAGGATATGCGCCCCACAGAATTTGCGCCCCACAGGATGTGCAAGCACAGTTTTTTTATGAATTTGATTTAAAAAAAAAAAATTGTAAATTGTTTTTAATATTATTTTTATTTATGTGCGCAGCAGGATGTGCGCCGCAGGATGTGCGCCCCACATAATTAGCGCCCCACAGGATGTGCAAGCACAGTTTTTTTATTAGTTATATTTAAATATTTTTTTTTGTAAAAATGTTTTAATATTATTTTTATTTATGTGCGCAGCAGGATTTGCGCCCCACATAATTTGCGCCCCACAGGATGTGCAAGCACAGTTTTTTTATTAATTTGATTTAAATATTTTTTTTTGTAAAAATGTTTTAATATTATTTTTATTTATGTGCGCAGCAGGATGTGCGCCGCAGGATGTGCGCCCCACAGAATTTGCGCCCCACAGGATGTGCAAGCACAGTTTTTTTATTAATTTGATTTAAATATTTTTTTTTGTAAAAATGTTTTAATATTATTTTTATTTATGTGCGCCGCAGGATGTGCGCCCCACAGAATTTGCGCTCCACAGGATGTGAAAGGACAGTTTTTTTATTAATTTGATTTAAATATTTTTTTTGTAAAAATGTTTTAATATTATTTTTATTTATGTGCGCAGCAGGATGTGAACCGCAGGATGTGCGCCCCACAGAATTTGCGCCCCACAGGATGTGCAAGCACAGTTTTTTTATTAATTTGATTTAAATATTTTTTTTTGTAAAAATGTTTTAATATTATTTGTATTAATGTGCGCAGCTGGATGTGCGCCGCAGGATGTGCGCCCCACAGAATTTTCGCCCCACAGGATGTGCAAGCACAGTTTTTTTATTAATTTGATTTAAATATTTTTTTTTGTAAAAATGTTTTATTTCATTTTTATTCATGTGCGCAGCAGGATGTGCGCCACAGGATGTGCGCCCCACAGAATTTGCGCCCCACAGGATGTGCAAGGACAGTTTTTTTATTAATTTGATTTAAAAAAAAAATTGTAATTTGTTTTTAATATTATTTTTATTTATGTGCGCAGCAGGATGTGCGCCGCAGGATGTGCGCCCCACAGAACTTGCGCCCCACAGGATGTGCATGGACAGTTTTTTTATTAATTTGATTTAAAAAAATATTAATTTGATTTAAAAAAAAAAATTGTAATTTGTTTTTAATATTATTTTTATTTATGTGCGCAGCAGGATGTGCGCCGCAGCATGTGCGCCCCACATAATTTGCGCCCCACAGGATGTGCAAGCACAGTTTTTTTATTAATTTGATTTAAATATTTTTTTTTGTAAAAATGTTTTAATATTATTTTTTATTTATGTGCGCAGCAGGATGTGCGCCGCAGGATGTGCGCCCCACAGAATTTGCGCCCCACAGGATGTGCAAGCACAGTTTTTTTATTAATTTGATTTAAATATTTTTTTTTGTAAAAATGTTTTATTTCATTTTTATTCATGTGCGCAGCAGGATGTGCGCCACAGGATGTGCGCCCCACAGAATTTGCGCCCCACAGGATGTGCAAGCACAGTTTTTTTATTAATTTGATTTAAATATTTTTTTTTGTAAAAATGTTTTAATGTTATTTGTATTAATGTGCGCAGCTGGATGTGCGCCGCAGGATGTGCGCCCCACAGAATTTGCGCCCCACAGGATGTGCAAGCACAGTTTTTTTATTAATTTGATTTAAAAAAAAATAATTGTAAATTGTTTTTAATATTATTTTTATTTATTTGCGCAGCAGGATGTGCGCCGCAGGATGTGCGCCCCACATAATTTGCGCCCCACAGGATGTGCAAGCACAGTTTTTTTATTAATTTGATTTTAATATATTTTTTTGTAAAAATGTTTTAATATTATTTTTATTTATGTGCGCAGCAGGATGTGCGCCCCACAGAATTTGCGCCCCACAGGATGTGCAAGGACAGTTTTTTTATTAATTTGATTTAAAAAAAAAAAATTGTAATTTGTTTTTAATATTATTTTTATTTATGTGCGCAGCAGGATGTGCGCCGCAGGATGTGCGCCCCACAGAATTTGCGCCCCACAGGATGTGCAAGCACAGTTTTTTTATTAATTTGATTTTAAAAAAAAAAATTGTAAATTTTTTTTAATTTCATTGTTATTCATGTGCGCAGCAGGATGTGCGCCCCACAGAATTTGCGCCCCACAGGATGTGCAAGGACAGTTTTTTTATTAATTTGATTTAAAAAAAAAAAATTGTAATTTGTTTTTAATATTATTTTTATTTATGTGCGCAGAAGGATGTGCGCCGCAGGATGTGCGCCCCATAGAATTTGCGCCCCACAGGATGTGCAAGCACAGTTTTTTTATTAATTTGATTTTTAAAAAAAAAAATGTAATTTGTTTTTAATATTATTTTTATTTATGTGCGCAGCAGGATGTGCGCCGCAGGATGTGCGCCCCACAGAATTTGCGCCCCACAGGATGTGCAAGCACAGTTTTTTTATTAATTTGATTTAAAAAAAAATAATTGTAAATTGTTTTTAATATTATTTTTATTTATGTGCGCAGCAGGATGTGCGCCGCAGGATGTGCGCCCCACAGAATTTGCGCCCCACAGGATGTGCAACCACAGTTTTTTATTAATTTGATTTAAATATTTTTTTTTGTAAAAATGTTTTAACATTATTTTTATTTATATGCGCAGCAGGATGTGCGCCGCAGGATTTGCGCCCCACAGAATGTGCAAGCACAGTTTTTTTATTAATTTGATTTTAATATATTTTTTTGTAAAAATGTTTTAATATTATTTTTATTTATGTGCGCAGCAGGATGTGCGCCCCACAGAATTTGCGCCCCACAGGATGTGCAAGGACAGTTTTTTTATTAATTTGATTTAAAAAAAAAAAATTGTAATTTGTTTTTAATATTATTTTTATTTATGTGCGCAGCAGGATGTGCGCCCCACAGAATTTGCGCCCCACAGGATGTGCAAGCACAGTTTTTTTATTAATTTGATTTAAAAAAAAAAAATTGTAATTTGTTTTTAATATTATTTTTATTTATGTGCGCAGCAGGATGTGCGCCGCATGATGTGCGCCCCACATAATTTGCGCCCCACAGGATGTGCAAGCACAGTTTTTTTATTAATTTGATTTAAATATATTTTTTTGTAAAAATGTTTTAATATTATTTTTATTTATGTGCGCAGCAGGATGTGCGCCGCAGGATGTGCGCCCCACAGAATTTGCGCCCCACAGGATGTGCAAGCACAGTTTTTTTATGAATTTGATTTAAAAAAAAAAAATTGTAAATTGTTTTTAATATTATTTTTATTTATGTGCGCAGCAGGATGTGCGCCGCAGGATGTGCGCCCCACATAATTAGCGCCCCACAGGATGTGCAAGCACAGTTTTTTTATTAGTTATATTTAAATATTTTTTTTTGTAAAAATGTTTTAATATTATTTTTATTTATGTGCGCAGCAGGATTTGCGCCCCACATAATTTGCGCCCCACAGGATGTGCAAGCACAGTTTTTTTATTAATTTGATTTAAATATTTTTTTTTGTAAAAATGTTTTAATATTATTTTTATTTATGTGCGCAGCAGGATGTGCGCCGCAGGATGTGCGCCCCACAGAATTTGCGCCCCACAGGATGTGCAAGCACAGTTTTTTTATTAATTTGATTTAAATATTTTTTTTTGTAAAAATGTTTTAATATTATTTTTATTTATGTGCGCCGCAGGATGTGCGCCCCACAGAATTTGCGCTCCACAGGATGTGAAAGGACAGTTTTTTTATTAATTTGATTTAAATATTTTTTTTGTAAAAATGTTTTAATATTATTTTTATTTATGTGCGCAGCAGGATGTGAACCGCAGGATGTGCGCCCCACAGAATTTGCGCCCCACAGGATGTGCAAGCACAGTTTTTTTATTAATTTGATTTAAATATTTTTTTTTGTAAAAATGTTTTAATATTATTTGTATTAATGTGCGCAGCTGGATGTGCGCCGCAGGATGTGCGCCCCACAGAATTTTCGCCCCACAGGATGTGCAAGCACAGTTTTTTTATTAATTTGATTTAAATATTTTTTTTTGTAAAAATGTTTTATTTCATTTTTATTCATGTGCGCAGCAGGATGTGCGCCACAGGATGTGCGCCCCACAGAATTTGCGCCCCACAGGATGTGCAAGGACAGTTTTTTTATTAATTTGATTTAAAAAAAAAATTGTAATTTGTTTTTAATATTATTTTTATTTATGTGCGCAGCAGGATGTGCGCCGCAGGATGTGCGCCCCACAGAACTTGCGCCCCACAGGATGTGCATGGACAGTTTTTTTATTAATTTGATTTAAAAAAATATTAATTTGATTTAAAAAAAAAAATTGTAATTTGTTTTTAATATTATTTTTATTTATGTGCGCAGCAGGATGTGCGCCGCAGCATGTGCGCCCCACATAATTTGCGCCCCACAGGATGTGCAAGCACAGTTTTTTTATTAATTTGATTTAAATATTTTTTTTTGTAAAAATGTTTTAATATTATTTTTTATTTATGTGCGCAGCAGGATGTGCGCCGCAGGATGTGCGCCCCACAGAATTTGCGCCCCACAGGATGTGCAAGCACAGTTTTTTTATTAATTTGATTTAAATATTTTTTTTTGTAAAAATGTTTTATTTCATTTTTATTCATGTGCGCAGCAGGATGTGCGCCACAGGATGTGCGCCCCACAGAATTTGCGCCCCACAGGATGTGCAAGCACAGTTTTTTTATTAATTTGATTTAAATATTTTTTTTTGTAAAAATGTTTTAATATTATTTGTATTAATGTGCGCAGCTGGATGTGCGCCGCAGGATGTGCGCCCCACAGAATTTGCGCCCCACAGGATGTGCAAGCACAGTTTTTTTATTAATTTGATTTAAAAAAAAATAATTGTAAATTGTTTTTAATATTATTTTTATTTATTTGCGCAGCAGGATGTGCGCCGCAGGATGTGCGCCCCACATAATTTGCGCCCCACAGGATGTGCAAGCACAGTTTTTTTATTAATTTGATTTTAATATATTTTTTTGTAAAAATGTTTTAATATTATTTTTATTTATGTGCGCAGCAGGATGTGCGCCCCACAGAATTTGCGCCCCACAGGATGTGCAAGGACAGTTTTTTTATTAATTTGATTTAAAAAAAAAAAATTGTAATTTGTTTTTAATATTATTTTTATTTATGTGCGCAGCAGGATGTGCGCCGCAGGATGTGCGCCCCACAGAATTTGCGCCCCACAGGATGTGCAAGCACAGTTTTTTTATTAATTTGATTTTAAAAAAAAAAATTGTAAATTTTTTTTAATTTCATTGTTATTCATGTGCGCAGCAGGATGTGCGCCCCACAGAATTTGCGCCCCACAGGATGTGCAAGGACAGTTTTTTTATTAATTTGATTTAAAAAAAAAAAATTGTAATTTGTTTTTAATATTATTTTTATTTATGTGCGCAGAAGGATGTGCGCCGCAGGATGTGCGCCCCATAGAATTTGCGCCCCACAGGATGTGCAAGCACAGTTTTTTTATTAATTTGATTTTTAAAAAAAAAAATGTAATTTGTTTTTAATATTATTTTTATTTATGTGCACAGCAGGATGTGCGCCGCAGGATGTGCGCCCCACAGAATTTGCGCCCCACAGGATGTGCAAGCACAGTTTTTTTATTAATTTGATTTAAAAAAAAATAATTGTAAATTGTTTTTAATATTATTTTTATTTATGTGCGCAGCAGGATGTGCGCCGCAGGATGTGCGCCCCACAGAATTTGCGCCCCACAGGATGTGCAACCACAGTTTTTTATTAATTTGATTTAAATATTTTTTTTTGTAAAAATGTTTTAACATTATTTTTATTTATATGCGCAGCAGGATGTGCGCCGCAGGATTTGCGCCCCACAGAATGTGCAAGCACAGTTTTTTTATTAATTTGATTTTAATATATTTTTTTGTAAAAATGTTTTAATATTATTTTTATTTATGTGCGCAGCAGGATGTGCGCCCCACAGAATTTGCGCCCCACAGGATGTGCAAGGACAGTTTTTTTATTAATTTGATTTAAAAAAAAAAAATTGTAATTTGTTTTTAATATTATTTTTATTTATGTGCGCAGCAGGATGTGCGCCCCACAGAATTTGCGCCCCACAGGATGTGCAAGCACAGTTTTTTTATTAATTTGATTTAAAAAAAAAAAATTGTAATTTGTTTTTAATATTATTTTTATTTATGTGCGCAGCAGGATGTGCGCCGCATGATGTGCGCCCCACATAATTTGCGCCCCACAGGATGTGCAAGCACAGTTTTTTTATTAATTTGATTTAAATATATTTTTTTGTAAAAATGTTTTAATATTATTTTTATTTATGTGCGCAGCAGGATGTGCGCCGCAGGATGTGCGCCCCACAGAATTTGCGCCCCACAGGATGTGCAAGCACAGTTTTTTTATTAATTTGATTTAAATATATTTTTTTGTAAAAATGTTTTAATATTATTTTTATTTATGTGCGCAGCAGGATGTGTGCCGCAGGATATGCGCCCCACAGAATTTGCGCCCCACAGGATGTGCAAGCACAGTTTTTTTATGAATTTGATTTAAAAAAAAAAAATTGTAAATTGTTTTTAATATTATTTTTATTTATGTGCGCAGCAGGATGTGCGCCGCAGGATGTGCGCCCCACATAATTAGCGCCCCACAGGATGTGCAAGCACAGTTTTTTTATTAGTTATATTTAAATATTTTTTTTTGTAAAAATGTTTTAATATTATTTTTATTTATGTGCGCAGCAGGATTTGCGCCCCACATAATTTGCGCCCCACAGGATGTGCAAGCACAGTTTTTTTATTAATTTGATTTAAATATTTTTTTTTGTAAAAATGTTTTAATATTATTTTTATTTATGTGCGCAGCAGGATGTGCGCCGCAGGATGTGCGCCCCACAGAATTTGCGCCCCACAGGATGTGCAAGCACAGTTTTTTTATTAATTTGATTTAAATATTTTTTTTTGTAAAAATGTTTTAATATTATTTTTATTTATGTGCGCCGCAGGATGTGCGCCCCACAGAATTTGCGCTCCACAGGATGTGCAAGGACAGTTTTTTTATTAATTTGATTTAAATATTTTTTTTGTAAAAATGTTTTAATATTATTTTTATTTATGTGCGCAGCAGGATGTGAACCGCAGGATGTGCGCCCCACAGAATTTGCGCCCCACAGGATGTGCAAGCACAGTTTTTTTATTAATTTGATTTAAATATTTTTTTTTGTAAAAATGTTTTAATATTATTTGTATTAATGTGCGCAGCTGGATGTGCGCCGCAGGATGTGCGCCCCACAGAATTTTCGCCCCACAGGATGTGCAAGCACAGTTTTTTTATTAATTTGATTTAAATATTTTTTTTTGTAAAAATATTTTAATATTATTTTTATTTATGTGCGCCACAGGATGTGCGCCCCACATAATTTGCGCCCCACAGGATGTGCAAGGACAGTTTTTTTATTAATTTGATTGAAAAAAAAAAATTGTAATTTGTTTTTAATATTATTTTTATTTATGTGCGCAGCAGGATGTGCGCCCCACAGAACTTGCGCCCCACAGGATGTGCAAGCACAGTTTTTTTATTAATTTGATTTAAATATTTTTTTTTGTAAAAATGTTTTAATATTATTTTATTTATGTGCGCAGCAGGATGTGCGCCGCAGGATGTGCGCCCCACAGAATTTGCGCCCCACAGGATGTGCAAGCACAGTTTTTTTATTAATTTGATTTAAATATTTTTTTTTGTAAAAATGTTTTATTTCATTTTTATTCATGTGCGCAGCAGGATGTGCGCCACAGGATGTGCGCCCCACAGAATTTGCGCCCCACAGGATGTGCAAGGACAGTTTTTTTATTAATTTGATTTAAAAAAAAAATTGTAATTTGTTTTTAATATTATTTTTATTTATGTGCGCAGCAGGATGTGCGCCGCAGGATGTGCGCCCCACAGAACTTGCGCCCCACAGGATGTGCATGGACAGTTTTTTTATTAATTTGATTTAAAAAAATATTAATTTGATTTAAAAAAAAAAATTGTAATTTGTTTTTAATATTATTTTTATTTATGTGCGCAGCAGGATGTGCGCCGCAGCATGTGCGCCCCACATAATTTGCGCCCCACAGGATGTGCAAGCACAGTTTTTTTATTAATTTGATTTAAATATTTTTTTTTGTAAAAATGTTTTAATATTATTTTTATTTATGTGCGCAGCAGGATGTGCGCCGCAGGATGTGCGCCCCACAGAATTTGCGCCCCACAGGATGTGCAAGCACAGTTTTTTTATTAATTTGATTTAAATATTTTTTTTTGTAAAAATGTTTTATTTCATTTTTATTCATGTGCGCAGCAGGATGTGCGCCACAGGATGTGCGCCCCACAGAATTTGCGCCCCACAGGATGTGCAAGCACAGTTTTTTTATTAATTTGATTTAAATATTTTTTTTTGTAAAAATGTTTTAATATTATTTGTATTAATGTGCGCAGCTGGATGTGCGCCGCAGGATGTGCGCCCCACAGAATTTGCGCCCCACAGGATGTGCAAGCACAGTTTTTTTATTAATTTGATTTAAAAAAAAATAATTGTAAATTGTTTTTAATATTATTTTTATTTATTTGCGCAGCAGGATGTGCGCCGCAGGATGTGCGCCCCACATAATTTGCGCCCCACAGGATGTGCAAGCACAGTTTTTTTATTAATTTGATTTTAATATATTTTTTTGTAAAAATGTTTTAATATTATTTTTATTTATGTGCGCAGCAGGATGTGCGCCCCACAGAATTTGCGCCCCACAGGATGTGCAAGGACAGTTTTTTTATTAATTTGATTTAAAAAAAAAAAATTGTAATTTGTTTTTAATATTATTTTTATTTATGTGTGCAGCAGGATGTGCGCCGCAGGATGTGCGCCCCACAGAATTTGCGCCCCACAGGATGTGCAAGCACAGTTTTTTTATTAATTTGATTTAAAAAAAAAAAATTGTAAATTTTTTTTAATTTCATTGTTATTCATGTGCGCAGCAGGATGTGCGCCCCACAGAATTTGCGCCCCACAGGATGTGCAAGGACAGTTTTTTTATTAATTTGATTTAAAAAAAAAAAATTGTAATTTGTTTTTAATATTATTTTTATTTATGTGCGCAGAAGGATGTGCGCCGCAGGATGTGCGCCCCATAGAATTTGCGCCCCACAGGATGTGCAAGCACAGTTTTTTTATTAATTTGATTTTTAAAAAAAAAAATGTAATTTGTTTTTAATATTATTTTTATTTATGTGCGCAGCAGGATGTGCGCCGCAGGATGTGCGCCCCACAGAATTTGCGCCCCACAGGATGTGCAAGCACAGTTTTTTTATTAATTTGATTTAAAAAAAAATAATTGTAAATTGTTTTTAATATTATTTTTATTTATGTGCGCAGCAGGATGTGCGCCGCAGGATGTGCGCCCCACAGAATTTGCGCCCCACAGGATGTGCAACCACAGTTTTTTATTAATTTGATTTAAATATTTTTTTTTTAAAAATGTTTTAATATTATTTTTATTTATGTGCGCAGCAGGATGTGCGCCCCACAGAATTTGCGCCCCACAGGATGTGCAAGGACAGTTTTTTTATTAATTTGATTTAAAAAAAAAAAATTGTAATTTGTTTTTAATATTATTTTTATTTATGTGCGCAGAAGGATGTGCGCCGCAGGATGTGCGCCCCATAGAATTTGCGCCCCACAGGATGTGCAAGCACAGTTTTTTTATTAATTTGATTTAAAAAAAAAAAATTGTAATTTGTTTTTAATATTATTTTTATTTATGTGCGCAGGAGGATGTGCGCTGCAGGATATGCGCCCCACATAATTTGCGCCCCACAGGATGTGCAAGCAAGGTTTTTTATTAGTTATATTTAAATATTTTTTTTTGTAAAAATGTTTTAATATTATTTTTATTTATGTGCGCAGCAGGATGTGTGCCGCAGGATGTGCGCCCCACAGAATTTGCGCACCACAGGATGTGCAAGCACATTTTTTTTATTAATTTGATTTAAAAAAAAAAAATTGTAAATTTTTTTTAATTTCATTGTTATTCATGTGCGCAGCAGGATGTGCGCCCCACAGAATTTGCGCCCCACAGGATGTGCAAGGACAGTTTTTTTATTAATTTGATTTAAAAAAAAAAAATTGTAATTTGTTTTTAATATTATTTTTATTTATGTGCGCAGCAGGATGTGCGCCGCAGGATGTGCGCCCCACAGAATTTGCGCCCCACAGGATGTGCAAGCACAGTTTTTTTATTAATTTGATTTAAAAAAAAATAATTGTAAATTGTTTTTAATATTATTTTTATTTATGTGCGCAGCAGGATGTGCGCCGCAGGATGTGCGCCCCACAGAATTTGCGCCCCACAGGATGTGCAACCACAGTTTTTTATTAATTTGATTTAAATATTTTTTTTTGTAAAAATGTTTTAATATTGTTTTTATTTATGTGCGCAGCAGGATGTGCGCCGCATGATGTGCGCCCCACATAATTTTCGCCCCACAGGATGTGCAAGCACAGTTTTTTTATTAATTTGATTTAAATATTTTTTTTTGTAAAAATGTTTTAATATTATTTTTATTTATGTGCGCAGCAGGATGTGCGCCGCAGGATGTGCGCCCCACAGAATTTGCGCCCCACAGGATGTGCAAGCACAGTTTTTTTATTAATTTGATTTAAATATTTTTTTTTGTAAAAATGTTTTATTTCATTTTTATTCATGTGCGCAGCAGGATGTGCGCCACAGGATGTGCGCCCCACAGAATTTGCGCCCCACAGGATGTGCAAGCACAGTTTTTTTATTAATTTGATTTAAATATTTTTTTTTGTAAAAATGTTTTAATATTATTTGTATTAATGTGCGCAGCTGGATGTGCGCCGCAGGATGTGCGCCCCACAGAATTTGCGCCCCACAGGATGTGCAAGCACAGTTTTTTTATTAATTTGATTTAAAAAAAAATAATTGTAAATTGTTTTTAATATTATTTTTATTTATTTGCGCAGCAGGATGTGCGCCGCAGGATGTGCGTCCCACATAATTTGCGCCCCACAGGATGTGCAAGCACAGTTTTTTTATTAATTTCATTTTAATATATTTTTTTGTAAAAATGTTTTAATATTATTTTTATTTATGTGCGCAGCAGGATGTGCGCCCCACAGAATTTGCGCCCCACAGGATGTGCAAGGACAGTTTTTTTATTAATTTGATTTAAAAAAAAAAAATTGTAATTTGTTTTTAATATTATTTTTATTTATGTGCGCAGCAGGATGTGCGCCGCAGGATGTGCGCCCCACAGAATTTGCGCCCCACAGGATGTGCAAGCACAGTTTTTTTATTAATTTGATTTAAAAAAAAAAAATTGTAAATTTTTTTTAATTTCTTTGTTATTCATGTGCGCAGCAGGATGTGCGCCCCACAGAATTTGCGCCCCACAGGATGTGCAAGGACAGTTTTTTTATTAATTTGATTTAAAAAAAAAAAATTGTAATTTGTTTTTAATATTATTTTTATTTATGTGCGCAGAAGGATGTGCGCCGCAGGATGTGCGCCCCATAGAATTTGCGCCCCACAGGATGTGCAAGCACAGTTTTTTTATTAATTTGATTTAAATATTTTTTTTGTAAAAATGTTTTAATATTATTTTTATTTATGTGCGCAGCAGGATGTGCGCCGCAGGATGTGCGCCCCACAGAATTTGCGCCCCACAGAATTTGCGCCCCACAGGCTGGCAAGCACAGTTTTTTTATTAATTTGATTTAAAAAAAAAAATTGTAATTTGTTTTTAATATTATTTTTATTTATGTGCGCAGCAGGATGTGCGCCGCAGGATGTGCGCCCCATAGAATTTGCGCCCCACAGGATGTGCAAGCACAGTTTTTTTATTAATTTGATTTTTAAAAAAAAAAATGTAATTTGTTTTTAATATTATTTTTATTTATGTGCGCAGCAGGATGTGCGCCGCAGGATGTGCGCCCCACAGAATTTGCGCCCCACAGGATGTGCAAGCACAGTTTTTTTATTAATTTGATTTAAAAAAAAATAATTGTAAATTGTTTTTAATATTATTTTTATTTATGTGCGCAGCAGGATGTGCGCCCCACAGAATTTGCGCCCCACAGGATGTGCAACCACAGTTTTTTATTAATTTGATTTAAATATTTTTTTTTTAAAAATGTTTTAATATTATTTTTATTTATGTGCGCAGCAGGATGTGCGCCCCACAGAATTTGCGCCCCACAGGATGTGCAAGGACAGTTTTTTTATTAATTTGATTTAAAAAAAAAAAATTGTAATTTGTTTTTAATATTATTTTTATTTATGTGCGCAGAAGGATGTGCGCCGCAGGATGTGCGCCCCATAGAATTTGCGCCCCACAGGATGTGCAAGCACAGTTTTTTTATTAATTTGATTTAAAAAAAAAAAATTGTAATTTGTTTTTAATATTATTTTTATTTATGTGCGCAGGAGGATGTGCGCTGCAGGATATGCGCCCCACATAATTTGCGCCCCACAGGATGTGCAAGCAAGGTTTTTTATTAGTTATATTTAAATATTTTTTTTTGTAAAAATGTTTTAATATTATTTTTATTTATGTGCGCAGCAGGATGTGTGCCGCAGGATGTGCGCCCCACAGAATTTGCGCACCACAGGATGTGCAAGCACATTTTTTTTATTAATTTGATTTAAAAAAAAAAAATTGTAAATTTTTTTTAATTTCATTGTTATTCATGTGCGCAGCAGGATGTGCGCCCCACAGAATTTGCGCCCCACAGGATGTGCAAGGACAGTTTTTTTATTAATTTGATTTAAAAAAAAAAAATTGTAATTTGTTTTTAATATTATTTTTATTTATGTGCGCAGCAGGATGTGCGCCGCAGGATGTGCGCCCCACAGAATTTGCGCCCCACAGGATGTGCAAGCACAGTTTTTTTATTAATTTGATTTAAAAAAAAATAATTGTAAATTGTTTTTAATATTATTTTTATTTATGTGCGCAGCAGGATGTGCGCCGCAGGATGTGCGCCCCACAGAATTTGCGCCCCACAGGATGTGCAACCACAGTTTTTTATTAATTTGATTTAAATATTTTTTTTTGTAAAAATGTTTTAATATTGTTTTTATTTATGTGCGCAGCAGGATGTGCGCCGCATGATGTGCGCCCCACATAATTTTCGCCCCACAGGATGTGCAAGCACAGTTTTTTTATTAATTTGATTTAAATATTTTTTTTTGTAAAAATGTTTTAATATTATTTTTATTTATGTGCGCAGCAGGATGTGCGCCGCAGGATGTGCGCCCCACAGAATTTGCGCCCCACAGGATGTGCAAGCACAGTTTTTTTATTAATTTGATTTAAATATTTTTTTTTGTAAAAATGTTTTATTTCATTTTTATTCATGTGCGCAGCAGGATGTGCGCCACAGGATGTGCGCCCCACAGAATTTGCGCCCCACAGGATGTGCAAGCACAGTTTTTTTATTAATTTGATTTAAATATTTTTTTTTGTAAAAATGTTTTAATATTATTTGTATTAATGTGCGCAGCTGGATGTGCGCCGCAGGATGTGCGCCCCACAGAATTTGCGCCCCACAGGATGTGCAAGCACAGTTTTTTTATTAATTTGATTTAAAAAAAAATAATTGTAAATTGTTTTTAATATTATTTTTATTTATTTGCGCAGCAGGATGTGCGCCGCAGGATGTGCGTCCCACATAATTTGCGCCCCACAGGATGTGCAAGCACAGTTTTTTTATTAATTTCATTTTAATATATTTTTTTGTAAAAATGTTTTAATATTATTTTTATTTATGTGCGCAGCAGGATGTGCGCCCCACAGAATTTGCGCCCCACAGGATGTGCAAGGACAGTTTTTTTATTAATTTGATTTAAAAAAAAAAAATTGTAATTTGTTTTTAATATTATTTTTATTTATGTGCGCAGCAGGATGTGCGCCGCAGGATGTGCGCCCCACAGAATTTGCGCCCCACAGGATGTGCAAGCACAGTTTTTTTATTAATTTGATTTAAAAAAAAAAAATTGTAAATTTTTTTTAATTTCATTGTTATTCATGTGCGCAGCAGGATGTGCGCCCCACAGAATTTGCGCCCCACAGGATGTGCAAGGACAGTTTTTTTATTAATTTGATTTAAAAAAAAAAAATTGTAATTTGTTTTTAATATTATTTTTATTTATGTGCGCAGAAGGATGTGCGCCGCAGGATGTGCGCCCCATAGAATTTGCGCCCCACAGGATGTGCAAGCACAGTTTTTTTATTAATTTGATTTAAATATTTTTTTTTGTAAAAATGTTTTAATATTATTTTTATTTATGTGCGCAGCAGGATGTGCGCCGCAGGATGTGCGCCCCACAGAATTTGCGCCCCACAGAATTTGCGCCCCACAGGCTGGCAAGCACAGTTTTTTTATTAATTTGATTTAAAAAAAAAAATTGTAATTTGTTTTTAATATTATTTTTATTTATGTGCGCAGCAGGATGTGCGCCGCAGGATGTGCGCCCCACATAATTTGCGCCCCACAGGATGTGCAAGCACAGTTTTTTTATTAATTTGATTTTTAAAAAAAAATTGTAATTTGTTTTTAATATTATTTTTATTTATGTGTGCAGCAGGATGTGCGCCGCATGATGTGCGCCCCACAGAATTTGCGCCCCACAGGATGTGCAAGCACAGTTTTTTTATTAATTTGATTTAAATATTTTTTTTGTAAAAATGTTTTAATATTATTTTTATTTATGTGCGCAGCAGGATGTGCGCCGCAGGATGTGCGCCCCACAGAATTTGCGCCCCACAGGATGTGCAAGCACAGTTTTTTTATTAATTTGATTTTTAAAAAAAAAATGTAATTTGTTTTTAATATTATTTTTGTTTATGTGCGCAGCACGATGTGCGCCGCAGGATGTGCGCCCCACAGAATTTGCGCCCAACAGGATGTGCAAGCACAGTTTGTTTATTAATTTGATTTAAAAAAAAAAAATTGTAAATTGTTTTTAATATTATTTTTATTAATGTGCGCAGCTGGATGTGCGCCGCACAGAATTTGTGCCCCACAGGATGTGCAAGCACAGTTTTTTTATTAATTTGATTAAAAAAAAAAATTGTAATTTGTTTTTAATATTATTTTTATTTATGTGCGCAGCAGGATGTGCGCCGCAGGATGTGCGCCCCACAGAATTTGCGCCCCACAGGATGTGCAAGCACAGTTTTTTTATTAATTTGATTTAAATATTTTTTTTGTAAAAATGTTTTAATATTATTTTTATTTATGTGCGCAGCAGGATGTGCGCCGCAGGATGTGCGCCCCACATAATTTGCGCCCCACAGGATGTTCAAGCACAGTTTTTTTAATAATTTGATTTAAATATTTTTTTTTGTAAAAATGTTTTAATATTATTTTTATTTATGTGCGCAGCAGGATGTGCGCCGCAGGATGTGTGCCCCACAGAATTTGCGCCCCACAGGATGTAAAAGCACAGTTTTTTTATTAATTTGATTTAAAAAAAAAAATTTTAATTTGTTTTTAATATTATTTTTGTTTCTGTGCGCAGCAGGATGTGCGCCGCAGGATGTGCGCCCCACAGAATTTGCGCCCCACAGGCTGGCAAGCACAGTTTTTTTATTAATTTGATTTAAAAAAAAAAATTGTAATTTGTTTTTAATATTATTTTTATTTATGTGCGCAGCAGGATGTGCGCCGCAGGATGTGCGCCCCACAGAATTTGCGCCCCACAGGATGTGCAAGCACAGTTTTTTTATTAATTTGATTTAAAAAAAAAAATTGTAATTTGTTTTTAATATTATTTTTATTTATGTGTGCAGCAGGATGTGCGCCGCAGGATGTGCGCCCCACAGAATTTGCGCCCCACAGGATGTGCAAGGACAGTTTTTTTATTAATTTGATTTAAATATTTTTTTTGTAAAAATGTTTTAATATTATTTTTATTTATGTGCGCAGCAGGATGTGCGCCGCAGGATGTGCGCCGCAGGATGTGCGCCCCACAGGATGTGCAAGCACAGTTTTTTTATTAATTTGATTTTTAAAAAAAAATTGTAATTTGTTTTTAATATTATTTTTGTTTATGTGCGCAGCAGGATGTGCGCCGCAGGATGTGCGCCCCACAGAATTTGCGCCCCACAGGATGTGCAAGCACAGTTTTTTTATTAATTTGATTTAAAAAAAAAATTGTAATTTGTTTTTAATATTATTTTTGTTTATGTGCGCAGCAGGATGTGCGCCGCAGGATGTGCGCCCCACAGAATTTGCGCCCCACAGGATGTGCAAGCAAGGTTTTTTATTAGTTATATTTAAATATTTTTTTTTGTAAAAATGTTTTAATATTATTTTTATTTATGTGCGCAGCAGGATGTGCGCCGCAGGATGTGCGCCCCACATAATTTGCGCCCCACAGGATGTGCAAGCACAGTTTTTTTATTAATTTGATTTTTAAAAAAAAATTGTAATTTGTTTTTAATATTATTTTTATTTATGTGTGCAGCAGGATGTGCGCCGCATGATGTGCGCCCCACAGAATTTGCGCCCCACAGGATGTGCAAGCACAGTTTTTTTATTAATTTGATTTAAATATTTTTTTTGTAAAAATGTTTTAATATTATTTTTATTTATGTGCGCAGCAGGATGTGCGCCGCAGGATGTGCGCCCCACATAATTTGCGCCCCACAGGATGTGCAAGCACAGTTTTTTTATTAATTTGATTTTTAAAAAAAAATTGTAATTTGTTTTTAATATTATTTTTATTTATGTGTGCAGCAGGATGTGCGCCGCATGATGTGCGCCCCACAGAATTTGCGCCCCACAGGATGTGCAAGCACAGTTTTTTTATTAATTTGATTTAAATATTTTTTTTGTAAAAATGTTTTAATATTATTTTTATTTATGTGCGCAGCAGGATGTGCGCCGCAGGATGTGCGCCCCACAGAATTTGCGCCCCACAGGATGTGCAAGCACAGTTTTTTTATTAATTTGATTTTTAAAAAAAAATTGTAATTTGTTTTTAATATTATTTTTGTTTATGTGCGCAGCACGATGTGCGCCGCAGGATGTGCGCCCCACAGAATTTGCGCCCCACAGGATGTGCAAGCACAGTTTTTTTATTAATTTGATTTAAAAAAAAAAATTGTAATTTGTTTTTAATATTATTTTTATTTATGTGTGCAGCAGGATGTGCGCCGCAGGATGTGCGCCCCACAGAATTTGCGCCCCACAGGATGTGCAAGGACAGTTTTTTTATTAATTTGATTTAAATATTTTTTTTGTAAAAATGTTTTAATATTATTTTTATTTATGTGCGCAGCAGGATGTGCGCCGCAGGATGTGCGCCGCAGGATGTGCGCCCCACAGGATGTGCAAGCACAGTTTTTTTATTAATTTGATTTTTAAAAAAAAATTGTAATTTGTTTTTAATATTATTTTTGTTTATGTGCGCAGCAGGATGTGCGCCGCAGGATGTGCGCCCCACAGAATTTGCGCCCCACAGGATGTGCAAGCACAGTTTTTTTATTAATTTGATTTAAAAAAAAAATTGTAATTTGTTTTTAATATTATTTTTGTTTATGTGCGCAGCAGGATGTGCGCCGCAGGATGTGCGCCCCACAGAATTTGCGCCCCACAGGATGTGCAAGCAAGGTTTTTTATTAGTTATATTTAAATATTTTTTTTTGTAAAAATGTTTTAATATTATTTTTATTTATGTGCGCAGCAGGATGTGCGCCGCAGGATGTGCGCCCCACATAATTTGCGCCCCACAGGATGTGCAAGCACAGTTTTTTTATTAATTTGATTTTTAAAAAAAAATTGTAATTTGTTTTTAATATTATTTTTATTTATGTGTGCAGCAGGATGTGCGCCGCATGATGTGCGCCCCACAGAATTTGCGCCCCACAGGATGTGCAAGCACAGTTTTTTTATTAATTTGATTTAAATATTTTTTTTGTAAAAATGTTTTAATATTATTTTTATTTATGTGCGCAGCAGGATGTGCGCCGCAGGATGTGCGCCCCACATAATTTGCGCCCCACAGGATGTGCAAGCACAGTTTTTTTATTAATTTGATTTTTAAAAAAAAATTGTAATTTGTTTTTAATATTATTTTTATTTATGTGTGCAGCAGGATGTGCGCCGCATGATGTGCGCCCCACAGAATTTGCGCCCCACAGGATGTGCAAGCACAGTTTTTTTATTAATTTGATTTAAATATTTTTTTTGTAAAAATGTTTTAATATTATTTTTATTTATGTGCGCAGCAGGATGTGCGCCGCAGGATGTGCGCCCCACATAATTTGCGCCCCACAGGATGTGCAAGCACAGTTTTTTTATTAATTTGATTTAAAAAAAAAAATTGTAATTTGTTTTTAATATTATTTTTGTTTATGTGCGCAGCAGGATGTGCGCCGCAGGATGTGCGCCCCACAGAATTTGCGCCCCACAGGATGTGCAAGCAAGGTTTTTTATTAGTTATATTTAAATATTTTTTTTTGTAAAAATGTTTTAATATTATTTTTATTTATGTGCGCAGCAGGATGTGCGCCGCAGGATGTGCGCCCCACAGAATTTGCGCCCCACAGGATGTGCAAGCACAGTTTTTTTATTAATTTGATTTAAATATTTTTTTTGTAAAAATGTTTTAATATTATTTTTATTTATGTGCGCAGCAGGATGTGCCCCGCAGGATGTGCGCCCCACAGAATTTGCGCCCCACAGAATTTGCGCCCCACAGGCTGGCAAGCACAGTTTTTTTATTAATTTGATTTAAAAAAAAAAATTGTAATTTGTTTTTAATATTATTTTTATTTATGTGCGCAGCAGGATGTGCGCCGCAGGATGTGCGCCCCACAGAATTTGCGCCCCACAGGATGTGCAAGCACAGTTTTTTTATTAATTTGATTTAAAAAAAAAAATTGTAATTTGTTTTTAATATTATTTTTATTTATGTGTGCAGCAGGATGTGCGCCCCGCAGGATGTGCGCCCCACAGAATTTGCGCCCCACAGGATGTGCAAGCAAGGTTTTTTATTAGTTATATTTAAATATTTTTTTTTGTAAAAATGTTTTAATATTATTTTTATTTATGTGCGCAGCAGGATGTGCGCCGCAGGATGTGCGCCCCACAGAATTTGCGCCCCACAGGATGTGCAAGCACAGTTTTTTTATTAATTTGATTTAAATATTTTTTTTGTAAAAATGTTTTAATATAATTTTTATTTATGTGCGCAGCAGGATGTGCGCCGCAGGATGTGCGCCCCACAGAATTTGCGCCCCACAGGATGTGCAAGCACAGTTTGTTTATTAATTTGATTTAAAAAAAAAAAATTGTAAATTGTTTTTAATATTATTTTTATTAATGTGCGCAGCTGGATGTGCGCCGCACAGAATTTGTGCCCCACAGGATGTGCAAGCACAGTTTTTTTATTAATTTGATTAAAAAAAAAAATTGTAATTTGTTTTTAATATTATTTTTATTTATGTGCGCAGCAGGATGTGCGCCGCAGGATGTGCGCCCCACAGAATTTGCGCCCCACAGGATGTAAAAGCGCAGTTTTTTTATTAATTTGATTTAAAAAAAAAAATTTTAATTTGTTTTTAATATTATTTTTGTTTCTGTGCGCAGCAGGATGTGCGCCGCAGGATGTGCGCCCCACAGAATTTGCGCCCCACAGGATGTGCAAGCAAGGTTTTTTATTAGTTATATTTAAATATTTTTTTTTGTAAAAATGTTTTAATATTATTTTTATTTATGTGCGCAGCAGGATGTGCGCCGCAGGATGTGCGCCCCACAGAATTTGCGCCCCACAGGATGTGCAAGCACAGTTTTTTTATTAATTTGATTTAAATATTTTTTTTGTAAAAATGTTTTAATATTATTTTTATTTATGTGCGCAGCAGGATGTGCCCCGCAGGATGTGCGCCCCACAGAATTTGCGCCCCACAGAATTTGCGCCCCACAGGCTGGCAAGCACAGTTTTTTTATTAATTTGATTTAAAAAAAAAAATTGTAATTTGTTTTTAATATTATTTTTATTTATGTGTGCAGCAGGATGTGCGCCGCATGATGTGCGCCCCACAGAATTTGCGCCCCACAGGATGTGCAAGCACAGTTTTTTTATTAATTTGATTTAAATATTTTTTTTTGTAAAAATGTTTTATTTCATTTTTATTTATGTGCGCAGCAGGATGTGCGCCGCAGGATGTGCGCCCCACAGAATTTGCGCCCCACATAATTTGCGCCCCACAGGATGTGCAAGCACAGTTTTTTTATTAATTTGATTTAAAAAAAATTTTTTGTAGTTTATTTTTAATATTATTTTTATTTATGTGCGCAGCAGGATGTGTGCCGCAGGATGTGCGCCCCACAGAATTTGCGCCCCACAGGATGTGCAAGCACAGTTTTTTTATTAATTTGATTTAAAAAAAAAATTTTGTAAAAATGTTTTAATATTATTTTGATTTATGTGCGCAGCAGGATGTGCGCCGCAGGATGTGTGCCCCACAGGATGTGCAAGCACAGTTTTTTTATTAATTTGATTTAAATATTTTTTTTGTAAAAATGTTTTAATATTATTTTTATTTATGTGCGCAGCAGGATGTGCGCCGCAGGATGTGCGCCCCACAGAATTTGCGCCCCACAGGATGTGCAAGCACAGTTTTTTTATTAATTTGATTTAAATATTTTTTTTGTAAAAATGTTTTAATATTATTTTTATTTATGTGCGCAGCAGGATGTGCGCCGCAGGATGTGCGCCCCACAGAATTTGCGCCCCACAGAATTTGCGCCCCACAGGCTGGCAAGCACAGTTTTTTTATTAATTTGATTTAAAAAAAAAAATTGTAATTTGTTTTTAATATTATTTTTATTTATGTGCGCAGCAGGATGTGCGCCGCAGGATGTGCGCCCCACAGAATTTGCGCCCCACAGGATGTGCAAGCACAGTTTTTTTATTAATTTGATTTAAAAAAAAAAATTGTAATTTGTTTTTAATATTATTTTTATTTATGTTTGCAGCAGGATGTGCGCCGCAGGATGTGCGCCCCACAGAATTTGCGCCCCACAGGATGTGCAAGGACAGTTTTTTTATTAATTTGATTTAAATATTTTTTTTGTAAAAATGTTTTAATATTATTTTTATTTATGTGCGCAGCAGGATGTGCGCCGCAGGATGTGCGCCGCAGGATGTGCGCCCCACAGGATGTGCAAGCACAGTTTTTTTATTAATTTGATTTTTAAAAAAAAATTGTAATTTGTTTTTAATATTATTTTTGTTTATGTGCGCAGCAGGATGTGCGCCGCAGGATGTGCGCCCCACAGAATTTGCGCCCCACAGGATGTGCAAGCACAGTTTTTTTATTAATTTGATTTAAAAAAAAAATTGTAATTTGTTTTTAATATTATTTTTGTTTATGTGCGCAGCAGGATGTGCGCCGCAGGATGTGCGCCCCACAGAATTTGCGCCCCACAGGATGTGCAAGCAAGGTTTTTTATTAGTTATATTTAAATATTTTTTTTTGTAAAAATGTTTTAATATTATTTTTATTTATGTGCGCAGCAGGATGTGCGCCGCAGGATGTGCGCCCCACATAATTTGCGCCCCACAGGATGTGCAAGCACAGTTTTTTTATTAATTTGATTTTTAAAAAAAAATTGTAATTTGTTTTTAATATTATTTTTATTTATGTGTGCAGCAGGATGTGCGCCGCATGATGTGCGCCCCACAGAATTTGCGCCCCACAGGATGTGCAAGCACAGTTTTTTTATTAATTTGATTTAAATATTTTTTTTGTAAAAATGTTTTAATATTATTTTTATTTATGTGCGCAGCAGGATGTGCGCCGCAGGATGTGCGCCCCACATAATTTGCGCCCCACAGGATGTGCAAGCACAGTTTTTTTATTAATTTGATTTTTAAAAAAAAATTGTAATTTGTTTTTAATATTATTTTTATTTATGTGTGCAGCAGGATGTGCGCCGCATGATGTGCGCCCCACAGAATTTGCGCCCCACAGGATGTGCAAGCACAGTTTTTTTATTAATTTGATTTAAATATTTTTTTTGTAAAAATGTTTTAATATTATTTTTATTTATGTGCGCAGCAGGATGTGCGCCGCAGGATGTGCGCCGCAGGATGTGCGCCCCACAGGATGTGCAAGCACAGTTTTTTTATTAATTTGATTTTTAAAAAAAAATTGTAATTTGTTTTTAATATTATTTTTGTTTATGTGCGCAGCAGGATGTGCGCCGCAGGATGTGCGCCCCACAGAATTTGCGCCCCACAGGATGTGCAAGCACAGTTTTTTTATTAATTTGATTTTTAAAAAAAAATTGTAATTTGTTTTTAATATTATTTTTATTTATGTGTGCAGCAGGATGTGCGCCGCATGATGTGCGCCCCACAGAATTTGCGCCCCACAGGATGTGCAAGCACAGTTTTTTTATTAATTTGATTTAAATATTTTTTTTGTAAAAATGTTTTAATATTATTTTTATTTATGTGCGCAGCAGGATGTGCGCCGCAGGATGTGCGCCCCACAGAATTTGCGCCCCACAGGATGTGCAAGCACAGTTTTTTTATTAATTTGATTTTTAAAAAAAAATTGTAATTTGTTTTTAATATTATTTTTGTTTATGTGCGCAGCACGATGTGCGCCGCAGGATGTGCGCCCCACAGAATTTGCGCCCCACAGGATGTGCAAGCACAGTTTTTTTATTAATTTGATTTAAAAAAAAAAATTGTAATTTGTTTTTAATATTATTTTTGTTTATGTGCGCAGCAGGATGTGCGCCGCAGGATGTGCGCCCCACAGAATTTGCGCCCCACAGGATGTGCAAGCAAGGTTTTTTATTAGTTATATTTAAATATTTTTTTTTGTAAAAATGTTTTAATATTATTTTTATTTATGTGCGCAGCAGGATGTGCGCCGCAGGATGTGCGCCCCACAGAATTTGCGCCCCACAGGATGTGCAAGCACAGTTTTTTTATTAATTTGATTTAAATATTTTTTTTGTAAAAATGTTTTAATATAATTTTTATTTATGTGCGCAGCAGGATGTGCGCCGCAGGATGTGCGCCCCACAGAATTTGCGCCCCACAGGATGTGCAAGCACAGTTTTTTTATTAATTTGATTTAAAAAAAAAAAAAATTGTAAATTGTTTTTAATATTATTTTTATTAATGTGCGCAGCTGGATGTGCGCCCCACAGAATTCGCGCCCCACAGGATGTGCAACCACAGTTTTTTTATTAATTTGATTTAAAAAAAAAAATTGTAATTTGTTTTTAATATTATTTTTATTTATGTGCGCAGCAGGATGTGCCCCGCAGGATGTGCGCCCCACAGAATTTGCGCCCCACAGGATGTTCAAGCACAGTTTTTTTATTAATTTGATTTAAATATTTTTTTTTGTAAAAATGTTTTAATATTATTTTTATTTATGTGCGCAGCAGGATGTGCGCCGCAGGATATGCGCCCCACAGAATTTGCGCCCCTCAGGATGTGCAAGCACAGTTTTTTTATTAATTTGATTTAAATATTTTTTTTTGTAAAACTGTTTTAATATTATTTTTATTTATGTGCGCAGCAGGATGTGCGCCCCACAGAATTTGCGCCCCACAGGATGTGCAAGCACAGTTTGTTTATTAATTTGATTTAAAAAAAAAAATTGTAATTTGTTTTTAATATTATTTTTATTTATTTGCACAGCAGGATGTACGCCCCACATAATTTTTGCCCCACAGGATGTGCAAGCACAGTTTTTTTATTAGTTATATTTAAATATTTTTTTTTTGTAATAATGTTTTAATATTATTTTTATTTATGTGCGCAGCAGGATGTGCGCCGCAGGATGTGCGCCCCACAGAATTTGCGCCCCACAGGATGTGCAAGCACAGTTTGTTTATTAATTTGATTTAAAAAAAAAAAATTGTAAATTGTTTTTAATATTATTTTTATTAATGTGCGCAGCTGGATGTGCGCCGCACAGAATTTGTGCCCCACAGGATGTGCAAGCACAGTTTTTTTATTAATTTGATTAAAAAAAAAATTGTAATTTGTTTTTAATATTATTTTTATTTATGTGCGCAGCAGGATGTGCGCCGCAGGATGTGCGCCCCACAGAATTTGCGCCCAACAGGATGTGCAAGCACAGTTTTTTTATTAATTTGATTTAAATATTTTTTTTGTAAAAATGTTTTAATATTATTTTTATTTATGTGCGCAGCAGGATGTGCGCCGCAGGATGTGCGCCCTACAGAATTTGCGCCCCACAGGATGTGCAAGGACAGTTTTTTTATTAATTTGATTTAAATATTTTTTTTTGTAAAAATGTTTTAATATTACTTTTATTTATGTGCGCAGCAGGATGTGCGCCGCAGGATGTGCGCCCCACAGAATTTGCGCCCCACAGGATGTGCAAGCACAGTTTTTTTATTAATTTGATTTAAAAAAAAAAAAAATTGTAAATTGTTTTTAATATTACTTTTATTAATGTGCGCAGCTGGATGTGCGCCCCACAGAATTTGCGCCCCACAGGATGTGCAAGCACAGTTTTTTTATTAATTTGATGTATATATTTTTTTTTGTAAAAATGTTTTAATATTATTTTTATTAATGTGCGCAGCAGGATGTGTGCCGCAGGATGTGCGCCCCACATAATTTGCGCCCCACAGGATGTGCAAGCACAGTTTTTTTATTAATTTGATTTAAATATTTTTTTTTGTAAAAATGTTTTAATATTGTTTTTATTTATGTGCGCAGCAGGATGTGCGCCGCAGGATTTGTGCCCCACAGAATTTGCGCCCCACAGGATGTGCAAGCACAGTTTTTTTATTAATTTGATTTAAATATTTTTTTTTGTAAAAATGTTTTAATATTATTTTTATTCATGTGCGCAGCAGGATTTGCGCCAAAGGATGTGCGCCCCACAGAATTTGCGCCCCACAGGATGTGCAAGCACAGTTTTTTTATTAATTTGATTTAAAAAAAAAATTGTAATTTGTTTTTAATATTATTTTTATTTATGTGCGCAGCAGGATGTGCGCCCCACAGAATTTGCGCCCCACAGGATGTGCAAGCACAGCTTTTTTATTAATTTGATTTAAATATTTTTTTTTGTAAAAATGTTTTAATATTATTTTTATTCATGTGCGCAGCAGGATTTGCGCCAAAGGATGTGCGCCCCACAGAATTTGCGCCCCACAGGATGTGCAAGCACAGTTTTTTTATTAATTTGATTTAAAAAAAAAATTGTAATTTGTTTTTAATATTATTTTTATTTATGTGCGCAGCAGGATGTGCGCCCCACAGAATTTGCGCCCCACAGGATGTGCAAGCACAGCTTTTTTATTAATTTGATTTAAATATTTTTTTTTGTAAAAATGTTTTAATATTATTGTTATTTATGTGCGCCGAAGGATGTGCGCCCCACAGCATTTGCGCCCCACAGGATGTGCAAGCACAGTTTGTTTATTAATTTGATTTTAAAAAAAAAATTGAAATTTGTTTTTAATATTATTTTTATTTATGTGCGCAGCAGGATGTGCGCCCCACAGAATTTGCGCCCCACAGGATGTGCAAGCACAGTTTTTTTATTAATTTGATTTAAATATTTTTTTTGTAAAAATGTTTTAATATTATTTTTATTCATGTGCGCAGCAGGATGTGTGCCGCAGGATGTGCGCCCCACATAATTTGCGCCCCACAGGATGTGCAAGCACAGTTTTTTTATTAATTTGATTTAAATATTTTTTTTTGTAAAAATGTTTTAATATTGTTTTTATTTATGTGCGCAGCAGGATGTGCGCCGCAGGATTTGCGCCCCACAGAATTTGCGCCCCACAGGATGTGCAAGCACAGTTTTTTTTTTAATTTGATTTAAATATTTTTTTTTGTAAAAATGTTTTAATATTATTTTTATTCCTGTGCGCAGCAGGATTTGCGCCGCAGGATGTGCGCCCCACAGAATTTGCGCCCCACAGGATGTGCAAGCACAGTTTTTTTATTAATTTGATTTAAATATTTTTTTTTGTAAAAATGTTTTAATATTATTTTTATTTATGTGCGCAGCAGGATGTGCGCCCCACAGGATGTGCAAGCACAGTTTTTTATTAATTTGATTTAAATATTTTTTTTTGTAAAAATGTTTTAATATTATTTTTATTTATGTGATCAGCAGGATGTGCGCCCCACAGGATGTGCAAGCACAGTTTGTTTATTAATTTGATTTAAAAAAAAAAATTGTAATTTGTTTTTAATATTATTTTTATTTATGTGCGCAGCAGGATGTGCGCCGCAGGATGTGCGCCCCACAGAATTTGCGCCCCACAGGATGTGCAAGCACAGTTTTTTTATTAATTTGATTTAAATATTTTTTTTTGTAAAAATGTTTTAATATTATTTTTATTTATGTGCGCAGCAGGATGTGCGCCCCACAGAATTTGCGCCCCACAGGATGTGCAAGCACAGTTTTTTTATTAATTTGATTTAAATATTTTTTTTTGTAAAAATGTTTTAATATTATTTTTATTCATGTGCGCAGCAGGATGTGTGCCGCAGGATGTGCGCCCCACATAATTTGCGCCCCACAGGATGTGCAAGCACAGTTTTTTTATTAATTTGATTTAAATATTTTTTTTTGTAAAAATGTTTTAATATTGTTTTTATTTATGTGCGCAGCAGGATGTGCGCCGCAGGATTTGCGCCCCACAGAATTTGCGCCCCACAGGATGTGCAAGCACAGTTTTTTTATTAATTTGATTTAAATATTTTTTTTTGTAAAAATGTTTTAATATTATTTTTATTCATGTGCGCAGCAGGATTTGCGCCGCAGGATGTGCGCCCCACAGAATTTGCGCCCCACAGGATGTGCAAGCACAGTTTTTTTATTAATTTGATTTAAAAAAAAAATTGTAATTTGTTTTTAATATTATTTTTATTTATGTGCGCAGCAGGATGTGCGCCCCACAGAATTTGCGCCCCACAGGATGTGCAAGCACAGTTTTTTTATTAATTTGATTTAAATATTTTTTTTTGTAAAAATGTTTTAATATTATTTTTATTTATGTGCGCAGCAGGATGTGCGCCCCACAGGATGTGCAAGCACAGTTTTTTTATTAATTTGATTTAAATATTTTTTTTTGTAAAAATGTTTTAATATTATTTTTATTCATGTGCGCAGCAGGATTTGCGCCGCAGGATGTGCGCCCCACAGAATTTGCGCCCCACAGGATGTGCAAGCACAGTTTTTTTATTAATTTGATTTAAATATTTTTTTTTGTAAAAATGTTTTAATATTATTTTTATTTATGTGCGCAGCAGGATGTGCGCCCCACAGGATGTACAAGCACAGTTTTTTTATTAATTTGATTTAAATATTTTTTTTTGTAAAAATGTTTTAATATTATTTTTATTTATGTGCGCAGCAGGATGTGCGCCCCACAGGATGTGCAAGCACAGTTTGTTTATTAATTTGATTTAAAAAAAAAATTGTAATTTGTTTTTAATATTATTTTTATTTATGTGCGCAGCAGGATGTGCCTCGCAGGATGTGCGCCCCAGAGAATTTGCGCCCCACAGGATGTGCAAGCACAGTTTTTTTATTAATTTGATTTAAATATTTTTTTTTGTAAAAATGTTTTAATATTATTTTTATTTATGTGCGCAGCAGGATGTGCGCCGCAGGATGTGCGCCCCACAGGATGTGCAAGCACATTTTTTTTATTAATTTGAATTAAAAAAAAAAAATTGTAATTTGTTTTTAATATTATTTTTATTTACGTGCATATCAGGATGTGCGCCGCAGGATGTGCGCCCCACAGAATTTGCGCCCCACAGGATGTGCAAGCACAGTTTTTTTATTAATTTGATTTAAATATTTTTTTTTGTAAAAATGTTTTAATATTATTTTTATTTATGTGCGCAGCAGGAGGTGCGCCGCAGGATGTGCGCCCCACAGAATTTGCGCCACACATGATGTGCAAGGACAGTTTTTTTATTAATTTGATTTAAAAAAAAAAAATTGTAATTTGTTTTTAATATTATTTTTATTTAGTTGCGCAGCAGGATGTGCGCCGCAGGATGTGCGCCCCACAGGATGTGCAAGGGCAGTTTTTTTATTAATTTGATTTAAATATTTTTTTGTAAAAATGTTTTAATATCATTTTTATTTATGTGCGCAGCAGGATGTGCGCCGCAGAATGTGCGCCCCTCAGAATTTGCGCCCCACAGGATGTGCAAGCACAGTTTTTTTATTAATTTGATTTAAATATTTTTTTTTGTAAAAATATTTTAATATTATTTTTATTTTATGTGCGCAGCAGGATGTGCAAGGACAGTTTTTTTATTAATTTGATTTAAAAAAAAAAAATTGTAATTTGTTTTTAATATTATTTTTATTTATGTGCGCAGCAGGATGTGCGCCCCACAGAATTTGCGCCCCACAGGATGTGCAAGCACAGTTTTTTTATTAATTTGATTTAAAAAAAAATAATTGTAAATTGTTTTTAATATTATTTTTATTTATGTGCGCAGCAGGATGTGCGCAGCAGGATGTGCGCCGCAGGATGTGCGCCCCACATAATTTGCGCCCCACAGGATGTGCAAGGACAGTTTTTTTATTAATTTGATTTAAATATTTTTTTTTGTAAAAATGTGTTAATATTATTTTTATTCATGTGCGCAGCAGGATTTGCGCCGCAGGATGTGCGCCCCACAGAATTTGCGCTCCACAGGATGTGCAAGGACAGTTTTTTTATTAATTTGATTTAAAAAAAAAATTGTAATTTGTTTTTAATATTATTTTTATTTATGTGCGCAGCAGGATGTGCGCCCCACAGAATTTGCGCCCCACAGGATGTGCAAGGACAGTTTTTTTATTAATTTGATTTAAATATTTTTTTTTGTAAAAATGTTTTAATATTATTTTTATTCTTGTGCGCAGCAGGATTTGCGCCGCAGGATGTGCGCCCCACAGAATTTGCGCCCCACAGGATGTGCAAGCACAGTTTGTTTATTAATTTGATTTAAAAAAAAAAATTGTAATTTGTTTTTAATATTATTGTTATTTATGTGCGCAGCAGGATGTGCGCCGCAGGATGTGCGCCCCACAGAATTTGCGCCCCACAGGATGTGCAAGCACAGTTTTTTTATTAATTTGATTTAAATATTTTTTTTTGTAAAAATGTTTTATTTTATTTTTATTTATGTGCGCAGCAGGATGTGCGCCGCAGGATGTGCGCCCCACAGAATTTGCGCCCCACAGGATGTGCAAGGACAGTTTTTTTTATTAATTTGATTTAAATATTTTTTTTGTAAAAATGTTTTAATATTATTTTTATTCATGTGCGCAGCAGGATGTGCGCCGCAGGATGTGCGCCCCACAGAATTTGCGCACCTCATAATTTGCGCCCCACAGGACGTGCAAGGACAGTTTTTTTATTAATTTGATTTAAAAAAAAAAATTGTAATTTGTTTTTAATATTATTTTTATTTATTTGCGCAGCAGGATGTGCGCTGCAGGATGTGCGCCCCACAGGATGTGCAAGCACAGTTTTTTTATTAATTTGATTTAAATATTTTTTTTTGTAAAAATGTTTTATTTTATTTTTATTTATGTGCGCAGCAGGATGTGCGCCGCAGGATGTGCGCCCCACAGAATTTGCGCCCCACAGGATGTGCAAGGACAGTTTTTTTTATTAATTTGATTTAAAAAAAAAAATTGTAATTTGTTTTTAATATTATTTTTATTTATGTGCGCAGCAGGATGTGCGCCCCACAGAATTTGCGCCCCACATAATTTGCGCCCCACAGGACGTGCAAGGACAGTTTTTTTATTAATTTAATTTTTTAAAAAAAATTGTAATTTGTTTTTAATATTATTTTTATTTATGTGCGCAGCAGGATGTGCGCCGCAGGATGTGCGCCCCACAGAATTTGCGCCCCACAGGATGTGCAAGCACAGTTTTTTTATTAATTTGATTTAAAAAAAAAAAATTGTAAATTGTTTTTAATATTATTTTTATTTATGTGCGCAGCAGGATGTGCGCCACAGGATGTCAGCCCCACAGAATTTGCGCCCCACAGGATGTGCAAGCACAGTTTTTTTATTAATATGATTTAAATATTTTTTTGTAAAAATGTTTTAATATTATTTTTATTCATGTGCGCCCCACAGAATTTGCGCCCCACAGGATGTGCAAGGACAGTTTTTTATTAATTTGATTTAAAAAAAAAATTGTAATTTGTTTTTAATATTATTTTTATTTATGTGCGCAGCAGGATGTGCGCCCCACAGAATTTGCGCCCCACAGAATTTGCGCCCCACAGGATGTGCAAGCACAGTTTTTTTATTAATTTGATTTAAAAAAAAAAAATGTAAATTGTTTTTAATATTATTTTTATTTATGTGCGCAGCAGGATGTGCGCCGCAGGATGTACGCCCCACATAATTTGCGCCCCACAGGATGTGCAAGCCTAGTTTTTTTATTAGTTATATTTAAATATTTTTTTTTGTAAAAATGTTTTAATATTATTTTTATTTATGTTCGCAGCAGGATGTGCGCCGCAGGATTTGCGCCCCACAGAATTTGCGCCCCACAGAATGTGCAAGCACAGTTTTTTTATTAATTTGATTTAAAAAAAAAAAATTGTAAATTGTTTTTAATATCATTTTTATTTATGTGCGCAGCTGGATGTGCGCCGCACAGAATTTGCGCCCCACAGGATGTGCAAGCACAGTTTTTTTATTAATTTGATTTAAAAAAAAAAAAATTGTAAATTGTTTTTAATATTATTTTTATTAATGTGCGCAGCTGGATGTGCGCCGCACAGAATTTGCGCCCCACAGGATGTGCAAGCACAGTTTTTTTATTAATTTGATTTAAAAAAAAAAATTGTAATTTGTTTTTAATATTATTTTTATTTATGTGCGCAGCAGGATGTGTACCGCAGGATGTGCGCCCCACAGAATTTGCGCCCCACAGGATGTGCAAGGACAGTTTTTTTATTAATTTGATTTAAATATTTTTTTTGTAAAAATGTTTTAATATTATTTTTATTTATGTGCACAGCAGGATGTGCGCAGCAGGATGTGCGCCGCAGGATGTACGCCCCAGATAATTTGCGCCCCACAGGATGTGCAAGCAGAGTTTTTTTATTAATTGTTTAAAATATTTTTTTTTTGTAAAGATGTTTTAATATTATTTTTATCTATGTGCGCCGCAGGATGTGCGCCGAAGGATGTGCGCCCCACAGAATTTGCGCCCCACAGAATTTGCGCCCCACAGGATGTGCAAGGACAGTTTTTTTATTAATTTGATTTAAATATTTTTTTTGTAAAAATGTTTTAATATTATTTTTATTTATGTGCGCAGCAGGATGTGCGCCGCAGGATGTGCAAGCACAGTTTTTTTATTAATTTGATTTAAAAAAAAAAATTGTAATTTGTTTTTAATATTATTTTTATTTATGTGCGCAGCAGGATGTGCGCCGCAGGATGTGCGCCCCACAGAATTTGCGCCCCACAGGATGTGCAAGCACAGTTTTTTTATTAATTTGATTTAAATATTTTTTTTTGTAAAAATGTTTTAATATTATTTTTATTTATATGCGCAGCAGGATGTGCGCCGCAGGATGTGCGCCCCACAGAATTTGCGCCCCACAGGATGTGCAAGCACAGTTTTTTTATTAATTTGATTTAAATATTTTTTTTGTAAAAATGTTTTAATATCATTTTTATTCATGTGCGCAGCAGAATGTGCGCCGCAGGATGTGCGCCCCACAGAATTTGCGCCCCACAGAATTTGCGCCCCACAGGATGTGCAAGCACAGTTTTTTCATTAATTTGATTTAAATATTTTTTTTTGTAAAAATGTTTTAATATTATTTGTATTTATGTGCGCAGCAGGATGTGTGCCGCAGGATGTGCGCCCCACATAATTTGCGCCCCACAGGATGTGCAAGCACAGTTTTTTTATTAATTTGATTCAAATATTTTTTTTTGTAAAAATGTTTTAATATTATTTTTATTTATGTGCGCAGCAGGATGTGCGCCGCATGATGTGCGCCCCACATAATTTGCGCCCCACAGGATGTGCAAGCACAGTTTTTTTATTAATTTGATTTAAAAAAAAAAATTGTACATTTTTTTTAATTTCATTTTTATTTATTTGCGCAGCAGGATTTGCGCCGCAGGATGTGCGCCCCACAGAATTTGCGCCCCACAGGATGTGCAAGCACAGTTTTTTTATTAATTTGATTTAAATATTTTTTTTTGTAAAAATGTTTTAATATTATTTTATTTATGTGCGCAGCAGGATGTGCGCCGCAGGATGTGCGCAACACATAATTTGCGCCCCACAGGATGTGCAAGCAAGGTTTTTTATTAGTTATATTTAAATATTTTTTTTTGTAAAAATGTTTTAATATTATTTTTATTTATGTGCGCAGCAGGATGTGCGCCGCAGGATGTGCGCCCCACATAATTTGCGCCCCACAGGATGTGCAAGCACAGTTTTTTTATTAATTGTTTAAAATATTTTTTTTTTTGTAAAGATGTTTTAATATTATTTTTATCTCTGTGCGCCGCAGGATGTGCGCCCCACAGAATTTGCGCCCCACAGGATGTGCAAGGACAGTTTTTTTATTAATTTGATTTAAAAAAAAAATTATAATTTGTTTTTAATATTATTTTTATTTATGTGCGCAGCAGGATGTGCGCCGCAGGATGTGCGCCCCACATTATTTGCGCCCCACAGGATGTTCAAGCACAGTTTTTTAAATAATTTGATTTAAATATTTGTTTTTGTAAAAATGTTTTAATATTATTTTTATTTATGTGCGCAGCAGGATGTGCGCCGCAGGATGTGCGCAACACATAATTTGCGCCCCACAGGATGTGCAAGCAAGGTTTTTTATTAGTTATATTTAAATATTTTTTTTTGTAAAAATGTTTTAATATTATTTTTATTTATGTGCGCAGCAGGATGTGCGCCGCAGGATGTGCGCCCCACATAATTTGCGCCCCACAGGATGTGCAAGCACAGTTTTTTTATTAATTGTTTAAAATATATTTTTTTTGTAAAGATGTTTTAATATTATTTTTATCTATGTGCGCCGCAGGATGTGCGCCCCACAGAATTTGCGCCCCACAGGATGTGCAAGCACAGTTTTTTTATTAATTTTATTTAAATATTTTTTTTTGTAAAAATGTTTTAATATTATTTTTATTTATCTGCGCAGCAGGATGTGCGCCGCAGGATGTGCGCAACACATAATTTGCGCCCCACAGGATGTGCAAGCAAGGTTTTTTATTAGTTATATTTAAATATTTTTTTTTGTAAAAATGTTTTAATATTATTTTTATTTATGTGCGCAGCAGGATGTGCGCCGCAGGATGTGCGCCCCACATAATTTGCGCCCCACAGGATGTGCAAGCACAGTTTTTTTATTAATTGTTTAAAATATATTTTTTTTGTAAAGATGTTTTAATATTATTTTTATCTATGTGCGCCGCAGGATGTGCGCCCCACAGAATTTGCGCCCCACAGGATGTGCAAGCACAGTTTTTTTATTAATTTTATTTAAATATTTTTTTTTGTAAAAATGTTTTAATATTATTTTTATTTATCTGCGCAGCAGGATGTGCGCCGCAGTATGTGCGCCCCACAGAATTTGCGCCCCACAGGATGTGCAAGCACAGTTTGTTTATTAATTTGATTTAAAAAAAAAAAATTGTAAATTGTTTTTAATATTATTTTTATTTATGTGCGCAGCAGGATGTGCGCCGAAGAATGTGCGCCCCACATAATTTGCGCCCCACAGGATGTGCAAGGACAGTTTTTTTATTAATTTGATTTAAATATTTTTTTTTGTAAAAATGTTTTAACATTATTTTTATTTATATGCGCAGCAGGATGTGCGCCGCATGATGTGCGCCCCACATAATTTGCGCCCCACAGGATGTGCAAGCACAGTTTTTTTATTAATTTGATTTAAATATTTTTTTTTGTAAAAATGTTTTAATATTATTTTTATTCATGTGCGCCCCACAGAATTTGCGCCCCACAGGATGTGCAAGGACAGTTTTTTATTAATTTGATTTAAAAAAAAAAATTGTAATTTGTTTTTAATATTATTTTTATTTATGTGCGCAGCAGGATGTGCGCCCCACAGAATTTGCGCCCCACAGGATGTGCATGGACAGTTTTTTTATTAATTTGATTTAAAAAAAAAATATTGTAAATTTTTTTTAATTTTATTTTTATTTATTTGCGCAGCAGGATGTGCGCTGCAGGATGTGCGCCCCACATAATTTGCGCCCCACAGGATGTGCAAGCACAGTTTTTTTATTAATTTGATTTAAATATTTTTTTTTGTAATAATGTTGTAATATTATTTTTATTTATGTGCGCAGCAGGATTTGCGCCGCAGGATGTGCCCCACACAGAATTTGCGCCCCACAGGATGTGCAAGGACAGTTTTTTTTATTAATTTGATTTAAATATTTTTTTTGTAAAAATGTTTTAATATTATTTTTATTCATGTGCGCAGCAGGATGTGCGCCGCAGGATGTGCGCCCCACATAATTCGCGCCCCACATAATTTGCGCCCCACACTACGTGCAAGGACAATTTTTTTATTAATTTGATTTAAAAAAAAAAATTGTAATTTGTTTTTAATATTATTTTCATTTATGTGCGCAGCAGGATGTGCGCCGCAGGATGTGCGCCCCACAGAATTTGCGCCCCACAGGATGTGCAAGCACAGTTTTTTTATTAATTTGATTTAAAAAAAAAAAATTGTAAATTGTTTTTAATATTATTTTTATTTATGTGCGCAGCAGGATGTGCGCCACAGGATGTCAGCCCCACAGAATTTGCGCCCCACAGGATGTGCAAGCACAGTTTTTTTATTAATATGATTTAAATATTTTTTTTTGTAAAAATGTTTTAATATTATTTTTATTCATGTGCGCCCCACAGAATTTGCGCCCCACAGGATGTGCAAGGACAGTTTTTTATTAATTTGATTTTAAAAAAAAAATTGTAATTTGTTTTTAATATTATTTTTATTTATGTGCGCAGCAGGATGTGCGCCCCACAGAATTTGCGCCCCACAGGATGTGCATGGACAGTTTTTTTATTAATTTGATTTAAAAAAAAAATATTGTAAATTTTTTTTAATTTTATTTTTATTTATTTGCGCAGCAGGATGTGCGCTGCAGGATGTGCGCCCCACAGAATTTGCGCCCCACATAATTTGCGCCCCACAGGACGTGCAAGGACAGTTTTTTTATTAATTTGATTTAAATATTTTTTTTTGTAATAATGTTTTAATATTATTTTTATTTATGTGCGCAGCAGGATGTGCACCGCAGGATGTGCGCCCCACAGAATTTGCGCCCCACAGGATGTGCAAGGACAGTTTTTTATTAATTTGATTTAAAAAAAAAAATTGTAATTTGTTTTTAATATTATTTTTATTCATGTGCGCAGCAGGATGTGCGCCCCACAGAATTTGCGCCCCACAGGATGTGCATCACAGTTTTTTTATTAATTTGATTTTAAAAAAAAAAATTGTAAATTGTTTTTAATATTATTTTTATTTATGTGCGCAGCAGGATGTGCGCCACAGGATGTGCGCCCCACAGAATTTGCGCCCCACAGGATGTGCAAGCACAGTTTTTTTATTAATTTGATTTAAATATTTTTTTTTGTAAAAATGTTTTAATATTATTTTTATTCATGTGCGCCCCACAGAATTTGAGCCCCACAGGATGTGCAAGGACAGTTTTTTTATTAATTTGATTTTAAAAAAAAAATTGTAATTTGTTTTTAATATTATTTTTATTTATGTGCGCAGCAGGATGTGCGCCGCAGGATGTGCGCCCCACAGAATTTGCGCCCCACAGGATGTGCATGGACAGTTTTTTTATTAATTTGATTTAAAAAAAAAAATTGTAATTTGTTTTTAATATTATTTTTATTTATGTGCGCAGCAGGATGTGCGCCGCAGGATGTGCGCCCCACAGAATTTGCGCCCCACAGGATGTGCAAGCACAGTTTTTTTATTAATTTGATTTAAATATTTTTTTTGTAAAAATGTTTTAATATTATTTTTATTCATGTGCGCAGCAGGATGTGCGCCGCAGGATGTGCGCCCCACAGAATTTGCGCCCCACATAATTTGCGCCCCACAGGATGTTCAAGCACAGTTTTTTTAATAATGTGATTTAAATATTTTTTTTTTTAAAAATGTTTTAATATTATTTTTATTTATTTGTGCAGCAGGATGTGCGCCGCAGCATGTGCGCCCCACAGAATTTGCGCCCCACAGGATGTGCAAGCACAGTTTTTTTATTAATTTGATTTAAATATTTTTTTTTGTAAAAATGTTTTAATATTATTTTTATTCATGTGCGCCCCACATAATTTGCGCCCCACAGGATGTGCAAGGACAGTTTTTTTATTAATTTGATTTAAAAAAAAAAAATTGTAAATTGTTTTTAATATTATTTTTATTTATGTGCGCAGCAGGATGTGCGCCACAGGATGTCAGCCCCACAGAATTTGCGCCCCACAGGATGTGCAAGCACAGTTTTTTTATTAATATGATTTAAATATTTTTTTTTGTAAAAATGTTTTAATATTATTTTTATTCATGTGCGCCCCACAGGATGTGCAAGGACAGTTTTTTTTATTAATTTGATTTAAATATTTTTTTTGTAAAAATGTTTTAATATTATTTTTATTCATGTGCGCAGCAGGATGTGCGCCGCAGGATGTGCGCCCCACAGAATTTGCGCCCCACATAATTTGCGCCCCACAGGACGTGCAAGGACAGTTTTTTTATTAATTTGATTTAAAAAAAAAAATTGTAATTTGTTTTTAATATTATTTTTATTTATGTGCGCAGCAGGATGTGCGCCCCACAGAATTTGCGCCCCACAGGATGTGCAAGGACAGTTTTTTTATTAGTTATATTTAAATATTTTTTTTGTAAAAATGTTTTAATATTATTTTTATTTATGTGCGCAGCAGGATGTGCGCGGCAGGATGTGCGCCCCACAGAATTTGCGCACCACAGGATGTGCAAGCACAGTTTTTTTATTAATTTGATTTAAAAAAAAAAAATTGTAAATTGTTTTTAATATTATTTTTATTTATGTGCGCAGCAGGATGTGCGCCAAAGGATGTGCGCCCCACAGAATTTGCGCCCCACAGGATGTGCAAGCACAGTTTTTTATTAATTTGATTTAAATATTTTTTTTTGTAAAAATGTTTTAATATTATTTTTATTCATGTGCTCCCCACAGAATTTGCGCCCCACAGGATTTGCAAGGACAGTTTTTTTATTAATTTGATTTTTAAAAAAAAATTGTAATTTGTTTTTAATATTATTTTTATTTATGTGCGCAGCAGGATGTGCGCCGCAGGATGTGCGCCCCACAGAATTTGCGCCCCACAGGATGTGCATGGACAGTTTTTTTATTAATTTGATTTAAAAAAAAAAATTGTAATTTGTTTTTAATATTATTTTTATTTATGTGCGCAGCAGGATGTGCGCCGCAGGATGTGCGCCCCACAGAATTTGCGCCCCACAGGATGTGCAAGCACAGTTTTTTTATTAATTTGATTTAAATATTTTTTTTGTAAAAATGTTTTAATATTATTTTTATTTATGTGCGCAGCAGGATGTGCGCCGCAGGATATGCGCCCCACAGAATTTGCGCCCCACAGGATGTGCAAGGACAGTTTTTTTATTAATTTGATTTAAAAAAAAAATTGTAATTTGTTTTTAATATTATTTTTATTTATGTGCGCAGCAGGATGTGCGCCGCAGGATGTGCGCCCCACAGAAGTTGCGCCCCACAGGATGTGCAAGCACAGTTTTTTTATTAATTTGATTTAAATATTTTTTTTTGTAAAAATGTTTTAATATTATTTTTATTTATGTGCGCAGCAGGATGTGTGCCGCAGGATATGCGCCCCACAGAATTTGCGCCCCACAGGATGTGCAAGGACAGTTTTTTTATTAATTTGATTTAAAAAAAAAATTGTAATTTGTTTTTAATATTATTTTTATTTATGTGCGCAGCAGGATGTGCGCCGCAGGATGTGCGACCCACAGAATTTGCGCCCCACAGGATGTGCAAGCACAGTTTTTTTATTAGTTATATTTAAATATTTTTTTTTGTAAAAATGTTTTAATATTATTTTTATTTATGTGCGCAGCAGGATTTGCGCCCCACATAATTTGCGCCCCACAGGATGTGCAAGCACAGTTTTTTTATTAATTTGATTTAAATATTTTTTTTTGTTAAAATGTTTTAATATTATTTTTATTTATGTGCGCAGCAGGATGTGCGCCGCAGGATGTGCGCCCCACAGAATTTGCTCCCCACAGGATGTGCAAGGACAGTTTTTTTATTAATTTGATTTAAATATTTTTTTTGTAAAAATGTTTTAATATTATTTTTATTTATTTGCGCAGCAGGATGTGCGCCGCAGGATGTGCGCCCCACATAATTTGCGCCCCACAGGATGTGCAAGCACAGTTTGTTTATTAATTTGATTTAAAAAAAAAAAATTGTAAATTTTTTAAATATTATTTTTATTTATGTGCGCAGCAGGATGTGCGCCGCAGGATGTGCGCCCCACAGAATTTGCGCCCCACAGGATGTGCAAGCACAGTTTTTTTATTAATTTGATTTAAATATATTTTTTTGTAAAAATGTTTTAATATTATTTTTATTTATGTGCGCAGCAGGATGTGCGCCCCACAGAATTTGCGCCCCACAGAATTTGCGCCCCACAGGATGTGCAAGGACAGTTTTTTTATTAATTTGATTTTTAAAAAAAAATTGTAATTTGTTTTTAATATTATTTTTATTTATTTGCGCAGCAGGATGTGCGCCGCAGGATGTGCGCCCCACAGAATTTGCGCCCCACAGGATGTGCAAGCACAGTTTTTTTATTAGTTATATTTAAATATTTTTTTTTGTAAAAATGTTTTAATATTATTTTTATTTATGTGCGCAGCAGGATTTGCGCCCCACATAATTTGCGCCCCACAGGATGTGCAAGCACAGTTTTTTTATTAATTTGATTTAAATATTTTTTTTTGTAAAAATGTTTTAATATTATTTTTATTTATGTGCGCAGCAGGATGTGCGCCGCAGGATGTGCGCCCCACAGAATTTGCGCCCCACAGGATGTGCAAGCACAGTTTTTTTATTAGTTATATTTAAATATTTTTTTTTGTAAAAATGTTTTAATATTATTTTTATTTATGTGCGCAGCAGGATTTGCGCCCCACATAATTTGCGCCCCACAGGATGTGCAAGCACAGTTTTTTTATTAATTTGATTTAAATATTTTTTTTTGTAAAAATGTTTTAATATTATTTTTATTTATGTGCGCAGCAGGATGTGCGCCGCAGGATGTGCGCCCCACAGAATTTGCGCCCCACAGGATGTGCAAGCACAGTTTTTTTATTAATTTGATTTAAATATTTTTTTTTGTAAAAATGTTTTAATATTATTTTTATTTATGTGCGCCGCAGGATGTGCGCCCCACAGAATTTGCGCTCCACAGGATGTGCAAGGACAGTTTTTTTATTAATTTGATTTAAATATTTTTTTTGTAAAAATGTTTTAATATTATTTTTATTTATGTGCGCAGCAGGATGTGAACCGCAGGATGTGCGCCCCACAGAATTTGCGCCCCACAGGATGTGCAAGCACAGTTTTTTTATTAATTTGATTTAAATATTTTTTTTTGTAAAAATGTTTTAATATTATTTGTATTAATGTGCGCAGCTGGATGTGCGCCGCAGGATGTGCGCCCCACAGAATTTTCGCCCCACAGGATGTGCAAGCACAGTTTTTTTATTAATTTGATTTAAATATTTTTTTTTGTAAAAATATTTTAATATTATTTTTATTTATGTGCGCCACAGGATGTGCGCCCCACATAATTTGCGCCCCACAGGATGTGCAAGGACAGTTTTTTTATTAATTTGATTGAAAAAAAAAAATTGTAATTTGTTTTTAATATTATTTTTATTTATGTGCGCAGCAGGATGTGCGCCCCACAGAACTTGCGCCCCACAGGATGTGCAAGCACAGTTTTTTTATTAATTTGATTTAAATATTTTTTTTTGTAAAAATGTTTTAATATTATTTTATTTATGTGCGCAGCAGGATGTGCGCCGCAGGATGTGCGCCCCACAGAATTTGCGCCCCACAGGATGTGCAAGCACAGTTTTTTTATTAATTTGATTTAAATATTTTTTTTTGTAAAAATGTTTTATTTCATTTTTATTCATGTGCGCAGCAGGATGTGCGCCACAGGATGTGCGCCCCACAGAATTTGCGCCCCACAGGATGTGCAAGGACAGTTTTTTTATTAATTTGATTTAAAAAAATATTAATTTGATTTAAAAAAAAAAATTGTAATTTGTTTTTAATATTATTTTTATTTATGTGCGCAGCAGGATGTGCGCCGCAGCATGTGCGCCCCACATAATTTGCGCCCCACAGGATGTGCAAGCACAGTTTTTTTATTAATTTGATTTAAATATTTTTTTTTGTAAAAATGTTTTAATATTATTTTTATTTATGTGCGCAGCAGGATGTGCGCCGCAGGATGTGCGCCCCACAGAATTTGCGCCCCACAGGATGTGCAAGCACAGTTTTTTTATTAATTTGATTTAAATATTTTTTTTTGTAAAAATGTTTTATTTCATTTTTATTCATGTGCGCAGCAGGATGTGCGCCACAGGATGTGCGCCCCACAGAATTTGCGCCCCACAGGATGTGCAAGCACAGTTTTTTTATTAATTTGATTTAAATATTTTTTTTTGTAAAAATGTTTTAATATTATTTGTATTAATGTGCGCAGCTGGATGTGCGCCGCAGGATGTGCGCCCCACAGAATTTGCGCCCCACAGGATGTGCAAGCACAGTTTTTTTATTAATTTGATTTAAAAAAAAATAATTGTAAATTGTTTTTAATATTATTTTTATTTATTTGCGCAGCAGGATGTGCGCCGCAGGATGTGCGCCCCACATAATTTGCGCCCCACAGGATGTGCAAGCACAGTTTTTTTATTAATTTGATTTTAATATATTTTTTTGTAAAAATGTTTTAATATTATTTTTATTTATGTGCGCAGCAGGATGTGCGCCCCACAGAATTTGCGCCCCACAGGATGTGCAAGGACAGTTTTTTTATTAATTTGATTTAAAAAAAAAAAATTGTAATTTGTTTTTAATATTATTTTTATTTATGTGCGCAGCAGGATGTGCGCCGCAGGATGTGCGCCCCACATAATTTGCGCCCCACAGGATGTGCAAGCACAGTTTTTTTATTAATTTCATTTTAATATATTTTTTTGTAAAAATGTTTTAATATTATTTTTATTTATGTGCGCAGCAGGATGTGCGCCCCACAGAATTTGCGCCCCACAGGATGTGCAAGGACAGTTTTTTTATTAATTTGATTTAAAAAAAAAAAATTGTAATTTGTTTTTAATATTATTTTTATTTATGTGCGCAGCAGGATGTGCGCCGCAGGATGTGCGCCCCACAGAATTTGCGCCCCACAGGATGTGCAAGCACAGTTTTTTTATTAATTTGATTTAAAAAAAAATAATTGTAAATTGTTTTTAATATTATTTTTATTTATGTGCGCAGCAGGAATTGCGCCGCAGGATGTGCGCCCCACAGAATTTGCGCCCCACAGGATGTGCAACCACAGTTTTTTATTAATTTGATTTAAATATTTTTTTTTGTAAAAATGTTTTAATATTGTTTTTATTTATGTGCGCAGCAGGATGTGCGCCGCATGATGTGCGCCCCACATAATTTTCGCCCCACAGGATGTGCAAGCACAGTTTTTTTATTAATTTGATTTAAATATTTTTTTTTGTAAAAATGTTTTAATATTATTTTTATTTATGTGCGCAGCAGGATGTGCGCCGCAGGATGTGCGCCCCACAGAATTTGCGCCCCACAGGATGTGCAAGCACAGTTTTTTTATTAATTTGATTTAAATATTTTTTTTTGTAAAAATGTTTTATTTCATTTTTATTCATGTGCGCAGCAGGATGTGCGCCACAGGATGTGCGCCCCACAGAATTTGCGCCCCACAGGATGTGCAAGCACAGTTTTTTTATTAATTTGATTTAAATATTTTTTTTTGTAAAAATGTTTTAATATTATTTGTATTAATGTGCGCAGCTGGATGTGCGCCGCAGGATGTGCGCCCCACAGAATTTGCGCCCCACAGGATGTGCAAGCACAGTTTTTTTATTAATTTGATTTAAAAAAAAATAATTGTAAATTGTTTTTAATATTATTTTTATTTATTTGCGCAGCAGGATGTGCGCCGCAGGATGTGCGTCCCACATAATTTGCGCCCCACAGGATGTGCAAGCACAGTTTTTTTATTAATTTCATTTTAATATATTTTTTTGTAAAAATGTTTTAATATTATTTTTATTTATGTGCGCAGCAGGATGTGCGCCCCACAGAATTTGCGCCCCACAGGATGTGCAAGGACAGTTTTTTTATTAATTTGATTTAAAAAAAAAAAATTGTAATTTGTTTTTAATATTATTTTTATTTATGTGCGCAGCAGGATGTGCGCCGCAGGATGTGCGCCCCACAGAATTTGCGCCCCACAGGATGTGCAAGCACAGTTTTTTTATTAATTTGATTTAAAAAAAAAAAATTGTAAATTTTTTTTAATTTCATTGTTATTCATGTGCGCAGCAGGATGTGCGCCCCACAGAATTTGCGCCCCACAGGATGTGCAAGGACAGTTTTTTTATTAATTTGATTTAAAAAAAAAAAATTGTAATTTGTTTTTAATATTATTTTTATTTATGTGCGCAGAAGGATGTGCGCCGCAGGATGTGCGCCCCATAGAATTTGCGCCCCACAGGATGTGCAAGCACAGTTTTTTTATTAATTTGATTTTAAAAAAAAAAAATGTAATTTGTTTTTAATATTATTTTTATTTATGTGCGCAGCAGGATGTGCGCCGCAGGATGTGCGCCCCACAGAATTTGCGCCCCACAGGATGTGCAAGCACAGTTTTTTTATTAATTTGATTTAAAAAAAAATAATTGTAAATTGTTTTTAATATTATTTTTATTTATGTGCGCAGCAGGATGTGCATCGCAGGATGTGCGCCCCACAGAATTTGCGCCCCACAGGATGTGCAACCACAGTTTTTTATTAATTTGATTTTAATATATTTTTTTGTAAAAATGTTTTAATATTATTTTTATTTATGTGCGCAGCAGGATGTGCGCCCCACAGAATTTGCGCCCCACAGGATGTGCAAGGACAGTTTTTTTATTAATTTGATTTAAAAAAAAAAAATTGTAATTTGTTTTTAATATTATTTTTATTTATGTGCGCAGCAGGATGTGCGCCCCACAGAATTTGCGCCCCACAGGATGTGCAAGCACAGTTTTTTTATTAATTTGATTTAAAAAAAAAAATTGTAATTTGTTTTTAATATTATTTTTATTTATGTGCGCAGGAGGATGTGCGCTGCAGGATATGCGCCCCACATAATTTGCGCCCCACAGGATGTGCAAGCAAGGTTTTTTATTAGTTATATTTAAATATTTTTTTTTGTAAAAATGTTTTAATATTATTTTTATTTATGTGCGCAGCAGGATGTGTGCCGCAGGATGTGCGCCCCACAGAATTTGCGCCCCACAGGATGTGCAAGCACATTTTTTTTATTAATTTGATTTAAAAAAAAAAAATTGTAAATTTTTTTTAATTTCATTGTTATTCATGTGCGCAGCAGGATGTGCACCCCACAGAATTTGCGCCCCACAGGATGTGCAAGGACAGTTTTTTTATTAATTTGATTTAAAAAAAAAAAATTGTAATTTGTTTTTAATATTATTTTTATTTATGTGCGCAGCAGGATGTGCGCCGCAGGATGTGCGCCCCACAGAATTTGCGCCCCACAGGATGTGCAAGCACAGTTTTTTTATTAATTTGATTTAAAAAAAAATAATTGTAAATTGTTTTTAATATTATTTTTATTTATGTGCGCAGCAGGATGTGCGCCGCAGGATGTGCGCCCCACAGAATTTGCGCCCCACAGGATGTGCAACCACAGTTTTTTATTAATTTGATTTAAATATTTTTTTTTGTAAAAATGTTTTAATATTGTTTTTATTTATGTGCGCAGCAGGATGTGCGCCGCATGATGTGCGCCCCACATAATTTTCGCCCCACAGGATGTGCAAGCACAGTTTTTTTATTAATTTGATTTAAATATTTTTTTTTGTAAAAATGTTTTAATATTATTTTTATTTATGTGCGCAGCAGGATGTGCGCCGCAGGATGTGCGCCCCACAGAATTTGCGCCACACAGGATGTGCAAGGACAGTTTTTTTATTAATTTGATTTAAAAAAAAAAATTGTAATTTGTTTTTAATATTATTTTTATTTATGTGCCCAGCAGGATGTTCGCCGCAGGATGTGCGCCCCACATAATTTGCGCCCCACAGGATGTGCAAGCAAGGTTTTTTATTAGTTATATTTAAATATTTTTTTTTGTAAAAATGTTTTAATATTATTTTCATTTATGTGCGCAGCAGGATGTTCGCCGCATGATGTGCGCCCCACATAATTTGCGCCCCACAGGATGTGCAAGCACAGTTTTTTTATTAATTTGATTTAAATATTTTTTTTTGTAAAAATGTTTTAATATTATTTTCATTTATGTGCCCAGCAGGATGTTCGCCCCACATAATTTGCGCCCCACAGGATGTGCAAGCACAGTTTTTTTATTAATTTGATTTAAATATTTTTTTTTGTAAAAATGTTTTAATATTATTTGTATTAATGTGCGCAGCTGGATGTGCGCCGCAGGATGTGCGCCCCACAGAATTTGCGCCCCACAGGATGTGCAAGCACAGTTTTTTTATTAATTTGATTTAAATATTTTTTTTTGTAAAAATGTTTTAATATTATTTTTATTCATGTGCGCAGCAGGATTTGCGCCGCAGGATGTGCGCCCCACAGAATTTGCGCCCCACAGGATGTGCAAGGACAGTTTTTTTATTAATTTGATTTAAAAAAAAAATTGTAATTTGTTTTTAATATTATTTTTATTTATGTGCGCAGCAGGATGTGCGCCGCAGGATGTGCGCCCCACATAATTTGCGCCCCACAGGATGAGCAGGCACAGTTTTTTTATTAATTGTTTTAAATATTTTTTTTGTAAAGATGTTTTAATATTATTTTTATTTATGTGCGCAGCAGGATGTGCGCCGCAGGATGTGCGCCCCACATAATTTGCGCCCCACAGGATGTGCAAGCACATATTTTTTATTAGTTATATTTAAATATTTTTTTTGTAAAAATGTTTTAATATTATTTTTATTTATGTGCGCAGCAGGATGTGCGCCGCAGGATGTGCGTCCCACAGAATTTGCGCCCCACAGGATGTGCAAGCACAGTTTTTTTATTAATTTGATTTAAATATTTTTTTTTGTAAAAATGTTTTAATATTATTTTTATTCATGTGCACAGCAGGATGTGCGCCGCATGATGTTTGCCCCACATAATTTGCGCCCCACAGGATGAGCAAGCACAGTTTTTTTATTAATTTGATTTAAAAAAAAAAAATTGTACATTTTTTTTAATTTCATTTTTATTCATGTGCGCAGCAGGATGTGCGCCGCAGGATGTGCGCCCCACAGAATTTGCGCCCCACAGGATGTGCAAGCACAGTTTTTTTATTAATTTGATTTAAATATTTTTTTTGTAAAAATGTTTTAACATTATTTTTATTGATATGCGCAGCAGGATGTGCGCCGCAGGATGTGCGCCCCACCGAATTTGTGCCCCACAGGATGTGCAAGCACAGTTTTTTTATTAATTTGATTTAAAAAAAAAAAAATGTAATTTGTTTTTAATATTATTTTTATTTATGTGCGCAGCAGGATGTGCGCCGCAGGATGTGCGCCCCACAGAATTTGCGCCCCACAGAATTTGCGCCCCACAGGATGTGCAAGCACAGTTTTTTTATTAATTTGATTTAAATATTTTTTTTTGTAAAAATGTTTTAATATCATTTTTATTTATGTGCGCAGCAGGATTTGCGCCGCAGGATGTGCGCCCCACAGAATTTGCGCCCCACAGGATGTGCAAGGACAGTTTCTTTATTAATTTGGTTTAAAAAAAAAATTGTAATTTGTTTTTAATATTATTTTTATTTATGTGCGCAGCAGGATGTGCACCGCAGGATGTGCGCCCCACATAATTTGCGCCCCACAGGATGTGCAAGCACAGTTTTTTTATTAATTTGATTTAAATATTTTTTTTGGTAAAAATGTTTTAATATTATTTTCATTTATGTGCCCAGCAGGATGTTCGCCGCAGGATGTGCGCCCCACATAATTTGCGCCCCACAGGATGTGCAAGCACAGTTTTTTTATTAATTTGATTTAAATATTTTTTTTTGTAAAAATGTTTTAATATTATTTGTATTAATGTGCGCAGCTGGATGTGCGCCGCAGGATGTGCGCCCCACAGAATTTGCGCCCCACAGGATGTGCAAGCACAGTTTTTTTATTAATTTGATTTAAAAAAAAAAAATTGTAATTTGTTTTTAATATTATTTTTATTTATGTGCGCAGCAGGATGTGCGCCGCAGGATGTGCGCCCCACAGAATTTGCGCCCCACAGGATGTGCAAGGACAGTTTTTTTATTAATTTGATTTAAATATTTTTTTTGTAAAAATGTTTTAATATCATTTTTATTTATGTGCGCAGCAGGATGTGCGCCGCAGGATGTGCGCCCCTCAGAATTTGCGCCCCACAGGATGTGCAAGCACAGTTTTTTTATTAATTTGATTTAAAAAAAAAATTGTAATTCGTTTTTAATATTATTTTTATTTATGTGCTAAGCAGGATATGCGCCGCAGGATGTGCGCCCCACAGAATTTGTGCCCCACAGGATGTGCAAGGACAGTTTTTTTATTAATTTTATTTAAAAAAAAAAAATTGTAATTTGTTTTTAATATTATTTTTATTTATGTGCGCAGCAGGATGTGCGCCGCAGGATGTGCGCCCCACAGAATTTGCGCCCCACAGGATGTGCAAGCACAGTTTTTTTATTAATTTGATTTAAATATTTTTTTTTGTAAAAATATTTTAATATTATTTTTATTTTATGTGCGCAGCAGGATGTGCGCTTCAGGATGTGCGCCCCACAGAATTTGCGCCCTACAGGATGTGCAAGCACAGTTTTTTTATTAATTTGATTTAAATATTTTTTTTTGTAAAAATGTTTTAATATTATTATTATTAATGTGCGCAGCTGGATGTGCGCCGCATGATGTGCGCCCCACATAATTTGCGCCCCACAGGATGAGCAAGCACAGTTTTTTTATTAATTGTTTTAAATATTTTTTTTGTAAAGATGTTTTAATATTATTTTTATCTATGTGCGCAGCAGGATGTGCGCCGCAGTCTTTGCGCCCCACATAATTTGCGCCCCACAGGATGTGCAACCACAGTTTTTTATTAATTTGATTTAAATATTTTTTTCTGTAAAAATGTTTTAATATTATTTTTATTTATGTGCGCAGCAGGATGTGCGCCGCATGATGTGCGCCCCACATAATTTGCGCCCCACAGGATGTGCAAGCACAGTTTTTTTATTAGTTTGATTTAAATATTTTTTTTTGTAAAAATGTTTTAATATTATTTTTATTTATGTGCGCAGCAGGTTGTGTGCCGCAGGATGTGCGCCCCACAGAATTTGCGCCCCACAGGATGTGCAAGCACAGTTTTTTTATTAGTTATTTTTAAATATTTTTTTTTGTAAAAATGTTTTAATATTATTTTTATTTATGTGCGCAGCAGGATGTGCGCCCCACAGAATTTGCGCCCCACAGGGTGTGCAAGCACAGTTTTTTTATTAATTTGATTTAAATATTTTTTTTTGTAAAAATGTTTTAATATTATTTTTATTCATGTGCACAGCAGGATGTGCGCCGCATGATGTGCGCCCCACATAATTTGCGCCCCACAGGATGAGCAAGCACAGTTTTTTTATTCATTTGATTTAAAAAAAAAAAATTGTAAATTTGTTTCAATATTATTTTTATTTATGTGCGCAGCAGGATGTGCGCCGCAGGATGTGCGCCCCACATAATTTGCGCCCCACAGGATGTGCAAGCACAGTTTTTTTATTAATTTGATTTTAATATATTTTTTTGTAAAAATGTTTTAATATTATTTTTATTTATGTGCGCAGCAGGATGTGCGCCCCACAGAATTTGCGCCCCACAGGACGTGCAAGGACAGTTTTTTTATTAATTTGATTTAAAAAAAAAAAATTGTAATTTGTTTTTAATATTATTTTTATTTATGTGCGCAGCAGGATGTGCGCCGCAGGATGTGCGCCCCACAGAATTTGCGCCCCACAGGATGTGCAAGCACAGTTTTTTTATTAATTTGATTTAAAAAAAAATAATTGTAAATTGTTTTTAATATTATTTTTATTTATGTGCGCAGCAGGATGTGCGCCGCAGGATGTGCGCCCCACAGAATTTGCGCCCCACAGGATGTGCAACCACAGTTTTTTATTAATTTGATTTAAAAAAAAAAAATTGTAATTTGTTTTTAATATTATTTTTATTTATGTGCGCAGAAGGATGTGCGCCCCACAGAATTTGCGCCCCACAGGATGTGCAAGCACAGTTTTTTTATTAATTTGATTTAAAAAAAAATAATTGTAAATTGTTTTTAATATTATTTTTATTTATGTGCGCAGCAGGATGTGCGCCGCAGGATGTGCGCCCCATAGAATTTGCGCCCCACAGGATGTGCAACCACAGTTTTTTATTAATTTGATTTAAATATTTTTTTTTGTAAAAATGTTTTAATATTGTTTTTATTTATTTGCGCAGCAGGATGTGCGCCGCATGATGTGCGCCCCACATAATTTTCGCCCCACAGGATGTGCAAGCACAGTTTTTTTATTAATTTGATTTAAAAAAAAAAAATTGTTAATTTGTTTTAATTTTATTTTTATTTATTTGCGCAGCAGGAAGTGCGCTGCAGGAGGTGCGCCCCACAGAATTTGCGCCCCACAGGATGTGCAAGGACAGTTTTTTTATTAATTTGATTTAAAAAAAAAATTGTAATTTGTTTTTAATATTATTTTTATTTATGTGCGCAGCAGGATGTGCCTCGCAGGATGTGCGCCCCACAGAATTTGCGCCCCACAGGATGTGCAAGCAGAGTTTTTTTATTAATTTGATTTAAACATTTTTTTTTGTAAAAATGTTTTAATATTATTTTTATTCATGTGCGCAGCAGGATTTGCGCCGCAGGATGTGCGCCCCACATAAGTTGCGCCCCACAGGATGTTCAAGCACAGTTTTTTTAATAATTTGATTTAAATATTTTTTTTTGTAAAAATGTTTTAATATTATTTTTATTTATGTGCGCAGCAGGATGTGCCCCGCAGGATGTGCGCCCCACAGAATTTGCGCCCCACAGGATGTGCAAGCACAGTTTTTTTATTAATTTGATTTAAAAAAGAAAAAATTGTAAATTGTTTTTAATATTATTTTTATATTAATGTGCGCAGCTGGATGTGCGCCCCACAGAATTTGTGCCCCACAGGATGTGCAAGGACAGTTTTTTTATTAATTTGATTTAAATATATTTATTTGTAAAAATGTTTTAATATTATTTTTATTTATGTGCGCAGCAGGATGTGCGCCGCAGGATGATCGCCCCACAGAATTTGCGCCCCACAGGATGTGCAAGCACAGTTTTTTTATTTATTTGATTTAATTATTTTTTTTTGTAAAAATGTTTTAACATTATTTTTATTTATATGCGCAGCAGGATGTGCGCCGCAGGATTTGCGCCCCACAGAATGTGCAAGCACAGTTTTTTTATTAATTTGATTTTAATATATTTTTTTGTAAAAATGTTTTAATATTATTTTTATTTATGTGCGCAGCAGGATGTGCGCCCCACAGAATTTGCGCCCCACAGGATGTGCAAGGACAGTTTTTTTATTAATTTGATTTAAAAAAAAAAAATTGTAATTTGTTTTTAATATTATTTTTATTTATGTGCGCAGCAGGATGTGCGCCGCATGATGTGCGCCCTACATAATTTTCGCCCCACAGGATGTGCAAGCACAGTTTTTTTATTAGTTTGATTTAAATATTTTTTTTTGTAAAAATGTTTTAATATTATTTGTATTAATGTGCGCAGCTGGATGTGCGCCGCAGGATGTGCGCCCCGCAGAATTTGCGCCCCACAGGATGTGCAAGCACAGTTTTTTTATTAATTTGATTTAAATATTTTTTTTTGTAAAAATGTTTTAATATTATTTTTATTTATGTGCGCAGCAGGATGTGCGCCGCAGGATGTGCGCCCCACAGAATTTGCGCCACACAGGATGTGCAAGGACAGTTTTTTTATTAATTTGATTTAAAAAAAAAAAATTGTAATTTGTTTTTAATATTATTTTTATTTATGTGCGCAGCAGGATGTGCGCCGCAGGATGTGCGCCCCACATAATTTGCGCCCCACAGGATGTGCAAGCACAGTTTTTTTATTAATTTGATTTAAATATTTTTTTTTGTAAAAATGTTTTAATATTATTTTCATTTATGTGCCCAGCAGGATGTTCGCCGCAGGATGTGCGCCCCACATAATTTGCGCCCCACAGGATGTGCAAGCACAGTTTTTTTATTAATTTGATTTAAATATTTTTTTTTGTAAAAATGTTTTAATATTATTTTTATTCATGTGCACAGCAGGATGTGCGCCGCATGATGTGCGCCCCACATAATTTGCGCCCCACAGGATGAGCAAGCACAGTTTTTTTATTAATTTGATTTAAAAAAAAAAAATTGTAAATTTGTTTCAATATTATTTTTATTTATGTGCGCAGCAGGATGTGCGCCGCAGGATGTGCGCCCCACATAATTTGCGCCCCACAGGATGTGCAAGCACAGTTTTTTTATTAATTTGATTTTAATATATTTTTTTGTAAAAATGTTTTAATATTATTTTTATTTATGTGCGCAGCAGGATGTGCGCCCCACAGAATTTGCGCCCCACAGGATGTGCAAGGACAGTTTTTTTATTAATTTGATTTAAAAAAAAAAAATTGTAATTTGTTTTTAATATTATTTTTATTTATGTGCGCAGCAGGATGTGCGCCGCAGGATGTGCGCCCCACAGAATTTGCGCCCCACAGGATGTGCAAGCACAGTTTTTTATTAATTTGATTTTTAAAAAAAAAAATGTAATTTGTTTTTAATATTATTTTTATTTATGTGCACAGCAGGATGTGCGCCGCAGGATGTGCGCCCCACAGAATTTGCGCCCCACAGGATGTGCAAGCACAGTTTTTTTATTAATTTGATTTAAAAAAAAATAATTGTAAATTGTTTTTAATATTATTTTTATTTATGTGCGCAGCAGGATGTGCGCCGCAGGATGTGCGCCCCATAGAATTTGCGCCCCACAGGATGTGCAACCACAGTTTTTTATTAATTTGATTTAAATATTTTTTTTTGTAAAAATGTTTTAATATTGTTTTTATTTATTTGCGCAGCAGGATGTGCGCCGCATGATGTGCGCCCCACATAATTTTCGCCCCACAGGATGTGCAAGCACAGTTTTTTTATTAATTTGATTTAAAAAAAAAAAATTGTTAATTTGTTTTAATTTTATTTTTATTTATTTGCGCAGCAGGAAGTGCGCTGCAGGAGGTGCGCCCCACAGAATTTGCGCCCCACAGGATGTGCAAGGACAGTTTTTTTATTAATTTGATTTAAAAAAAAAATTGTAATTTGTTTTTAATATTATTTTTATTTATGTGCGCAGCAGGATGTGCCTCGCAGGATGTGCGCCCCACAGAATTTGCGCCCCACAGGATGTGCAAGCAGAGTTTTTTTATTAATTTGATTTAAACATTTTTTTTTGTAAAAATGTTTTAATATTATTTTTATTCATGTGCGCAGCAGGATTTGCGCCGCAGGATGTGCGCCCCACATAAGTTGCGCCCCACAGGATGTTCAAGCACAGTTTTTTTAATAATTTGATTTAAATATTTTTTTTTGTAAAAATGTTTTAATATTATTTTTATTTATGTGCGCAGCAGGATGTGCCCCGCAGGATGTGCGCCCCACAGAATTTGCGCCCCACAGGATGTGCAAGCACAGTTTTTTTATTAATTTGATTTAAAAAAGAAAAAATTGTAAATTGTTTTTAATATTATTTTTATATTAATGTGCGCAGCTGGATGTGCGCCCCACAGAATTTGTGCCCCACAGGATGTGCAAGGACAGTTTTTTTATTAATTTGATTTAAATATATTTATTTGTAAAAATGTTTTAATATTATTTTCATTTATGTGCCCAGCAGGATGTTCGCCGCAGGATGTGCGCCCCACATAATTTGCGCCCCACAGGATGTGCAAGCACAGTTTTTTTATTAATTTGATTTAAATATTTTTTTTTGTAAAAATGTTTTAATATTATTTTTATTCATGTGCACAGCAGGATGTGCGCCGCATGATGTGCGCCCCACATAATTTGCGCCCCACAGGATGAGCAAGCACAGTTTTTTTATTAATTTGATTTAAAAAAAAAAAATTGTAAATTTGTTTCAATATTATTTTTATTTATGTGCGCAGCAGGATGTGCGCCGCAGGATGTGCGCCCCACATAATTTGCGCCCCACAGGATGTGCAAGCACAGTTTTTTTATTAATTTGATTTTAATATATTTTTTTGTAAAAATGTTTTAATATTATTTTTATTTATGTGCGCAGCAGGATGTGCGCCCCACAGAATTTGCGCCCCACAGGATGTGCAAGGACAGTTTTTTTATTAATTTGATTTAAAAAAAAAAAATTGTAATTTGTTTTTAATATTATTTTTATTTATGTGCGCAGCAGGATGTGCGCCGCAGGATGTGCGCCCCACAGAATTTGCGCCCCACAGGATGTGCAAGCACAGTTTTTTATTAATTTGATTTTTAAAAAAAAAAATGTAATTTGTTTTTAATATTATTTTTATTTATGTGCACAGCAGGATGTGCGCCGCAGGATGTGCGCCCCACAGAATTTGCGCCCCACAGGATGTGCAAGCACAGTTTTTTTATTAATTTGATTTAAAAAAAAATAATTGTAAATTGTTTTTAATATTATTTTTATTTATGTGCGCAGCAGGATGTGCGCCGCAGGATGTGCGCCCCATAGAATTTGCGCCCCACAGGATGTGCAACCACAGTTTTTTATTAATTTGATTTAAATATTTTTTTTTGTAAAAATGTTTTAATATTGTTTTTATTTATTTGCGCAGCAGGATGTGCGCCGCATGATGTGCGCCCCACATAATTTTCGCCCCACAGGATGTGCAAGCACAGTTTTTTTATTAATTTGATTTAAAAAAAAAAAATTGTTAATTTGTTTTAATTTTATTTTTATTTATTTGCGCAGCAGGAAGTGCGCTGCAGGAGGTGCGCCCCACAGAATTTGCGCCCCACAGGATGTGCAAGGACAGTTTTTTTATTAATTTGATTTAAAAAAAAAATTGTAATTTGTTTTTAATATTATTTTTATTTATGTGCGCAGCAGGATGTGCCTCGCAGGATGTGCGCCCCACAGAATTTGCGCCCCACAGGATGTGCAAGCAGAGTTTTTTTATTAATTTGATTTAAACATTTTTTTTTGTAAAAATGTTTTAATATTATTTTTATTCATGTGCGCAGCAGGATTTGCGCCGCAGGATGTGCGCCCCACATAAGTTGCGCCCCACAGGATGTTCAAGCACAGTTTTTTTAATAATTTGATTTAAATATTTTTTTTTGTAAAAATGTTTTAATATTATTTTTATTTATGTGCGCAGCAGGATGTGCCCCGCAGGATGTGCGCCCCACAGAATTTGCGCCCCACAGGATGTGCAAGCACAGTTTTTTTATTAATTTGATTTAAAAAAGAAAAAATTGTAAATTGTTTTTAATATTATTTTTATATTAATGTGCGCAGCTGGATGTGCGCCCCACAGAATTTGTGCCCCACAGGATGTGCAAGGACAGTTTTTTTATTAATTTGATTTAAATATATTTATTTGTAAAAATGTTTTAATATTATTTTTATTTATGTGCGCAGCAGGATGTGCGCCGCAGGATGATCGCCCCACAGAATTTGCGCCCCACAGGATGTGCAAGCACAGTTTTTTTATTTATTTGATTTAATTATTTTTTTTTGTAAAAATGTTTTAACATTATTTTTATTTATATGCGCAGCAGGATGTGCGCCGCAGGATTTGCGCCCCACAGAATGTGCAAGCACAGTTTTTTTATTAATTTGATTTTAATATATTTTTTTGTAAAAATGTTTTAATATTATTTTTATTTATGTGCGCAGCAGGATGTGCGCCCCACAGAATTTGCGCCCCACAGGATGTGCAAGGACAGTTTTTTTATTAATTTGATTTAAAAAAAAAAAATTGTAATTTGTTTTTAATATTATTTTTATTTATGTGCGCAGCAGGATGTGCGCCCCACAGAATTTGCGCCCCACAGGATGTGCAAGCACAGTTTTTTTATTAATTTGATTTAAAAAAAAAAAATTGTAATTTGTTTTTAATATTATTTTTATCTATGTGCGCAGGAGGATGTGCGCTGCAGGATATGCGCCCCACATAATTTGCGCCCCACAGGATGTGCAAGCAAGGTTTTTTATTAGTTATATTTAAATATTTTTTTTTGTAAAAATGTTTTAATATTATTTTTATTTATGTGCGCAGCAGGATGTGTGCCGCAGGATGTGCGCCCCACAGAATTTGCGCCCCACAGGATGTGCAAGCACATTTTTTTTATTAATTTGATTTAAAAAAAAAAAATTGTAAATTTGTTTTAATTTCATTGTTATTCATGTGCGCAGCAGGATGTGCGCCCCACAGAATTTGCGCCCCACATAATTTGCGCCCCACAGGATGTGCAAGCACATTTTTTTTATTAATTTGATTTAAAAAAAAAAAAATTGTAAATTTTTTTTAATTTCATTTTTATTCATGTGCGCAGCAGGATGTGCGCCCCACATAATTTGCGCCTCACAGGATGTGCAAGGACAGTTTTTTTATTAATTTGATTTAAAAAAAAAAAATTGTAATTTGTTTTTAATATTATTTTTATTTATGTGCGCAGCAGGATGTGTGCCGCAGGATGTGCGCCCCACAGAATTTGCGCCCCACAGGATGTGCAAGCACAGTTTTTTTATTAGTTATATTTAAAAAAAAATTTTGTAAAAATGTTTTAATATTATTTTGATTTATGTGCGCAGCAGGATGTGCGCCGCAGGATGTGCGCCCCACAGAATTTGCGCCCCACAGGATGTGCAAGCACAGTTTTTTTATTAATTTGATTTAAATATTTTTTTTTGTAAAAATGTTTTAATATTATTTGTATTAATGTGCGCAGCTGGATGTGCGCCGCAGGATGTGCGCCCCACAGAATTTGCGCCCCACAGGATGTGCAAGCACAGTTTTTTTATTAATTTGATTTAAATATTTTTTTTTGTAAAAATGTTTTAATATTATTTTTATTTATGTGCGCAGCAGGATGTGCGCCGCAGGATGTGCGCCCCACAGAATTTGCGCCACACAGGATGTGCAAGGACAGTTTTTTTATTAATTTGATTTAAAAAAAAAAAATTGTAATTTGTTTTTAATATTATTTTTATTTATGTGCACAGCAGGATGTGCGCCGCATGATGTGCGCCCCACATAATTTGCGCCCCACAGGATGAGCAAGCACAGTTTTTTTATTAATTTGATTTAAAAAAAAAAAATTGTAAATTTGTTTCAATATTATTTTTATTTATGTGCACAGCAGGATGTGTGCCGCAGGATGTGCGCCCCACAGAATTTGCGCCCCACAGGATGTGCAAGCACAGTTTTTTCATTAATTTGATTTAAATACTTTTTTTTGTAAAAATGTTTTAATATTATTTTTATTTATGTGCGCAGCAGGATGTGCGCCGCAGGATGTGCGCCCCACAGAATTTGCGCCCCACAGGATGTGCAAGCACATTTTTTTTATTAATTTGATTTAAAAAAAAAAAAATTGTAAATTTTTTTTAATTTCATTTTTATTCATGTGCGCAGCAGGATGTGCGCCCCACATAATTTGCGCCTCACAGGATGTGCAAGGACAGTTTTTTTATTAATTTGATTTAAAAAAAAAAAATTGTAATTTGTTTTTAATATTATTTTTATTTATGTGCGCAGCAGGATGTGTGCCGCAGGATGTGCGCCCCACAGAATTTGCGCCCCACAGGATGTGCAAGCACAGTTTTTTTATTAGTTATATTTAAAAAAAATTTTTGTAAAAATGTTTTAATATTATTTTTAGTTATGTGCGCAGCAGGATGTGCGCCGCAGGATGTGCGCCCCACAGAATTTGCGCCCCACAGGATGTGCAAGCACAGTTTTTTTATTAATTTGATTTAAATATTTTTTTTTGTAAAAATGTTTTAATATTATTTGTATTAATGTGCGCAGCTGGATGTGCGCCGCAGGATGTGCGCCCCACAGAATTTGCGCCCCACAGGATGTGCAAGCACAGTTTTTTTATTAATTTGATTTAAAAAAAAATAATTGTAAATTGTTTTTAATATTATTTTTATTTATTTGCGCAGCAGGATGTGCGCCGCAGGATGTGCGCCCCACATAATTTGCGCCCCACAGGATGTGCAAGCACAGTTTTTTTATTAATTTGATTTTAATATATTTTTTTGTAAAAATGTTTTAATATTATTTTTATTTATGTGCGCAGCAGGATGTGCGCCCCACAGAATTTGCGCCCCACAGGATGTGCAAGGACAGTTTTTTTATTAATTTGATTTAAAAAAAAAAAATTGTAATTTGTTTTTAATATTATTTTTATTTATGTGCGCAGCAGGATGTTTGCCGCAGGATGTGCGCCCCACAGAATTTGCGCCCCACAGGATGTGCAAGCACAGTTTTTTTATTAATTTGATTTAAATATTTTTTTTTGTAAAAATGTTTTAATATTATTTTTATTTATGTGCGCAGCAGGATGTGCGCCGCAGGATGTGCGCCCCACATAATTTGCGCCCCACAGGATGTGCAAGCACAGTTTTTTTATTAATTTGATTTAAATATTTTTTTTTGTAAAAATGTTTTAATATTATTTTTATTTATGTGCGCAGCAGGATGTGCGCCGCAGGATGTGCGCCCCACAGAATTTGCGCCCCACAGGATGTGCAAGGACAGTTTTTTTATTAATTTGATTTAAAAAAAAAAATTGTAATTTGTTTTTAATATTATTTTTATTTATGTGCGCAGCAGGATGTGCGCCGCAGGATGTGCGCCCCACAGAATTTTCGCCCCACATAATTTGCGCCCCACAGGATGTGCAAGCACAGTTTTTTTATTAATTTGATTTAAATATTTTTTTTGTAAAAATGTTTTAATATTATTTTTATTCATGTGCGCAGCAGGATGTGTGCCGCAGGATGTGCGCCCCACAGAATTTGTGCCCCACATAATTTGCGCCCCACAGGATGTGCAAGCACAGTTTTTTTATTAATTTGATTTAAAAAAAGAAAAGTGTAAAAAAAATTTAATATTATTTTTATTAATTTGCCCAGCTGGATGTGCGCCCCACAGAATTTGCGCCCCACAGGATGTGCAAGCACAGTTTTTTTATTAATTTGATTTAAATATTTTTTTTTGTAAAAATGTTTTAATATTATTTTTATTCATGTGCGCAGCAGGATGTGTGCCGCAGGATGTGCGCCCCACATAATTTGCGCCCCACAGGATGTGCAAGCATAGTTTTTTTATTAATTTGATTTAAATATTTTTTTTTGTAAAAATGTTTTAATATTATTTTTATTTATGTGCGCAGCAGGATGTGCGCCGCAGGATTTGCGCCCCACAGAATTTGCGCCCCACAGGATGTGCAAGCACAGCTTTTTTATTAATTTGATTTAAATATTTTTTTTTGTAAAAATGTTTTAATATTATTTTTATTCATGTGCGCAGCAGGATTTGCGCCGCAGGATGTGCGCCCCACAGAATTTGCGCCCCACAGGATGTGCAAGGACAGTTTTTTTATTAATTTGATTTAAAAAAAAAATTGTAATTTGTTTTTAATATTATTTTTATTTATGTGCGCAGCAGGATGTGCGCCAAAGGATGTGCGCCCCACAGAATTTGCGCCCCACAGGATGTGCAAGCACAGTTTTTTTATTAATTTGATTTTAAAAAAAGAAAATTGTAAAAAAAATTTAATATTATTTTTATTAATTTGCCCAGCTGGATGTGCGCTGAAGGATGTGCGCCCCACAGAATTTGCGCCCCACAGGATGTGCAAGGACAGTTTTTTTATTAATTTGATTTAAATATTTTTTTTGTAAAAATGTTTTAATATTATTTTTATTCATGTGCGCAGCAGGATGTGCGCCGCAGGATGTGCGCCCCACAGAATTTGCGCCCCACAGGATGTGCAAGCACAGTTTTTTTATTAATTTGATTTTAAAAAAAGAAAATTGTAAAAAAAATTTAATATTATTTTTATTAATTTGCCCAGCTGGATGTGCGCTGAAGGATGTGCGCCCCACAGAATTTGCGCCCCACAGGATGTGCAAGGACAGTTTTTTTATTAATTTGATTTAAATATTTTTTTTGTAAAAATGTTTTAATATAATTTTTATTCATGTGCGCAGCAGGATGTGCGCCGCAGGATGTGCGCCCCACAGAATTTGCGCCCCACAGGATGTGCAAGCACAGTTTTTTTATTAATTTGATTTAAAAAAAAAAATGTAAATTGTTTTTAATATTATTTTTATCTATGTGCGCAGCAGGGTGTGCGCCGCAGGATGTGCGCCCCACAGAATTTGCGCCCCACAGGATGTGCAAGCACAGTTTTTTTATTAATTTGATTTAAAAAAAATTTTTTGTAAAAATGTTTTAATATTATTTTGATTTATGTGCGCAGCAGGATGTGCGCCGCAGGATGTGCGCCCCACAGGATGTGCAAGGACAGTTTTTTTATTAATTTGATTTGAAAAAAAAAATTGTAATTTGTTTTTAATATTATTTTTATTTATGTGCGCAGCAGGATGTGCGCCCCACAGAATTTGCGCCCCACAGGATGTGCAAGCACAGTTTTTTTATTAATTTGATTTAAATATTTTTTTTTGTAAAAATGTTTTAATATTATTTTTATTTATGTGCGCAGCAGGATGTGCGCCCCACAGGATGTGCAAGCACAGTTTTTTTATTAATTTGATTTAAATATTTTTTTTTGTAAAAATGTTTTAATATTATTTTTATTCATGTGCGCAGCAGGATTTGCGCCGCAGGATGTGCGCCCCACAGAATTTGCGCCCCACAGGATGTGCAAGCACAGTTTTTTTATTAATTTGATTTAAATATTTTTTTTTGTAAAAATGTTTTAATATTATTTTTATTTATGTGCGCAGCAGGATGTGCGCCCCACAGGATGTACAAGCACAGTTTTTTTATTAATTTGATTTAAATATTTTTTTTTGTAAAAATGTTTTAATATTATTTTTATTTATGTGCGCAGCAGGATGTGCGCCCCACAGGATGTGCAAGCACAGTTTGTTTATTAATTTGATTTAAAAAAAAAATTGTAATTTGTTTTTAATATTATTTTTATTTATGTGCGCAGCAGGATGTGCCTCGCAGGATGTGCGCCCCAGAGAATTTGCGCCCCACAGGATGTGCAAGCACAGTTTTTTTATTAATTTGATTTAAATATTTTTTTTTGTAAAAATGTTTTAATATTATTTTTATTCATGTGCGCAGCAGGATTTGCGCCGCAGGATGTGCGCCCCACAGAATTTGCGCCCCACAGGATGTGCAAGGACAGTTTTTTTATTAATTTGATTTAAAAAAAAAATTGTAATTTGTTTTTAATATTATTTTTATTTATGTGCGCAGCAGGATGTGCGCCGCAGGATGTGCGCCCCACAGGATGTGCAAGCACATTTTTTTTATTAATTTGATTTAAAAAAAAAAAATTGTAATTTGTTTTTAATATTATTTTTATTTACGTGCATATCAGGATGTGCGCCGCAGGATGTGCGCCCCACAGAATTTGCGCCCCACAGGATGTGCAAGCACAGTTTTTTTATTAATTTGATTTAAATATTTTTTTTTGTAAAAATGTTTTAATATTATTTGTATTAATGTGCGCAGCTGGATGTGCGCCGCAGGATGTGCGCCCCACAGAATTTGCGCCCCACAGGATGTGCAAGCACAGTTTTTTTATTAATTTGATTTAAATATTTTTTTTTGTAAAAATGTTTTACTATTATTTTTATTTATGTGCGCAGCAGGATGTGTGCCGCAGGATGTGCGCCCCACAGAATTTGCGCCCCACAGGATGTGCAAGCACAGTTTTTTTATTAATTTGATTTAAATATTTTTTTTGTAAAAATGTTTTAATATTATTTTTATTTATGTGCGCAGCAGGATGTGCGCCCCACAGAATTTGCGCCCCACAGGATGTGCAAGCACAGTTTTTTTATTAATTTGATTTAAATATTTTTTTTTGTAAAAATGTTTTAATATTATTTTTATTTATGTGCGCAGCAGGAGGTGCGCCGCAGGATGTGCGCCCCACAGAATTTGCGCCACACATGATGTGCAAGCACAGTTTTTTATTAATTTGATTTAAATATTTTTTTTTGTAAAAATGTTTTACTATTATTTTTATTTATGTGCGCAGCAGGATGTGTGCCGCAGGATGTGCGCCCCACAGAATTTGCGCCCCACAGGATGTGCAAGCACAGTTTTTTTATTAATTTGATTTAAATATTTTTTTTGTAAAAATGTTTTAATATTATTTTTATTTATGTGCGCAGCAGGATGTGCGCCCCACAGAATTTGCGCCCCACAGGATGTGCAAGCACAGTTTTTTTATTAATTTGATTTAAATATTTTTTTTTGTAAAAATGTTTTAATATTATTTTTATTTATTTGCGCAGCAGGATGTGCGCCCCACATAATTTGCGCCCCACAGGATGTGCAAGCACAGTTTTTTTATTAATTTGATTTAAAAAAAAAAAATTGTAATTTGTTTTTAATATTATTTTTATTTATGTGCGCAGCAGGATGTGCGCCGCAGGATGTGCGCCCCACAGAATTTGCGCCCCACAGGATGTGCAAGCACAGTTTTTTTATTAATTTGATTTAAATATTTTTTTTTGTAAAAATGTTTTAATATTATTTTTATTTATGTGCGCAGCAGGAGGTGCGCCGCAGGATGTGCGCCCCACAGAATTTGCGCCCCACAGGATGTGCAAGGACAGTTTTTTTATTAATTTGATTTAAATATTTTTTTGTAAAAATGTTTTAATATCATTTTTATTTATGTGCGCAGCAGGATGTGCGCCGCAGAATGTGCGCCCCTCAGAATTTGCGCCCCACAGGATGTGCAAGCACAGTTTTTTTATTAATTTGATTTAAATATTTTTTTTTGTAAAAATATTTTAATATTATTTTTATTTTATGTGCGCAGCAGGATGTGCGCTTCAGGATGTGCGCCCCACAGAATTTGCGCCCTACATGATGTGCAAGCACAGTTTTTTTATTAATTTGATTTAAATATTTTTTTTTGTAAAAATGTTTTAATATTATTATTATTAATGTGCGCAGCTGGATGTGCGCCGCATGATGTGCACCCCACATAATTTGCGCCCCACAGGATGAGCAAGCACAGTTTTTTTATTAATTGTTTTAAATATATTTTTTGTAAAGATGTTTTAATATTATTTTTATTTATGTGCGCAGCAGGATGTGCGCCGCATTATGTGCGCCCCACATAATTTGCGCCCCACAGGATGTGCAAGCACAGTTTTTGTATTAATTTGATTTAAATATATTTTTTTGTAAAAATGTTTTAATATTATTTTTATTTATGTGCGCAGCAGGAGGTGCGCCGCAGGATGTGCGCCCCACAGAATTTGCGCCACACAGGATGTGCAAGGACAGTTTTTTTATTAATTTGATTTAAAAAAAAAAAATTGTAATTTGTTTTTAATATTATTTTTATTTATGTGCTCAGCAGGATGTGCGCCGCAGGATGTGCGCCCCACAGAATTTGCGCCCCACAGGATGTGCAAGCACAGTTTTTTTATTAATTTGATTTAAATATTTTTTTTTGTAAAAATGTTTTAATATTATTTTTATTTATGTGCGCAGCAGGATGTGCGCCCCACATAATTTGCGCCCCACAGGATGTGCAAGGACAGTTTTTTTATTAATTTGATTTAAAAAAAAAAAATTGTAATTTGTTTTTAATATTATTTTTATTTAGTTGCGCAGCAGGATGTGCGCCGCAGGATGTGCGCCCCACAGGATGTGCAAGGGCAGTTTTTTTATTAATTTGATTTAAATATTTTTTTGTAAAAATGTTTTAATATCATTTTTATTTATGTGCGCAGCAGGATGTGCGCCGCAGAATGTGCGCCCCTCAGAATTTGCGCCCCACAGGATGTGCAAGCACAGTTTTTTTATTAATTTGATTTAAATATTTTTTTTTGTAAAAATGTTTTAATATTATTTTTATTTATGTGCGCAGCAGGAGGTGCGCCGCAGGATGTGCGCCCCACAGAATTTGCGCCACACATGATGTGCAAGGACAGTTTTTTTATTAATTTGATTTAAAAAAAAAAAATTGTAATTTGTTTTTAATATTATTTTTATTTAGTTGCGCAGCAGGATGTGCGCCGCAGGATGTGCGCCCCACAGAATTTGCGCCCCACAGGATGTGCAAGCACAGTTTTTTTATTAATTTGATTTAAATATTTTTTTTTGTAAAAATGTTTTAATATTATTTTTATTTATGTGCGCAGCAGGAGGTGCGCCGCAGGATGTGCGCCCCACAGAATTTGCGCCCCACAGGATGTGCAAGGACAGTTTTTTTATTAATTTGATTTAAATATTTTTTTGTAAAAATGTTTTAATATCATTTTTATTTATGTGCGCAGCAGGATGTGCGCCGCAGAATGTGCGCCCCTCAGAATTTGCGCCCCACAGGATGTGCAAGCACAGTTTTTTTATTAATTTGATTTAAATATTTTTTTTTGTAAAAATATTTTAATATTATTTTTATTTTATGTGCGCAGCAGGATGTGCAAGGACAGTTTTTTTATTAATTTGATTTAAAAAAAAAAAATTGTAATTTGTTTTCAATATTATTTTTATTTATGTGCGCAGCAGGATGTGCGCCGCAGGATGTGCGCCCCACAGAATTTGCGCCCCACAGGATGTGCAAGCACAGTTTTTTTATTAATTTGATTTAAATATTTTTTTTTGTAAAAATGTTTTAATATTATTTTTATTTATGTGCGCAGCAGGATGTGCGCCCCACATAATTTGCGCCCCACAGGATGTGCAAGCACAGTTTTTTTATTAATTTGATTTAAAAAAAAAAAATTGTAATTTGTTTTTAATATTATTTTTATTTATGTGCGCAGCAGGATGTGCGCCGCAGGATGTGCGCCCCACAGAATTTGCGCCCCACAGGATGTGCAAGCACAGTTTTTTTATTAATTTGATTTAAATATTTTTTTTGTAAAAATGTTTTAATATTATTTTTATTTATGTGCGCAGCAGGATGTGCGCCCCACAGAATTTGCGCCCCACAGGATGTGCAAGCACAGTTTTTTTATTAATTTGATTTAAATATTTTTTTTTGTAAAAATGTTTTAATATTATTTTTATTTATGTGCGCAGCAGGAGGTGCGCCGCAGGATGTGCGCCCCACAGAATTTGCGCCACACATGATGTGCAAGCACAGTTTTTTATTAATTTGATTTAAATATTTTTTTTTGTAAAAATGTTTTACTATTATTTTTATTTATGTGCGCAGCAGGATGTGTGCCGCAGGATGTGCGCCCCACAGAATTTGCGCCCCACAGGATGTGCAAGCACAGTTTTTTTATTAATTTGATTTAAATATTTTTTTTGTAAAAATGTTTTAATATTATTTTTATTTATGTGCGCAGCAGGATGTGCGCCCCACAGAATTTGCGCCCCACAGGATGTGCAAGCACAGTTTTTTTATTAATTTGATTTAAATATTTTTTTTTGTAAAAATGTTTTAATATTATTTTTATTTATTTGCGCAGCAGGATGTGCGCCCCACATAATTTGCGCCCCACAGGATGTGCAAGCACAGTTTTTTTATTAATTTGATTTAAAAAAAAAAAATTGTAATTTGTTTTTAATATTATTTTTATTTATGTGCGCAGCAGGATGTGCGCCGCAGGATGTGCGCCCCACAGAATTTGCGCCCCACAGGATGTGCAAGCACAGTTTTTTTATTAATTTGATTTAAAAAAAAAAAATTGTAAATTTTTTTTAATTTCATTTTTATTCATGTGCGCAGCAGGATGTGCGCCGCAGGATGTGCGCCCCACAGAATTTGCGCCCCACAGGATGTGCAATGACAGTTTTTTTATTAATTTGATTTAAAAAAAAAATTGTAATTTGTTTTTAATATTTTTTTTATTTATGTGCGCAGCAGGATGTGCGCCGCAGGATGTGCGCCCCACATAATTTGCGCCCCACAGGATGTGCAAGCACAGTTTGTTTATTAATTTGATTTAAAAAAAAAAAATTGTAAATTGTTTTTAATATTATTTTTATTTATTAGCGCAGCAGGATGTGCGCCGCAGGATGTGCGCCCCACAGAATTTGCGCCCCACAGGATGTGCAAGCACAGTTTTTTTATTAATTTGATTAAAATATATTTTTTTGTAAAAATGTTTTAATATTATTTTTATTTATGTGCGCAGCAGGATGTGCGCCGCAGGATGTGCGCCCGACAGAATTTGCGCCCCACAGGATGTGCAAGGACAGTTTTTTTATTAATTTGATTTAAATATTTTTTTTGTAAAATATGTTTTAATATTATTTTTATTTATGTGCGCAGCAGGATGTGTGCCGCAGGATGTGCGCCCCACATAATTTGCGCCCCACAGGATGTGCAAGGACAGTTTTTTTATTAATTTGATTTAAAAAAAAAAATTGTAATTTGTTTTTAATATTATTTTTATTTATGTGCGCCGCAGGATGTGCGCCCCACAGAATTTGCGCCCCACAGGATGTGCAAGGACAGTTTTTTTATTAATTTGATTTAAATATTTTTTTTGTAAAAATGTTTTAATATTATTTTTATTTATGTGCGCAGCAGGATGTGAACCGCAGGATGTGCGCCCCACAGAATTTGCGCCCCACAGGATGTGCAAGGACAGTTTTTTTATTAATTTGATTTAAAAAAAAAAATTGTAAATTGTTTTTAATATTATTTTTATTTATGTGCGCAGCAGGATGTGCGCCCCACAGAATTTGCGCCCCACAGGATGTGCAAGCACAGTTTTTTCATTAATTTGATTTAAATATGTTTTTTTTGTAAAAATGTTTTAATATTATTTGTATTAATGTGCGCAGCTGGATGTGCGCCGCAGGATGTGCGTCCCACAGAATTTGCGCCCCACAGGATGTGCAAGCACAGTTTGTTTATTAATTTGATTTAAAAAAAAAAAATTGTAAATTGTTTTTAATATTATTTTTATTTATGTGCGCAGCAGGATGTGCGCCGCAGGATGTGCGCCCCACATAATTTGCGCCCCACAAGTTGTGCAAGGACAGTTTTTTTATTAATTTGATTAAAATATTTTTTTTTGTAAAAATGTTTTAATATTATTTTTATTTATGTGCGCAGCAGGATGTGCGCCGCAGGATGTGCGCCCGACAGAATTTGCGCCCCACAGGATGTGCAAGGACAGTTTTTTTATTAATTTGATTTAAATATTTTTTTTGTAAAAATGTTTTAATATTATTTTTATTTATGTGCGCAGCAGGGTGTGGGCGCAGGATGTGCGCCCACAGAATTTGCGCCCCACAGGATGTGCAAGCACAGTTTTTTTATTAATTTGATTTAAATAATTTTTTTTGTAAAAATGTTTTAATATTATTTTTATTCATGTGCGCAGCAGGATGTGCGCCGCAGGATGTGCAAGGACAGTTTTTTTATTAATTTGATTTAAAAAAAAAATTGTAATTTGTTTTTAATATTATTTTAATTTATGTGCGCAGCAGGATGTGCGCCGCAGGATGTGCGCCCCACAGGATGTGCAAGCACAGTTTTTTATTAATTTGATTTAAATATTTTTTTTTGTAAAAATGTTTTAATATTGTTTTTATTTATGTGCGCAGCAGGATGTGCGCCGCAGGATGTGCGCCCACAGAATTTGCGCCCCACAGGATGTGCAAGCACAGTTTTTTTATTAATTTGATTTAAATATTTTTTTTGTAAAAATGTTTTAATATTATTTTTATTTATGTGCGCAGCAGGATGTGCGCCGCAGGAGTTGCGCCCCACAGAATTTGCGCCCCACAGAATTTGTGCCCCACAGGATGTGCAAGCACAGTTTTTTTATTAATTTGATTTAAAAAAAAAAAATTGTAAATTGTTTTTAATATTATTTTTATTCATGTGCGCAGCTGGATGTGCGCCGCACAGAATTTGCGCCCCACAGGATGTGCATGGACAGTTTTTTTATTAATTTGATTTAAAAAAAAAAATTGTAATTTGATTTTAATATTATTTTTATTTATGTGCGCAGCAGGATGTGCGCCGCAGGATGTGCGCCCCACAGGATGTGCAAGCACAGTTTTTTTATTAATTTGATTTAAATATTTTTTTTTGTAAAAATGTTTTAATATTCCTTTTTTTCTTGTGCGCAGCAGGATTTGCGCCGCAGGATGTGCGCCCCACAGAATTTGCGCCCCACAGGATGTGCAAGGACAGTTTTTTTATTAATTTGATTTAAAAAAAAAATTGTAATTTGTTTTTAATATTATTTTTATTTATGTGCGCAGCAGGATGTGCGCCCGACAGAATTTGCGCCCCACAGGATGTGCAAGGACAGTTTTTTTATTAATTTGATTTAAATATTTTTTTTGTAAAATATGTTTTAATATTATTTTTATTCATGTGCGCAGCAGGATGTGCGCCGCAGGATGTGCGCCCCACAGAATTTGCGCCCCACAGGATGTGCAAGGACAGTTTTTTTATTAATTTGATTTTTAAAAAAAATTGTAATTTGTTTTTAATATTATTTTTATTTATGTGCGCAGCAGGATGTGCGCCGCAGGATGTGCGCCCACAGAATTTGCGCCCCACAGAATTTGTGCCCCACAGGATGTGCAAGCACAGTTTTTTTATTAATTTGATTTAAAAAAAAAAAATTGTAAATTGTTTTTAATATTATTTTTATTTATGTGCGCAGCTGGATGTGCGCCGCACAGAATTTGCGCCCCACAGGATGTGCATGGACAGTTTTTTTATTAATTTGATTTAAAAAAAAAAATTGTAATTTGATTTTAATATTATTTTTATTTATGTGCGCAGCAGGATGTGCGCCGCAGGATGTGCGCCCCACAGGATGTGCAAGCACAGTTTTTTTATTAATTTGATTTAAATATTTTTTTTTGTAAAAATGTTTTAATATTCCTTTTTTTCTTGTGCGCAGCAGGATTTGCGCCGCAGGATGTGCGCCCCACAGAATTTGCGCCCCACAGGATGTGCAAGGACAGTTTTTTTATTAATTTGATTTAAAAAAAAAATTGTAATTTGTTTTTAATATTATTTTTATTTATGTGCGCAGCAGGATGTGCGCCGCAGGATGTGCGCCCGACAGAATTTGCGCCCCACAGGATGTGCAAGGACAGTTTTTTTATTAATTTGATTTAAATATTTTTTTTGTAAAATATGTTTTAATATTATTTGTATTAATGTGCGCAGCTGGATGTGCGCCGCAGGATGTGCGCCCCACAGAATTTGCGCCCCACAGGATGTGCAAGCACAGTTTTTTATTAATTTGATTTAAATATTTTTTTTTGTAAAAATGTTTTAATATTATTTTTGTTTATGTGCTTAGCAGGATGTGCGCCACAGGATGTGCGCCCCACAGAATTTGCGCCACACAGGATGTGCAAGCACAGTTTTTTTATTAATTTGATTTAAAAAAAAAAATTGTAATTTGTTTTTAATATTATTTTTATTTATGTGCGCAGCAGGATGTGCGCCGCAGGATGTGCGCCCCACAGAATTTGCGCCCCACAGGATGTGCAACCACAGTTTTTTATTAATTTGATTTAAATATTTTTTTCTGTAAAAATGTTTTAATATTATTTTTATTTATGTGCGCAGCAGGATGTGCGCCCCACAGAATTTGCGCCCCACAGGATGTGCAAGCACAGTTTTTTTATTAATTTGATTTAAATATTTTTTTTTGTAAAAATGTTTTAATATTATTTTTATTCATGTGCGCAGCAGGATTTGCGCCGCAGGATGTGCGCCCCACAGAATTTGCGCCCCACAGGATGTGCAAGCACAGTTTTTTTATTAATTTGATTTAAATATTTTTTTTTGTAAAAATGTTTTAATATTATTTTTATTCATGTGCGCAGCAGGATTTGCGCCGCAGGATGTGCGCCCCACAGAATTTGCGCCCCACAGGATGTGCAAGGACAGTTTTTTTATTAATTTGATTTAAAAAAAAAATTGTAATTTGTTTTTAATATTATTTTTATTTATGTGCGCAGCAGGATGTGCGCCGCAGGATGTGCGCCCCACATAATTTGCGCCCCACAGGATGAGCAGGCACAGTTTTTTTATTAATTGTTTTAAATATTTTTTTTGTAAAGATGTTTTAATATTATTTTTATCTATGTGCGCAGCAGGATGTGCGCCGCAGTCTGTGCGCCCCACATAATTTGCGCCCCACAGGATGTGCAAGCACAGTTTTTTTATTAATTTGATTTTAATATATTTTTTTGTAAAAATGTTTTAATATTATTTTTATTTATGTGCGCAGCAGGATGTGCGCCGCAGGATGTGCGCCCCACATAATTTGCGCCCCACAGGATGTGCAAGCACATATTTTTTATTAGTTATATTTAAATATTTTTTTTGTAAAAATGTTTTAATATTATTTTTATTTATGTGCGCAGCAGGATGTGCGCCGCAGGATGTGCGCCCCACAGAATTTGCGCCCCACAGGATGTGCAAGCACAGTTTTTTTATTAATTTGATTTAAATATTTTTTTTTGTAAAAATGTTTTAATATTATTTTTATTCATGTGCACAGCAGGATGTGCGCCGCATGATGTTTGCCCCACATAATTTGCGCCCCACAGGATGAGCAAGCACAGTTTTTTTATTAATTTGATTTAAAAAAAAAAAATTGTACATTTTTTTTAATTTCATTTTTATTCATGTGCGCAGCAGGATGTGCGCCGCAGGATGTGCGCCCCACAGAATTTGCGCCCCACAGGATGTGCAAGCACAGTTTTTTTATTAATTTGATTTAAATATTTTTTTTGTAAAAATGTTTTAACATTATTTTTATTGATATGCGCAGCAGGATGTGCGCCGCAGGATGTGCGCCCCACCGAATTTGTGCCCCACAGGATGTGCAAGCACAGTTTTTTTATTAATTTGATTTAAAAAAAAAAAAATGTAATTTGTTTTTAATATTATTTTTATTTATGTGCGCAGCAGGATGTGCGCCGCAGGATGTGCGCCCCACAGAATTTGCGCCCCACAGAATTTGCGCCCCACAGGATGTGCAAGCACAGTTTTTTTATTAATTTGATTTAAATATTTTTTTTTGTAAAAATGTTTTAATATCATTTTTATTTATGTGCGCAGCAGGATTTGCGCCGCAGGATGTGCGCCCCACAGAATTTGCGCCCCACAGGATGTGCAAGGACAGTTTCTTTATTAATTTGATTTAAAAAAAAAATTGTAATTTGTTTTTAATATTATTTTTATTTATGTGCGCAGCAGGATGTGCGCCGCAGGATGTGCGCCCCACAGAATTTGCGCCCCACAGGATGTGCAAGCACAGTTTTTTTATTAATTTGATTTAAATATTTTTTTTTGTAAAAATATTTTAATATTATTTTTATTTTATGTGCGCAGCAGGATGTGCGCTTCAGGATGTGCGCCCCACAGAATTTGCGCCCTACAGGATGTGCAAGCACAGTTTTTTTATTAATTTGATTTAAATATTTTTTTTTGTAAAAATGTTTTAATATTATTATTATTAATGTGCGCAGCTGGATGTGCGCCGCATGATGTGCGCCCCACATAATTTGCGCCCCACAGGATGAGCAAGCACAGTTTTTTTATTAATTGTTTTAAATATTTTTTTTGTAAAGATGTTTTAATATTATTTTTATCTATGTGCGCAGCAGGATGTGCGCCGCAGTCTTTGCGCCCCACATAATTTGCGCCCCACAGGATGTGCAACCACAGTTTTTTATTAATTTGATTTAAATATTTTTTTTTGTAAAAATGTTTTAATATTATTTTTATTTATGTGCGCAGCAGGATGTGCGCCGCAGGATGTGCGCCCCACAGAATTTGTGCCACACAGGATGTGCAAGGACAGTTTTTTTATTAATTTGATTTTAAAAAAAAATTGTAATTTGTTTTTAATATTATTTTTATTTATGTGCGCAGCAGGATGTGCGCCGCAGGATGTGCGCCCCACATAATTTGCGCCCCACAGGATGTGCAAGCACAGTTTTTTTATTAATTTGATTTAAATATTTTTTTTTGTAAAAATGTTTTAATATTATTTGTATTAATGTGCGCAGCTGGATGTGCGCCGCAGGATGTGCGCCCCACAGAATTTGCGCCCCACAGGATGTGCAAGCACAGTTTTTTTATTAATTTGATTTAAAAAAAAATAATTGTAAATTGTTTTTAATATTATTTTTATTTATTTGCGCAGCAGGATGTGCGCCGCAGGATGTGCGCCCCACATAATTTGCGCCCCACAGGATGTGCAAGCACAGTTTTTTTATTAATTTGATTTTAATATATTTTTTTGTAAAAATGTTTTAATATTATTTTTATTTATGTGCGCAGCAGGATGTGCGCCCCACAGAATTTGCGCCCCACAGGATGTGCAAGGACAGTTTTTTTATTAATTTGATTTAAAAAAAAAAAATTGTAATTTGTTTTTAATATTATTTTTATTTATGTGCGCAGCAGGATGTGCGCCGCAGGATGTGCGCCCCACAGAATTTGCGCCCCACAGGATGTGCAAGCACAGTTTTTTTATTAATTTGATTTAAAAAAAAATAATTGTAAATTGTTTTTAATATTATTTTTATTTATGTGCGCAGCAGGATGTGCGCCGCAGGATGTGCGCCCCACAGAATTTGCGCCCCACAGGATGTGCAACCACAGTTTTTCATTAATTTGATTTAAAAAAAAAAAATTGTAATTTGTTTTTAATATTATTTTTATTTATGTGCGCAGAAGGATGTGCGCCCCACAGAATTTGCGCCCCACAGGATGTGCAAGGACAGTTTTTTTATTAATTTGATTTAAAAAAAAAAAATTGTAATTTGTTTTTAATATTATTTTTATTTATGTGCGCAGAAGGATGTGCACCGCAGGATGTGCGCCCCATAGAATTTGCGCCCCACAGGATGTGCAAGCACAGTTTTTTTATTAATTTGATTTTTAAAAAAAAAAATGTAATTTGTTTTTAATATTATTTTTATTTATGTGCACAGCAGGATGTGCGCCGCAGGATGTGCGCCCCACAGAATTTGCGCCCCACAGGATGTGCAAGCACAGTTTTTTTATTAATTTGATTTAAAAAAAAATAATTGTAAATTGTTTTTAATATTATTTTTATTTATGTGCGCAGCAGGATATGCGCCGCAGGATGTGCGCCCCACAGAATTTGCGCCCCACAGGATGTGCAACCACAGTTTTTTATTAATTTGATTTAAATATTTTTTTTTGTAAAAATGTTTTAATATTGTTTTTATTTATTTGCGCAGCAGGATGTGCGCCGCATGATGTGCGCCCCACATAATTTTCGCCCCACAGGATGTGCAAGCACAGTTTTTTTATTAATTTGATTTAAATATTTTTTTTTGTAAAAATGTTTTAATATTATTTTTATTTATGTGCGCAGCAGGATGTGTGCCGCAGGATGTGCGCCCCACAGAATTTGCGCCCCACAGGATGTGCAAGCACATTTTTTTTATTAATTTGATTTAAAAAAAAAAAATTGTAAATTTGTTTTAATTTTATTTTTATTTATTTGCGCAGCAGGAAGTGCGCTGCAGGAGGTGCGCCCCACAGAATTTGCGCCCCACAGGATGTGCAAGGACAGTTTTTTTATTAATTTGATTTAAAAAAAAAATTGTAATTTGTTTTTAATATTATTTTTATTTATGTGCGCAGCAGGATGTGCCTCGCAGGATGTGCGCCCCACAGAATTTGCGCCCCACAGGATGTGCAAGCAGAGTTTTTTTATTAATTTGATTTAAACATTTTTTTTTGTAAAAATGTTTTAATATTATTTTTATTCATGTGCGCAGCAGGATTTGCGCCGCAGGATGTGCGCCCCACATAAGTTGCGCCCCACAGGATGTTCAAGCACAGTTTTTTTAATAATTTGATTTAAATATTTTTTTTTGTAAAAATGTTTTAATATTATTTTTATTTATGTGCGCAGCAGGATGTGCCCCGCAGGATGTGCGCCCCACAGAATTTGCGCCCCACAGGATGTGCAAGCACAGTTTTTTTATTAATTTGATTTAAAAAAGAAAAAATTGTAAATTGTTTTTAATATTATTTTTATATTAATGTGCGCAGCTGGATGTGCGCCCCACAGAATTTGTGCCCCACAGGATGTGCAAGGACAGTTTTTTTATTAATTTGATTTAAATATATTTATTTGTAAAAATGTTTTAATATTATTTTTATTTATGTGCGCAGCAGGATGTGCGCCGCAGGATGATCGCCCCACAGAATTTGCGCCCCACAGGATGTGCAAGCACAGTTTTTTTATTTATTTGATTTAATTATTTTTTTTTGTAAAAATGTTTTAACATTATTTTTATTTATATGCGCAGCAGGATGTGCGCCGCAGGATTTGCGCCCCACAGAATGTGCAAGCACAGTTTTTTTATTAATTTGATTTTAATATATTTTTTTGTAAAAATGTTTTAATATTATTTTTATTTATGTGCGCAGCAGGATGTGTGCCGCAGGATGTGCGCCCCACAGAATTTGCGCCCCACAGGATGTGCAAGCACATTTTTTTTATTAATTTGATTTAAAAAAAAAAAATTGTAAATTTGTTTTAATTTTATTTTTATTTATTTGCGCAGCAGGAAGTGCGCTGCAGGAGGTGCGCCCCACAGAATTTGCGCCCCACAGGATGTGCAAGCACAGTTTTTTTATTAATTGTTTTAAATGTTTTTTTTGTAAAGATGTTTTAATATTATTTTTATTTATGTGCGCAGCAGGATGTGCGCCGCAGGATGTGCGCCCCACAGAATTTGCGCCCCACAGAATTTGCACCCCACAGGATGTGCAAGCACAGTTTTTTTATTAATTTGATTTAAAAAAAAATAATTGTAAATTGTTTTTAATATTATTTTTATTTATGTGCGCAGCAGGATGTGCGCCCCACAGAATTTGCGCCCCACAGGATGTGCAAGCACAGTTTTTTTATTAATTTGATTTAAAAAAAAATAATTGTAAATTGTTTTTAATATTATTTTTATTTATGTGCGCAGCTGGATGTGCGCCGCAGGATGTGCGCCCCACAGAATTTGCGCCCCACAGGATGTGCAAGCACAGTTTTTTTATTAATTTGATTTAAATATTTTTTTTTGTAAAAATGTTTTAATATTATTTTTATTTATGTGCGCAGCAGGATGTGCGCCGCAGGATGTGCGCCCCACAGAATTTGCGCCACACAGGATGTGCAAGGACAGTTTTTTTATTAATTTGATTTAAAAAAAAAAATTGTAATTTGTTTTTAATATTATTTTTATTTATGTGCGCAGCAGGATGTGCGCCGCAGGATGTGCGCCCCACAGAATTTGCGCCCCACAGGATGTGCAAGCACAGTTTTTTTATTAATTTGATTTAAATATTTTTTTTTGTAAAAATGTTTTAATATTATTATTATTAATGTGCGCAGCTGGATGTGCGCCGCATGATGTGCGCCCCACATAATTTGCGCCCCACAGGATGTGCAAGCACAGTTTTTTTATTAATTTGATTTAAATATTTTTTTTTGTAAAAATGTTTTAATATTATTTTCATTTATGTGCGCAGCAGGATGTTCGCCGCATGATGTGCGCCCCACATAATTTGCGCCCCACAGAATGTGCAAGCACAGTTTTTTTATTAATTTGATTTAAATATTTTTTTTTGTAAAAATGTTTTAATATTATTTTCATTTATGTGCCCAGCAGGATGTTCGCCGCAGGATGTGCGCCCCACATAATTTGCGCCCCACAGGATGTGCAAGCACAGTTTTTTTATTAATTTGATTTAAATATTTTTTTTTGTAAAAATGTTTTAATATTATTTGTATTAATGTGCGCAGCTGGATGTGCGCCGCAGGATGTGCGCCCCACAGAATTTGCGCCCCACAGGATGTGCAAGCACAGTTTTTTATTAATTTGATTTAAATATTTTTTTTTGTAAAAATGTTTTAATATTATTTTTGTTTATGTGCTTAGCAGGATGTGCGCCACAGGATGTGCGCCCCACAGGATGTGCAAGGACAGTTTTTTTATTAATTTGATTTAAATATTTTTTTTTGTAAAAATGTTTTAATATTATTTTTATTTATGTGCGCAGCAGGATGTGCGCCGCAGGATGTGCGCCCCACAGAATTTGCGCCCCACAGGATGTGCAAGGACAGTTTTTTTATTAATTTGATTTAAATATTTTTTTTGTAAAAATGTTTTAATATCATTTTTATTTATGTGCGCAGCAGGATGTGCGCCGCAGGATGTGCGCCCCTCAGAATTTGCGCCCCACAGGATGTGCAAGCACAGTTTTTTTATTAATTTGATTTAAAAAAAAAATTGTAATTCGTTTTTAATATTATTTTTATTTATGTGCTAAGCAGGATATGCGCCGCAGGATGTGCGCCCCACAGAATTTGTGCCCCACAGGATGTGCAAGGACAGTTTTTTTATTATTTTTATTTAAAAAAAAAAAATTGTAATTTGTTTTTAATATTATTTTTATTTATGTGCGCAGCAGGATGTGCGCCGCAGGATGTGCGCCCCACAGAATTTGCGCCCCACAGGATGTGCAAGCACAGTTTTTTTATTAATTTGATTTAAATATTTTTTTTTGTAAAAATGTTTTAATATTATTATTATTAATGTGCGCAGCTGGATGTGCGCCGCATGATGTGCGCCCCACATAATTTGTGCCCCACAGGATGAGCAAGCACAGTTTTTTTATTAATTGTTTTAAATATTTTTTTTGTAAAGATGTTTTAATATTATTTTTATCTATGTGCGCAGCAGGATGTGCGCCGCAGTCTTTGCGCCCCACATAATTTGCGCCCCACAGGATGTGCAACCACAGTTTTTTATTAATTTGATTTAAATATTTTTTTCTTTAAAAATGTTTTAATATTATTTTTATTTATGTGCGCAGCAGGATGTGCGCCGCATGATGTGCGCCCCACATAATTTGCGCCCCACAGGATGTGCAAGCACAGTTTTTGTATTAATTTGATTTAAATATATTTTTTTGCAAAAATGTTTTAATATTATTTTTATTTATGTGCGCAGCAGGATGTGCGCCGCATGATGTGCGCCCCACATAATTTGCGCCCCACAGGATGTGCAAGCACAGTTTTTTTATTAGTTATATTTAAAAAAAAAAAATTGTAATTTGTTTTTAATATTATTTTTATTTATGTGCGCAGCAGGATGTGCGCCGCATGATGTGCGCCCCACATAATTTTCGCCCCACAGGATGTGCAAGCACAGTTTTTTTATTAGTTTGATTTAAATATTTTTTTTTGTAAAAATGTTTTAATATTATTTTTATTTATGTGCGCAGCAGGTTGTGTGCCGCATGATGTGCGCCCCACATAATTTTCGCCCCACAGGATGTGCAAGCACAGTTTTTTTATTAGTTTGATTTAAAAAAAAAAAATTGTAATTTGTTTTTAATATTATTTTTATTTATGTGCGCAGCAGGATGTGCGCCGCAGGATGTGCGCCCCACATAATTTGCGCCCCACAGGATGTGCAAGCACATTTTTTTTATTAATTTGATTTAAAAAAAAAAAAATTGTAAATTTTTTTTAATTTCATTTTTATTCATGTGCGCAGCAGGATGTGCGCCCCACATAATTTGCGCCTCACAGGATGTGCAAGGACAGTTTTTTTATTAATTTGATTTAAAAAAAAAAAATTGTAATTTGTTTTTAATATTATTTTTATTTATGTGCGCAGCAGGATGTGTGCCGCAGGATGTGCGCCCCACAGAATTTGCGCCCCACAGGATGTGCAAGCACAGTTTTTTTATTAGTTATATTTAAAAAAAATTTTTGTAAAAATGTTTTAATATTATTTTGATTTATGTGCGCAGCAGGATGTGCGCCGCAGGATGTGCGCCCCACAGAATTTGCGCCCCACAGGATGTGCAAGCACAGTTTTTTTATTAATTTGATTTAAATATTTTTTTTTGTAAAAATGTTTTAATATTATTTGTATTAATGTGCGCAGCTGGATGTGCGCCGCAGGATGTGCGCCCCACAGAATTTGCGCCCCACAGGATGTGCAAGCACATTTTTTTTATTAATTTGATTTAAAAAAAAAAAAATTGTAAATTTTTTTTAATTTCATTTTTATTCATGTGCGCAGCAGGATGTGTGCCGCAGGATGTGCGCCCCACAGAATTTGCGCCCCACAGGATGTGCAAGCACAGTTTTTTTATTAGTTATATTTAAAAAAAATTTTTGTAAAAATGTTTTAATATTATTTTTATTTATGTGCGCAGCAGGATGTGCGCCGCAGGATTTGCGCCCCACAGAATTTGCGCCCCACAGGATGTGCAAGCACAGTTTTTTTATTAATTTGATTTAAATATTTTTTTTTGTAAAAATGTTTTAATATTATTTGTATTAATGTGCGCAGCTGGATGTGCGCCGCAGGATGTGCGCCCCACAGAATTTGCGCCCCACAGGATGTGCAAGCACAGTTTTTTTATTAATTTGATTTAAAAAAAAATAATTGTAAATTGTTTTTAATATTATTTTTATTTATTTGCGCAGCAGGATGTGCGCCGCAGGATGTGCGCCCCACATAATTTGCGCCCCACAGGATGTGCAAGCACAGTTTTTTTATTAATTTGATTTTAATATATTTTTTTGTAAAAATGTTTTAATATTATTTTTATTTATGTGCGCAGCAGGATGTGCGCCCCACAGAATTTGCGCCCCACAGGATGTGCAAGGACAGTTTTTTTATTAATTTGATTTAAAAAAAAAAAATTGTAATTTGTTTTTAATATTATTTTTATTTATGTGCGCAGCAGGATGTTTGCCGCAGGATGTGCGCCCCACAGAATTTGCGCCCCACAGGATGTGCAAGCACAGTTTTTTTATTAATTTGATTTTAATATATTTTTTTGTAAAAATGTTTTAATATTATTTTTATTTATGTGCGCAGCAGGATGTGCGCCCCACAGAATTTGCGCCCCACAGGATGTGCAAGCACAGTTTTTTTATTAATTTGATTTAAATATTTTTTTTTGTAAAAATGTTTTAATATTATTTTTATTTATGTGCGCAGCAGGATGTGCGCCGCAGGATGTGCGCCCCACATAATTTGCGCCCCACAGGATGTGCAAGCACAGTTTTTTTATTAATTTGATTTAAAAAAAAAATTGTAATTTGTTTTTAATATTATTTTTATTTATGTGCGCAGCAGGATGTGCGCCAAAGGATGTGCGCCCCACAGAATTTGCGCCCCACAGGATGTGCAAGCACAGTTTTTTTATTAATTTGATTTTAAAAAAAGAAAATTGTAAAAAAAATTTAATATTATTTTTATTAATTTGCCCAGCTGGATGTGCGCTGAAGGATGTGCGCCCCACAGAATTTGCGCCCCACAGGATGTGCAAGGACAGTTTTTTTATTAATTTGATTTAAATATTTTTTTTGTAAAAATGTTTTAATATAATTTTTATTCATGTGCGCAGCAGGATGTGCGCCGCAGGATGTGCGCCCCACAGAATTTGCGCCCCACAGGATGTGCAAGCACAGTTTTTTTATTAATTTGATTTAAAAAAAAAAATGTAAATTGTTTTTAATATTATTTTTATCTATGTGCGCAGCAGGGTGTGCGCCGCAGGATGTGCGCCCCACAGGATGTGCAAGGACAGTTTTTTTATTAATTTGATTTGAAAAAAAAAATTGTAATTTGTTTTTAATATTATTTTTATTTATGTGCGCAGCAGGATGTGCGCCGCAGGATGTGCGCCCCACAGAATTTGCGCCCCACAGGATGTGCAAGCACAGTTTTTTTATTATTTTGATTTAAAAAAAAATTTTTGTAGTTTGTTTTTAATATTATTTTTACTTATGTGCGCAGCAGGATGTGTGCTGCAGGATGTGCGCCCCACAGAATTTGCGCCCCACAGGATGTGCAAGCACAGTTTTTTTATTAATTTGATTTAAATATTTTTTTTTGTAAAAATGTTTTAATATTATTTGTATTAATGTGCGCAGCTGGATGTGCGCCGCAGGATGTGCGCCCCACAGAATTTGCGCCCCACAGGATGTGCAAGCACAGTTTTTTTATTAATTTGATTTAAATATTTTTTTTTGTAAAAATGTTTTACTATTATTTTTATTTATGTGCGCAGCAGGATGTGTGCCGCAGGATGTGCGCCCCACAGAATTTGCGCCCCACAGGATGTGCAAGCACAGTTTTTTTATTAATTTGATTTAAATATTTTTTTTGTAAAAATGTTTTAATATTATTTTTATTTATGTGCGCAGCAGGATGTGCGCCCCACAGAATTTGCGCCCCACAGGATGTGCAAGCACAGTTTTTTTATTAATTTGATTTAAATATTTTTTTTTGTAAAAATGTTTTAATATTATTTTTATTTATGTGCGCAGCAGGAGGTGCGCCGCAGGATGTGCGCCCCACAGAATTTGCGCCACACATGATGTGCAAGGACAGTTTTTTTATTAATTTGATTTAAAAAAAAAAATTGTAATTTGTTTTTAATATTATTTTTATTTATGTGCGCAGCAGGATGTGCGCCGCAGGATGTGCGCCCCACAGAATTTGCGCCCCACAGGATGTGCAAGCACAGTTTTTTTATTAATTTGATTTAAATATTTTTTTTTGTAAAAATGTTTTAATATTATTTTTATTTATGTGCGCAGCAGGATGTGTGCCGCAGGATGTGCGCCCCACATAATTTGCGCCCCACAGGATGTGCAAGAACAATTTTTTTATTAGTTATATTTAAATATTTCTTTTTGTAAAAATGTTTTATTTTATTTTTATTTATGTGCGCAGCAGGATGTGCGCCGCAGGATGTGCACCCCACAGAATTTGCGCCCCACAAGATGTGCAAGGACAGTTTTTTTATTAATTTGATTTAAATATTTTTTTTGTAAAAATGTTTTAATATTATTTTTATTTATGTGCGCAGCAGGATTTGCGCCGCAGGATGTGCGCCCCACAGAATTTGCGCCCCACAGGATGTGCAAGCACAGTTTTTTTATTAATTTGATTTAAAAAAAAAAAATTGTAAATTGTTTTTAATATCATTTTTATTTATGTGCGCAGCAGGATGTGCGCCGCAGGATGTGCGCCCCACATAATTTGCGCCCCACAGGTATGTGCAAGCAAGGTTTTTTATTAGTTATATTTAAATTTTTTTTTTTGTAAAAATGTTTTAATATTATTTTTATTTATGTGCGCAGCAGGATGTGCGCCGCAGGATGTGCGCCCCACAGAATTTGCGCCCCACAGGATGTGCAAGGACAGTTTTTTTATTAATTTGATTTTTAAAAAAAAATTGTAATTTGTTTTTAATATTATTTTTATGTATGTGCGCAGCAGGATGTGCGCCGCAGGATGTGCGCCCCACAGAATTTGCGCCCCACAGGATGTGCAAGCACAGTTTTTTTATTATTTTGATTTAAAAAAAAATTTTTGTAGTTTGTTTTTAATATTATTTTTACTTATGTGCGCAGCAGGATGTGTGCTGCAGGATGTGCGCCCCACAGAATTTGCGCCCCACAGGATGTGCAAGCACAGTTTTTTTATTAATTTGATTTAAATATTTTTTTTTGTAAAAATGTTTTAATATTATTTGTATTAATGTGCGCAGCTGGATGTGCGCCGCAGGATGTGCGCCCCACAGAATTTGCGCCCCACAGGATGTGCAAGCACAGTTTTTTTATTAATTTGATTTAAATATTTTTTTTTGTAAAAATGTTTTACTATTATTTTTATTTATGTGCGCAGCAGGATGTGTGCCGCAGGATGTGCGCCCCACAGAATTTGCGCCCCACAGGATGTGCAAGCACAGTTTTTTTATTAATTTGATTTAAATATTTTTTTTGTAAAAATGTTTTAATATTATTTTTATTTATGTGCGCAGCAGGATGTGCGCCCCACAGAATTTGCGCCCCACAGGATGTGCAAGCACAGTTTTTTTATTAATTTGATTTAAATATTTTTTTTTGTAAAAATGTTTTAATATTATTTTTATTTATGTGCGCAGCAGGAGGTGCGCCGCAGGATGTGCGCCCCACAGAATTTGCGCCACACATGATGTGCAAGGACAGTTTTTTTATTAATTTGATTTAAAAAAAAAAATTGTAATTTGTTTTTAATATTATTTTTATTTATGTGCGCAGCAGGATGTGCGCCGCAGGATGTGCGCCCCACAGAATTTGCGCCCCACAGGATGTGCAAGCACAGTTTTTTTATTAATTTGATTTAAATATTTTTTTTTGTAAAAATGTTTTAATATTATTTTTATTTATGTGCGCAGCAGGATGTGTGCCGCAGGATGTGCGCCCCACATAATTTGCGCCCCACAGGATGTGCAAGAACAATTTTTTTATTAGTTATATTTAAATATTTCTTTTTGTAAAAATGTTTTATTTTATTTTTATTTATGTGCGCAGCAGGATGTGCGCCGCAGGATGTGCACCCCACAGAATTTGCGCCCCACAAGATGTGCAAGGACAGTTTTTTTATTAATTTGATTTAAATATTTTTTTTGTAAAAATGTTTTAATATTATTTTTATTTATGTGCGCAGCAGGATTTGCGCCGCAGGATGTGCGCCCCACAGAATTTGCGCCCCACAGGATGTGCAAGCACAGTTTTTTTATTAATTTGATTTAAAAAAAAAAAAATTGTAAATTGTTTTTAATATCATTTTTATTTATGTGCGCAGCAGGATGTGCGCCGCAGGATGTGCGCCCCACATAATTTGCGCCCCACAGGTATGTGCAAGCAAGGTTTTTTATTAGTTATATTTAAATTTTTTTTTTTGTAAAAATGTTTTAATATTATTTTTATTTATGTGCGCAGCAGGATGTGCGCCGCAGGATGTGCGCCCCACAGAATTTGCGCCCCACAGGATGTGCAAGGACAGTTTTTTTATTAATTTGATTTTTAAAAAAAAATTGTAATTTGTTTTTAATATTATTTTTATGTATGTGCGCAGCAGGATGTGCGCCGCAGGATGTGCGCCCCACAGAATTTTCGCCCCACAGAATTTGCTTCCCACAGGATGTGCAAGCACAGTTTTTTTATTAATTTGAATTAAAAAAAAAAAATTGTAATTTGTTTTTAATATTATTTTTATTTATGTGCGCAGCAGGATGTGCGCCGCAGGATGTGCGCCCCACAGAATTTGCGCCCCACAGGATGTGCAAGCAAAGTTTTTTTATTAATTTGATTTAAATATTTTTTTTTGTAAAAATGTTTTAATATTATTTTTATTTATGTGCGCAGCAGGATTTGCGCCGCAGGATGTGCGCCCCACATAATTTGCGCCCCACAGGATGTGCAAGGACAGTTTTTTTATTAATTTGATTTAAAAAAAAAATTGTAATTTGTTTTTAATATTATTTTTATTTATGTGCGCAGCAGGATGTGCGCCGCAGGATATGCGCCCCACAGAATTTGCGCCCCACAGGATGTGCAAGCACAGTTTTTTTATTAATTTGATTTAAATATTTTTTTTTGTAAAAATGTTTTAATATTATTTTTATTTATGTGCGCAGCAGGATGTGCGCCGCAGGATGTGCGCCCCACATTATTTGCGCCCCACAGGATGTGCAAGGACAGTTTTTTTATTAATTTGATTTAAAAAAAAAATTGTAATTTGTTTTTAATATTATTTTTATTTATGTGCGCAGCAGGATGTGCGCCCCACAGAATTTGCGCCCCACAGGATGTGCAAGCACAGTTTTTTTATTAATTTGATTTAAATATTTTTTTTTGTAAAAATGTTTTAATATTATTTTTATTTATGTGCGCAGCAGGATGTGCGCCCCACAGAATTTGCTTCCCACAGGATGTGCAAGGACAGTTTTTTTATTAATTTGATTTAAAAAAAAAAATTGTAATTTGTTTTTAATATTATTTTTATGTATGTGCGCAGCAGGATGTGCGCCGCAGGATGTGCGCCCCACAGAATTTGCGCCCCACAGGATGTGCAAGCACAGTTTTTTTATTAATTTGATTTAAATATTTTTTTTTGTAAAAATGTTTTAATATTATTTGTATTAATGTGCGCAGCTGGATGTGCGCCGCAGGATGTGCGCCCCACATAATTTGCGCCCCACAGGATGTGCAAGGACAGTTTTTTTATTAATTTGATTTAAATATTTTTTTTTGTAAAAATGTTTTAATATTATTTTTATTTATGTGCGCAGCAGGATGTGCGCCCCACATAATTTGCGCCCCACAGGATGTGCAAGCACAGTTTTTTTATTAATTTGATTTAAAAAAAAAAAATTGTAATTTGTTTTTAATATTATTTTTATTTATGTGCGCAGCAGGATGTGCGCCGCAGGATGTGCGCCCCACAGAATTTGCGCCCCACAGGATGTGCAAGCACAGTTTTTTTATTAATTTGATTTAAATATTTTTTTTTGTAAAAATGTTTTAATATTATTTTTATTTATGTGCGCAGCAGGATGTGCGCTTCAGGATGTGCGCCCCACAGAATTTGCGCCCTACATGATGTGCAAGCACAGTTTTTTTATTAATTGTTTTAAATATATTTTTTGTAAAGATGTTTTAATATTATTTTTATTTATGTGCGCAGCAGGATGTGCGCCGCATGATGTGCGCCCCACATAATTTGCGCCCCACAGGATGTGCAAGCACAGTTTTTGTATTAATTTGATTTAAATATATTTTTTTGTAAAAATGTTTTAATATTATTTTTATTTATGTGCGCAGCAGGAGGTGCGCCGCAGGATGTGCGCCCCACAGAATTTGCGCCACACAGGATGTGCAAGGACAGTTTTTTTATTAATTTGATTTAAAAAAAAAAAATTGTAATTTGTTTTTAATATTATTTTTATTTATGTGCGCAGCAGGATGTGCGCCGCAGGATGTGCGCCCCACAGAATTTGCGCCCCACAGGATGTGCAAGCACAGTTTTTTTATTAATTTGATTTAAATATTTTTTTTTGTAAAAATGTTTTAATATTATTTTTATTTATGTGCGCAGCAGGATGTGCGCCCCACATAATTTGCGCCCCACAGGATGTGCAAGCACAGTTTTTTTATTAATTTGATTTAAAAAAAAATAATTGTAATTTGTTTTTAATATTATTTTTATTTATGTGCGCAGCAGGATGTGCGCCGCAGGATGTGCGCCCCACAGAATTTGCGCCCCACAGGATGTGCAAGCACAGTTTTTTTATTAATTTGATTTAAATATTTTTTTTTGTAAAAATGTTTTAATATTATTTTTATTTATGTGCGCAGCAGGAGGTGCGCCGCAGGATGTGCGCCCCACAGAATTTGCGCCACACAGGATGTGCAAGGACAGTTTTTTTATTAATTTGATTTAAAAAAAAAAAATTGTAATTTGTTTTTAATATTATTTTTATTTAGTTGCGCAGCAGGATGTGCGCCGCAGGATGTGCGCCCCACAGGATGTGCAAGGACAGTTTTTTTATTAATTTGATTTAAATATTTTTTTGTAAAAATGTTTTAATATCATTTTTATTTATTTGCGCAGCAGGATGTGCGCCGCAGAATGTGCGCCCCTCAGAATTTGCGCCCCACAGGATGTGCAAGCACAGTTTTTTTATTAATTTGATTTAAATATTTTTTTTTGTAAAAATATTTTAATATTATTTTTATTTTATGTGCGCAGCAGGATGTGCGCTTCAGGATGTGCGCCCCACAGAATTTGTGCCCTACATGATGTGCAAGCACAGTTTTTTTATTAATTTGATTTAAATATTTTTTTTTGTAAAAATGTTTTAATATTATTATTATTAATGTGCGCAGCTGGATGTGCGCCGCATGATGTGCACCCCACATAATTTGCGCCCCACAGGATGAGCAAGCACAGTTTTTTTATTAATTGTTTTAAATATATTTTTTGTAAAGATGTTTTAATATTATTTTTATTTATGTGCGCAGCAGGATGTGCGCCCCACAGAATTTGCGCCCCACAGGATGTGCAAGCACAGTTTGTTTATTAATTTGATTTAAAAAAAAAAATTGTAATTTGTTTTTAATATTATTGTTATTTATGTGCGCAGCAGGATGTGCGCCGCAGGATGTGCGCCCCACAGAATTTGCGCCCCACAGGATATGCAAGCACAGTTTGTTTATTAATTTGATTTAAAAAAAAAAAATTGTAAATTGTTTTTAATATTATTTTTATTTATGTGCGCAGCAGGATGTGCGCCGCAGGATGTGCGCCCCACAGAATTTGCGCCCCACAGGATGTGCAAGCACAGTTTTTTTATTAATTTGATTTAAATATTGTTTTTTGTAAAAATGTTTTAATATTATTTTTATTCATGTGCGCAGCAGGATTTGCGCCGCAGGATGTGCGCCCCACAGAATTTGCGCTCCACAGGATGTGCAAGGACAGTTTTTTTATTAATTTGATTTAAAAAAAAAAAATTGTAATTTGTTTTTAATATTATTTTTATTTATGTGCACAGCACGATGTGCGCCCCACAGAATTTGCGCCCCACAGGATGTGCAAGCACAGTTTTTTTATTAATTTGATTTAAATATTTTTTTTTGTAAAAATGTTTTAATATTATTTTTATTTATGTGCGCAGCAGGATGTGCGCCCCACATAATTTGCGCCCCACAGGATGTGCAAGGACAGTTTTTTTATTAATTTGATTTAAATATTTTTTTTTGTAAAAATGTTTTAATATTATTTTTATTTATGTGCGCAGCAGGATGTGCGCCCCACAGAATTTGCGCCCCACAGGATGTGCAAGCACAGTTTTTTTATTAATTTGATTTAAATATTGTTTTTTGTAAAAATGTTTTAATATTATTTTTATTTATGTGCGCAGCAGGATGTGCGCCCCACAGAATTTGCGCCCCACAGGATGTGCAAGCACAGTTTTTTTATTAATTTGATTTAAATATTGTTTTTTGTAAAAATGTTTTAATATTATTTTTATTTATGTGCGCAGCAGGATGTGCGCCGCAGGATGTGCGCCCCTGAGAATTTATGCCCCACAGGATGTGCAAGGACAGTTTTTTTATTAATTTGATTTAAATATTTTTTTTGTAAAAATGTTTTAATATTATTTTTATTTATGTGTGCAGCAGGATGTGCGCCGCAGGATGTGCGCCGCACAGAATTTGCGCCCCACAGGATGTGCAAGCACAGTTTGTTTATTAATTTGATTTAAAAAAAAAAATTGTAATTTGTTTTTAATATTATTGTTATTTATGTGCGCAGCAGGATGTGCGCCGCAGGATGTGCGCCCCACAGAATTTGCGCCCCACAGGATGTGCAAGCACAGTTTGTTTATTAATTTGATTTAAAAAAAAAAAATTGTAAATTGTTTTTAATATTATTTTTATTTATGTGCGCAGCAGGATGTGCGCCGCAGGATGTGCGCCCCACAGAATTTGCGCCCAACAGGATGTGCAAGCACAGTTTTTTTATTAATTTGATTTAAATATTTTTTTTTGTAAAAATGTTTTAATATTATTTTTATTTATGTGCGCAGCAGGATGTGCGCCCCACAGAATTTGCGCCCCACAGGATGTGCAAGGACAGTTTTTTTATTAATTTGATTTAAATATTTTTTTTTGTAAAAATGTTTTAATATTATTTTTATTCTTGTGCGCAGCAGGATTTGCGCCGCAGGATGTGCGCCCCACAGAATTTACGCCCCACAGGATGTGCAAGCACAGTTTTTTTATTAATTTGATTTAAATATTGTTTTTTGTAAAAATGTTTTAATATTATTTTTATTTATGTGCGCAGCAGGATGTGCGCCCCACAGAATTTGCGCCCCACAGGATGTGCAAGCACAGTTTTTTTATTAATTTGATTTAAATATTGTTTTTTGTAAAAATGTTTTAATATTATTTTTATTCATGTGCGCAGCAGGATGTGCGCCGCAGGATGTGCGCCGCACAGAATTTGCGCCCCACAGGATGTGCAAGCACAGTTTGTTTATTAATTTGATTTAAAAAAAAAAAATTGTAAATTGTTTTTTATTTTATTTTTATTTATTTGCACAGCAGGATGTGCGCCCCACATAATTTGCGCCCCACAGGATGTGCAAGCACATTTTTTTTATTAAGTTGATTTAAAAAAAAAAATTGTAAATTTTTTTTAATTTTATTTTTATTTATTTGCACAGCAGGATGTGTGCCCCACAGAATTTGCGCCCCACAGGATGTGCGAGCACAGTTTTTTTATTAATTTGATTTAAATATTTTTTTTTGTAAAAATGTTTTAATATTATTTTTATTCATGTGCGCAGCAGGATTTGCGCCGCAGGATGTGCGCCCCACAGAATTTGCGCCCCACAGGATGTGCAAGGACAGTTTTTTTATTAATTTGATTTAAATATTTTTTTTTGTAAAAATATTTTAATATTATTTTTATTTGTGTGCGCAGCAGGATGTGCGCCCCACATAATTTGCGCCCCACAGGATGTGCAAGGACAGTTTTTTTATTAATTTGATTTAAAAAAAAAAAAAATTAATTTGTTTTTAATATTATTTTTATTTTTGTGCGCAACAGGATGTGCGCAGCAGGATGTGCGCCCCACATAATTTGCGCCCCAAAGGATGTGCAAGGACAGTTTTTTTATTAATTTGATGTAAATATTTTTTTTTGTACAAATGTTTTAATATTATTTTTATTCATGTGCGCAGCAGGATGTGCGCCACAGAATGTGCGCCCCACAGAATTTGCGCCCCACAGGAAGTGCAAGGACAGTTTTTTTATTAATTTGATTTAAAAAAAAAAAATGTAATTTGTTTTTAATATTATTTGTATTTATTTGCGCAGCAGGATGTGCGCCGCAGGATGTGCGCCCCACAGAATTTGCGCCCCACAGGATGTGCAAGCACAGTTTTTTTATTAATTTGATTTAAAAAAAAATTGTTGTAAAAATGTTTTAATATTATTTTGATTTATGTGCGCAGCAGGATGTTTGCTGGTGGATGTGCGCCCCACATAATTTGCGCCCCACAGGATGTGCAAGCACAGTTTTTTTATTAATTTGATTTAAAAACATTTTTTTGTAGTTTGTTTTTAATATTATTTTTACTTATGTGCGCAGCAGGATGTGTGCTGCAGGATGTGCGCCCCACAGAATTTGCGCCCCACAGGATGTGCAAGGACAGTTTTTTTATTAATTTGATTTAAAAAAAAAATTGTAATTTGTTTTTAATATTATTTTTATTTATGTGCGCAGCAGGATGTGCGCCCCACAGAATTTGCGCCCCACAGGATGTGCAAGGACAGTTTTTTTATTAATTTGATTTAAAAAAAAAATTGTAATTTGTTTTTAATATTATTTTTATTTTTGTGCGCAGCAGGATGTGCGCCGCAGGATGTGCGCCCCACAGAATTTGCGCCCCACAGGATGAGCAAGCACAGTTTTTTTATTAATTGTTTTAAATATTTTTTTTGTAAAGATGTTTTAATATTATTTTTATCTATGTGCGCAGCAGGATGTGCGCCGCAGTCTGTGCGCCCCACATAATTTGCGCCCCACAGGATTTATTTAAATATTTTTTTCTGTAAAAATGTTTTAATATTATTTTTATTTATGTGCGCAGCAGGATGTGCGCCGCATGATGTGCGCCCCACAGAATTTGCGCCCCACAGGATGTGCAAGGACAGCTTTTTTATTAATTTGATTTAAAAAAAAAATTGTAATTTGTTTTTAATATTTTTTTTATTTATGTGCGCAGCAGGATGTGCGCCGCAGGATGTGCGCCCCACAGAATTTTCGCCCCACAGGATGTGCAAGCACAGTTTTTTTATTAAATTGATTTAAATATTTTTTTTTGTAAAAAAGTTTTAATATTATTTTTACTTATGTGCGCAGCAGGATGTGCGCCGTATGATGTGCGCCCCACAGAATTTGCGCCCCACAGGATGTGCAAGCACAGTTTTTTATTAAATTGATTTAAATATTTTTTTTTGTAAAAAAGTTTTAATATTATTTTTACTTATGTGCGCAGCAGGATGTGCGCCGTATGATGTGCGCCCCACAGAATTTGCGCCCCACAGGATGTACAAGCACAGTTTTTTTATTAATTTGATTTAATAAAAAATAATAATTATAATTTGTTTTTAATATTATTTTTATTTATGTGCGCAACAGGATGTGCGCCGCAGGATGTGCGCCCCACAGAATCTGTGCCCCACAGGATGTGCAAGCACAGTTTTTTTATTAATTTGATTTAAAAAAAAAATTTTGAAAAAATGTTTTAATATTATTTTGATTTATGTCCGCAGCAGGATGTGCGCCGCAGGATGTGCAAGCACAGTTTTTTTATTAATTAGATTTAAATATTTTTTTTAAAAAAAAATGTTTTAATATTATTTTTATTCATGTGCGCAGCAGGATGTGCGCCGCAGGATGTGCGCCCCACAGAATTTGCGCCCCACAGGATGTGCAAGCACAGTTTTTTTATTAATTTCATTTAAATATTTTTTTTTGTAAAAATGTTTTAATATTATTTTTATTCATGTGCGCAGCAGGATTTGCGCCGCAGGATGTGCGCCCCACAGAATTTGCGCCCCACAGGATGTGCAAGGACAGTTTTTTTATTAATTTGATGTAAATATTTTTTTTGTAAAAATGTTTTAATATTATTTTTATTTATGTGCGCAGCAGGATGTGCGCCGCATGATGTGCGCCCCACATAATTTGCGCCCCACAGGATGTGGAAGCACAGTTTTTGTATTAATTTGATTTTAATATTTTTTTTTGTAAAAATGTTTTAATATTATTTTTATTTATGTGCGCAGCAGGATGTGCGCCCCACAGAATTTGCGCCCCACAGGATGTGCAAGCACAGTTTTTTTATTAATTTGATTTAAATATTTTTTTTTGTAAAAATGTTTTAATATTGTTTTTATTTATGTGCGCAGCAGGATGTGCGCCGCAGGATTTGCGCCCCACAGAATTTGCGCCCCACAGGATGTGCAAGCACAGTTTTTTTATTAATTTGATTTAAATATTTTTTTTTGTAAAAATGTTTTAATATTATTTTTATTCCTGTGCGCAGCAAGATTTGCGCCGCAGGATGTGCGCCCCACAGAATTTGCGCCCCACAGGATGTGCAAGCACAGTTTTTTTATTAATTTGATTTAAATATTTTTTTTTGTAAAAATGTTTTAATGTTATTTTTATTTATGTGCGCAGCAGGATGTGCGCCCCACAGGATGTGCAAGCACAGTTTTTTATTAATTTGATTTAAATATTTTTTTTTGTAAAAATGTTTTAATATTATTTTTATTTATGTGATCAGCAGGATGTGCGCCCCACAGGATGTGCAAGCACAGTTTGTTTATTAATTTGATTTAAAAAAAAAAATTGTAATTTGTTTTTAATATTATTTTTATTTATGTGCGCAGCAGGATGTGCGCCGCAGGATGTGCGCCCCACAGAATTTGCGCCCCACAGGATGTGCAAGCACAGTTTTTTTATTAATTTGATTTAAATATTTTTTTTTGTAAAAATGTTTTAATATTATTTTTATTTATGTGCGCAGCAGGATGTGCGCCCCACAGAATTTGCGCCCCACAGGATGTGCAAGCACAGTTTTTTTATTAATTTGATTTAAAAAAAAAATTGTAATTTGTTTTTAATATTATTTTTATTTATGTGCGCAGCAGGATGTGCGCCGCAGGATGTTCGCCCCACAGAATTTGCGCCCCACAGGATGTGCAAGCACAGTTTTTTTATTAATTTGATTTAAAAAAAAAATTGTAATTTGTTTTTAATATTATTTTTATTCATGTGCGCAGCAGGATTTGCGCCGCAGGATGTTCGCCCCACAGAATTTGCGCCCCACAGGATGTGCAAGCACAGTTTTTTTATTAATTTGATTTAAATATTTTTTTTTGTAAAAATGTTTTAATATTATTTTTATTTATGTGCGCAGCAGGATGTGCGCCCCACAGAATTTGCGCCCCACAGGATGTGCAAGCACAGTTTTTTTATTAATTTGATTTAAATATTTTTTTTTGTAAAAATGTTTTAATATTATTTTTATTTATGTGCGCAGCAGGATGTGCGCCCCACAGAATTTGCGCCCCACAGGATGTGCAAGCACAGTTTTTTTATTAATTTGATTTAAAAAAAAAATTGTAATTTGTTTTTAATATTATTTTTATTTATGTGCGCAGCAGGATGTGCGCCGCAGGATGTTCGCCCCACAGAATTTGCGCCCCACAGGATGTGCAAGCACAGTTTTTTTATTAATTTGATTTAAAAAAAAAATTGTAATTTGTTTTTAATATTATTTTTATTCATGTGCGCAGCAGGATTTGCGCCGCAGGATGTTCGCCCCACAGAATTTGCGCCCCACAGGATGTGCAAGCACAGTTTTTTTATTAATTTGATTTAAATATTTTTTTTTGTAAAAATGTTTTAATATTATTTTTATTTATGTGCGCAGCAGGATGTGCGCCCCACAGAATTTGCGCCCCACAGGATGTGCAAGCACAGTTTTTTTATTAATTTGATTTAAATATTTTTTTTTGTAAAAATGTTTTAATATTATTTTTATTCATGTGCGCAGCAGGATTTGCGCCGCAGGATGTGCGCCCCACAGAATTTGCGCCCCACAGGATGTGCAAGCACAGTTTTTTTATTAATTTGATTTTAAAAAAAAATTGTAATTTGTTTTTAATATTATTTTTATTTATGTGCGCAGCAGGATGTGCGCCCCACAGAATTTGCGCCCCACAGGATGTGCAAGCACAGTTTTTTTATTAATTTGATTTAAATATTTTTTTTTGTAAAAATGTTTTAATATTATTTTTATTTATGTGCGCAGCAGGATGTGCGCCCCACAGGATGTGCAAGCACAGTTTTTTTATTAATTTGATTTAAATATTTTTTTTTGTAAAAATGTTTTAATATTATTTTTATTCATGTGCGCAGCAGGATTTGCGCCGCAGGATGTGCGCCCCACAGAATTTGCGCCCCACAGGATGTGCAAGCACAGTTTGTTTATTAATTTGATTTTAAAAAAAAAATTGAAATTTGTTTTTAATATTATTTTTATTTATGTGCGCAGCAGGATGTGTGCCGCAGGATGTGCGCCCCACAGAATTTGCGCCCCACAGGATGTGCAAGCACAGTTTTTTTATTAATTTGATTTAAATATTTTTTTTTGTAAAAATGTGTTAATATTATTTTTATTTATGTGCGCAGCAGGATGTGCGCCGCAGGATGTGCGCCCCACAGAATTTGCGCCCCACAGGATGTGCAAGCACAGTTTTTTTATTAATTTGATTTAAAAAAAAAATTGTAATTTGTTTTTAATATTATTTTTATTTATGTGCGCAGCAGGATGTGCGCCCCACAGAATTTGCGCCCCACAGGATGTGCAAGCACATTTTTTTTATTAATTTGATTTAAATATTTTTTTTTGTAAAAATGTTTTAATATTATTTTTATTCTTGTGCGCAGCAGGATTTGCGCCGCAGGATGTGCGCCCCACAGAATTTGCGCCCCACAGGATGTGCAAGCACAGTTTGTTTATTAATTTGATTTTTAAAAAAAAATTGTAATTTGGTTTTAATATTATTTTTATTTATGTGCGCAGCAGGATTTGCGCCGCAGGATGTGCGCCCCACAGAATTTGCGCCCCACAGGATGTGCAAGCACAGTTTTTTTATTAATTTGATTTAAAAAAAAAATTGAAATTTGTTTTTAATATTATTTTTATTTATGTGCGCAGCAGGATGTGTGCCGCAGGATGTGCGCCCCACAGAATTTGCGCCCCACAGGATGTGCAAGCACAGTTTTTTTATTAATTTGATCTAAAAAAAAAATTGTAATTTGTTTTTAATATTATTTTTATTTATGTGCGCAGCAGGATGTGCGCCGCAAGATGTGCGCCCCACAGAATTTGCGCCCCACAGGATGTGCAAGCACAGTTTTTTTATTAATTTGATTTAAAAAAAAAATTGTAATTTGTTTTTAATATTATTTTTATTTATGTGCGCAGCAGGATGTGCGCCGCAGGATGTTCGCCCCACAGAATTTGCGCCCCACAGGATGTGCAAGCACAGTTTTTTTATTAATTTGATTTAAATATTTTTTTTTGTAAAAATGTTTTAATATTATTTTTATTCATGTGTGCAGCAGGATTTGCGCCGCAGGATGTGCGCCCCACAGAATTTGCGCCCCACAGGATGTGCAAGCACAGTTTTTTTATTAATTTGATTTAAAAAAAAAATTGTAATTTGTTTTTAATATTATTTTTATTTATGTGCGCAGCAGGATGTGCGCCCCACAGAATTTGCGCCCCACAGGATGTGCAAGCACAGTTTTTTTATTAATTTGATTTAAATATTTTTTTTGTAAAAATGTTTTAATATTATTTTTATTTATGTGCGCAGCAGGATGTGCGCCGCAGGATGTGCGCCCCACAGAATTTGCGCCCCACAGGATGTGCAAGCACAGTTTTTTTATTAATTTGATTTAAAAAAATTTTTTTGTAAAAATGTTTTAATATTATTCTTATTTATGTGCGCAGCAGGATGTCTGCACCACAGAATTTGCGCCCCACAGGATGTGCAAGCACAGTTTGTTTATTAATTTGATTTAAAAAAAAAAATTGTAATTTGTTTTTAATATTATTTTTATTTATGTGCGCAGCAGGATGTGCGCCGCAGGATGTGCGCCCCACAGAATTTGCGCCCCACAGGATGTACAAGCACAGTTTGTTTATTAATTTGATTTAAAAAAAAAAATTGTAATTTGTTTTTAATATTATTTTTATTTATGTGCGCAGCAGGATTTGCGCCGCAGGATGTGCGCCCCACAGAATTTGCGCCCCACAGGATGTGCAAGCACAGTTTTTTTATTAATTTAATTTAAAAAAAAAATTGAAATTTGTTTTTAATATTATTTTTATTTATGTGCGCAGCAGGATGTGTGCCGCAGGATGTGCGCCCCACAGAATTTGCGCCCCACAGGATGTGCAAGCACAGTTTTTTTATTAATTTGATTTAAAAAAAAAATTGTAATTTGTTTTTAATATTATTTTTATTTATGTGCGCAGCAGGATGTGCGCCCCACAGAATTTGCGCCCCACAGGATGTGCAAGCACATTTTTTTTATTAATTTGATTTAAATATTTTTTTTTGTAAAAATGTTTTAATATTATTTTTATTCTTGTGCGCAGCAGGATTTGCGCCGCAGGATGTGCGCCCCACAGAATTTGCGCCCCACAGGATGTGCAAGCACAGTTTTTTTATTAATTTAATTTAAAAAAAAAATTGAAATTTGTTTTTAATATTATTTTTATTTATGTGCGCAGCAGGATGTGTGCCGCAGGATGTGCGCCCCACAGAATTTGCGCCCCACAGGATGTGCAAGCACAGTTTTTTTATTAATTTGATTTAAAAAAAAAATTGTAATTTGTTTTTAATATTATTTTTATTTATGTGCGCAGCAGGATGTGCGCCCCACAGAATTTGCGCCCCACAGGATGTGCAAGCACATTTTTTTTATTAATTTGATTTAAATATTTTTTTTTGTAAAAATGTTTTAATATTATTTTTATTCTTGTGCGCAGCAGGATTTGCGCCGCAGGATGTGCGCCCCACAGAATTTGCGCCCCACAGGATGTGCAAGCACAGTTTTTTTATTAATTTGATTTAAATATTTTTTTTTGTAAAAATGTTTTAATATTGTTTTTATTTATGTGCGCAGCAGGATGTGCGCCGCAGGATTTGCGCCCCACAGAATTTGCGCCCCACAGGATGTGCAAGCACAGTTTGTTTATTAATTTGATTTAAAAAAAAAAATTGTAATTTGTTTTTAATATTATTTTTATTTATGTGCGCAGCAGGATGTGCGCAGCAGGATGTGCGCAGCAGGATGTGCGCCGCAGGATGTGCGCCCCACAGAATTTGCGCCCCACAGGATGTGCAAGCACAGTTTTTTTATTAATTTGATTTAAATATTTTTTTTGTAAAAATGTTTTAATATTATTTTTATTAATGTGCGCAGCAGGATGTGTGCCGCAGGATGTGCGCCCCACATAATTTGCGCCCCACAGGATGTGCAAGCACAGTTTTTTTATTAATTTGATTTAAATATTTTTTTTTGTAAAAATGTTTTAATATTATTTTTATTCTTGTGCGCAGCAGGATTTGCGCCGCAGGATGTGCGCCCCACAGTATTTGCGCCCCACAGGATGTGCAAGGACAGTTTTTTTATTAATTTGATTTAAAAAAAAAATTGTAATTTGTTTTTAATATTATTTTTATTTATGTGCGCAGCAGGATGTGCGCCGCAGGATGTGCGCCCCACAGAATTTGCGCCCCACAGGATGTGCAAGCACAGTTTTTTTATTAATTTGATTTAAATATTTTTTTTTGTAAAAATGTTTTAATATTATTTTTATTTATGTGCGCAGCAGGATGTGCGCCGCAGGATGTGCGCCCCACAGAATTTGCGCCCCACAGGATGTGCAAGCACAGTTTTTTTATTAATTTGATTTTAAAAAAAAATTGAAATTTGTTTTTAATATTATTTTTATTTATGTGTGCAGCAGGATGTGCGCCGCAGGATGTGCGCCCCACATAATTTGCGCCCCACAGGATGTGCAAGCACAGTTTTTTTATTAATTTGATTTTAATATATTTTTTTGTAAAAATGTTTTAATATTATTTTTATTTATGTGCGCAGCAGGATGTGCGCCCCACAGAATTTGCGCCCCACAGGATGTGCAAGCACAGTTTTTTATTAAATTGATTTAAATATTTTTTTTTGTAAAAAAGTTTTAATATTATTTTTACTTATGTGCGCAGCAGGATGTGCGCCGTATGATGTGCGCCCCACAGAATTTGCGCCCCACAGGATGTACAAGCACAGTTTTTTTATTAATTTGATTTAATAAAAAATAATAATTATAATTTGTTTTTAATATTATTTTTATTTATGTGCGCAACAGGATGTGCGCCGCAGGATGTGCGCCCCACAGAATCTGTGCCCCACAGGATGTGCAAGCACAGTTTTTTTATTAATTTGATTTAAAAAAAAAATTTTGAAAAAATGTTTTAATATTATTTTGATTTATGTCCGCAGCAGGATGTGCGCCGCAGGATGTGCAAGCACAGTTTTTTTATTAATTAGATTTAAATATTTTTTTTAAAAAAAAATGTTTTAGTATTATTTTTATTTATGTGCGCAGCAGGATATGCGCCGCAGGATGTGCGCCGCAGGATGTGCGCCCCACAGACTTTGCGCCCCACAGGATGTGCAAGCACAGTTTTTTTATTGATTTGATTTAAATATATTTTTTTGTAAAAATGTTTTAATATTATTTTTATTCATGTGCGCAGCAGGATGTGCGCCGCAGGATGTGCGCCCCACAGAATTTGCGCCCCACAGGATGTGCAAGCACAGTTTTTTTATTAATTTCATTTAAAAAAAATTTTTTGTTAAAATGTTTTAATATTATTTGTATTCATGTGCGCAGCAGGATGTGCGCCGCAGGATGTGCGCCTTAGGATGTGCGCCCCACAGAATTTGCGCCCCACAGGATGTGCAAGCACAGTTTTTTTATTAATTTGATTTAAATATTTTTTTTTGTAAAAATGTTTTAATATTATTTTTATTCATGTGCGCAGCAGGATTTGCGCCGCAGGATGTGCGCCCCACAGAATTTGCGCCCCACAGGATGTGCAAGGACAGTTTTTTTATTAATTTGATGTAAATATTTTTTTTGTAAAAATGTTTTAATATTGTTTTTATTTATGTGCGCAGCAGGATGTGCGCCGCAGGATTTGCGCCCCACAGAATTTGCGCCCCACAGGATGTGCAAGCACAGTTTTTTTATTAATTTGATTTAAATATTTTTTTTTGTAAAAATGTTTTAATATTATTTTTATTCCTGTGCGCAGCAAGATTTGCGCCGCAGGATGTGCGCCCCACAGAATTTGCGCCCCACAGGATGTGCAAGCACAGTTTTTTTATTAATTTGATTTAAATATTTTTTTTTGTAAAAATGTTTTAATGTTATTTTTATTTATGTGCGCAGCAGGATGTGCGCCCCACAGGATGTGCAAGCACAGTTTTTTATTAATTTGATTTAAATATTTTTTTTTGTAAAAATGTTTTAATATTATTTTTATTTATGTGATCAGCAGGATGTGCGCCCCACAGGATGTGCAAGCACAGTTTGTTTATTAATTTGATTTAAAAAAAAAAATTGTAATTTGTTTTTAATATTATTTTTATTTATGTGCGCAGCAGGATGTGCGCCGCAGGATGTGCGCCCCACAGAATTTGCGCCCCACAGGATGTGCAAGCACAGTTTTTTTATTAATTTGATTTAAATATTTTTTTTTGTAAAAATGTTTTAATATTATTTTTATTTATGTGCGCAGCAGGATGTGCGCCCCACAGAATTTGCGCCCCACAGGATGTGCAAGCACAGTTTTTTTATTAATTTGATTTAAAAAAAAAATTGTAATTTGTTTTTAATATTATTTTTATTTATGTGCGCAGCAGGATGTGCGCCGCAGGATGTTCGCCCCACAGAATTTGCGCCCCACAGGATGTGCAAGCACAGTTTTTTTATTAATTTGATTTAAAAAAAAAATTGTAATTTGTTTTTAATATTATTTTTATTCATGTGCGCAGCAGGATTTGCGCCGCAGGATGTTCGCCCCACAGAATTTGCGCCCCACAGGATGTGCAAGCACAGTTTTTTTATTAATTTGATTTAAATATTTTTTTTTGTAAAAATGTTTTAATATTATTTTTATTTATGTGCGCAGCAGGATGTGCGCCCCACAGAATTTGCGCCCCACAGGATGTGCAAGCACAGTTTTTTTATTAATTTGATTTAAATATTTTTTTTTGTAAAAATGTTTTAATATTATTTTTATTCATGTGCGCAGCAGGATTTGCGCCGCAGGATGTGCGCCCCACAGAATTTGCGCCCCACAGGATGTGCAAGCACAGTTTTTTTATTAATTTGATTTTAAAAAAAAATTGTAATTTGTTTTTAATATTATTTTTATTTATGTGCGCAGCAGGATGTGCGC